>NC_138904.1:9564584-10164584 GCF_965194825.1 Balaenoptera physalus | reverse complement strand
TAGTGTCTTCAAGCGCTAACATTGGGGAACAAGAGTTTTGGTATCTTCCGCCCTCTTTTCTCTTCTCACTTTACAGGTCTCCCGTGGACCCTAATACAGTCCTGGAGATGTAGCAGTAAATGAATAATGTCTTCAAGCGCTAACATTTGGGAAGAAGAGTTTCGGTATCTTCCGCTCTCTTTTCTCTTCTCACTTTACAGGTCTCCCGTGGACCCTGATACAGTCCTGGAGATGTGGAACAAAGTGAATCGTGTCTTCAAGCGCTAACATTGGGGAAAAAGATCTTTTTTATCGTCCCCTCTCTTTTCTCACTTTACAAGTCTCCCTTGGATCCTGATACAGTTCTGGAGATGTGGAACTAAATGAATAGTGTCTTGCAGCGCTAACATTGGGGAACAAGAGCTTTGTTATCGTCCCCTCCCTTTTCTCTTCTCACATTACCGACCTCCCGTGGACCCTGATACAATCCTGGAGATATGGAATTAAATTTATCGTGTCTTCAAGCACTAACATTGGGGAACAAGAGCTTTGTTACCTTCCCCTCTCTTTTCTCTTCTCACATTACAGATCTCCGGTGGACACTGTTACATTCCTGGAGATGTGAAACTATGTTAATCCTGTCTTCAAGCGCTAACAATGGGAAACAGGAGGTTTGATATCGTCCCTTCTCTTTTCTGTTTTCATATTACAGATCTCCCGTGAACCCTGATACACTCCTGGAGATGTGGAACTAAGACAATCGGATTTTCAAGAACAAACATTGGGGAACAAGAGCTTTGTTATCGTCCCCTCTCTTTTCTCTTCTCACTTTGCAGGTCTCCCGTGGACCCTGATACAGTCCTGGAGATATGGAATTAAATGAATCGTGTCTTCAAGCACTAACATTGGGGAACAAGAGCTTTGTTATCATACCCTCTCTTTTCTCTTCTCACTTTGCAGGTCTCCCGTGGACCCGGATACAGTCCTGGAGATATGGAATTAAATGAATCGTGGCTTCAAGCACTAAAATTGGGGAAGAAGAGCTTTGTTATTATACCCTCTCTTTTCTCTTCTCACATTACAGATCTCCCATGGATCCTGATACAGTCTTGCAGATATGGAACTAAGTGAATCGTGTCTTCACGTGCTAACATTGGGGAACAAGAGCTTTGTTGTTTTCCACTCTCTTTTCTCTTCTCAGTTTACAGGTCTCCCGTGGACCCTGATACAGTCCTGGAGATGTGGAACTAAGTGAATCGGTTCTTCAAGCGCTTAAATTGGGGAACAAGAGCTTTGATATTGTCCTCTCTCTTTTCTCTTCTCACATTACTGGTCTCCCGTGGACCCTGATACAAGCCTGGAGATGTAAAACAAAGTGAATCGTGTCTTCAAGCGCTAACATTGTGGAACAAGAGCTTTGTATTCGTCCCCTCTCTTTTCTCTTCTCACATTACAGGTCTCCCGTGGACATAGATACAATCCTGGAGATGTGGAACTAAGTGAATGGTGTCTTCAAGCGTTAATATTGGGTAACAAGAGTTTCGGTATCTTCCGCTCTCTTTTCTCTTCTCACTTTACAGGTCTCCCGTGGACCCTGATACAGTCCTGGAGATGTGGAACAAAGTGAATCGTGTCTTCAAGCGCTAACATTGGGGAAAAAGATCTTTTTTATCGTCCCCTCTCTTTTCTCACTTTACAAGTCTCCCTTGGACCCTGATACAGTCCTGGAGATGTGGAACTAAATGAATATTGTCTTGCAGCGCTAACATTGGGGAACAAGAGCTTTGTTATCGTCCCCTCTCTTTTCTCTTCTCACATTACCGATCTCCCGTGGACCCTGATACAATCCTGGAGATATGGAATTAAATTTATCGTGTCTTCAAGCACTAACATTGGGGAACAAGAGCTTTGTTACCGTCCCCTCTCTTTTCCCTTCTAACATTACAGATCTCCCGTGGACCCTGATACAGGCCTGGAGATGTTCAACTAAATGAATAGTCCCTACAAGCAGTAACATTGGGGAACAAGAGCTTTGTTATCGTCCCCTCTCTTTTCTCTTCTCACATTACAGGTCTCCCATGGACCCTGATACAGTCCTGCAGATATGGAACTAAGTGAATCGTGTCTTCACGTGCTAACATTGGGGAACAAGAGCTTTGTTGTTTTCCACTCTCTTTTCTCTTCTCAGTTTACAGGTCTCCCGTGGACCCTGATACAGTCCTGGAGATGTGGAACTAAGTGAATCGGTTCTTCAAGCGCTTAAATTGGGGAACAAGAGCTTTGATATTGTCCTCTCTCTTTTCTCTTCTCACATTACTGGTCTCCCGTGGACCCTGATACAGGCCTGGAGATGTAGAACAAAGTGAATCGTGTCTTCAAGCGCTAACATTGGGGAACAAGAGCTTTGTTATGGTCCGCTCTCTTTTCTCTTCTCACTTTACAGGTCTCCCGTTGACCCTGATACAGTCCTGGAGATGTGGAACTAAGGGAATCGTGTCTTCAAGGGCTAACATTGGGGAACAAGAGCTTTGTTATCTTCCGCTCTGTTTTCTCTTCTCACTTTACAGATCTCCCGTGAACCCTGATACAGTCCTGGAGATGTGGAACTAAGTGAATCGTGTCTTCAAGCGCTAACATTGGGGAACAAGAGTTTTGTTATCTTCCACTCTCTTTTCTCTTCTCACTTTACAGGTCTCCCGTGGACGCTGATACCGTCCTGGAGATGTAGAACTAAGGGCATGGTGTATTCAAGTGCTAACATTGGGGAACAAGAGTTTAGTGATCGTCCCCTCTCTTTTCTCTTGTCACATTTTCGGTCTCCCGTGGACCCTGATACAGTCCTGGAAATGTGAAATTAAGTGAATCGTGTCTTCAAGTGCTAACATTGGGGAACAAGATCTTTTTTATCGTCCCCTCTCTTTTCTCACTTTACAAGTCTCCCTTGGACCCTGATACAGACCTGAAGATGTGGAACTAAATGAATAGTGTCTTCAAGCGCTAACATTTGGGAACAAGAGCTTTGATATCTTCCGCTCTCTTTTCTCTTCTCACTTTACAGGTCTCCCGTGGACCCGATTACAGTCCTAGAGATGTAGAACTAAAAGAATAGTGTCTTCAAGTGCTAACATTGGGGAACAAGAGTTTTGGTATCTTACGCTCTCTTTTCTCTTCTCACTTTACAGGTCTCCCGTGGACACTGGTACAGTCCTGGAGATGTGGAACTAAGTGAATCGGGTCTTTATGCTCTTACATTGGGGAACAAGAGCTTTGTTATCGTCCCCTCTCTTTTCTCTTCTCACATTAGAGATCTCCCTTGCACCCTGATACAGTCCTGGAGATATGGAATTAAATTTATCGTGTCTTCAAGCACTAACATTGGGGAACAAGAGCTTTGTTATCCTCCCCTCTCTTTTCTCTTCTAACATTACAGGTCTCCCGTGGACCCTGCTACAGTCCTGGAGATGTGGAACGAATTGAATCGTGTCTTCAAGCACTAACATTGGGGAACAAGAGCTTTGTTATCTTCTGCTCTCTTTTCTCTTCTCACTTTACAGGTGTCCCGTGGACACTGATAAAGTACTGTAGATGTGGAACTAAATGAAAATTTTCTCAAGCGCTAACATTCGGGAACAAGAGCTTTGTTACCGTCCCCTCTCTTTTCCCTTCTCACATTACAGATCTCCCGTGGACCCTGATACAGGCCTGGAGATGTGGAACTAAATTAATAGTGCCTACAAGAAGTAACATTGGGGAACAAGAGCTTTGTTATCGACCCCTCTCTTTTCTCTTCTCACTTTACTGGTCTCCCGTGGATCCTTTTACAGTCCTGAAGATGTGGAACTATGTTAATCGTGTCTTCAAGTGCTAACAATGGGAAACATGAGCTTTGATATCGTCCCTTCTCTTTTCTCTTCTCACATTAGAGATCTCCCGTGAACCCAGATACAGTCCTGGAGATGTGGAACTAAGAGAATCTGGTCTTCAAGAACTAACATTGGGGAACAAGAGCTTTGTTATAGTCCCCTCTCTTTTCTCTTCTAACATTACAGGTCTCCCGTGGACCCTGCTACAGTCCTGGAGATGTGGAACGAATTGAATCGTGTCTTCAAGCGCTAACATTGGGGAACAAGAGCTTTGTTGTTTTCCGCTCTCTTTTCTCTTCTCACTTTACAGGTCTCCCGTGGACCCTGATACAGTCCTGGAGATGTGGAACTAAGTGAATCGGGTCTTCACGCTCTTACATTGGGGAACAAGAGCTTTGTTATCGTCCCTTCTCTGTTCTCGTCTCACATTACAGGTCTCCCGTGGACCCTGATACAATCCTGTAGATGTGGAACTAAGCGAATTGCGTTTTCAAGCTCTAATATTGGGGAACAAGAGCTTTGTTATCTTCCACTCTCCTTTCTCTTCTCACTTTACAGGTCTCCCTTGGACCCTGATAGAGTCCTGGAGATGTGGCACTAAATGAATCCTGTCTTCAAGCGCTAACATTGGGGAACAAGAGCTTTGTTATCTTCCGCTCTGTTTTCTCTCCTCACTTTACAGGTCTCCCGTGGACCCTGATACAGTCCTGGAGATGTGGAACTAATAGAATGCTGTCTTCAAGCGCTAACATTGCTGTACAAGAGCTTCGTTATCTTCCACTCTCTTTTCTCTTCTCACTTTACAGGTCTCCCGTGGACCCTGACACAGTTCTGGAGATGTGGAACTAAGTGAATCGTGTCTTCAAGCGCTAACATTGGGGAACAAGAGCTTTGTTATCTTCTGCTCTCCTTTTTCTTCTCACTTTACCGGTCTCCCGTGGACACTGATAAAGTACTGTAGATGTGGAACTAAATGAAAATATTCTCAAGCGCGAACATTGGGGAACAAGAGCTTTGTTACCGTCCCCTCTCTTTTCACTTCTCACATTACAGATCTCCTGTGGACCCTGATACAGCCCTGGAGATGTGGAACTAAATTAATAGTGCCTAAAAGAAGTAACATTGGGAAACAAGAGCTTTGTTATCGTCCCCTCTCTTCTCTCTTCTCACATTACAGATCTCCGGTGGACACTGTTACAGTCCTGGAGATGTGGAAGTATGTTAATCGTGTCTTCAAGCGCTAAGAATGGACAACAGGAGCTTTGATATCGTCCCTTCTATTTTCTCTTCTCATATTACAGATCTCCCGTGAACCCTGATACAGTCCTGGAGATGTGGAACTAAGGGAATCGTGTCTTCAAGGGCTAACATTGGGGAAAAAGGCTTTGTGATCGTCACCTCTCTTTTCTCTTCTAACATTATCGGTCTCCCGTGGACACTGATACAGTCCTGGAGATATGGAATTAAATTTATCGTGTCTTCAAGCACTAACATTGGGGAACAAGAGCTTTGTTATCTTCCGCTCTGTTTTCTCTTCTCACTTTACAGGTCTCCCGTGGACGCTGATACCGTCCTGGAGATGTGGAACTAAGGGCATGGTGTATTCAAGGGCTAACATTGGGGAACAACAGCTTAGTGATCGTCCCCTCTCTTTTCTCTTGTCACATTACCGGTCTCCCGTGGACCCTGACACAGTCCTGGAAATGTGGAACTAAGTGAATCGTGTCTTCAAGCGCTAACATTGGGGAACAAGACCTTATTTATCGTCCCCTCTCTTTTCTCACTTTACAAGTCTCCCTTAGACCCTGATACAGAACTGGAGATGTGGAACTAAATGAATAGTGTCTTCAAGCACCAACATTGGGGAACTAGAGCTTTGGTATCTTCCGCTCTCTTTTCTCTTCTCACTTTACAGGTCTCCCGTGGACCCTGATACAGTCCTGGAAATGTGGAACTAAGTGAATCGTGTGTTGAAGCGCTTAAATTGGGGAACAAGAGAGTTGCCTTTGTCCTCTCTCTTTTCTCTTCTCACATTACAGGTCTCCCGTGGACCCTGATACAGGCCTGGAGATGTAGAACAAAGTGAATCGTGTCCTCAAGTGCTAACATTGGGGAACAAGAGCTTTGTTATGGTCCGCTCTCTTTTCTCTTCTCACTTTACAGGTCTCCAGTTGACCCTGATACAGTCCTGGAGATGTGGAACTAAGGGAATCGTGTGTTCAAGGGCTAACATTGGGGAACAAGAGCTTTGTGATCGTCACCTGTCTTTACTCTTCTAACATTACCGACTCCCGTGGACCCTGATACAGTCCTGGAAATGTGGAACTAAGTGAATCGTGTCTTCAAGCTCTAACATTGGGGAACAAGACCTTTTTTATCGTCCCCTCTCTTTTGTCACTTTACAATTCTCCCTTGGACCCTTATACAGTCCTGGAGATGCGGAACTAAATGAATAGTGTCTTCAAGAGCTTACATTGGGGAATAAGAGCTTTGTTATATTCCGCTCTCTTTTCTCTTCTCACTTTACAGGTCTCCCGTGGACCCTGATACAGTCCTGGAGATGTGGAACTAAATGAATGGTTTCTTCAAGCGCTAACATGGGGGAACAAGAGCTTTGTTATCTTCCGCTCTCTTTTCTCTTCTCACTTTACAGGTCTCCCGTGGACCCTAATACAGTCCTGGAGATGTGGA
Organism: Balaenoptera physalus; assembly: GCF_965194825.1. Lineage (NCBI taxonomy): Eukaryota > Metazoa > Chordata > Mammalia > Artiodactyla > Balaenopteridae > Balaenoptera > Balaenoptera physalus. The sequence continues at coordinate 10,158,051 of NC_138904.1, read as the reverse complement.
ACTAAATGAATAGTGTCTTCAAGCGCTAACATTGGGGAACAAGAGCTTTGGTATTTTCCGCTCTCTTTTCTCTTCTCACTTTAGAGGTCTCCCATGGACCGTAATACAGTCCTGGAGATGTAGAACTAAATGATTAGTGTCTTCAAGCGCTATCTTTGGGGAACAAGAGTTTTCGTATCTTCCGCTCTCTTTTCTCTTCTCACTTTACAGGTCTCCCGTGGACCCTGATACAGTCCTGGAGATGTGGAACAAAGTGAATCGTGTTTTCAAGCGCTAACATTGGGGAACACGAGCTTTGTTATCCTTCCCTCTCTTTTCTCTTCTCATATTAAAGATCTCCCGTGGACACTGATACAGTCCTGGAGATGTGGAACTAAATGAATAGTGCCTTCTAGCAATAACATTGTGGAACAAGAGCTTTGTTATCGTCCCCTCTCTTTTCTCTTCTCCCATTACAGGTCTCCCATGGACCCTGCTACAGTCCTGGAAATGTGGAACTAATTGAATCGTGTCTTCAAGCGCTAACATTGGGGAACAAGAGCTTTGTTATCTTCTGCTCTCTTTTCTCTTCTCACTTTACAGGTCTCCCGTGGACGCTGATAAAGTACTGTAGATGTGGAACTAAATGAAAATTCTCTCAAGCGCTAACATTGGGGAACAAGAGCTTTATTACCGTCCCCTCTCTTTTCCCTTCTAACATTACAGATCTCCCGTGGATCCTGATACAGGCCTGGAGATGTGGAACTAAATGAATAGTCCCTACAAGCAGTAACATTGGGGAACAAGAGCTTTGTTATCGTCCCCTCTCTTTTCTCTTCTCACATTACAGGTCTCCCATGGACCCTGATACAGTCCTGCAGATATGGAACTAAGTGAATCGTGTCTTCACGTGCTAACATTGGGGAACAAGAGCTTTGTTGTTTTCCACTCTCTTTTCTCTTCTCAGTTTACAGGTCTCCCGTGGACCCTGATACAGTCCTGGAGATGTGGAACTAAGTGAATCGGTTCTTCAAGCGCTTAAATTGGGGAACAAGAGCTTTGATATTGTCCTCTCTCTTTTCTCTTCTCACATTACTGGTCTCCCGTGGACCCTGATACAGGCCTGGAGATGTAGAACAAAGTGAATCGTGTCTTCAAGCGCTAACATTGGGGAACAAGAGCTTTGTTATGGTCCGCTCTCTTTTCTCTTCTCACTTTACAGGTCTCCCGTTGACCCTGATACAGTCCTGGAGATGTGGAACTAAGGGAATCGTGTCTTCAAGGGCTAACATTGGGGAACAAGAGCTTTGTTATCTTCCGCTCTGTTTTCTCTTCTCACTTTACAGATCTCCCGTGAACCCTGATACAGTCCTGGAGATGTGGAACTAAGTGAATCGTGTCTTCAAGCGCTAACATTGGGGAACAAGAGTTTTGTTATCTTCCACTCTCTTTTCTCTTCTCACTTTACAGGTCTCCCGTGGACGCTGATACCGTCCTGGAGATGTAGAACTAAGGGCATGGTGTATTCAAGTGCTAACATTGGGGAACAAGAGTTTAGTGATCGTCCCCTCTCTTTTCTCTTGTCACATTTTCGGTCTCCCGTGGACCCTGATACAGTCCTGGAAATGTGAAATTAAGTGAATCGTGTCTTCAAGTGCTAACATTGGGGAACAAGATCTTTTTTATCGTCCCCTCTCTTTTCTCACTTTACAAGTCTCCCTTGGACCCTGATACAGACCTGAAGATGTGGAACTAAATGAATAGTGTCTTCAAGCGCTAACATTTGGGAACAAGAGCTTTGATATCTTCCGCTCTCTTTTCTCTTCTCACTTTACAGGTCTCCCGTGGACCCGATTACAGTCCTAGAGATGTAGAACTAAAAGAATAGTGTCTTCAAGTGCTAACATTGGGGAACAAGAGTTTTGGTATCTTACGCTCTCTTTTCTCTTCTCACTTTACAGGTCTCCCGTGGACACTGGTACAGTCCTGGAGATGTGGAACTAAGTGAATCGGGTCTTTATGCTCTTACATTGGGGAACAAGAGCTTTGTTATCGTCCCCTCTCTTTTCTCTTCTCACATTAGAGATCTCCCTTGCACCCTGATACAGTCCTGGAGATATGGAATTAAATTTATCGTGTCTTCAAGCACTAACATTGGGGAACAAGAGCTTTGTTATCCTCCCCTCTCTTTTCTCTTCTAACATTACAGGTCTCCCGTGGACCCTGCTACAGTCCTGGAGATGTGGAACGAATTGAATCGTGTCTTCAAGCACTAACATTGGGGAACAAGAGCTTTGTTATCTTCTGCTCTCTTTTCTCTTCTCACTTTACAGGTGTCCCGTGGACACTGATAAAGTACTGTAGATGTGGAACTAAATGAAAATTTTCTCAAGCGCTAACATTCGGGAACAAGAGCTTTGTTACCGTCCCCTCTCTTTTCCCTTCTCACATTACAGATCTCCCGTGGACCCTGATACAGGCCTGGAGATGTGGAACTAAATTAATAGTGCCTACAAGAAGTAACATTGGGGAACAAGAGCTTTGTTATCGACCCCTCTCTTTTCTCTTCTCACTTTACTGGTCTCCCGTGGATCCTTTTACAGTCCTGAAGATGTGGAACTATGTTAATCGTGTCTTCAAGTGCTAACAATGGGAAACATGAGCTTTGATATCGTCCCTTCTCTTTTCTCTTCTCACATTAGAGATCTCCCGTGAACCCAGATACAGTCCTGGAGATGTGGAACTAAGAGAATCTGGTCTTCAAGAACTAACATTGGGGAACAAGAGCTTTGTTATAGTCCCCTCTCTTTTCTCTTCTAACATTACAGGTCTCCCGTGGACCCTGCTACAGTCCTGGAGATGTGGAACGAATTGAATCGTGTCTTCAAGCGCTAACATTGGGGAACAAGAGCTTTGTTGTTTTCCGCTCTCTTTTCTCTTCTCACTTTACAGGTCTCCCGTGGACCCTGATACAGTCCTGGAGATGTGGAACTAAGTGAATCGGGTCTTCACGCTCTTACATTGGGGAACAAGAGCTTTGTTATCGTCCCTTCTCTGTTCTCGTCTCACATTACAGGTCTCCCGTGGACCCTGATACAATCCTGTAGATGTGGAACTAAGCGAATTGCGTTTTCAAGCTCTAATATTGGGGAACAAGAGCTTTGTTATCTTCCACTCTCCTTTCTCTTCTCACTTTACAGGTCTCCCTTGGACCCTGATAGAGTCCTGGAGATGTGGCACTAAATGAATCCTGTCTTCAAGCGCTAACATTGGGGAACAAGAGCTTTGTTATCTTCCGCTCTGTTTTCTCTCCTCACTTTACAGGTCTCCCGTGGACCCTGATACAGTCCTGGAGATGTGGAACTAATAGAATGCTGTCTTCAAGCGCTAACATTGCTGTACAAGAGCTTCGTTATCTTCCACTCTCTTTTCTCTTCTCACTTTACAGGTCTCCCGTGGACCCTGACACAGTTCTGGAGATGTGGAACTAAGTGAATCGTGTCTTCAAGCGCTAACATTGGGGAACAAGAGCTTTGTTATCTTCTGCTCTCCTTTTTCTTCTCACTTTACCGGTCTCCCGTGGACACTGATAAAGTACTGTAGATGTGGAACTAAATGAAAATATTCTCAAGCGCGAACATTGGGGAACAAGAGCTTTGTTACCGTCCCCTCTCTTTTCACTTCTCACATTACAGATCTCCTGTGGACCCTGATACAGCCCTGGAGATGTGGAACTAAATTAATAGTGCCTAAAAGAAGTAACATTGGGAAACAAGAGCTTTGTTATCGTCCCCTCTCTTCTCTCTTCTCACATTACAGATCTCCGGTGGACACTGTTACAGTCCTGGAGATGTGGAAGTATGTTAATCGTGTCTTCAAGCGCTAAGAATGGACAACAGGAGCTTTGATATCGTCCCTTCTATTTTCTCTTCTCATATTACAGATCTCCCGTGAACCCTGATACAGTCCTGGAGATGTGGAACTAAGGGAATCGTGTCTTCAAGGGCTAACATTGGGGAAAAAGGCTTTGTGATCGTCACCTCTCTTTTCTCTTCTAACATTATCGGTCTCCCGTGGACACTGATACAGTCCTGGAGATATGGAATTAAATTTATCGTGTCTTCAAGCACTAACATTGGGGAACAAGAGCTTTGTTATCTTCCGCTCTGTTTTCTCTTCTCACTTTACAGGTCTCCCGTGGACGCTGATACCGTCCTGGAGATGTGGAACTAAGGGCATGGTGTATTCAAGGGCTAACATTGGGGAACAACAGCTTAGTGATCGTCCCCTCTCTTTTCTCTTGTCACATTACCGGTCTCCCGTGGACCCTGACACAGTCCTGGAAATGTGGAACTAAGTGAATCGTGTCTTCAAGCGCTAACATTGGGGAACAAGACCTTATTTATCGTCCCCTCTCTTTTCTCACTTTACAAGTCTCCCTTAGACCCTGATACAGAACTGGAGATGTGGAACTAAATGAATAGTGTCTTCAAGCACCAACATTGGGGAACTAGAGCTTTGGTATCTTCCGCTCTCTTTTCTCTTCTCACTTTACAGGTCTCCCGTGGACCCTGATACAGTCCTGGAAATGTGGAACTAAGTGAATCGTGTGTTGAAGCGCTTAAATTGGGGAACAAGAGAGTTGCCTTTGTCCTCTCTCTTTTCTCTTCTCACATTACAGGTCTCCCGTGGACCCTGATACAGGCCTGGAGATGTAGAACAAAGTGAATCGTGTCCTCAAGTGCTAACATTGGGGAACAAGAGCTTTGTTATGGTCCGCTCTCTTTTCTCTTCTCACTTTACAGGTCTCCAGTTGACCCTGATACAGTCCTGGAGATGTGGAACTAAGGGAATCGTGTGTTCAAGGGCTAACATTGGGGAACAAGAGCTTTGTGATCGTCACCTGTCTTTACTCTTCTAACATTACCGACTCCCGTGGACCCTGATACAGTCCTGGAAATGTGGAACTAAGTGAATCGTGTCTTCAAGCTCTAACATTGGGGAACAAGACCTTTTTTATCGTCCCCTCTCTTTTGTCACTTTACAATTCTCCCTTGGACCCTTATACAGTCCTGGAGATGCGGAACTAAATGAATAGTGTCTTCAAGAGCTTACATTGGGGAATAAGAGCTTTGTTATATTCCGCTCTCTTTTCTCTTCTCACTTTACAGGTCTCCCGTGGACCCTGATACAGTCCTGGAGATGTGGAACTAAATGAATGGTTTCTTCAAGCGCTAACATGGGGGAACAAGAGCTTTGTTATCTTCCGCTCTCTTTTCTCTTCTCACTTTACAGGTCTCCCGTGGACCCTAATACAGTCCTGGAGATGTGGAACTAAATGAATAGTGTCTTCAAGCGCTAACATTGGGGAACAAGAGCTTTGGTATTTTCCGCTCTCTTTTCTCTTCTCACTTTAGAGGTCTCCCGTGGACCGTAATACAGTCCTGGAGATGTAGAACTAAATGATTAGTGTCTTCAAGCGCTATCTTTGGGGAACAAGAGTTTTCGTATCTTCCGCTCTCTTTTCTCTTCTCACTTTACAGGTCTCCCGTGGACCCTGATACAGTCCTGGAGATGTGGAACAAAGTGAATCGTGTTTTCAAGCGCTAACATTGGGGAACACGAGCTTTGTTATCCTTCCCTCTCTTTTCTCTTCTCATATTAAGGATCTCCCGTGGACACTGATACAGTCCTGGAGATGTGGAACTAAATGAATAGTGCCTTCTAGCAATAACATTGTGGAACAAGAGCTTTGTTATCGTCCCCTCTCTTTTCTCTTCTCCCATTACAGGTCTCCCATGGACCCTGCTACAGTCCTGGAAATGTGGAACTAATTGAATCGTGTCTTCAAGCGCTAACATTGGGGAACAAGAGCTTTGTTATCTTCTGCTCTCTTTTCTCTTCTCACTTTACAGGTCTCCCGTGGACGCTGATAAAGTACTGTAGATGTGGAACTAAATGAAAATTCTCTCAAGCGCTAACATTGGGGAACAAGAGCTTTATTACCGTCCCCTCTCTTTTCCCTTCTAACATTACAGATCTCCCGTGGATCCTGATACAGGCCTGGAGATGTGGAACTAAATGAATAGTGCCTACAAGCAGTAACATTGGGGAACAAGAGCTTTGTTATCGTCCCCTCTGTTTTCTCTTCTCACAATACAGATCTCCGGTGGACACTGTTAGAGTCCTGGAGATGTGGAACTATGTTAATCGTGTCTTCAAGCGCTAACAATGGGAAACAGGAGCTTTGATATCGTCCCTTCTCTTTTCTCTTCTCATATTACAGATCTCCCGTGAATCCTGATACACTCCTGGAGATGTGGAACTAAGAGAATCGGATTTTCAAGAACTAACATTGGTGAACAAGAGCTTTGTGATCGTCACCTCTCTTTTCTCTTCTAACATTACCGGTCTCCCGTGGACCCTGATACAGTCCTGGAGATATGGAATTAAATTTATCGTGTCTTCAAGCACTAACATTGGGGAACAAGAGCTTTGTTATCTTCCGCTCTGTTTTCTCTTCTCACTTTACAGGTCTCCCGTGAAACCTGATACAGTCCTGGAGATGTGGAACTAAGTGAATCGTGTCTTCAAGCGCTAACATTGGGGAACAAGAGCTTTGTTATCTTCCGCTCTCTTTTCTCTTCTCACTTTACAGGTCTCCCGTGGACCCTGATACAGTTCTAGAGATGTGGAACTAAGGGCATGGTGTATTCAAGGGCTAACATTGGGGAACAAGAGCTTAGTGATCGTCCCCTCTCTTTTCTCTTGTAACATTACCGGTCTCCCGTGGACCCTGATACAGTCCTGGAAATATGGAACTAAGTGAATCGTGTCTTCAAGCGCTAACATTGGGGAACAAGACCTTTTTTATCGTCCCCTCTCTTTTCTCACTTTACAAGTCTCCCTTGGACCCTGATACAGACCTCGAGATGTGTAACTAAATGAATAGTGTCTTCAAGCGCTAACATTGGGGAACAAGAACTTAGGAATCTTCCGCTCTGTTTTCTCTTCTCAATTTACAGGTCTCCCATGGACCCTATTACAGTCCTAGAGATGTAGAACTAAATGAATAGTGTCTTCAAGCGCTAACATTGGGGAACAAGAGTTTTGGTATCTTCCGCTCTGTTTTCTCTTCTCACTTTACAGATCTCCCATGGACCCTGATACAGTCCTGGAGATGTGGAACTAAGGGAATCGTGTCTTCAAGGGCTAACATTGGGGAACAAGAGCTTTGTGATCGTCACCTCTCTTTTCTCTTCTAACATTACCGGTCTCCCGTGGACCCTGATACAGTCCTGGAGATATGGAATTAAATTTATCGTGTCTTCAAGCACTAACATTGGGGAACAAGAGCTTTGTTATCTTCCGCTCTGTTTTCTCTTCTCACTTTACAGGTCTCCCGTGGACCCTATTACAGTCGTAGAGATGTAGAACTAAATGAATAGTGTCTTCAAGCGCTAACATTGGGGAACAAGAGTTTTGGTATCTTCCGCTCTGTTTTCTCTTCTCACTTTACAGATCTCCCATGGACCCTGATACAGTCCTGGAGATGTGGAACTAAGGGAATCGTGTCTTCAAGGGCTAACATTGGGGAACAAGAGCTTTGTGATCGTCACCTGTCTTTTCTCTTCTAACATTACCGGACTCCCGTGGACCCTGATACAGTCCTGGAAATGTGGAACTAAGTGAATCGTGTCTTCAAGTTCTAACATTGGGGAACAAGACCTTTTTTATCGTCCCCTCTCTTTTGTCACTTTACAATTCTCCCTTGGACCCTTATACAGTCCTGGAGATGCGGAACTAAATGAATAGTGTCTTCAAGAGCTTACATTGGGGAATAAGAGCTTTGTTATATTCCGCTCTCTTTTCTCTTCTCACTTTACAGGTCTCCCGTGGACCCTGATACAGTCCTGGAGATGTGGAACTAAATGAATGGTTTCTTCAAGCGCTAACATTGGGGAACAAGAGCTTTGTTATCTTCCGCTCTCTTTTCTCTTCTCACTTTACAGGTCTCCCGTGGATCCTAATACAGTCCTGGAGATGTGGAACTAAATGAATAGTGTCTTCAAGCGCTAACATTGGGGAACAAGAGCTTTGGTATTTTCCGCTCTCTTTTCTCTTCTCACTTTACAGGTCTCCCGTGGACCGTAATACAGTCCTGGAGATGTAGAACTAAATGAGTAGTGTCTTCAAGCGCTATCTTTGGGGAACAAGAGTTTTCGTATCTTACGCTCTCTTTTCTCTTCTCACTTTACAGGTCTCCCGTGGACCCTGATACAGTCCTGCAGATGTGGAACAAAGTGAATCGTGTTTTCAAGCGCTAACATTGGGGAACACGAGCTTTGTTATCCTTCCCTCTCTTTTCTCTTCTCACATTAAAGATCTCCCGTGGACCCTGATACAGTCCTGGAGATGTGGAACTAAATGAATAGTGCCTTCTAGCAATAACATTGTGGAACAAGAGCTTTGTTATCGTCCCCTCTCTTTTCTCTTCTCCCATTACAGGTCTCCCATGGACCCTGCTACAGTCCTGGAAATGTGGAACTAATTGAATCGTTTCTTCAAGCGCTAACATTGGGGAACAAGAGCTTTGTTATCTTCTGCTCTCTTTTCTCTCCTCACTTTACAGGTCTCCCGTGGACGCTGATAAAGTACTTTAGATGTGGAACTAAATGAAAATTCTCTCAAGCGCTAACATTGGGGAACAAGAGCTTTATTACCGTCCCCTCTCTTTTCCCTTCTAACATTACAGATATCCCGTGGATCCTGATACAGGCCTGGAGATGTGGAACTAAATGAATAGTGCCTACAAGCAGTAACATTGGGGAACAAGAGCTTTGTTATCGTCCCCTCTGTTTTCTGTTCTCACAATACAGATCTCCGGTGGACACTGTTACAGTCCTGGAGATGTGGAACTATGTTAATCGTGTCTTCAAGCGCTAACAATGGGAAACAGGAGCTTTGATATCGTCCCTTCTCTTTTCTCTTCTCATATTACAGATCTCCCGTGAATCCTGATACACTCCTGGAGATGTGGAACTAAGAGAATCGGATTTTCAAGAACTAACATTGGGGAACAAGAGCTTTGTTATCATCCCCTCTCTTTTGTCTTCTCACTTTGCAGGTCTCCCGTGTACCCTGATACAGTCCTGGAGATATGGAATTAAATGAATCGTGTCTTCAAGCACTAACATTAGGGATCAAGAGCTTTGTTATCATACACTGTCTTTTCTCGTCTCACTTTGCAGGTCTCCCGTGGACCCGGATACAGTCCTGGAGATATGGAATTAAATGAATCGTGTCTTCAAGCACTAACATTGGGGAACAAGAGCTTTGTTATCATACCCTCTCTTTTCCTTTCTCACATTACAGGTCTCCCATGGACCCTGATACAGACCTGCAGATGTGGAACTAAGTGAATCATGTCTTCAAGAGCTAACATTGGGGAACAAGAGCTTTGTTATCTTCTGCTCTGTTTTCTCTTCTCAGTTTACAGGTCTCCCGTGAAACCTGATACAGTCCTGGAGATGTGGAACTAAGTGAATCGTGTCTTCAAGGGCTAACATTGAGGAACAAGAGCTTTGTTATCTTCCGCTCTCTTTTCTCTTCTCACTTTACAGGTCTCCCGTGGACCCTGATACAGTCCTAGAGATGTGGAACTAAGGGCATGGTGTATTCAAGGGCTAACATTGGGGAACAACAGCTTAGTGATCGTCCCCTCTCTTTTCTCTTGTCACATTACCGGTCTCCCGTGGACCCTGATACAGTCCTGGAAATATGGAACTAAGTGAATCGTGTCTTCAAGCGCTAACATTGGGGAACAAGACCTTTTTTATCGTCCCCTCTCTTTTCTCACTTTAGAAGTCTCCCTTGGACCCTGATACAGACCTCGAGATGTGTAACTAAATGAATAGTGTCTTCAAGCGCTAACATTGGGGAACAAGAACTTAGGAATCTTCCGCTCTGTTTTCTCTTCTCACTTTACAGGTCTCCCGTGGACCCTATTACAGTCCTAGAGATGTAGAACTAAATGAATAGTGTCTTCAAGCGCTAACATTGGGGAACAAGAGTTTTGGTATCTTCCGCTCTGTTTTCTCTTCTCACTTTACAGATCTCCCATGGACCCTGATACAGTCCTGGAGATGTGGAACTAAGGGAATCGTGTCTTCAAGGGCTAACATTGGGGAACAAGAGCTTTGTGATCGTCACCTCTCTTTTCTCTTCTAACATTACCGGTCTCCCGTGGACCCTGATACAGTCCTGGAGATATGGAATTAAATTTATCATGTCTTCAAGCACTAACATTGGGGAACAAGAGCTTTGTTATCTTCCGCTCTGTTTTCTCTTCGCACTTTACAGGTCTCCCGTGGACGCTGATACCGTCCTCGAGATGTGGAACTAAGGGCATGGTGTATTCAAGGGCTAACATTGGGGAACAACAGCTTAGTGATCGTCCCCTCTCTTTTCTCTTGTCACATTACCGGTCGCCCGCGGACCCTGATACAGTCCTGGAAATGTGGAACTAAGTGAATCGTGTCTTCAAGCGCTAACATTGGGGAACCAGACCTTTTTTATCGTCCCCTTTCTTTTCTCACTTTACAAGTCTCCCGTGGAGACTGATACAGTCCTGGAGATGTGGAACTAAGTGAATAATGTCTTCAAGCGCTTACATGGCGGAACAAGAGCTTTGGTATCTTCTGCTCTCTTTTCTCTTCTCACTTTACTGGTCTCCCGTGGACCCTGATAAAGTACTGTAGTTGTGGAACTAAATGAAAATTCTCTCAAGCGCTAACATTGGGAAAAAAGAGCTTTGTTATCGTCCCCTCTCTTATCTCTTCTCACATTACAGGTCTCCCATGGAACCTGTTACAGTCCTGGAGTTGGGGAACTATGTTAATCGTGTCTTCAAGGGCTAACAATGGGAAACAAGAGCTTTGTTATCATCCCCTCTCTTTTGTCTTCTCACTTTGCATGTCTAACGTGAACCCGGATACACTCCTGGAGATATGCAAATAAATGAATCGTGTCTTCAAGCCCTAACATTGGGGAAGAAGAGCCTTGTTATCGTACCCTCTGTTTTCTCTTCTCACATTACAGGTCTCCCGTGGACTCTGATACAGTCCTGGAGATGTGGAACTAAGTGAATCGTGTCTTCAAGCGCTAACATTGGGGAACACGAGCTTTGTTGTTTTCCGCTTTCATTTCTCTTCTCACATTACAGGTCTCCCGTGGACCCTGATACAGTCCTGGAGATGTGGAACTAAGTGAATCATGTGTTGAAGCGCTTAAATTGGGGAAGAAGAGCGTTGCTTTTGTCCTCTCTCTTTTCTCTTCTCACATTACAGGACTCCCGTGGACTCTGATACAGGCCTGGAGATGTAGAACAAAGTGAATCGTGTCTTCAAGCGCTAACATTGGGGAACAAGAGCTTTGTTATGGTCCGCTCTCCTTTCTCTTCTCACTTTACAGGTCTCCCGTTGACCCTGATACAGTCCTGGAGATGTGGAACTAAGGGAATCGTGTCTTCAACGGCTAACATTGGGGAACAAGAGCTTTGTGATCGTCACCTCTCTTTTGTCTTCTAACATTACCGGACTCCCGTGGACCCTGATACAGTCCTGGAAATGTGGAACTAAGTGAATCGTGTCTTCAAGCTCTAACATTGGGGAACAAGACCTTTTTTATGGTCCCGTCTCTTTTGTCACTTTACAATTCTCCCTTGGACCCTGATACAGTCCTGGAGATGTGGAACTAAATGAATAGTGTCTTCAAGAGCTTACATTGGGGAATAAGAGCTTTGTTATATTCCGCTCTCTTTTCTCTTCTCACTTTACAGGTCTCCCGTGGACCCTGATACAGTCCTGGAGATGTGGAACAAAGTGAATCGTGTTTTCAATCGCTAACATTGGAGAACAAGAGCTTTGTTATCCTTCCCTCTCTTTTCTCTTCTCACATTAAAGATCTCCCGTGGACCCTGCTACAGTACTGGAGATGTGGAAATAAATGAATAGGGCCTTCAAGCAATAACATTGTGGAACAAGAGCTTTGTTATCGTCCCCTCTCTTTTCTCTTCTCCCATTACAGGTCTCCCATGGACCCTGCTACAGTCCTGGAAATGTGGAACTAATTGAATCGTGTCTTCAAGCGCTAACATTGGGAAACAAGAGCTTTGTTATCTTCTGCTCTCTTTTCTCTTCTCACTTTACAGGTCTACCGTAGACCCTGATAAAGTACTGTAGATGTGGAACTAAATGAAAATTCTCTCAAGCGCTAACATTGGGGAACAAGAGCTTTATTACCGTCCCCTCTCTTTTCCCTTCTAACATTACAGATCTCCCGTGGACGCTGATACAGGCCTGTAGATGTGGAACTAAATGGATAGTGCCTACAAGCAGTAACATTGGGGAACAAGAGCTTTGTTATCGTCCCCTCTCTTTTCTCTTCTCACATTACAGATCTCCGGTGGACACTCTTACAGTCCTGGAGATGTGGAACTATGTTAATCGTGTCTTCAAGCGCTAAGAATGGGAAACAGGAGCTTTGATATCGTCCCTTCTCTTTTCTCTTCTCTATTACAGATCTCCCGTGAACCCTGATACACTCCTGGAGATGTGGAACTAAGAGAATCGGATTTTCAAGAACTAACATTGGGGAACAAGAGCTTTGTTATCAACCCCTCTCTTTTCTCGTCTCACTTTCCTGGTCTCCCGTGGACACGGATACAGTCCTGGAGATATGGAATTAAATGAATCGTGTCTTCAAGCACTAACATTGGGGAACAAGAGCTTGTTATCATACCCTCTCTTTTTTCTTCTCACATTACAGGTCTCCCATGGACCCTGATACAGACCTGCAGATGTGGAACTAAGTGAATCGTGTCTCCAAGCGCTAACATTGGGGAACAAGAGCTTTGTTATCTTCCGCTCTGTTTTCTCTTCTCACTTTACAGGTCTCTCGTGAACCCTGATACAGTCCTGGAGATGTGGAACTAAGTGAATCGTGTCTTCAAGCGCTAACATTGGGGAACAAGAGCTTTGTTATCTTCCGCTCTCTTTTCTCTTCTCACTTTACAGGTCTCCTGTGGACCCTGATACAGTCCTAGAGATGTGGAACTAAAGGCATGGTGTATTCAAGGGCTAACATTGGGGAACAAGAGTTTAGTGATCGTCCCCTCTCTTTTCTCTTGTGACATTACCGGTCTCCCGTGGACCCTGATACAGTCCTGGAAATGTGGAACTAAGTGAATCGTGTCTTCAAGCGCTAACATTGGGGAACAAGACCTTTTTTATCGTCCCCTTTCTTTTCTCACTTTAGAAGTCTCCCTTGGACCCTGATACAGACCTCGAGATGTGTAACTAAATGAATATTGTCTTCAAGTGCTAACATTGGGGAACAAGAGCTTTGCTATCTTCCGCTCTGTTTTCTCTTCTCACTTTACAGGTCTCCCGTGGACCCTATTACCGTCTTAGAGATGTAGAACTAAATGAATAGTGTCTTCAAGCGCTATCATTGGGGAACAAGAGTTTTGGTATCTTCCGCTCTGTTTTCTCTTCTCACTTTACAGGTCTCCCGTGGACACTGGTACAGTCTTGGGTATGTGGAACAAAGTGAATCGTGTCTTCAAGCGCTAACATTGGGGAACAAGAGCTTTTCTATCGTTCCCTCTCTTTTCTCTTCTCACATTACAGATCTCCCATGGACCCTGATACAGTCCTGGAGATGTGGAAATAAGGGAATCGTGTCTTCAAGGTCTAACATTGGGGAACAAGAGCTTTGTGATCGTCACCTCTCTTTTCTCTTCTAACATTACCGGTCTCCCGTGGACCCTGATACAGTCCTGGAGATATGGAATTAAATTTATCGTGTCTTCAAGCACTAACATTGGGGAACAAGAGCTTTGTTATCTTCCGCTCTCTTTTCTCTTCTCACTTTACAGGTCTCCCGTGGACGCTGATACCGTCCTGGAGATGTGGAACTAAGGGCATGGTGTATTCAAGGGCTAACATTGGGGAACAACAGCTTAGTGATCGTCCCCTCTCTTTTCTCTTGTCACATTACCGGTCTCCCGTGGACCCTGATACAGTCCTGGAAATGTGGAACTAAGTGAATCGTGTCTTCAAGCGCTAACATTGGGGAACAAGACCTTATTTATCGTCCCCTCTCTTTTCTCACTTTACAAGTCTCCCTTAGACCCTGATACAGACCTGGAGATGTGGAACTAAATGAATAGTGTCTTCAAGCACTACCATTGGGGAACAAGAGCTTTGTTATCTTCCGCTCTCTTTTCTCTTCTCACTTTACAGGTCTCCCGTGGACCCTGATACATTCCTGGAAATGTGGAACTAAGTGAATCGTGTCTTCAAGCGCTAACATTGTGGAACAAGATCTTTTTTATCGTCCCCTTTCTTTTCTCACTTTACAAGTCTCCCTTGGAGCCTGATACAGTCCTGGAGATTTGGAACTAAGTGAATAATGTCTTCAAGCGCTTACATGGGGTAACAAGAGTTTGTTATCTTCCTCTCTCTTTTCTCTTCTCATTTTACAGGTATCCCATGGACCCTAATACAGTCCTGGAGATGTAGCACTAAATGAGTAGTGTCTTCAAGCGCTAACATTGGGGAACAAGAGTTTTGGTATCTTCCGCTCTCTTTTCCCTTCTCACTTTACAGGTCTCCCGTGGACCCTGCTACAGTCCTGGAGATGTGGAACTAATTGTGTCATGTCTTCAAGCGCTAACATTGGGGAACAAGAGCTTTGGTATCTTCTGCTCTCTTTTCTCTTCTCACTTTACTGGTCTCCCGTGGACCCTGATAAAGTACTGTAGATGTGGAACTAAATGAAAATTCTCTCAAGCGCTAACATTGGGAAACAAGAGCTTTTTTATCGTCCCCTCTCTTTTCTCTTCTCATATTACAGGTCTCCCATGGAACCTGTTACAGTCCTGGAGTTGTGGAACTATGTTAATCGTGTCTTCAAGCGCTAACAATGGGAAAGAAGAGCTTTGTTATCATCCCCTCTCTTTTGTCTTCTCACTTTGCATATCTAACGTGAACCCGGATACACTCCTGGAGATATGCAAATAAATGAATCGTGTCTTCAAGCCCTAACATTGGGGAAAAAGAGCCTTGTTATCGTACCCTCTGTTTTCTCTTCTCACATTACAGGTCTCCCGTGGACCCTGATACAGTCCTGGAGATGTGGAACTAAGTGAATCGTGTCTTCAAGCGCTAACATTGGGGAACAAGAGCTTTGTTGTTTTCCGCTTTCTTTTCTCTTCTCACTTTACAGGTCTCCCGTTGACCCTGATACAGTCCTGGAGATGTGGAACTAAATGAATGATTTCTTCAAGCGCTAAAATTGGGGAACAAGAGCTTAGTTATCTTCTGCTCTCTTTTCTCTTCTCACTTTACAGGTCTCCCGTGGACCCTGATAAAGTACTGTAGATGTGGAACTAAATGAAAATTCTCTCTAACGCTAACATTGGGGAACAAGAACTTTATTACCGTCCCCTCTCTTTTCCCTTCTAACATTACAGATTTCCCGTGGACCCTGATACAGGCCTGGAGATGTGGAACTAAATGAATAGTGCCTACAAGCAGTAACATTATGGAACAAGAGCTTTGTTATCGTCCCCTCTCTTTTCTCTTCTCACATTACAGATCTCCGCTGGACACTCTTACAGTCCTGGAGATGTGGAACTATGTTAATCGTGTCTTCAAGCGCTAACAATGGGAAACAGGAGCTTTGATATCGTCCCTTCTCTTTTCTCTTCTCATATTACAGATCTCCCGTGAGCCCTGATACACTCTTGGAGATGTGGAACTAAGAGAATCGGATTTTCAAGAACTAACATTGGGGAACAAGAGCTTTGTTATCATCCCCTCTCTTTTCTCTTCTCACTTTGCAGGTCTCCCGTGGACCCTGATACAGTCCTGGAGATATGGAATTAAATGAATCGTGTCTTCAAGCACTAACATTAGGGAACAAGAGCTTTGTTATCATACCCTCTCTATTCTCTTCTCACTTTGCAGGTCTCCCGTGGACCCGGATACAGTCCTGGAGATATGGAATTAAATTTATCGTGTCTTCAAGCACTAACATTGGGGAACAAGAGCTTTGTTATCGTACTCTCTCTTTTCTCTTCTCACATTACAGGTGTACCGTGGACATTAGATACAGTCCTGGAGATGTGCGACTAAGTGACTCGTGTCTTCAATCGCTAACATTGGGGAACAAGAGCTTTGTGATCGTCACCTCTCTTTTCTCTTCTAACATTACCAGACTCCCGTGGGCCCTGATACAGTCCTGGAAATGTGGAACTACGTGAATCGTGTCTTCAAGCGCTAACATTGGGGAACAAGACCTTTTTTATCGTCGCCTCTCTTTTGTCACTTTACAAGTCTCCCTTTGACCCTGATACAGTCCTGGAGATGTTGAACTAAATGAATAGTGTCTTGAAGAGCTAACTTTGGGGAACAAGAGCTTTGTTACCGTCCCTTCTCTTTTT
This sequence comes from Balaenoptera physalus, assembly GCF_965194825.1. Taxonomy (NCBI): domain Eukaryota; kingdom Metazoa; phylum Chordata; class Mammalia; order Artiodactyla; family Balaenopteridae; genus Balaenoptera; species Balaenoptera physalus. The sequence goes on along the minus strand of NC_138904.1, from coordinate 10,141,562 downwards.
TCTTCTCACATTACAGATCTCCCGTGGACCCTAATACATTCCCGGAAATATGGAATTAAATTTATTGTGTCTTCAAGCACTAACATTGGGGAACAAGAGCTTTGTGATCGTCACCTCTCTTTTCTCTTCTAACATTACCAGACTCCCGTGGGCCCTGATACAGTCCTGGAAATGTGGAACTAAGTGAATCGTGTCTTCAAGCGCTAACATTGGGGAACAAGAGCTTTGTTATCTTCCGCTCTCTTTTCTCTTCTCACTTTACAGGTCTCCCGTGGACCCTGATTCCGTCCTGGAGATGTGGAACTAAATGAATAGTGTCTTCAAGCGCTAACATTGGGGAACAAGAGCTTTGTTATCTTCCCCTGTCTTTTCTTTTCTCACTTTACAGGTCTCCCGTGGACCCTGATACAGTCCTGGAGATGTGGAACTAAGGGCATGGTGTATTCAAGGGTTAACATTGGGGAACAAGAGCTTAGTGATAGTCCCCTCTCTTTTCTCTTGTCACATTACCCGTCTCCCGTGGACCCTGATACAGTCCTGGAGATGTGGAACTAAGGGCATGGTGTATTCAAGGGCTAACATTGGGGAACAAGAGCTTTGTGATCCTCCCCTCTCTTTTCTCTTCTCACATTACAGGTCTTCCGTGGACATAGATACAATCCTGGAGATGTGGAACTAAGTGAATCGTGTCTTCAAGTGCCTATATTGGGGAACAAGAGCTTTGTTATCTTCCACTCTCTTTTCTCTTCTCATATTACAGATCTCCCATGAACCCTGATACACTCCTGGAGATGTGGAACTAAGAGAATCGGATTTTCAAGAACTAACATTGGGGAACCAGAGCTTTGTTAATCATCCCCTCTCTTTTCTCTTCTCACTTTGCAGGTCTCCCGTGGACCCTGATACAGTCCTGGAATATGGAATTAAATGAATCGTGTCTTCAAGCACTAACATTGGGGAACAAGAGCTTTGTTAGCATACCCTCTCTTTTCTCTTCTCACATTACAGGTCTCCCATGGACCCTGATACAGTCCTGCAAATGTGGAACTAAGTGAATCGTGTCTTCAGGCGCTAACATTGGGGAACAAGAGCTTTGTTCTCTTCCGATCTGTTTTCTCTTCTCACTTTACAGGTCTCCCGTGAACCCTGATACAGTCCTGGAGACGTGGAACTAAGTGAATCGTGTCTTCAAGCGCTAACATTGGGGAACAAGAGTTTTGTTATCTTCCGCTCTCTTTTCTCTTCTAACTTTACAGGTCTCCCGTGGACGCAGATACCATCCTGGAGATTTGGAACTAAGGGCATGGTGTATTCAAGGGCTAACATTGGGGAACAACAGCTTAGTGATCGTCCCCTCTCTTTTCTCTTGTCACATTACCGGTCTCCCGTGGACCCTGATACAGTCCTGGAAATGTGGAACTAAGTGAATCATGTCTTCAAGCGCTAACATTGGGGAACAAAACCTTTTTTATCGTCCCCTCTCTTTTCTCACTTTACAAGTCTCCCTTAGACCCTGATACAGACCTGGAGATGTGGAACTAAATGAATAGTTTCTTCAAGCGCTAACATTGGGGAACAAGAGCTTTGGTATCTTCCGCTCTCTTTTCTCTTCTCACTTTACACGTCTCCCGTGGACCCTGATACAGTCCTGGAAATGTGGAACTAAGTGAATCGTGTCTTCAAGCGCTAACATTGGGGAACAAGACCTTTTTTATCGTCCCCTATCTTTTCTCACTTTACAAGTCTCCCTTGGACGCTGATACAGTCCTGGAGATGTGGAACTAAGTGAATAATGTCTTCAAGCCCTTACATGGGGGAACAAGAGTTTGTTATCTTCCGCTCTCTTTTCTCTTCTCACCTTACAGGTCTTCCGTGGACACTGATACAGTCCTGGAGATGTGGAACTAAATGAATAGTGTCTTCAAGCGCTAACATTGGGCAACAAGAGTTTTGGTATCTTCCGCCCTCTTTTCTCTTCTCATTTTACAGGTATCCCGTGGACCCTAATACAGTCCTGGAGATGTAGCACTAAATGAATAGTGTCTTCAATCGCTAACATTGGGGAACAAGAGTTTTGGTATCTTCTGCTCTCTTTTCTCTTCTCACTTTACAGGTCTCCGTGGACGCTGCTACAGTCCTGGAGATTTGGAACTAATTGTATCATGTCTTCAAGCGCTAACATTGGGGAACAAGAGCTTTGGTATCTTCTGCTCTCTTTTCTCTTCTCACTTTACTGGTCTCCCGTGGACCATGATGAAGTACTGTAGATGTGGAACTAAATGAAAATTCTCTCAAGCGCTAACATTGGGAAACAAGAGCTTTGTTATCGTCCCCTCTCTTTTCTCTTCTCCCATTACAGGTCTCCCATGGAACCTGTTACAGTACTGGAGTTGTGGAGCTATGTTAATCGTGTCTTCAAGCGCTAACAATGGGAAACAAGAGCTTTGTTATCATCCCCTCGCTTTTGTCTTCTCACTTTGCATGTCTAACGTGAACCCGGATACACTCCTGGAGATATGCAAATAAATGAATCGTGTCTTCAAGCCCTAACATTGGGGAAGAAGAGCCTTGTTATCGTACCCTCTGTTTTCTCTTCTCACATTACAGGTCTCCCGTGGACCCTGATACAGTCCTGGAGATGTGGAACTAAGTGAATCGTGTCTTCAAGCGCTAACATTGGGGAACAAGAGCTTTGTGGTTTTCAGCTTTCTTTTCTCTTCTCACTTTACAGGTCTCCCGTGGACCCTGATACAGTCCTGGAGATGTGGAACTAAGTGAATCGTGTGTTGAAGCGCTTAAATTGGGGAACAAGAGCGTTGCTTTTGTCCTCTCTCTTTTCTCTTCTGACATTACAGGTCTCCCGTGGACCCTGATACAGGCCTGGAGATGTAGAACAAAGTGAATCGTGTCTTCAAGCACTAACATTGGGGAACAAGAGCTTTGTTATCATCCCCTCTCTTTTCTCTTCTCACTTTGCAGGTCTCCCGTGGACCCGGATACACTCCTGGAGATATGCAAATAAATGAATCGTGTCTTCAAGCCCTAACATTGGGGAACAAGAGCTTTGTTATCGTACCCTCTGTTTTCTCTTCTCACATTACAGGTCTCCCGTGGACCCTGATACAGTCCTGGAGATGGGGAACTAAATGAATAGTGTCTTCAAGCGCTAACATTGGGGAACAAGAGCTTTGTTATTGTTCCCTCTCTTTTATCACTTTACAAGTCTCCCTTTGACCCTGATACAGTCCTGGAGATGTTGAACTAAATGAATAGTGTCTTGAAGCGCTAACATTGGGGAACAAGAGCTTTGTTACCGTCCCTTCTCTTTTCTCTTCTCACATTACACATCTCCCGTGGACCCTGATACAGTCTCGGAGATGTGGAACTAAATGTATAGTGCCTTCAAGCACTAAAATTGTGAAACAAGAGCTTTGTTATCGTCCCCTCTCTTTTGTCACTTTACAATTCTCCCTTGGACCCTGATACAGTCCTGGAGATGTGGAACTAAATGAATAGTGTCTTCAAGAGCTTACATTGGGGAATAAGAGCTTTGTTATATTCCTCTCTCTTTTCTCTTCTCACTTTACAGGTCTCCCGTGGACCCTGATACAGTCCTGGAGATGTGGAACTAAATGAATAGTGTCTTCAAGCACTAACATTGGGGAAAAAGAGCTTTGTAATCTTCTGTTCTCTTTTCTCTTCTCACTTTACAGGTCTCCCGTGGACCGTGATACAGTCCTGGAGATGTGGAGCTAAACGAATAGTGTCTTCAAGCGCTAACATTGGGGAACAAGAGCTTTGGTATCTTCCGCTCTCTTTTCTCTTCTCACTTTACAGGTCTCCCGTGGACCGTAATACAGTCCTGGAGATGTAGAACTAAATGAGTAGTGTCTTCAAGCGCTATCTTTGGGGAACAAGAGTTTTGGTATCTTCCGCTCTCTTTTCTCTTCTCACTTTACAGGTCTCCTGTGGACCGTGATAAAGTCCTGGAGATGTGGAACAAAGTGAATCGTGTTTTCAAGCGCTAACATTAGGGAACAAGAGCTTTGTTATCGTTCCCTCTCTTTTCTCTTCTCACATTAAAGATCTCCCGTGGACCCTGATACAGTCCTGGAGATGTGGAACTAAATGAATAGTGCCTTCAAGCAATAACATTGTGGAACAAGACCTTTGTTATCGTCCCCTCTCTTTTCTCTTCTCACATTACAGGTCTCCCATGGACCCTGCTACAGTCCTGGAAATGTGGAACTAATTGAATCGTGTCTTCAAGCGCTAACATTGGGGAACAAGAGCTTTGTTATCTTCTGCTCTCTTTTCTCTTCTCACTTTACAGGTCTCCCATGGACCCTGATAAAGTACTGTAGATGTGGAACTGAATGAAAATTCTCTCAAGCGCTAACATTGGGGAACAAGAGCTTTATTACCGTCCCCTCTCTTTTCCCTTCTAACATTACAGATCTCCCGTGGACCCTGATACAGGCCTGGAGATGTGGAACTAAATGAATAGTGCCTACAAGCAGTAACATTGGGGAACAAGAGCTTTGTTATCGTCCCCTCTCTTTTCTCTTCTCACATTACAGATCTCCAGTGGACACTCTTACAGTCCTGGAGATGTGGAAGTATGTTAATCGTGTCTTCAAGCGCTAACAATGGGAAACAGGAGCTTTGATATCCTCCCTTCTCTTTTCTCTTCTCATATTACAGATCTCCCGTGAAACCTGATACACTCCTGGAGATGTGGAACTAAGAGAATCGGATTTTCAAGAACTAACATTGGGGAACAAGAGCTTTGTTAATCATTCCCTCTCTTTTCTCTTCTCACTTTGCAGGTCTCCCGTGGACCCTGATACAGTCCTGGAATATGGAATTAAATGAATCGGGTCTTCAAGCACTAACATTGGGGAACAAGAGCTTTGTTAACATACCCTCTCTTTTCTCTTCTCACATTACAGGTCTCCCATGGACCCTGATACAGTCCTGCAAGTGTGGAACTAAGTGAATTGTGTCTTCAAGCGCTAACATTGGGGAACAAGAGTTTTGTTATCTTCCGCTCTCTTTTCTCTTATCACTTTACAGGTCTCCCGTGGACGCAGATACCGTCCTGGAGATGTGGAACTAAGGGCATGGTGTATTCAAGGGCTAACATTGGGGAACAACAGCTTAGTGATCGTCCCCTCTCTTTTCTCTTGTCACATTAGCGGTCTCCCGTGGACCGTGATACAGTCCTGGAAATGTGGAACTAAGTGAATCGTGTCTTCAAGGGCTAACATTGGGGAACAAGACCTTTTTTATCGTCCCCTCTCTTTTCTCACTTTACAAGTCTCCCTTAGACCCTGATACAGACCTGGAGATGTGGAACTAAATGAATAGTGTCTTCAAGCGCTAACACTGGGGAACAAGAGCTTTGGTATCTCTTGCTCTCTTTTCTCTTCTAACTTTACACGTCTCCCGTGCACCCTGATACAGTCCTCTAAATGTGGAACTAAGTGAATCGTGTCTTCAAGCGCTAACATTGGGGAACAAGAACTTTTTTATCGTCCCCTTTCTTTTCTCACTTTAGAAGTCTCCCTTGGACGCTGATACAGTCCTGGAGATGTGGAACTAAGTGAATAATGTCTTCAAGCGCTTACATGGGGGAACAAGAGTTTGTTATCTTCCGCTCTCTTTTCTCTTCTCACTTTACAGGTTTTCCATGGACACTGATGCATTCCTGGAGATGTGGAACTAAGTGAATCGTTTCTTCAAGCGCTAACATTGGGGAACAAGAGCTTTGTTGTTTTCCGCTTTCTTTTCTCTTCTCACTTTACAGGTCTACCGTGGACCCTGATACAGTCCTGGAGATGTGGAACTAAGTGAATCGTGTGTTGAAGCGCTTAAATTGGGGAACAAGAGCGTTGCTTTTGTCCTCTCTCTTTTCTCTTCTCATATTACAGGTCTCCCGTGGACCCTGATACAGACCTGGAGATGTAGAACAAAGTGAACCGTGTCTTCAAGCGCTAACATTGGGGAACAAGAGCTTTGTTATGGTCCGCTCTCTTTTCTCTTCTCACTTTACAGGTCTCCCGTTGACCCTGATACAGTCCTGGAGATGTGGAACTAAGGGAATTGTGTCTTCAAGGGCTAACATTGGGGAACAAGAGCTTTGTGATCGTCACCTCTCTTTTCTCTTCTAACATTACCGGACTCCCGTGGACCCTGATACTGTCCTGGAAATGTGGAACTAAGTGAATCGTGTCGTCAAGCTCTAACATTGGGGAACAAGACCTTTTTTATCGTCCCCTCTCTTTTGTCACTTTACAATTCTCCCTTGGACCCTGATACAGTCCTGGAGATGTGGAACTAAATGAATAGTGTCTTCAAGAGCTTACATAGGGGAATAAGAGCTTTGTTATATTCCGCTCTCTTTTCTCTTCTCACTTTACAGGTCTCCCGTGGACCCTGATACAGTCCTGGAGATGTGGAACTAAATGAATGGTGTCTTCAAGCGCTAACATTGGGGAACAAGAGCTTTGTTATCTTCCGCTCTCTTTTCTCTTCTCACTTTACAGGTCTCCCGTGGACCCGGATACAGTCCTGGAGATGTGGAACTAAATGAATAGTGTCTTCAAGCGTTAACATTGGGGAACAAGAGCTTTGGTATCTTCCGCTCTCTTTTCTCTTCTCACTTTACAGTTCTCCCGTGGACCCTGATACAGTCCTGAAGATGTGGAACAAAGTGAATCGTGTTTTCAAGCGCTAACATTGGGGAAAAAGAGCTTTGTTATCGTTCCCTCTCTTTTCTCTTCTCACATTAAAGATCTCCCGTGGACCCTGATACAGACCTGGAGATGTGGAACTAAATGAATAGTGCCTCCAAGCAATAACATTGTGGAACAAGAGCTTTGTTATCGTCCCCTCTCTTTTCTCTTCTCCCATTACAGGTCTCCCATGGACCCTGCTACAGTCCTGGAAATGTGGAACTAATTGAATCGTGTCTTCAAGCGCTAACATTGGGGAACAAGAGCTTTGTTATCTTCTGCTCTCCTTTCTCTTCTCACTTTACGGGTCTCCCGTGGACCCTGATAAAGTACTGTAGATGTGGAACTAAATGAAAATTCTCTCAAGCGCTAACATTGGGGAACAAGAGCTTTGTTATCTTCTGCTCTCTTTTCTCTTCTCACTTTACAGATCTCCCGTGGACCCTGATACAAGCCTGGAGATGTGGAACTAAATGAATAGTGCCTACAAGCAGTAACATTGGGGAACAAGAGCTTTGTTATCGTCCCCTCTCTTTTCTCTTCTCACATTACAGATCTCCGGTGGACACTCTTACAGTCCTGGAAATGTGGAACTAAGTGAATCGTGTCTTCAAGCGCTAACATTGTGGAACAAGACCTTTTTTATCGTCCCCTCTCTTTTCTCACTTTACAAGTCTCCCTTGGACCCTGATACAGACCTCGAGATGTGTAACTAAATGAATAGTGTCTTCAAGCGCTAAAATTGGGGAACAAGAGCTTTGGTATCTTCGGCTCTCTTTTCTCTTCTCACTTTACAGGTCTCCCGTGGACACTGGTACAGTCCTGGAGATGTGGAACAAAGTGCATCGTCTCTTCAAGCGCTTACATTGAGGAACAAGAGCTTTGTTATCGTCCCCTCTCTTTTCTCTTCTCACATTACAGGTCTCCCGTGGACCCTGATACAATCCTGGAGATGTGGATGTAAGTGAATCGTGTCTTCAAGCGCTAACATTGGGGAACTAGAGCTTTGTTATCTTACACTCTCTTTTCTCTTCTCACTTTACAGGTCTCCCGTGGACCCTGATACAGTCCTGGAGATGTGGAAATAAGGGAATTGTGTCTTCAAGGGCTAACATTGGGGAACAAGAGCTTTGTGATCGTCACCTCTCTTTTCTCTTCTAACATTACCGGACTCCCGTGGACCCTGATACTGTCCTGGAAATGTGGAACTAAGTGAATCGTGTCGTCAAGCTCTAACATTTGGGAACAAGACCTTTTTTATCGTCCCCTCTCTTTTGTCACTTTACAATTCTCCCTTGGACCCTGATACAGTCCTGGAGATGTGGAACTAAATGAATAGTGTCTTCAAGCACTAACATTGGGGAACAAGAGTTTTGGTATCTTCCGCCCTCTTTTCTCTTCTCACTTTACAGGTCTCCGGTGGACCCTAATCCAGTCCTGGAGATGTAACACTAAATGAATAATGTCTTCAGGCGCTAACATTGGGGAACAAGATCTTTTTTATCGTCCCCTCTCTTTTCTCTTCTCAAATGACAGGTCTCCCATGGACCCTGTTACAGTCCTGGAGTTGGGGAACTATGTTAATCGTGTCTTCAAGCGCTAACAATGGGAAACAAGAGTTTTGTTATAGTCCCCTCTCTTTTCTCTTCTCACTTTGCAGGTCTCCCGTGGACCCTGATACAGTCCTGGAGATATGGAATTAAATGAATCGTGTCTTCAAGCACTATCATTGGGGAAAAAGAGCTTTGTTATCATCCCCTCTCTTTTCTCTAATCAGTTTGCAGGTCTCCCGTGGACCCGGATACACTCCTGGAGATATGCAAACAAATGAATCGTGTCTTCAAGCCCTAACATTGGAGAACAAGAGCTTTGTTATCATACCCTCTGTTTTCTCTTCTCACATTACAGGTCTCCCGTGGACCCTGATACTGTCCTGGAGATGTGGAACAAAGTGAATCGTGTCTTCAAGCGCTAACATTGGGGAACAAGAGCTTTCTTGTTTTCTGCTCTGTTTTCTCTTCTCACTTTACAGGTCTCCCGTGGACCCTGATACAGTCCTGGAGATGTGGAACTAAGGGAATCGTGTCTTCAAAGGCTAACATTGGGGAACAAGAGCTTTGTGATCGTCCCCTCTCTTTTCTCTTGTCACATTACAGGTCTCCCGTGGACACTGATACAGTCCTGGAAATGTGGAACTCAGTGAATCGTGTCTTCAAGCGCTAACATTGAGGAACAAGACCTTTTTTATCGTCCCGTTTCTTTTCTCACTTTACAAGTCTCCCTTAGACCCTGATACAGTCCTGGAGATGTGGAACTAAATGAATAGTGTCTTCAAGCTCTAACATTGGGGAACAAGAGCTTTGCTATCTTCCGCCCTCTTTTCTCTTCTCACTTTACAGGTCTCCCGTGGACCCTAATACTCTCCTGGAGATGTAGCAGTAAATGAATAGTGTCTTCAAGTGCTAACATTGGGGAACAAGAGTTTTGGTATCTTCCGCTCTCTTTTCTCTTCTCACTTTACAGGTTTCCCGTGGACCCTGATACAGCCTTAGAGATGTGGAACTAAATGAATAGTGTCTTCAAGCGCTAACATTGGGGAACAAGAGCTTTGTTATCATACCCTCTCTTTTCTCTTCTCACTTTTCAGGTCTCCCGTGGACCCGGATACACTCCTGGAGATATGCAAATAAATGAATCGTGTCTTCAAGACCTAACATTGGGGAACAAGAGCTTTGTTATCGTACCCTCTGTTTTCTCTTCTCACTTTACAGGTCTCCCGTGGACCCTGATACAGTCCTGGAGATGTGGAACTAAGTGAATCGTGTCTTGAAGCGCTTAAATTGGGGAACAAGAGTGTTGCTTTTGTCCTCTCTCTTTTCTCTTCTAACATTACAGGTCTCCCATGGACCCTGTTACAGTCCTGGAGTTGTGGAACTATGTTAATCGTGTCTTCAAGCGCTAACAATGGGAAACAAGAGTTTTGTTATAGTCCCCTCTCTTTTCTCTTCTCACTTTGCAGTTCTCCCGTGGACCCTGATACAGTCCTGGAGATATGGAATTAAATGAATCGTGTCTTCAAGCTCTAACATTGGGGAACAAGAGCTTTGTTATCATCCCCTCTCTTTTCTCTTCTCACTTTACAGGTCTCCCATGGACCCTAATACTCTCTTGGAGATGTAGCACTAAATGAATAGTGTCTTCAAGTGCTAACATTGGGGAACAAGAGTTTTGGTATCTTCCCCTCTCTTTTCTCTTCTCACTTTACAGTTCTCCCGTGGACCCTGATACAGTCTTGGAGATGTGGAACTAAATGAATAGTGTCTTCAAGCGCTAACATTGGGGAACAAGAGCTTTGTTATCATACCCTCTCTTTTCTCTTCTCACTTTTCAGGTCTCCCTTGGATCCGGATACACTCCTGGAGATATGCAAATAAATGAATCGTGTCTTCAAGCCCTAACATTGGAGAACAAGAGCTTTGTTATCGTACCCTCTGTTTTCTCTTCTCACATTACAAGTCTTCCGTGGACCCTGATACAGTCCTGGAGATGTGGAACTAAGGGAATCGTGTTTTCAAAGGCTAACATTGGGGAACAAGAGCTTTGTGTTCGTCCCCTCTCTTTTTGCTTGTCACATTACAGGTCTCCCGTGGACCCTGATACAGACCTGGAGATGTGGAACTAAGTGAATCGTGTCTTCAAGCGCTAACATTGGGAAACAAGAGCTTTGTTGTTTTCCGCTTTCTTTTCTCTTCTCACTTTACAGGTCTCCCGTGGACCCTGATACAGTCCTGGAGATGTGGAACTAAGTGAATCGTGTCTTGAAGCGCTTAAATTGGGGAACAGGAGTGTTGCTTTTGTCCTCTCTCTTTTCTCTTCTCACATTACAGGTCTCCCATGGACCCTGTTACAGTCCTGGAGTTGTGGAACTATGTTAATCGTGTCTTCAAGCGCTAACAATGGGAAACAAGAGTTTTGTTATAGTCCCCTCTCTTTTCTCTTCTCACTTTGCAGGTCTCCCGTGGACCCTGATACAGTCCTGGAGATATGGAATTAAATGAATCGTGTCTTCAAGCTCTAACATTGGGGAACAAGAGCTTTGTTATCATCCGCTCTCTTTTCTCTTCTCACTTTACAGGTCTCCCGTGGACCCTAATAATCTCCTGGAGATGTAGCACTAAATGAATAGTGTCTTCAAGTGTTAACATTGGGGAACAAGAGTTTTGGTTTCTTCCCCTCTCTTTTCTCTTCTCACTTTAGAGTTCTCCCGTGGACCCTGATACAGTCTTGGAGATGTGGAACTAAATGAATAGTGTCTTCAAGCGCTAACATTGGGGAACAAGAGCTTTGTTATAATACCCTCTCTTTTCTCTTCTCACTTTTCAGGTCTCCCTTGGACCCGGAAACACTCCTGGAGATATGCAAATAAATGAATCGTGTCTTCAAGCCCTAACATTGGAGAACAAGAGCTTTGTTATCGTACCCTCTGTTTTCTCTTCTCACATTACAGGTCTCCCGTGGACCCTGATACAGTCCTGGAGATGTGGAACTAAGGGAATCGTGTCTTCAAAGGCTAACATTGGGGAACAAGAGCTTTGTGTTCATCCCCTCTCTTTTTCCTTGTCACATTACAGGTCTCCCGTGGACCCTGATACAGACCTGGAGATGTGGAACTAAGTGTATCGTGTCTTCAGGCGCTAACTTTGGGAAACAAGAGCTTTGTTTTTTTCCGCTTTCTTTTCTCTTCTCACTTTACAGGTCTCCCGTGGACCGTGATACAGTCCTGGAGATGTGGAACTAATTGAATCGTGTCTTGAAGCGCTTAAATTGGGGAACAGGAGTGTTGCTTTTGTCCTCTCTCTTTTCTCTTCTCACATTACAGGTCTCGCATGGACCCTGTTACAGTCCTGGAGTTGTGGAACTATGTTAATCGTGTCTTCAAGCGCTAAAAATGGGAAACAAGAGTTTTGTTATAGTCCCCTCTCTTTTCTCTTCTCACTTTGCAGCTCTCCCGTGGACTCTGATACAGTCCTGGAGATATGGAATTAAATGAATCGTGTCTTCAAGCCCTATCATTGGGGAACAAGAGCTTTGTTATCATCCCCTCTCTTTTCTCTTCTCAGTTTGCTGGTCTCCCGTGGACACGGATACACTCCTGGAGATATGCAAATAAATGAATCGTGTCTTCAAGCCCTAACATTGGAGAACAAGAGCTTTGTTATCTTACCCTCTGTTTTCTCTTCTCACATTACAGGTCTCCCGTGGACCCTGATACAGTCCTGGAGATGTGGAACTAAGTGAATCGTGTCTTGGAGCGCTTAAATTGGGGAACAAGAGCGTTGCTTTTGTCCTCTCTTTTCTCTTCTCACATTACAGGTCTCCCGTGGACCCTGATACAGTCCTGGAGATGTGGAACTAAGGGAATCGTGTCTTCAAAGGCTAACATTGGGGAACAAGAGCTTTGTGTTCGTCCCCTCTCTTTTCGCTTGTCACATTACAGGTCTCCCGTGGACCCTGATACAGTCCCGGAAATGTGGAACTAAGTGAATCGTGTCTTCAAGCGCTAACATTGGGGAAAAAGACCTTTTTTATCGTCCCCTTTCTTTTCGCACTTTACAAGTCTCCCTTGGACCCTGATACAGTCTTGGAGATGTGGAGCTAAATGAATAGTGTCTTCAAGCGCTAACATTGGGGAACAAGAGTTTTGCTATCTTCCGCCCTCTTTTCTCTTCTCACTTTACAGGTCTCCCGTGGACCCTAATACTCTCCTGGAGATGTAGCACTAAATGAATAGTGTCTGCAAGTGCTAACATTGGGGAACAAGAGTTTTGGTATCTTCCGCTCTCTTTTCTCTTCTCACCTTACAGGTCTCCCGTGGACCCTGATACAGTGTTGGAGATGGGGAACAAAGTGAATCGTGTCTTCAAGCGCTAATATTGGGGAACAAGAGCTTTTCTATCATTCCCTCTCTTTTCTCTTCTCACATTACAGTTCTCCCATGGACCCTGATACAGTCCTGGAGATGTGGAAGTAAATGAATAGTGCCTTCAAGCACTAACATTGTGGAACAAGAGCTTTCTTATCGTCCCCTCTCTTTTCCCTTCTAACATTACAGGTATCCCGTGGACCCTGCTACAGTCCTGGAGATGTAGAACTAAATGAATAGTGTCTTCAAGCGCTAACATTGGGGAACAAGAGCTTTGGTATCTTCCGCTCTCTTTTCTCTTCTCACTTTACAGGTCTCCCGTGGACCCTATTACAGTCCTAGAGATGTAGAACTAAATAAATAGTGTCTTCAAGCGCTAACATTGGGGAACAAGAGTTTTGGTATCTTCCGCTCTCTTTTCTCTTCTCACTTTACAGGTCTCCCGTGGACACTGGTACAATCCTGGAGATGTGGAACAAAGTGCATCGTGTCTTCAAGCGCTTACATTGGGGAACAAGAGCTTTGTTATCTTCCGCTCTCTTTTCTCTTCTCACTTTACAGGTCTTCCGTGGACACTGATACAGTCCTTGAGATGTGGAACAAAGGGCAACGTGTCTTCAAGCGCTAACATTGGGGAACAAGAGCTTTGTTATAGTCCCCTCTCTTTTTTCTTCTCACATTACAGGTCTCCCGTGGACCCTGATACAGTCCTGGAGATGTGGCACTAAATGAATCGCATCTTCAAGCGCTAACGTTGGGGAACAAGAGCTTTGTTATCTTCTGCTCTCTTTTCTCTTCTCACATTACTGGTCTCCCGTGGACATTGATAAAGTACTGTAGATGTGGAATTAAATGAAAATTCTCTCGAGCGCTAACATTGGGAAACAAGAGCTTTGTTATCGTCCCCTCTCTTTTCTCTTCTCACATTACAAGTCTCCCATGGACCCTGTTACAGTCCTGGAATTGTGGAACTATGTAAATCGTGTCTTCAAGCGCTAACAATGGGAAACAAGAGTTTTGTTATAGTCCCCTCTCTTTTCTCTTCTCACTTTGCAGATCTCCCGCGGACCCTGATACAGTCATGGAGATATGGAATTAAATGAATCGTGTCTTCAAGCACTATCAATGGGGAACAAGAGCTTTGTTATCATACCCTCTCTTTTCTCTTCTCACTTTTCAGGTCTCCCGTGGACCCGGATACACTCCTGGAGATATGCAAATAAATGAATCTTGTCTTCAAGCCGTAACATTGGGGAACAAGAGCTTTGTTATCGTACCCTCTGTTTTCTCTTCTCACATTACAGGTCTCCCGTGGACCCTGATACAGACCTGGAAATGTGGAACTAAGTGAATGGTGTCTTCAAGCGCTAACATTGGGGAACAAGAGCTTGGTTATCTTCCGCTCTCTTTTCTCTTCTCACTTTACAGGTCTCCAGTGGACCTGATACAGTCCTGGAGATGTGGAACTAAATGAATATTGTCTTCAAGCACTAACATTGGGGAACAAGAGTTTTGGTATCTTCCGCCCTCTTTTCTCTTCTCAGTTTACAGGTCTCCGGTGGACCCTAATACAGTCCTGGAGATGTAACACTAAATGAATAATGTCTTCAAGCGCTAACATTGGGGAACAAGAGCTTTTTTATTGTCCCCTCTCTTTTCTCTTCTCAAATTACAGGTCTCCCATGGACCCTGTTACAGTCCTGGAGTTGGGGAACTATGTTAATCGTGTCTTCAAGCGCTAACAATGGGAAACAAGAGTTTTGTTATAGTCCCCTCTCTTTTCTCTTCTCACTTTGCAGGTCTCCCGTGGACCCGGATACACTCCTGGAGATATGCAAATAAATGAATCGTGTCTTCCAGCCCTAATATTGGAGAACAAGAGCTTTGTTATCGTACCCTCTGTTTTCTTTTCTCACATTACAGGTCTCCCGTGGACCCTGATACAGTCCTGGAGATGTGGAACAAAGTGAATCGTGTCTTCAAGCGCTAACATTGGGGAACAAGAGCTGTCTTGTTTTCTGCTTTCTTTTCTCTTCTCACTTTACAGGTGTCCCGTGGACCCTGATACAGTCCTGGATGTGGAAATAAGGGAATCGTGTCTTCAAAGCCTAACATTGGGGAACAAGAGCTTTGTGATCGTCCCCTCTCTTTTCTCTTGTCACATTACAGGTCTCCCGTGGACCCTGATACAGTCCTGGAAATGTGGAACTAAGTGAATCGTGTCTTCAAGCGCTAACATTGGGGAACAAGACCTTTTTTATCGTCCCCTTTCTTTTCTCACTTTACAAGTCTCCCTTGGACCCTGATACAGTCCTGGAGAGGTGGCACTAAATGAGTAGTGTCTTCAAGCTCTAACATTGGGGAACAAGAGTTTTGCTATCTTCCGCCCTCTTTTCTCTTCTCACTTTACAGGTCTCCCGTGGACCCTAATACTCTCCTGGAGATGTAGCACTAAATGAATAGTGTCTTCAAGTGCTAACATTGGGGAACAAGAGTTTTGGTATCTTCCGCTCTCTTTTCTCTTCTCACTTTACAGGTCTCCCGTGGACCCTGATACAGTCTTGGAGATGTGGAACTAAATGAATAGTGTCTTCAAGCGCTAACATTGGGGAACAAGAGCTTTGTTATCATACCCTCTCTTTTCTCTTCTCACTTTTCAGGTCTCCCGTGGACCCAGATACACTCCTGGAGATATGCAAATAAATGAATCGTGTCTTCAAGCCCTAACATTTGGGAACAAGGGCTTTGTTATCGTACCCTCTGTTTTCTCTTCTCACTTTACAGGTCTCCCGTGGACCCTGATACAGTCCTGGAGATGTGGAACTAAGTGAATCGTGTCTTGAAGCGCTTAAATTGGGGAACAAGAATGTTGCTTTTGTCCTCTCTCTTTTCTCTTCCCACATTACAGGTCTCCCATGGACCCTGTTACAGTCCTGGAGTTGTGGAACTATGTTAATCGTGTCTTCAAGCGCTAACAATGGGAAACAAGAGTTTTGTTATAGTCCCCTCTCTTTTCTCTTCTCACTTTGCAGGTCTCCCGTGGACCCTGATACAGTCCTGGAGATATGGAATTAAATGAATCGTGTCTTCAAGCACTATCATTGGGGAACAAGAGCTTTGTTATCATCCCCTCTCTTTTCTCTTCTCAGTTTGCAGGTCTCCCGTGTACCCGGATACACTCCTGGAGATATGCAAATAAATGAATCGTGTCTTCAAGCCCTAACATTGGAGAACAAGAGCTTTGTTATCGTACCCTCTCTTTTCTCTTCTCAGTTTGCAGGTCTCCCGTGGACCCTGATACAGTCCTGGAGATGTGGAACTAAGTGAACAGTGTCTTGGAGCGCTTAAATTGGGGAAGAAGAGCGTTGCTTTTGTCCTCACTTTTCTCTTCTCACATTACAGGTCTACCGTGGACCCTGATACAGTCCTGGAGATGTGGAACTAAGGGAATCGTCTCTTCTAAGGCTAACATTGGGGAACAAGAGCTTTGTGTTCGTCCCCTCTCTTTTCGCTTCTCACATTACAGGTCTCCCGTGGACCCTGATACAGTCCTGGAAATGTGGAACTAAGTGAATCGTGTCTTCAAGCGCTAACATTGGGGAACAAGACCTTTTTTATCGTCCCCTTTCTTTTCGCACTTTACAAGTCTCCCTTGGACCCTGATACAGTCTTGGAGATGTGGAACTTATTGTATCATGTCTTCAAGCGCTAACATTGGGGAACAAGAGCTTTGGTATCTTCCGCTCTCTTTTCTCTTCTCACATTACAGATCTCCCGTGGACACTGATACAGTCCTGGAGATATGGAACTAAATGAATAGTGCCTTCAAGCAATAACATTGTGGAAGAAGAGCTTTGTTATCGTCCCCTCTCTTTTCTCTTCTCACATTACAGGTCTCCCGTGGACCCTGCTACAGTCCTGGAGATGTGGAACTAATTGAAACTTGTCTTCAAGGGCTAACATTGGGGAACAAGAGCTTTGTTATCTTCTGCTTTCTTTTCTCTTCTCACTATACAGGTCTCCTGTGGACCCTGATAAAGTACTGTAGATGTGGAACTAAATGAAAATTCTCTCAAGCGCTAACATTGGGGAACAAGAGCTTTATTATCGTCTCCTCTCTTTTCCCTTCTAACATTACATATCTCCCGTGGACCCTGATACAGGCCTGGAGATGTGGAACTAAATGAATAGTGTCTTCAAGAGCTTACATTGGGGAATAAGAGCTTTGTTATATTCCGCTCTCTTTTCTCTTCTCACTTTACAGGTCTCCCGTGGACCCTATTACAGTCCTAGAGATGTGGAACTAAATGAATAGTGTCTTCAAGTGCTAACATTGGCGAACAAGTGTTTTGGTATCTTCAGCTCTCTTTTCTCTTCTCAATTTACAGGTCTTCCTTGGACACTGATACAGTCCTTGAGATGTGGAACAAAGTGCATCGTGTCTTCAAGCGCTAACATTGGGGAACAAGAGCTTTGTTATCGTCCCCTCTCTTTTCTCTTCTCACATTACAGGTCTCCCTTGGACCCTATTACAGTCCTGGAGATGTGGAACTAAGTGAATCGGGTCTTCAAGCGCTTACATTGGGGAACAAGAGCTTTGTTATTGTCCCCTCTCTTTTCTCTTCTCACATTACAGGTCTCCCGTGGATCCTGATACAATCTTGGAGATGTGGAACTAAGTGAATCGCGTTTTCAAGCGCTAATATTGGGGAACAAGAGCTTTGTTATCTTCCACTCTCTTTTCTCTTCTCACTTTACAGGTCTTCCGTGGACACTGATACAGTCCTTGAGATGTCAATCAAAGTGGATCGTGTCTTCAAGCGCTAACATTGGGGAACAAGAGCTTTGTTATCGTCCCCTCTCTTTTCTCTTCTCACATTACAGGTCACCCGTGGACCCTGATAGAGTCCTGGAGATGTGGAAATAAGTGAATCGGGTCTTCAGGCGCTTACATTGGGGAACAAGAGCTTTGTTATCGTCCCCTCTCTTTTCTCTTCTCACATTACAGGTCTCCCATGGACCCTGATACAATCCTGGAGATGTGGAACTAAGTGAATCGCGTTTTCAAGCGCTAATAATGGGGAACAAGAGCTTTGTTATCTTCCACTCTCTTTTCTCTTCTCACTTTACAGGTCTCCCGTGGACCCTGATACAGTCCTGGAGATGTGGCAGTAAATGAATCGTGTTTTCTAGCGCTAACGTTGGGGAACAAGAGCTTTGTTATCTTCCGCTCTGTTTTCTCTCCTCACTTTACAGGTCTCCCGTGGACCCTGATACAGTCCTGGAGATGTGGAACTAATAGAATCGTGTCTTCAAGCGCTAATATTGGGGAACAAGAGCTTTGTTATCTTCCGCTCTCTTTTCTCTTCTCACTTTACAGGTCTTCCGTGGACCCTGAGACAGTCCTGGAGATGTGGAACTAAATGAATAGTGTCTACAAGCGCTAACATTGGGGAACAAGAGCTTTGGTAACTTCCGCTCTCTTTTCTCTTCTCATTTTACAGGTCTCCCATGGACCCTAATACAGTCCAGGAGATGTAGCACTAAATGAATAGTGGCTTCAAGCGCTAATATTGGGGAACAAGAGTTTTTGTATCTTCCGCTCTCTTTTCCCTTCTCACTTTACAGGTCTCCCATGGACCCTGATAAAGTACTATAGATGTGGAACTAAATGAAAATTATCTCAAGCGCTAACATTGGGGAACAAGAGCTTTGTTACCGTCCCCTCTCTTTTCCCTTCTCACATTACAGATCTCCCGTGGACCCTGATACAGGCCTGGAGATGTGGAACTAAATGAATAGTGCCTACAAGCAGTAACATTGGGGAACAAGAGCTTTGTTATCGTCCCCTCTCTTTTCTCTTCTCACATTACAGGTCTCCCGTGGACTCTGTTACAATCCTGGAGTTGTGGAACTATGTTCTTCGTGTCTTCATGCGCTAACAATGGGAAACAAGAGCTTTGTTATCCTCCCCTCTCTTTTCTCTTCTCACTTTGCAGGTCTCCCGTGCACCCTGATACAGTCCTGGAGATATGGAAATAAATGAATCGTGTCTTCAAGCACTATCATTGGGGAACAAGAGCTTTGTTAACATCCCCTCTCTTTTCTCTTCTCACATTACAGGTCTCCCGTGGACTCTGAAACAGTCCTGGAGATGTGGAACTAAGTGAATCGTGTCTTCAAGCGCTAACATTGGGGAAGAAGAGCTTTGTTGTTTTCTGCTCTCTTTTCTCTTCTCACTTTACAGGTCTCCCGTGAACACTAATACAATCCTGGAGATGTGGAACTAAATGAATCGTATCTTCAAGCGCTAACATTGGGGAACAAGAGCTTTGTTGTTTTCCGCTCTCTTTTCTCTTCTCACTTTACAGGTCTCCCATGCACCCTGATACAGTCCTGGATTTGTGGAACTAAGTGAATCGTGTCTTCAAGCGCTAACATTGGGGAACAAGAGCTTTGTGATCGTCACCTCTCTTTTCTCTCCTAACAATACCGGTCTCCCGTGGACCCTGATACAGTCCTGGATATATGGAATTAAATTTATCGTGTCTTCAAACACTAACATTGGGGAACAAGAGCTTTGTTAGCGTACGCTCTCTTTTCGCTTCTCACATTACAGTTCTCCTGTGGATCCTGATACAGTCCTGGAGATGTGGGACTAAGTGACTCGTGTCTTCAAGCGCTAACTTTGGGGAACAAGAGCTCTGTTGTTTTCCGCTCTCTTTTCTCTTCTCACTTTACAGGTCTCCCGTGGTCCCTGATACAGTCCTGGTGATGTGTACCTAAGTGAATCGTGTCTTCAAGCGCTAACATTGGGGAACTAGAGCTTTGTTATCTTCCACTCTCTTTTCTCTTTTCACTTTACATGTCTCCCGTGGACCCTGATACAGTCCTGGAGATGTGGAACGAAGGGCATGGTGTATTCAAGGGCTAACATTGGGGAACAAGAGCTTTGTGATCGTCCCCTCTCTTTTCTCTTGTCATATTACCTGTCTCCCTTGTACCCTGATAAAGTCCTGGAAATGTGGAACTAAGTGAATCGTGTCTTCAAGCACTAACATTCGGGAACTAGACATTTTTTATCGTCCCCTCTCTTTTCTCACTTTACAAGTCTCCCTTGGACCCTGATATAGACCTGGAGATATGGAACTAAATGAATAATGTCTTCAAGCCCTAAGATTGGGGAACAAGAGCTTTGGTATCTTCCGATTTCTTTTCTCTTCTCACTTTACAGGTCTCCCGTGGACCCTATTACAGTCCTAGAGATGTAGAACTAAATGAATAGTGTCTTCAAGCGCTAACATTGGGGAACAAGAGTTTTGGTATCTTCCGCTCTCTTTTCTCTTCTCACTTTACAGGTCTCCCGTGGACCCTGATACAGTCCTGGAGATATGGAATTAAATGAATCGTGTCTTCAAGCACTATCATTGGGGAACAAGAGCTTTGTTATCATCCCCTCTCTTTTCTCTTCTCACTTTGCAGGTCTCCCGTGGACCCGTATACACTCCTGGAGATATGCAAATAAATGAATCGTGTCTTCAAGCCCTAACATTGGGGAACAAGAGCTTTATTATCGTACCCTCTGTTTTCTCTTCTCACATTACATGTCTCCCGTGGACCCTGATACAGTCCTGGAGATGTGGAACTAAATGAATAGTGTCTTCAAGCGCTAACATTGGGGAACAAGAGCTTTGTTATTGTCCCCTCTCTTTTCTCACTTTACAAGTCTCCCTTTGACCCTGATACAGTCCTGGAGATGTTGAACTAAATGAATAGTGTCTTGAAGCGCTAACATTGGGGAACAAGAGCTTTGTTATCGTCCCCTCTCTTTTCTCTTCTCACATTACAGATCTCCCGTGGACCCTGATACAGTCCCGGAGATATGGAGTTAAATTTATCGTGTCTTCAAGCACTAACATTGGGGAATAAGAGCTTTGTGATCGTCCCCTCTCTTTTCTCTTCTCACATTACAGGTCTCCCGTGGACCCTGATGCAGTCCTGGAAATGTGGAACTAAGTGAATCTTGTCTTCAAGCGCTAACATTGGGGAACAAGAACTTTTTTATTGTCCCCTCTCTTTTCTCACTTTACAAGTCTCCCTTTGACCCTGATACAGTCCTGGAGATGATGAACTAAATGAATAGTGTCTTGAAGCGCTAATATTGGGGAACAAGAGCTTTGTTATCGTCCCCTCTCTTTTCTCTTCTCACATTACAGATCTCCCGTGGACCCTGATACAGTCCCGGAGATATGGAATTAAATTTATTATGTCTTCAAGCACTAACATTGGGGAACAAGAGCTTTGTTATGGTCCGCTCTCTTTTCTCTTCTCACTTTACAGGTCTCCCATTGATCCTGATACAGTCCTGGAGATGTGGAACTAAGGGAATCGTGTCTTCAAGGGCTAACATTGGGGAACAAGAGCTTTGTGATCGTCACCTCCCTTTTCTCTTCTAACATTACCAGACTCCCGTGCACCCTGATACAGTCCTGGAAATGTGGAACTAAGTGAATCGTGTCTTCAGGCGCTAACATTGGGGAACAAGACCTTTTTTATCGTCCCCTCGCTTTTGTCACTTTAAAAGTCTCCCTTGGACCCTGATACAGTCCTGGAGATGTGGAACTAAATGAATAGTTTCTTCAAGAGCTAACATTGGGGAACAAGAGCTGTGTTAACTTCCGCTCTCTTTTCTCTTCTCACTCTACCGGTCTCCCGTGGACCCTGATACAGTCCTGTAGATGTGGAACTAAATGAATAGTGTCTTCAAGTGCTAACATTGGGGAACAAGAGCTTTGTTATCATACCCTCTCTTTTCTCTTCTCACTTTGCAGGTCTCCTGTGTACCCGGATACAGTCCTGGAGATATGGCATTAAATGAATCGTGTCTTCAAGCACTAACATTGGGGAACAAGAGCTTTGTTATCATACCCTCTCTTTTCTCTTCTCACATTACAGGTCTCCCATGGACCCTGATACAGTCCTGCAGATGTGGAACTAAGTGAATCGTGTCTTCAAGCGCTAACACTGGGGAACAAGAGCTTTGTTATCTTCCGCTGTCTTTTCTCTTCTCACTTTACAGGTCTCCCGTGGACCCTGATACATTCCTGGAGATGTGGAACTAAGGGCATGGTGTATTCAAGGGCTAACATTGGGGAACAAGAGCTTTGTGATCGTCCCCTCTCTTTTCTCTTCTGATATTACAGGTCTCCCGTGGACATAGATACAATCTTGGAGATGTGGAACTAAGTGAATCGTGTCTTCAAGCGCTAATATTGGGGAACAAGGCTTTGTTATCTTCCACTCTCTTTTCTCTTCTCACTTTTCAGGTCTATCGTGGACCCTGATACACTACTGCAGATGTGGCAATAAATGAATCGTGTCTTCAAGCACTAACATTGGGGAACAAGAGCTTTGTTATCTTCCGCTCTGTTTTCTCTTCTCACTTTACAGGTCTCCCGTGAACACTGATACAGTCCTGGAGATGTGGAACTAAGTGAATCGTGTCTTCAAGCGCTACCATTGGGGAACAAGAGCTTTGTTATCTTCCGCTCTCTTTTCTCTTCTCACTTTACAGGTCTCCCGTGGAAGTTGATACCGTCCTGGAGATGTAGAACTAAGGGCATGGTGTATTCAAGTGCTAACATTGGGGAACAAGAGTTTAGTGATCGTCCCCTCTCTTTTCTCTTGTCACATTATCAGTCTCCCGTGGACCCTGATACAATCCTGGAAATGTGAAATTAAGTGAATCGTGTCTTCAAGCGCTAACATTGGGGAATAAGACCTTTTTTATCGTCCCCTCTCTTTTCTCACTTTACAAGTCTCCCTTGTACCCTAATACAGACCTGGAGATGTGGAACTAAATGAATAGTGTCTTCAAGCGCTAACATTGGGGAACAAGAGATTTGGTATCTTTCGCTCTCTTTTCTCTTCTCACTTTACAGGTCTCCCGTGGACCCTATTACACTCCTAGAGATGTAGAACTAAATGAATAGTGTCTTCAAGCGCTAACATTGTGGAACAAGAGTTTTGATATCTTCCGCTCTCTTTTCTCTTCTCACTTTACAGGTCTCCCGTGGACACTGGTACAGTCCTGGAGATGTGGAACTAAGTGAATCGGGTCTTCAAGCTCTTACATTGGGGAACAAGAGCTTTGTTATCATCCCCTCTCTTTTCTCTTCTCACATTAGAGATCTCCCGTGCACCCTGATACAGTCCTGGATATATGGAATTAAATTTATCGTGTCTTCAAGCACTAACATTGGGGCACAAAAGCTTTGTTATCATCCCCTCTCTTTTCCCTTCTCACATTACAGATCTCCCGTGGACCCTGATACAGGCCTGGAGATGTGGAACTAAATGAATAATGCCTACAAGCAGTAACATTGGGGAACAAGAGCTTTGTTATCGTCCCCTCTCTTTTCTCTTCTCACATTACAGGTCTCCCGTGGACCCTGTTACAATCCTGGAGTTTTGGAACTATGTTCTTCGTGTCTTCATGCGCTAACAATGGGAAACAAGAGCTTTGTTATCGTCCCCTCTCTTTTCTCTTCTCACTTTGCAGGTCTCCCGTGTACCCTGATACAGTCCTGGAGATATGGAAATAAATGAATCGTGTCTTCAAGCACTATCATTGGGGAACAAGAGCTTTGTTAACTTCCCCTCTCTTTTCTCTTCTCACATTACAGGTCACCCGTGGACTCTGAAACAGTCCTGGAGATGTGGAACTAAGTGAATCGTGTCTTCAAGCGCTAACATTTGGGAAGAAGAGCTTTGTTGTTTTCCGCTCTCTTTTCTCTTCTCAATTTACAGGTCTCCCGTGGACACTGATACAACCTGGAGATGTGGAACTAAATGAATCGTATCTTCAAGCGCTAACATTGGGGAACAAGAGCTTTATTGTTTTCCGCTCTCTTTTCTCTTCTCACTTTACAGGTCTCCCGTGGACCCTGATACAGTCCTGGAGATGTGGAACTAAGGGCATGGTGTATTCAAGGCCTAACATTGGGGCACAAGAGCTTTGTGATCGTCCCCTCTCTTTTCTCTTGTCATATTACCGGTCTACCTTGTACCCTGATAAACTCCTGGAAATGTGGAACTAAGTGAATCGTGTCTTCAAGCGCTAACATTGGGGAACAAGACCTTTTTTATCGTCCCCTCTCTTTTCTCACTTTACAAGTCTCCCTTGGACCCTGATACAGACCTGGAGATATGGAACTAAATGAATAGTGTCTTCAAGCGCTAACATTGGGGAACAAGAGCTTTGGTATCTTCCGATCTCTTTTCTCTTCTCACTTTACAGGTCTCCCGTGGACCCTATTACAGTCCTAGAGATGTAGAACTAAATGAATAGTGTCTTCAAGCACTAACATTTTGGAACAAGAGTTTTGGTATCTTCCGCTCTCTTTTCTCTTCTCACTTTACAGGTCTCCCGTGGACACTGGTACAGTCCTGGAGATGTGGAACAAAGTGCATCGTGTCTTCAAGCGCTTACATTGGGAAACAAGAGCTTTGTTATCTTCCCCTCTCTTTTCTCTTCTCACTTTACAGGTCTTCCGTGGACACTGATACAGTCCTTGAGATGTGGAACAGAGTGCATCGTGTCTTCAAGCGCTAACATTGGGGAACAAGATCTTTGTTATCGTCCCCTCTCTTTTCTCTTCTCACATTACAGGTCTCCCGTGGACCCTGATACAGTCGTGGAGATGTGGAACTAAGTGAATCGTGTCTTCAAGCGCTAACATTGGGGAACAAGAGCCTTGTTATCGTCCCCTCTCTTTTCTCTTCTCATATTACAGGTCTCCCGTGGACCCTGATACAATCCTGGAGATGTGGAACTAAGTGAATCGCGTTTTCAAGAGCTAATATTGGGGAACAAGAGCTTTGTTATCTTCCACTCTCTTTTCTCTTCTCACTTTACAGGTCTCCCGTGGACCCTGATACAGTCCTGGAGATGTGGAGCTAAATGAATAGTGCCTACAAGCAGTAACACTGGGGAACAAGAGCTTTGTTATCTTCCGCTCTGTTTTCTCTCCTCACTATACAGGTCTCCCGCGGACCCTGATACAGTCCTGGAGATGTGGAACTAATAGAATCGTGTCTTCAAGCGCTAACATTGCGGTACAAGAGCTTTGTTATCTTCCGCTCTCTTTTCTCTTCTCACTTTACAGGTCTCCCGTGGCCCTGATACAGTCCTGGAGATGTGGAACTAAATGAATAGTGTCTTCAAGCGCTAACATTGGGGAACAAGAGCTTTGGTATCTTCCGCTCTCTTTTCTCTTCTCACTTTACAGGTCTCCCGTGGACCTTAATACAGTCCTGGAGATGTAGAACTAAATGAATAGTGTCTTCAGGTGCTATCTTTGGGGAACAAGAATTTTCGTATCTTCCGCTCTCTTTTCTCTTCTCACTTTACAGATCTCCCGTGGACCCTGATACAGTCCAGGAAATGTGGAACAAAGTGAATCGTGTCTTCAAGCGCTAACATTGGTGAACAAGAGCTTTGTTATCGTTCCCTCTCTTTTCTCCTCTCACATTACAGATCTCCCGTGGACCCTGATACAGTCCTGGAGATATGGAACTAAATGAATAGTGCCTTCAAGCAATAACATTGTGGAACAAGAGCTTTGTTATCGTCCCCTCTCTTTTCTCTTCTCACGTTACAGGTCTCCCGTGGACCCTGCTACAGTCCTGGAGATGTGGAACTAATTGAATCGTGTCTTCTAGCGCTAACATTGGGGAACAAGAGCTTTGTTATCTTCTGCTTTCTTTTCTATTCTCACTATACAGGTCTCCTGTGGACCCTGATAAAGTACTGTAGATGTGGAACTAAATGAAAATTCTCTCAAGCGCTAAAATTGGGGAACAAGAGCTTTCTTACCTTCCCCTCTCTTTTCCCTTCTAACATTACATATCTCCCGTGGACCCTGATACAGGCCTGGAGATGTGGAGCTAAATGAATAGTGCCTACAAGCAGTAACACTGGGGAACAAGAGCTTTGTTATCGTCCCCTCTCTTTTCTCTTCTCACATTACAGGTCTCCCGTGGACACTGATACAATCCTGGAGATGTGGAACTAAATGAATCGTATCTTCAAGCGCTAACATTGGGGAACAAGAGCTTTGTTGTTTTCCGCTTTCTTTTCTCTTCTCACTTTACAGGTCTCCCGTGGACCCTGATACAGTCCTGGAGATGTGGAACTAAGGGAATCGTGTCTTCAACGGCTAACATTGGGGAACAAGAGCTTTGTGATCGTTACCTCTCTTTTCTCTTCTAACATTACCTGTCTCCCGTGGATCCTGATACAGTCCTGGAGATATGGAATTAAATTTATCGTGTCCTCAAGCACTAACATTGGGGAACAAGAGCTTTTTTATCGTACTCTCTCTTTTCTCTTCTCACATTACAGGTGTACCGTGGACATTAGATACAGTCCTGGAGATGTGCGACTAAGTGACTCGTGTCTTCAAGCGCTAACATTGGGGAACAACAGCTTTGTTATTGTCCCCTCTCTTTTCTCACTTTACAAGTCTCCCTTTGACCCTGATACAGTCCTGGAGATGTTGAACTAAATGAATAGTGTCTTGAAGCGCTAACATTGGGGAACAAGAGCTTTGTTACCGTCCCTTCTCTTTTTTCTTCTCACGTTACAGATCTCCCTTGGACCCTGATACATTCCCGGAGATATGGAATTAAATTTATTGTATCTTCAAGCACTAACATTGGGGAACAAGAGCTTTGTGATCGTCACCTCTCTTTTCTCTTCTAACATTACCAGACTCCCGTGGGCCCTGATACAGTCCTGGAAATGTGGAACTAAGTGAATCGTGTCTTCAAGCGCTAACATTGGGGAACAAGACCTTTTTTATCGTCGCCTTCTTTTGTCACTTTACAAGTCTCCCTTGGACCCTGATAAAGTCCTGGAGAAGTGGAACTAAACGAATGGTTTCTTCAAGCGCTAACATTGGGGAACAAGAGCTTTGTTATCTTCCGCTCTCTTTTCTCTTCTCACTTTACAGGTCTCCCGTGGACCCTGATTCCATCCTGGAGATGTGGAACTAAATGAATAGTGTCTTCAAGCGCTATCTTTGGGGAACAAGAGTTTTGCTATCTTCCGCTCTCTTTTCTCTTCTCACTTTACAGGTCTCCCGTGGACCCTGCTACACACCTGGAGATGTGGAACAAAGTAAAACGTATTTTCAAGCGCTAACATTGGGAAACAAGAGCTTTGTTATCATTCCCTCTCTTTTCTCTTCTCTCCTTACAGGTCTCCCGTGGACCCTGCTACAGTCCTGGAAATGTGGAACTAATTGAATCGTGTCTTCAAGCACTAACATTGGCGAACTAGAGCTTTGTTATCTTCTGTTCTCTTTTCTCTTCTCACTTTACAGGTCTCCTGTGGACCCTGATAAAGTACTGTAGATGTGGAACTAAATGAAAATTCTCTCAAGCCCTAACATTGGGGAACAAGAGCTTTCTTACCGTCCCCTCTCTTTTCCCTTCTAATATTACAGATCTCCCGTGGACCCTGATACAGGCCTGGAGATGTGGAACTAAATGAATAGTGCCTACAAGCAGTATCATTGGGGAAGAAGAGCTTTGTTATCGTCCCCTCTCTTTTCTCTTCTCACATTACAGATCTCCTGTGGACACTCTTACAGTCCTGGAGATGTGGAACTATGTTAATCGTGTCTTCAAGCGCTAACAATGGGAATCAGGAGCTTTGATATCGTCCCTTCTCTTTCTCTTCTCATATTACAGATCTCCCGTGAACCCTGATACACTCCTGGAGATGTGGAACTAAGAGAATCGGATTTTCAAGAACTAATATTGGGGAACAAGAGCTTTGTTATCATCCACTCTCTTTTCTCTTCTCACTTTGCAGGTCTCCCGTGGACCCTGATACAGTCCTGGAGATATGGAATTAAATGAATCGTGTCTTCAAGCAATAACATTGGGGAACAAGAGCTTTTTTATCATACCCTCATTTTTCTCTTCTCACTTTGCAGGTCTCCCGTGGACCCGGATACAGTCCTGGAGATATGGAATTAAATGAATCGTGTCTTCAAGCACTAACATTGGGGAACAAGAGCTTTGTTATCATACCCTCTCTTTTCTCTTCTCACATTACAGGTCTCCCATGGACCCTGATACAGTCCTGCAGATGTGGAACTAAGTGAATCGTGTCTTCAAGCGCTAACATTGGGGAACAAGAGCTTTGTTATCTTCCCCTGTCTTTTCTCTTCTCACTTTACAGGTCTCCCGTGGACCCTGATACAGTCCTGGAGATGTGGAACTAAGGGCATGGTGTATTCAAGGGTTAACATTGGGGAACAAGAGCTTAGTGATCGTCCCCTCTCTTTTCTCTTGTCACATTACCGGTCTCCCGTGGACCCTGATACAGTCCTGGAGATGTGTAACTAAGGGCATGGTGTATTCAAGGGCTAACATTGGGGAACAAGAGCTTTGTGATCGTCCCCTCTCTTTTCTCTTCTCACATTACAGGTCTCCCGTGGACATAGATACAATCCTGGAGATGTGGAACTAAGTGAATCTTGTCTTCAAGTGCCTATATTGGGGAACAAGAGCTTTGTTATCTTCCACTCTCTTTTCTCTTCTCACTTTACAGGTCTCCCGTGGACCCTGATACACTACTGCAGATGAGGCAATAAATGAATCGTGTCTTCAAGCACTAACATTGGGGAACAAGAGCTTTGTTATCTTCCGCTGTGTTTTCTCTTCTCACTTTACAGGTCTCCCGTGAACACTGATACAGTCCTGGAGATGTGGAACTAAGTGAATCGTGTCTTCAAGCGCTAACATTGGGGAACAAGAGCTTTGTTATCTTCCGCTCTCTTTTCTCTTCTCACTTTACAGGTCTCCCTTGGACACTGATACCGTCCTGGAGATGTAGAACTAAGGGCATGGTGTATTCAAGTGCTAACATTGGGGAACAAGAGTTTAGTGATCGCCCCCTCTCTTTTCTCTTGTCACATTATCAGTCTCCCGTGGTACCTGATACAGTCCTGGAAATGTGAAATTAAGTGAATCGTGTCTTCAAGCGCTAACATTGGGGAACACACCTTTTTTATCGTCCCCTCTCTTTTCTCACTTTACAAGTCTCCCTTGTACCCTAATACAGACCTGGATATGTGGAACTAAATGAATAGTGTCTTCAAGCGCTAACATTGGGGAACAAGAGCTTTGGTATCTTACTCTCTCCTTTCTCTTCTCACTTTACAGGTCTCCCGTGGACCCTATTACACTCCTAGAGATGTAGAACTAAATGAATAGTATCTTCAAGCGCTAACATTGGGGAACAAGAGTTTTGATATCTTCCGCTCTCTTTTCTCTTCTCACTTTACAGGTCTCCCGTGGACACTGGTACAGTCCTGGAGATGTGGAACTAAGTGAATCGGGTCTTTAAGCTCTTACATTGGGGAACAAGAGCTTTGTTATCGTCCCCTCTCTTTTCTCTTCTCACATTAGAGATCTCCCGTGCACCCTGATACAGTCCTGGAGATATGGAATTAAATTTATCGTGTCTTCAACCACTAACATTGGGGAACAAGAGCTTTGTTGTCGTCCCCTCTCTTTTCTCTTCTAACATTACAGGTCTCCCGTGGACCCTGCTACAGTCCTGGAGATGTGGAACGAATTGAATCGTGTCTTCAAGCGCTAACATTGGGGAACAAGAGCTTTGTTATCTTCTGCTCTCTTTTCTCTTCTCACTTTACAGGTGTCCCGTGGACACTGATAAAGTACTGTAGATGTGGAACTAAATGAAAATTTTCTCAAGCGCTAACATTGCGGAATAAGAGCTTTGTTACCGTCCCCTCTCTTTTCCCTTCTCACATTACAGATCTCCCGTGGACCCTGATACAGGCCTGGAGATGTGGAACTAAATTAATACTGCCTACAAGAAGTAACATTGGGGAACAAGAGCTTTGTTATCATCCCCTCTCTTTTCTCTTCTCACATTACAGGTCTCCCGTGGACCCTTTTACGTTCTTGAATATGTGGAACTATGTTAATCGTGTCTTCAAGCGCTAACAATGTTAAACAAGAGCTTAGATATTGTCCCCTCTCTTTTCTCTTCTCACATTAGAGATCTCCCGTGAACCCAGATACAGTCCTGGAGATGTGGAACTAAGAGAATCGGATTTTCAAGAACTAACATTGGGGAACAATAGCTTTGTTATCATCCCCTCTCTTTTCTCTTCTCACTTTGCAGGTCTCCCGTGGACCCTGATACACTCCTGGAGATATGGAATTAAATGAATCGTGTCTTCAAGCACTAACATTGGGGAACAAGAGCTTTATTATCATACCCTCTCTTTTCTCTTCTCACTTGGCAGGTCTCCCGTGGACCCGGATAGAGTCCTGGAGATATGGAATTAAATGAATCGTGTCTTCAAGCACTAACATTGGGGAACAAGAGCTTTGTTATCATACCCTCTCTTTTCTCTTCTCACATTACAGGTCTCCCATAGACCCTGATACAGTCCTGCAGATGTGGAACTAAGTGAATCGTGTCTTCAAGCGCTTAACATTGGGGAACAAGAGGTTTGTTATCTTCCGCTCTGTTTTCTCTTCTCACTTTACACGTCTCCCGTGGACCCTGATACAGTCCTGGAGATGTGGAACAAAGTGAATAATGTCTTCAAGCGCTTACATGGGGGAACAAGAGTTTGTTATCTTCCGCTCTCTTTTCTCTTCTCACTTTACAGGTCTTCCATGGACACTGATACAGTCCTGGAGATGTGGAAATAAATTAATAGTGTCTTCAAGCACTAACATTGGGGAACAAGATTTTTGGTATCTTCCGCCCTCTTTTCTTTTCTCATTTTACAATTATCCCGTGGACCCTAATACAGTCCTGGAGATGTAGCACTAAATGAATAGTGTCTTCAAGCGCTAACATTGGGGAACAAGAGTTTTGGTATCTTCCGCTGTCTTTTCTCTTATCACTTTACAGGTATCCCGTGGACCCTGCTACAGTCCTGGAGATGTGGAACTAATTGTATCATGTCTTCAAGCGCTAACATTGGGAAACAAGAGCTTTCGTATCTTCTGCTCTCTTTTCTCTTCTCAGTTTACTGGTCTCCCGTGGACCCTGATAAAGTACTGTAGATGTGGAACTAAATGAAAA
The DNA here is from genome assembly GCF_965194825.1 of Balaenoptera physalus. NCBI lineage: Eukaryota > Metazoa > Chordata > Mammalia > Artiodactyla > Balaenopteridae > Balaenoptera > Balaenoptera physalus. Next base: position 10,110,754 of record NC_138904.1, on the reverse strand, counting down.
TTCTCTCAAGCTCTAACATTGGGAAACAAGAGCTTTGTTATCGTCCCCTCTCTTTTCTCTTCCCCTCTTACAGGTCTCCCATGGAACCTGTTACAGTCCTGGAGTTGTGGAACTATGTTCTTCGTTTATTCATGCGCTAACAATGGGAAATAAGAGCTTTGTTATCGTCCCCTCTCTTTTCTCTTCTCACTTTGCAGGTCTCCCGTGTACCCTGATACAGTCCTGGAGATATGGAAATAAACGAATCGTGTCTTCAAGCACTATCATTGGGGAACAAGAGCTTTGTTAACTTCCCCTCTCTTTTCTCTTCTCACATTACAGGTCTCCCGTGGACTCTGAAACAGTCCTGGAGATGTGAAACTAAGTGAATCGTGTCTTCAAGCGCTAACATTGGGGAAGAAGAGCTTTGTTGTTTTCCGCTCTCTTTTCTCTTCTCACTTTACAGGTCTCCCGTGGACCCTGATACAGTCCTGGAGATGTGGAACTAAGGGCATGGTGTATTCAAGGGCTAACATTGGGGAACAAGAGCTTTGTGATCGTCACCTCTCTTTTCTCTTCTAACAATACCGGTCTCCCGTGGACCCTGATACAGTCCTGGAGATATGGAATTAAATTTATCGTGTCTTCAAACACTAACATTGGGGAACAAGAGCTTTGTTAGCGTACGCTCTCTTTTCTCTTCTCATATTACAGGTCTCCTGTGGACTCTGATACAGTCCTGGAGATGTGGGACTAAGTGACTCGTGTCTTCAAGCGCTAACATTGGGGAACTAGAGCTTTGTTATCTTCCACTCTCTTTTCTCTTTTCACTTTACATGTCTCCCGTGGACCCTGATACAGTCCTGGAGATGTGGAACTAAGAGCATTGTGTATTCAAGGGCTAACATTGGGGAACAAGAGCTTTGTGCTCGTCCCCTCTCTTTTCTCTTGTCATATTACCGGTCTCCCTTGTACCCTGATAAAGTCCTGGAAATGTGGAACTAAGTGAATCGTGTCTTCAAGCGCTAACATTGGGGAACAAGACCTTTTTTATCGTCCCCTCTCTTTTCTCAATTTACAAGTCTCCCTTGAAACCTGATACAGACCTGGAGATATGGAACTAAATGAATAGTGTCTTCAAGCGCTAACATTGGGGAACAAGAGCTTTGGTATCTTCCGATCTCTTTTCTCTTCTCACTGTACAGCTCTCCCGTGGACCCTATTACAGTCCTAGAGATGTAGAACTAAATGAATAGTGTCTTCAAGCGCTAACATTTTGGAACAAGAGTTTTGGTATCTTCTGCTCTCTTTTCTCTTCTCACTTTACAGGTCTCCCGTGGACACTGGTACAGTCCTGGAGATGTGGAACAAAGTGCATCGTGTCTTCAAGCGCTTACATTGGGGAACAAGAGCTTTGTTATCTTCCCCTCTCTTTTCTCTTCTCACTTTACAGGTCTTCCGTGGACACTGATACAGTCCTTGAGGTGTGGAACAAAGTGCATCGTGTCTTCAAGCGCTAACATTGGGGAACAAGATCTTTGTTATCGTCCCCTCTCTTTTCTCTTCTCACATTACAGGTCTCCCGTGGACCCTGATACAGTCGTGGAGATGTGGAACTAAGTGAATCGTGTCTTCAAGCGCTAACATTGGGGAACAAGAGCCTTGTTATCGTCCCCTCTCTTTTCTCTTCTCACATTACAGGTCTCCCGTGGACCCTGATACAATCCTGGAGATGTGGAACTAAGTGAATCGCGTTTTCAAGCGCTAATATTGGGGAAAAAGAGCTTTGTTATCTTCCACTCTCTTTTCTCTTCTCACTTTACAGGTCTCCCGTGGACCCTGATACAGTCCTGGAGATGTGGCACTAAATGAATCGTGTCTTCAAGCACTAATGTTGGGGAACAAGAGCTTTCTTATCTTCCGCTCTGTTTTCTCTCCTCACTATACAGGTCTCCCGCGGACCCTGATACAGTCCTGGAGATGTGAAACTAATAGAATAGTGTCTTCAAGCGCTAACATTGTGGTACAAGAGCTTTGTTACCTTCCGCTCTCTTTTCTCTTCTCACTTTACAGGTCTCCCATGGCCCTGATACAGTCCTGTAGATGTGGAACTAAATGAATAGTGTCTTCAAGCGCTAACATTGGGGAACAAGAGCTTTGGTATCTTCCGCTCTCTTTTCTCTTCTCACTTTACAGGTCTCCCGTGGACCGTAATACAGTCCTGGAGATGTAGAACTAAATGAATAGTATCTTCAAGTGCTATCTTTGGGGAACAAGAATTTTGGTATCTTCCGCTCTCTTTTCTCTTCTCACTTTACAGATCTCCCGTGGACCCTGATACAGTCCAGGAGATGTGGAACAAAGTGAATCGTGTCTTCAAGCGCTAACATTGGTGAACAAGAGCTTTGTTATCGTTCCCTCTCTTTTCTCCTCTCACATTACAGATCTCCCGTGGACCCTGATACAGTCCTGGAGATATGGAACTAAATGAATAGTGCCTTCAAGCAATAACATTGTGGAACAAGAGCTTTGTTATCTTCCCCTCTCTATTCTCTTCTCACGTTACAGGTCTCCTTGGACCCTGCTACAGTCCTGGAGATGTGGAACTAATTGAATCGTGTCTTCTAGCGCTAACATTGGGGAACAAGAGCTTTGTTATCTTCTGCTTTCTTTTCTCTTCTCACTTTACAGGTCTCCCGTGGACCCTGATACAGTCCTGGAGATGTGGAAGTACGTGAATCGTGTCTTCAAGCGCTAACATTGGGGAACAAGAGCTTTGTTATCTTCTGCTGTCGTTTCTCTTCTCACTTTACAGGTCTCCCGTGGACCCTGATACAGTCCTGGAGATGTGGAACTAAGGGCATGGTGTATTCAAGGGCTAACACTGGGGAACAAGAGCTTTGTGATCGTCACCTCTCTTTTCTCTTCTAACAATACCAGTCTCCCGTGGACCCTGATACAGTCCTGGAGATATGGAATTAAATTTATCGTGTCTTCAAACACTAACATTGGGGAACAAGAGCTTTGTTAGCGTACGCTCTCTTTTCTCTTCTCACATTACAGGTCTCCTGTGGACCCTGATACAGTCCTGGAGATGTGGGACTAAGTGACTCGTGTCTTCAAGCGCTAACATTGGGGAACTAGAGCTTTGTTATCTTCCACTCTCTTTTCTCTTTTCACTTTACATGTCTCCCGTGGACCCTGATACAGTCCTGGAGATGTGGAACTAAGGGCATTGTGTATTCAAGGGCTAACATTGGGGAACAAGAGCTTTGTGATCTTCCCCTCTCTTTTCTCTTGTCATATTACCGGTCTCCCTTGTACCCTGATAAAGTCCTGGAAATGTGGAACTAAGTGAATCGTGTCTTCAAGCGCTAACGTTGGGGAACAAGACCTTTTTTATCGTCCCCTCTCTTTTCTCACTTTACAAGTCTCCCTTGGACCCTGATACAGACCTGGAGATGTGGAACTAAATGAATAGTGTCTTCAAGCGCTAACATTGGGTAACAAGAGCTTTGGTATCTTCCGCTCTCTTTTCTCTTCTCAATTTAGAGGTCTCCCGTGGACCGTAATACAGTCCTGGAGATGTAGAACTAAATGAATAGTGTTTTCAAGTGCTATCTTTGGGGAACAAGAATTTTGGTATCTTCTGCTCTCTTTTCTCTCTTTTCTCTTCTCACTTTACAGAACTCCCGTGGACCCTGATACAGTCCAGGAGATGTGGAACAAAGTGAATCGTGTCTTCAAGCGCTAACATTGGTGAACATGAGCTTTGTTATCGTTCCCTCTCTTTTCTCCTCTCACATTACAGATCTCCCGTGGACGCTGATACAGTCCTGGAGATGTGGAACTAAATGAATAGTGCCTTTAAGCAATAACATTGTGGAACAAGAGCTTTGTTATCGTCCCCTCTCTTTTCTCTTCTCACATTACAGGTCTCCCATGGACCCTGCTACAGTCCTGGAAATGTGGAACTAATTGAATCGTGTCTTCAAGCGCTAACATTGGGGAACAAGAGCTTTGTTATCTTCTGCTCTCTTTTCTCTTCTCACTTTACAGGTCTCCCGTGGACCCTGATAAAGTAATGTACATGTGGAACTAAATGAAAATTCTCTCAAGCGCTAACATTGGGGAACAAGAGCTTTATTACCGTCCCCTCTCTTTTCCCTTCTAACATTACAGATCTCCCGTGGACCCTGATAAAGGCCTAGAGATGTGGAACTAAATGAATAGTGCCTACAAGCAGTAACATTGGGGAACAAGAGCTTTGTTATCGTCCCCTCTCTTTTCTCTTCTCACATTACAGATCTCCGGTGGACACTCTTACAGTCCTGGAGATGTGGAACTATGTTAATCGTGTCTGCAAGCGCTAACAATGGGAAACAGGAGCTTTGATATCGTCCCTTCTCTTTTCTCTTCTCATATTACAGATCTCCCGTGAACCCTGATACACTCCTGGAGATGTGGAACTAAGAGAATCGGATTTTCAAGAACTAACATTGGGGAACCAGAGCTTTGTTACTCATCCCCTCTGTTTTCTCTTCTCACTTTGCACGTCTCCCGTGGACCCTAATACAGTCCTGGAATATGGAATTAAATGAATCGTGTCTTCCAGCACTAACATTGGGGAACAAGAGCTTTGTTATCATACCCTCTCTTTTCTCTTCTCACATTACAGGTCTCCCATGGACCCTGATACAGTCCTGCAAATGTGGAACTAAGTGAATCGTGTCTTCAAGCGCTAACATTGGGGAAAAAGAGTTTTGTTATCTTCCGCTCTCTTTTCTCTTCTCACTTTACAGGTCTCCTGTGGACGCAGATACCGTCCTGGAGATGTGGAACTAAGGGCATGGTGTATTCAAGAGCTAACATTGGGGAACAACAGCTTAGTGATCGTCCCCTCTCTTTTCTCTTGTCACATTACAGGTCTCCCGTGGACCCTGATACAGTCCTGGAAATGTGGAACTAAGTGAATCGTGTCTTCAAGGGCTAACATTGGGGAACAAGACCTTTTTTATCGTCCCCTCACTTTTCTCACTTTACAAGTCTCCCTTAGGCCCTGATACAGACCTGGAGATGTGGAACTAAATGAATAGTGTCTTCAAGCGCTAACATTGGGGAACAAGAGTTTGTTATCTTCCGCTCTCTTTTCTCTTCTCACTTTACAGGTCTTCCGTGGACACTGATACAGTCCTGGAGATGTGGAACTAAGTGAATCGTTTCTTCAAGCGCTAACATTGGGGAACAAGAGCTTTGTTGTTTTCCGCTTTCTTTTCTCTTCTCACTTTACAGGTCTACCGTGGACCATGATACAGTCCTGGAGATGTGGAACTAAGTGAATCGTGTGTTGAAACGCTTAAATTGGGGAACAAGAGCGTTGCTTTTGTCCTCTCTCTTTTCTCTTCTCATATTACAGGTCTCCCGTGGACCCTGATACAGACCTGGAGATGTAGAACAAAGTGAATCGTGTCTTCAAGCGCTAACATTGGGGAACAAGAGCTTTGTTATGGTCCGCTCTCTTTTCTCTTCTCACTTTACAGGTCTCCCGTTGACCCTGATACAGTCCTGGAGATGTGGAACTAAGGGAATCGTGTCTTCAAGGGCTAACATTGGGGAACAAGAGGTTTGTGATCGTCACCTCTCTTTTCTCTTCTAACATTACCGGACTCCCGTGGACCCTGATAGAGTCCTGGAAATGTGGAACTAAGTGAATCGTGTCGTCAAGCTCTAACATTGGGGAACAAGACCTTTCTTATCGTCCCCTCTCTTTTGTCACTTTACAATTCTCCCTTGGACCCTTATACAGTCCTGGAGATGTGGAACTAAATGAATAGTGTCTTCAAGAGCTTACATTGGGGAATAAGAGCTTTGTTATATTCCGCTCTCTTTTCTCTTCTCACTTTACAGGTCTCCCGTGGACCCTGATACAGTCCTGGAGATGTGGAACTAAATGAATGGTGTCTTCAAGCGCTAACATTGGGGAACAAGAGCTTTGTTATCTTCCGCTCTCTTTTCTCTTCTCACTTTACAGGTCTCCCGTGGACCCTGATACAGTCCTGGAGATGTGGAACTAAATGAATAGTGTCTTCAAGCGCTAACATTGGGGAACAAGAGCTTTGGTATCTTCCGCTCTCTTTTCTCTTCTCACTTTACAGGTCTCCCGTGGACCCTGATACAGTCCTGGAGATGTGGAACAAAGTGAATCGTGTTTTCAAGCGCTAACATTGGGGAACAAGAGCTTTGTTATCGTTCCCTCTCTTTTCTCTTCTCACATTAAAGATCTCCCGTGGACCCTGATACAGTCCTGGAGATGTGGAACTAAATGAATAGTGCCTTCAAGCAATAACATTGTGGAACAAGAGCTTTGTTATCGTCCCCTCTCTTTTCTCTTCTCACATTACAGATCTCCCGTGGACACTGATACAGGCCTGGAGATGTGGAACTAAATGAATAGTGCCTACAAGCAGTAACATTGGGGAACAAGAGCTTTGTTATCGTCCCCTCTCTTTTCTCTTCTCACATTACAGATCTCCGGTGGACACTCTTACAGTCCTGGAGATGTGGAACTATGTTAATCGTGTCTTCAAGCGCTAACAATGGGAAACAGGATCTTTGATATCGTCCCTTCTCTTTTCTCTTCTCATATTACAGATCTCCTGTGAACCCTGATACACTCCTGGAGATGTGGAACTAAGAGAATCGGATTTTCAAGACCTAACATTGGGGAACAAGAGCTTTGTTAATCATCCCCTCTCTTTTCTCTTCTCACTTTGCAGGTCTCCCGTGGACCCTGATACAGTCCTGGAATATGGAATTAAATGAATCGTGTCTTCAAGCACTAACATTGGGGAGCAAGAGCTTTGTTATCATACCCTGTCTTTTCTCTTCTCACATTACAGGTCTCCCATGGACCCTGATACAGTCCTGCAAATGTGGGACTAAGTGAATCGTGTCTTCAAGCGCTAACATTGGGGAACAAGAGCTTTGTTGTCTTCCACTCTGTTTTCTCTTCTCACTTTACAGGTCTCCCGTGAACCCTGATACAGTCCTGGAGATGTGGAACTAAGTGAATCGTGTTTTCAAGAGCTAACATTGGGGAACAAGAGTTTTGTTATCTTCCACTCTCTTTTCTCTTCTCACTTTACAGGTCTCCCGTGGACGCAGATACCGTCCTGGAGATGTGGAACTAAGGGCATGGTGTATTCAAGGGCTAACATTGGGGAACAACAGCTTAGTGATCGTCCCCTCTCTTTTCTCTTGTCACATTACCGGTCTCCCGTGGACCCTGATACAGTCCTGGAAATGTGGAACTAAGTGAATCGTGTCTTCAAGGGCTAACATTGGGGAACAAGACCTTTTTTATCGTCCCCTCTCTTTTCTCACTTTACAAGTCTCCCTTAGACCCTGATACAGACCTGGAGATGTGGAACTAAATGAATAGTGTCTTCAAGCGCTAACATTGGGGAACAAGAGCTTTGGTATCTTCCGCTCTCTTTTCTCTTCTCACTTTACACGTCTCCCGTGCACCCTGATACAGTCCTGGAAATGTGGAAGTAAGTGAATCGTATCTTCAAGCGCTAACATTGGGGACAAGACCTTTTTTATCGTCCCCTTTCTTTTCTCACTTTACAAGTCTCCCTTGGACGCTGATACAGTCCTGGAGATGTGAAACTAAGTGAATAATGTCTTCAAGCGCTTACATGGGGGAAAAAGAGTTTGTTATCTTCCGCTCTCTTTTCTCTTCTCACTTTACAGGTCTTCCGTGGACACTGATACAGTCCTGGAGATGTGGAACTAAGTGAATCGTTTCTTCAAGCGCTAACATTGGGGAACAAGAGCTTTGTTGTTTTCCGCTTTCTTTTCTCTTCTCACTTTACAGGTCTACCGTGGACCCTGATACAGTCCTGGAGATGTGGAACTAAGTGAATCATGGTTGAAGCGCTTAAATTGGGGAACAAGAGCATTGCTTTTGTCCTCTCTCTTTTCTCTTCTCATATTACAGGTCTCCCGTTGACCCTGATACAGACCTGGAGATGTGGAACAAAGTGAATCGTGTCTTCAAGCGCTAACATTGGGGAACAAGAGCTTTGTTATGGTCCGCTCTCTTTTCTCTTCTCACTTTACAGGTCTCCCGTTGACCCTGATACAGTCCTCGAGATGTGGAACTAAGGGAATCGTGTCTTCAAGGGCTAACATTGGGGAACAAGAGGTTTGTGATCGTCACCTCTCTTTTCTCTTCTAACATTGCCGGACTCCCGTGGACCCTGATAGAGTCCTGGAAATGTGGAACTAAGTGAATCGTGTCGTCAAGCTCTAACATTGGGGAACAAGACCTTTTTTATCGTCCCCTCTCTTTTGTCACTTTACAATTCTCCCTTGGACCCTTATACAGTCCTGGAGATGTGGAACTAAATGAATAGTGTCTTCAAGAGCTTACATTGGGGAATAAGAGCTTTGTTATATTCCGCTCTCTTTTCTCTTCTCACTTTACAGGTCTCCCGTGGACCCTGATACAGTCCTGGAGATGTGGAACTAAATGAATGGTGTCTTCAAGCGCTAACATTGGGGAACAAGAGCTTTGTTATCTTCCGCTCTCTTTTCTCTTCTCACTTTACAGGTCTCCCGTGGACCCTGATACAGTCCTGGAGATGTGGAACTAAATGAATAGTGTCTTCAAGCGCTAACATTGGGGAACAAGAGCTTTGGTATCTTCCGCTCTCTTTTCTCTTCTCACTTTACAGGTCTCCCGTGGACCCTGATACAGTCCTGGAGATGTGGAACAAAGTGAATCGTGTTTTCAAGCGCTAACATTGGGGAACAAGAGCTTTGTTATCGTTCCCTCTCTTTTCTCTTCTCACATTAAAGATCTCCCGTGGACCCTGATACAGTCCTGGAGATGTGGAACTAAATGAATAGTGCCTTCAAGCAACAACATTGTGGAACAAGAGCTTTGTTATCGTCCCCTCTCTTTTCTCTTCTCACATTACAGGTCTCCCATGGACCCTGCTACAGTCCTGGAAATGTGGAACTAATTGAATCGTGTCTTCAAGCGCTAACATTGGGGAACCAGAGCTTTGTTATCTTCTGCTCTCTTTTCTCTTCTCACTTTACAGGTCTCCCGTGGACCCTGATAAAGTACTGTAGATGTGGAACTAAATGAAAATTCTCTCAAGCGCTAACATTGGGGAACAAGAGCTATATTACCGTCCCCTCTCTTTTCCCTTCTAACATTACAGATCTCCCGTGGACCCTGATACAGGCCTGGAGATGTGGAACTAAATGAATAGTGCCTACAAGCAGTAACATTGGGGAACAAGAGCTTTGTTATCGTCCCCTCTCTTTTCTCTTCTCACATTACAGATCTCCGGTGGACACTCTTACAGTCCTGGAGATGTGGAACTATATTAATCGTGTCTTCAAGCGCTAACAATGGGAAACAGGAGCTTTGATATCGTCCCTTCTCTTTTCTCTTCTCATATTACAGATCTCCTGTGAACCCTGATACACTCCTGGAGATGTGGAACTAAGAGAATCGGATTTTCAAGACCTAACATTGGGGAACAAGAGCTTTGTTAATCATCCCCTCTCTTTTCTCTTCTCACTTTGCAGGTCTCCCGTGGACCCTGATACAGTCCTGGAATATGGAATTAAATGAATCGTGTCTTCAAGCACTAACATTGGGGAACAAGAGCTTTGTTATCATACCCTGTCTTTTCTCTTCTCACATTACAGGTCTCCCATGGACCCTGATACAGTCCTGCAAATGTGGGACTAAGTGAATCGTGTCTTCAAGCGCTAACATTGGGGAACAAGAGCTTTGTTGTCTTCCGCTCTGTTTTCTCTTCTCACTTCACAGGTCTCCCGTGAACCCTACTACAGTCCTGGAGATGTGGAACTAAGTGAATCGTGTCTTCAAGCGCTAACATTGGGGAACAAGAGTTTTGTTATCTTCCACTCTCTTTTCTCTTCTCACTTTACAGGTCTCCCGTGGACGCAGATACCATCCTGGAGATGTGGAACTAAGGGCATGGTGTATTCAAGGGCTAACATTGGGGAACAACAGCTTAGTGATCGTCCCCTCTCTTTTCTCTTGTCACATTACCGGTCTCCCGTGGACCCTGATACAGTCCTGGAAATGTGGAACTAAGTGAATCGTGTCTTCAAGGGCTAACATTGGGGAACAAGACCTTTTTTATCGTCCCCTCTCTTTTCTCACTTTACAAGTCTCCCTTAGACCCTGATACAGACCTGGAGATGTGGAACTAAATGAATAGTGTCTTCAAGCGCTAATATTGGGGAACAAGAGCTTTGGTATCTTCCGCTCTCTTTTCTCTTCTCACTTTACACGTCTCCCGTGCACCCTGATACAGTCCTGGAAATGTGGAACTAAGTGAATCGTATCTTCAAGCACTAACATTGGGGACAAGACTTTTTTTATCGTCCCCTTTCTTTGCTCACTTTACAAGTCTCCCTTGGACGCTGATACAGTCCTGGAGATGTGGAACTAAGTGAATAATGTCTTCAAGCGCTTACATGGGGGAACAAGAGTTTGTTATCTTCCGCTCTCTTTTCTCTTCTCACTTTACAGGTCTTCCGTGGACACTGATACAGTCCTGGAGATGTGGAACTAAGTGAATCGTTTCTTCAAGCGCTAACATTGGGGAACAAGAGCTTTGTTGTTTTCCGCTTTCTTTTCTCTTCTCACTTTACAGGTCTACCGTGGACCCTGATACAGTCCTGGAGATGTGGAACTAAGTGAATCGTGTGTTGAAGCGCTTAAATTGGGGAACAAGAGCGTTGCTTTTGTCCTCTCTCTTTTGTCTTCTCATATTACAGGTCTCCCGTGGACCCTGATACAGACCTGGAGATGTAGAACAAAGTGAATCGTGTCTTCAAGCGCTAACATTGGGGAACAAGAGCTTTGTTATGGTCCGCTCTCTTTTCTCTTCTCACTTTACAGGTCTCCCGTTGACCCTGATACAGTCCTCGAGATGTGGAACTAAGGGAATCGTGTCTTCAAGGGCTAACATTGGGGAACAAGAGGTTTGTGATCGTCACCTCTCTTTTCTCTTCTAACATTACCGGACTCCCGTGGACCCTGATAGAGTCCTGGAAATGTGGAACTAAGTGAATCGTGTCGTCAAGCTCTAACATTGGGGAACAAGACCTTTTTTATCGTCCCCTCTCTTTTGTCACTTTACAATTCTCCCTCGGACCCTTATACAGTCATGGAGATGTGGAACTAAATGAATAGTGTCTTCAAGAGCTTACATTGGGGAATAAGAGCTTTGTTATATTCCGCTCTCTTTTCTCTTCTCACTTTACAGGTCTCCCGTGGACCCTGATACAGTCCTGGAGATGTGGAACTAAATGAATAGTGTCTTCAAGCGCTAACATTGGGGAACAAGAGCTTTGGTATCTTCCGCTCTCTTTTCTCTTCTCACTTTACAGGTCTCCCGTGGACCCTGATACAGTCCTGGAGATGTGGAACAAAGTGAATCGTGTTTTCAAGCGCTAACATTGGGGAACAAGAGCTTTGTTATCGTTCCCTCTCTTTTCTCTTCTCACATTAAAGATCTCCCGTGGACCCTGATACAGTCCTGGAGATGTGGAACTAAATGAATAGTGCCTTCAAGCAATAACATTGTGGAACAAGAGTTTTGTTATCGTCCCCTCTCTTTTCTCTTCTCACATTACAGGTCTCCCATGGACCCTGCTACAGTCCTGGAAATGTGGAACTAATTGAATCGTGTCTTCAAGCGCTAACATTGGGGAACAAGAGCTTTGTTATCTTCTGCTCTCTTTTCTCTTCTCACTTTACAGGTCTCCCGTGGACCCTGATAAAGTACTGTAGATGTGGAACTAAATGAAAATTCTCTCAAGCGCTAACATTGGGGAACAAGAGCTATATTACCGTCCCCTCTCTTTTCCCTTCTAACATTACAGATCTCCCGTGGACCCTGATACAAGCCTGGAGATGTGGAACTAAATGAATAGTGCCTACAAGCAGTAACATTGTGGAACAAGAGCTTTGTTATCGTCCCCTCTCTTTTCTCTTCTCACATTACAGATCTCCGGTGGACACTCTTACAGTCCTGGAGATGTGGAACTATGTTAATCGTGTCTTCAAGCGCTAACAATGGGAAACAGGAGCTTTGATATCGTCCCTTCTCTTTTCTCTTCTCATATTACAGATTTCCCGTGAACCCTGATACACTCCTGGAGATGTGGAGCTAAGAGAATCGGATTTTCAAGAACTAACATTGGGGAACAAGAGCTTTGTTAATCATCCCCTCTCTTTTCTCTTCTCACTTTGCAGGTCTCCCGTGGACCCTGATACAGTCCTGGAATATGGAATTAAATGAATCGTGTCTTCAAGCACTAACATTGGGGAACAAGAGCTTTGTTATCATACCCTGTCTTTTCTCTTCTCACATTACAGGTCTCCCATGGACCCTGATACAGTCCTGCAAATGTGGAACTAAGTGAATCGTGTCTTCAAGCGCTAACATTGGGGAACAAGAGCTTTGTTGTCTTCCGCTCTGTTTTCTCTTCTCAATTTACAGGTCTCCCGTGAACCCTGATACAGTCCTGGAGATGCGGAACTAAGTGAATAATGTCTTCAAGCGCTTACATGGGGGAACAAGAGTTGTTATCTTCCGCTCTCTTTTCTCTTCTCACTTTACAGGTCTTCCGTGGACACTGATACAGTCCTGGAGATGTGGAACTAAGTGAATCGTGTGTTGAAGCGCTTAAATTGGGGAAAAAGAGCGTTACTTTTGTCGTCTCTCTTTTCTCTTCTCATATTACAGGTCTCCCGTGGACCCTGATACAGTCCTGGAGATGTGGAACTAAGGGAATCGTATCTTCAAGGTCTAACATTGGGGAACAAGAGGTTTGTGATCGTCACCTCCCTTTTCTCTTCTAACATTACCGGACTCCCGTGGACCCTGATACAGTCCTGGAAATGTGGAACTAAGTGAATCGTGTCGTCAAGCTCTAACACTGGGGAACAAGACCTTTTTTATCGTCCCCTGTCTTTTGTCACTTTACAATTCTCCCTTGGACCCTGATACAGTCCTGGAGATGTGGAACTAAATGAATAGTGTCTTCAAGAGCTTACATTGGGGAATAAGAGCTTTGTTTTATTCCGCTCTCTTTTCTCTTCTCACTTTACAGGTCTCCCGTGGACCCTGATACAGTCCTGGAGATGTGGAACTAAATGAATGGTGTCTTCAAGCGCTAACATTTGGGAACAAGAGCTTTGTTATCTTCTGCTCTCTTTTCTCTTCTCACTTTACAAGTCTCCCGTGGACCCTGATACAGTCCTGGAGATGTGGAACTAAATGAATAGTGTCTTCAAGCGCTAACATTGGGGAACAAGAGCTTTGGTATCTTCCGCTCTCTTTTCTCTTCTCACTTTACAGGTCTCCCGTGGGCCCTGATACAGTCCTGGAGATGTGGAACAAAGTGAATCGTGTTTTCAAGCGCTAACATTGGGGAACAAGAGCTTTGTTATCGTTCCCTCTCTTTTCTCTTCTCACATTAAAGATCTCCCGTGGACCCTGATACAGTCCTGGAGATGTGGAACTAAATGAATAGTGCCTTCAAGCAATAACATTGTGGAACAAGAGCTTTGTTATCGTCCCCTCTCTTTTCTCTTCTCACATTACAGGTCTCCCATGGACCCTGCTACAGTCCTGGAAATGTGGACCTAATTGAATCGTGTCTTCAAGCGCTAACATTGGGGAACAAGAGCTTTGTTATCTTCTGCTCTCTTTTCTCTTCTCATCTTACAGGTCTCCCGTGGACCCTGATAAAGTACTGTAGATGTGGAACTAAATGAAAATTCTCTCAAGCGCTAACATTGGGGAACAAGAGCTTTATTACCGTCCCCTCTCTTTTCCCTTCGAACATTACAGATCTCCCGTGGACCCTGATACAAGCCTGGAAATGTGGAACTAAATGAATAGTGCCTACAAGCAGTAACATTGGGGAACAAGAGCTTTGTTATCGTCCCCTCTCTTTTCTCTTCTCACATTACAGATCTCCGGTGGACACTCTTACAGTCCTGGAGATGTGGAACTATGTTAATCGTGTCTTCAAGTGCTAACAATGGGAAACAGGAGCTTTGATATCGTCCCTTCTCTTTTCTCTTCTCATATTACAGATCTCCCGTGAACCCTGATACACTCCTGGAGATGTGGAACTAAGAGAATCGGATTTTCAAGAACTAACATTGGGGAACAAGAGGTTTGTTATCATCCCCTCTCTTTTCTCTTCTCACTTTGCAGGTCTCCCGTGGACCCTGATACAGTCCTGGAGATATGGAATTAAATGAATCGTGTCTTCAAGCACTAACATTAGGGAACAAGAGCTTTGTTATCATACCCTCTCTTTTCTCGTCTCACTTTGCAGTTCTCCCGTGGACCAGGATACAGTCCTGGAGATATGGAATTAAATGAATCGTGTCTTCAAACACTAACATTGGGGAACAAGAGCTTTGTTACCATACCATCTCTTTTCTCTTCTCACATTACAGGTCTCCCATGGACCCTGATACAGACCTGAAGATGTGGAACTAAGTGAATCGTGTCTTCAAGCGCTAACATTGGGGAACAAGAGCTTTGTTATCTTCCGCTCTGTTTTCTCTTCTCACTTTACAGGTCTCCCGTGAACCCTGATACAGACCTGAAGATGTGGAACTAAGTGAATCGTGTCTTCAAGCGCTAACATTGGGGAACAAGAGCTTTGTTATCTTCTGCTCTCTTTTCTCTTCTCACTTTACAGGTCTCCCGTGTACCCTGATACACTCCTAGAGATGTGGAACTAAGGGCATGGTGTATTCAAGGGTTAACATTGGGGAACAAGAGCTTAGTGATCGTCCCCTCTCTTTTCTCTTGTCACATTACCGGTCTCCCGTGGACCCTGATACAGTCCTGGAAATGTGGAACTAAGTGAATCGTGTCTTCAAGCACTAAAATTGTGGAAAAAGACCTTTTTTATCGTCGCCTCTCTTTTCTCACTTTACAAGTCTCCCTTGGACCCTGATACAGACCTCGAGATGTGTAACTAAATGAATAGTGTCTTCAAGCGCTAAAATTGGGCAACAAGAGCTTTGGTATCTTCGGCTATCTTTTCTCTTCTCACTTTACAGGTCTCCCGTGGACCCTATTACAGTCCTAGAGATGTAGAACTAAATGAATAGTGTCTTCAAGCGCTAACATTGGGGAACAAGAGTTTTGGTATCTTCCGCTCTGTTTTCTCTTCTCACTTTACAGGTCTCCCGTGGACATTGGTACAGTCCTGGAGATGTGGAACAAAGTGCATCGTGTCTTCAAGCGCTTGCATTGGGGAACAAGAGCTTTGTTATGTTCCGCTCTCTTTTCTCTTCTCACTTTACAGGTCTTCCGGGGACATTGATACAGTCCTTGAGATGTGGAACAAAGTGCCTCGTGTCTTCAAGCGCTAATATTGGGGAACAAGAGCTTTGTTATCGTCCCCTCTCTTTTCTCTTCTCACATTACGGGTCTCCCGTGGACCCTGATACAATCCTGGAGATGTGGATGTAAGTGAATCGTGTCTTCAAGCGCTAACATTGGGGAAGTAGAGCTTTGTTATCTTCCACTCTCTTTTCTCTTCTCACTTTACAGGTCTCCCGTGGACCCTGATACAGTCCTGGAGATGTGGAACTAAGGGAATCGTGTCTTCAAGGGCTAATATTGGGGAACAAGAGCATTGTGATCGTCCCTTCTCTTTTCTCTACTCACATTACAGGTCTCCCGTGGACGCTGATACAGTCCTGGAAATTTGGAAGTAAGTGAATCGTGTCTTCCAGCGCTAACATTGGGGAACAAGACCCTTTTTATCGTCCCCTTTCTTTTCTCACTTTACAAGTCTCCCTTGGACCCTGGTAAAGTCCTGGAGATGTGGAACTAAGTGAATAATGTCTTCAAGCGCTTACATGGGGGAACAAGAGATTTGTTATCTTCCCCTCTCTTTTCTCTTCTCACTTTACAGGTCTTCCGTGGACCCTGATACAGTCCTGGAGATGTGGAACTAAATGAATAGTGTCTTCAAGCACTAACATTGGGGAACAAGAGTTTTGGTATCTTCCGCCCTCTTTTCTCTTCTCACTTTACAGGTCTCCGGTGGACCCTAATACAGTCCTGGAGATGTAACACTAAATGAACAATGTCTTCAAGCGCTAACATTGGGGAACAAGAGCTTTTTTATCGTCCCCTCTCTTTTCTCTACTCACTTTGCAGGTCTCCCATGGACCCGGATACACTCCTAGAGATATGCAAATAAATGAATCGTGTCTTCAAGCCCTAACATTGGAGAACAAGAGCTTTGTTATCGTACCCTCTGTTTTCTCTTCTCACATTACAGGTCTCCCGTGGACCCTGATACAGTCCTGGAGATGTGGAACAAAGTGAATCGTGTCTTCAAGCGCTAACATTGGGGAACAAGAGCTTTCTTGTTTTCTACTTTCTTTTCTCTTCTCACTTTACAGGTCTCCCGTGGACCCTGATACAGTCCTGGAGATGTGGAACTAAGTGAATCGTGTCTTGAAGCGCTTAAATTGCGGAACAAGAGTGTTGCTTTTGTCCTCTCTCTTTTCTCTTCTCACATTACAGGTCTCCCATGGACCCTGTTACAGTCCTGGAGTTGTCGAACTATGTTAATCGTGTCTTCAAGCGCTAACAATGGGAAACAAGAGTTTTGTTATAGTCCCCTCTCTTTCCTCTTCTCACTTTGCAGGTCTCCCGTGGACCCTGATACAGTCCTGGAGATATGGAATTAAATGAATCGTGTCTTCAAGCACTATCATTGGGGAACAAGAGCTTTGTTATCATCCCCTCTCTTTTCTCTTCTCAGTTTGCAGGTCTCCCGTTGACCTGGATACACTCCTGGAGATATGCAAATAAATGAATCGTGTCTTCAAGCCCTAACATTGGAGAACAAGAGCTTTGTTATCCTACCCTCTGTTTTCTCTTCTCACATTACAGGTCTCCCGTGGACCCTGATACAGTCCTGGAGATGTGGAACTAAGTGAATCGTGTCTTGGAGCGCTTAAATTGGGGAACAAGAGCGTTGCTTTTGTCCTCTCTTTTCTCTTCTCACATTACAGGTCTCCCGTGGACCCTGATACAGTCCTGGAGATGTGGAACTAAGGGAATCGTGTCTTCAAAGGCTAACATTGGGGAACAAGAGCTTTGTGTTCGTCCCCTCTCTTTTCGCTTGTCACATTACAGGTCTCCCGTGGACCCTGATACAGTCCTGGAAATGTGGAACTAAGTGAATAGTGTCTTCAAGCGCTAACATTGGGAAACAAGACCTTTTTTATCGTCCCCTTTCTTTTCGCACTTTACAAGTCTCCCTTGGACCCTGATACAGTCTTGGAGATGTGGAACTAAATGAATAGTGTCTTCAAGCGCTAACATTGGGGAACAAGAGTTTTGCTATCTTCCGCCCTCTTTTCTCTTCTCACTTTACAGGTCTCCCCTGGACCCTAATACTCTCCTGGAGATGTAGCACTAAATGAATAGTGTCTTCAAGTGCTAACATTGGGGAACAAGAGTTTTGGTATCTTCCGCTCTCTTTTCTCTTCTCACTTTACAGGTCTCCCGTGGACCCTGATACAGTCTGGGAGATGTGGAACAAAGTGCATCGTGTCTTCAAGTGCTTACATTGGGGAACAAGAGCTTTGTTACCTTCCGCTCTCTTTTCTCTTCTCACTTTACAGGTCTTCGGTGGACACTGATACAGTCCTTGAGATGTGGAACAAAGGGCATCGTGTCTTCAAGCGCTAACATTGGGGAACAAGAGCTTTATTATCGTCCCCTCTCTTTTCTCTTCTCACATTACAGGTCTCCCATTGACCCTGATACAGTCCTGGAGATGTGGAACTGAGTGAATCGGGTCTTCAAGCGGTTACATTGGGGAACAAGAGCTTTGTTATCGTCCCCTCTCTTTTCTCTTCTCACATTACAGTTCTCCCGTGGACACTGATACAATCCTGAAGATGTGGAACTAAGTGAATCGCGTTTTCAAGCGCTAATATTGGGGAACAAGAGCCTTGTTATCTTCTACTCTCTTTTCTCTTCTCACTTTACAGGTCTCCCGTGGACTCTGATACAGTCCTGGAGATGTGGCACTAAATGAATCGTATCTTCAAGCCCTAACGTTGGGGAACAAGAGCTTTGTGATCTTCCGCTCTGTTTTCTCTCCTCACTTTACAGGTCTCCCGTGGACCCTGATACAGTCCTGGAGATGTGGAACTAATAGAATCGTGTCTTCAAGCGCTAACATTGCGGTACAAGAGCTTTGTTATCGTCCCCTCTCTTTTCTCTTCTCACATTACAGGTATCCCGTGAACCCTGCTAAAGTCCTGGAGATGTGGAACTAATTGTATCATGTCTCAAGCGCTAACATTGGGGAACAAGAGCTTTGTTATATTCTGCTCTCTTTTCTCTTCTCACTTTAGTGGTCTCCCGTGGACCCTGATAAAGTACTGTAGATGTGGAATTAAATGAAAATTCTCTCGAGCGCTAACATTGGGAAACAAGAGCTTTATTACCGTCCCCTCTCTTTTCCCTTCTAACATTACATATCTCCCGTGGATCCTTATACAGGCCTGGAGATGTGGAACTAAATGAATAGTGCCTACAAGCAGTAACACTGGGGAACATGAGCTTTGTTATCGTCCCCTCTCTTTTCTCTTCTCACATTACAGGTCTCCCATGGACCCTGTTACAGTCCTGGAGTTGTGGAACTATGTTAATCGTGTCTTCAAGCGCTAACAATGGGAAACAAGAGCTTTGTTATAGTCCCCTCTCTTTTCTCTTCTCACTTTGCAGGTCTCCCGTGGACCCTGATACAGTACTGGAGATATGGAATTAAATGAATCGTTTCTTCAAGCACTATCTTTGGGGAACAAGAGCTTTGTTATCATTCCCTCTCTTTTCTCTTCTCACTTTGCAGGTCTCCCGTGGACCCGGATACACTACTGGAGATATGCAAATAAATGCATCGTGTCTTCAAGCCCTAACATTGGGGAACAAGAGCTTTGTTATCGTACCCTCAGTTTTCTCTTCTCACATTACAGGTCTCCCGTAGACCCTGATACAGTCCTGGAGTTGTGGAACTAAGTGAATAATGTCTTCAAGTGCTAATATTGGGGAACAAGAGCTTTGTTATCTTCCGCTCTCTTTTCACTTCTCACTTTACAGGTCTTCCGTGGACCCTGATACAGTCCTGGAGATGTGGAACTAAGGGCATGGTGTATTCAAGGGCTAACATTGGGGAACAAGAGCTTTGTGATCGTCACCTCTCTTTTCTCTTCTAACAATACCGGTCTCCCGTGGACCCTTATACAGTCCTGGAGATATGGAATTAAATTTATCGTTTCTTCAAACACTAACATTGGGGAACAAGAGCTTTGTTAGCGTACGCTCTTTTTTCTCTTCTCACATTACAGGTCTCCTGTGGACCCTGATACAGTCCTGGAGATGTGGGACTAAGTGACTCGTGTCTTCAAGCGCTAACATTGGGGAACAAGAGCTCTGTTGTTTTCCGCTCTCTTTTCTCTTCTCACTTTACAAGTCTCCCGTGGTCCCTGATACAGTCCTGGAGATGTGTACCTAAGTGAATCGTGTCTTCAAGTGCTAACATTGGGGAACTAGAGCTTTGTTATCTTCCACTCTCTTTTCTCTTTTCACTTTACATGTCTCCCGTGGACCCTGATACAGTCCTGGAGATGTGGAACTAAGGGCATGGTGTATTCAAGGGCTAACATTGGGGAACAAGAGCTTTGTGATCGTCCCCTCTCTTTTCTCTTGTCATATTACCGGTCTCCCTTGTACCCTGATAAAGTCTTGGAAATGTGGAACTAAGTGAATCGTGTCTTCAAGCGCTAACATTGGGGAACAAGACCTTTTTTATCGTCCCCTCTCTTTTCTCACTTTACAATTCTCCCTTGGAACCTGATACAGACCTGGAGATATGGAACTAAATGAATAGTTCCTTCAAGCCCTAACATTGGGGAACAAGAGCTTCGGTATCTTCCGATCTCTTTTCTCTTCTCACTTTACAGGTCTCCCGTGGACCATATTACAGTCCTAGAGATGTAGAACTAAATGAATAGTGTCTTCAAGAGCTAACATTTTGGAACAAGAGTTTTGTTATCTTCCGCTCTCTTTTCTCTTCTCACTTTACAGGTATCCCGTGGACACTGGTACAGTCCTGGAGATGTGGAACTAAATGAATAGTGCCCTCAAGCACTAACATTGTGGAACAAGAGCTTTGTTATCGTACCGTCTCTTTTCTCTTCTCACATTACAGGTCTCCCATGGAACCTGTTACAGTCCTGTAGTTGTGGAACTATGTTAATCGTGTCTTCAATCGCTAACAATGGGAAACAAGAGTTTTGTTATAATCCCCTCTCTTTTCTCTTCTCACTTTGCAGGTCTCCCGTGGACCCTGATACAGTCCTGGAGATATGGAATTAAATGAATCGTGTCTTCAAGCACTATCATTGGGGAACAAGAGCTTTGTTATCATCCCCTATCTTTTCTCTTCTCACTTTGCAGGTCTCCCGTGGACCCGGATACACTCCTGGATATATGCAAATAAATGAATCGTGTCTTCAAGCCCTAACATTGGGGAACAAGAGCTTTGTTATCGTACCCTCTGTTTTCTCTTCTCACATTACATGTCTCCCGAGGACCCTGATACAGTCCTGGAGATGTGGAACTAAATGAATAGTGTCTTCAAGCGCTAACATTGCGGAACAAGAGCTTTGTTATTGTCCCCTCTCTTTTCTCATTTACAAGTCTCCCTTTGACCCTGATACAGTCCTGGAGATGTTGAACTAAATGAATACTGTCTTGAAGCGCTAACATTGGGGAACAAGAGCTTTGTTATCGTCCCCTCTCTTTTCTCTTGTCACATTACAGATCTCCCGTGGACCCTGATGCAGTCCTGGAAATATGGAACTAAGTGAATCGTGTCTTCAAGCGCTAACATTGGGGAACAAGACCTTTTTTATCGTCCCCTTTCTTTTCTCACTTTACAAGTCTCCCTTGTACCCTGATACAGCCCTGGAGTTGTGGAACTAAGTGAATCGTGTCTTCAAGCGCTAACATTGGGGAACAAGAGCTTTGTTGTTTTCTGCTTTCTTTTCTCTTCTAACTTTACAGGTCTCCCGTGGACCCTGATACAGTCCTGGAGATGTGGAACTAAGTGAATCCTGTCTTGAAGTGCTTAAATTGGGGAACAAGAGCGTTGCTTTTGCCCTCTCTCTTTTCTCTTCTCACATTACAGGTCTCCCGTGGACCCTGATACAGGCCTGGAAATGTAGAACAAAGTGAATCGTGTCTTCAAGCGCTAACATTGGGGAACAAGAGTTTTGTTATCGTCCCCTCTCTTTTCTCTTCTCACATTACAGATCTCCCGTGGACCCTGATACAGTCCCGGAGATATGGAATTAAATTTATTATGTCTTCAAGCACTAACATTGGGGAACAAGAGCTTTGTTATGGTCCGCTCTCTTTTCTCTTCTCACTTTACAGGTCTCCCGTTGATCCTGATAGAGTCCTGGAGATGTGGAACTAAGGGAATCGTGTCTTCAAGGGCTAATATTGGGGAACAAGAGCTTTGTGATCGTCACCTCTCTTTTCTCTTCTAACATTACCAGACTCCCGTGGACCCTGATACATTCCTGGAAATGTGGAACTAAGTGAATCGTGTCTTCAAGCGCTAACATTGGGGAACAAGACCTTTTTTATCGTCCCCTCGCTTTTGTCACTTTAAAACTCTCCCTTGGACCCTGATACAGTCCTGGAGATGTGGAACTAAATGAATAGTTTCATCAAGACCTAACATTGGGGAACAAGAGCTTTGTTATCTTCCGCTCTCTTTTCTCTTCTAACTCTACCGGTCTCCCGTGGACCCTGATACAGTCCTGTAGATGTGGAACTAAATGAATAGTGTCTTCAAGCGCTAACATTGGGGAACAAGAGCTTTGTTATCATCCCCTCTCTTTTCTCTTCTCACTTTGCAGGTCTCCCATGAACACTGATACAGTCCTGGAGATGTGGAACTAAGTGAATCGTGTCTTCAAGCGCTAACATTGGGGAAAAAGAGTTTTGATATCTTCCGCTCTCTTTTCTCTTCTCACTTTACAGGTCTCCCGTGGACACTGGTACAGTCCTGGAGATGTGGAACTAAGTGAATCGGGTCTTCAAGCTCTTACATTGGGGAACAAGAGCTTTGTTATCGTCCCCTCTCTTTTCTCTTCTCACACTAGAGATCTCCCGTGCACCCTGATACAGTCCTGGAGATATGGAATTAAATTTATCGTGTCTTCAAGCACTAACATTGGGGACCAAAAGCTTTGTTATCGTCCCCTCTCTTTTCTCTTCTAACATTATAGGTCTCCCGTGGACCCTGCTACAGTCCTGGAGATGTGGAACGAATTGAATCGTGTCTTCAAGCGCTAACATTGGGGAACAAGAGCTTTGTTATCTTCTGCTCTCTTTTCTCTTCTCACTTTACAGGTGTCCCGTGGACACTGATAAAGTACTGTAGATGTGGAACTAAATGAAAATTTTCTCAAGCGCTAACATTGGGGAACAAGAGCTTTGTTACCGTCCCCTCTCTTTTCCCTTCTCACATTACAGATCTCCCGTGGACCCTGATACAGGCCTGGAGATGTGGAACTAAATTAATACTGCCTACAAGAAGTAACATTGGGGAACAAGAGCTTTGTTATCATCCCCTCTCTTTTCTCTTCTCACATTACAGGTCTCCCGTGGACCCTTTTACAGTCCTGAAGATGTGGAACTATGTTAATCGTGTCTTCAAGCGCTAACAATGGGAAACAAGAGCGTAGATATTGTCCCCTCTCTTTTCTCTTCTAACATTAGAGATCTCCCGTGAACCCAGATACAGTCCTGGAGATGTGGAACTAAGAGAATCGGATTTTCAAGAACTAACATTGGGGAACAATAGCTTTGTTATCATCCCCTCTCTTTTCTCTTCTCACTTTGCAGGTCTCCCGTGGACCCGGATACAGTCCTGGAGATATGGAATTAAATGAATCGTGTCTTCAAGCACTAACATTGGGGAACAAGAGCTTTGTTATCATACCCTCTCTTTTCTCTTCTCACATTACAGGTCTCCCATAGACTTTGATACAGTCTTGGAGATGTGAAACTAAGTGAATCGTGTCTTCAAGCGCTAACATTGGGGAAGAAGAGTTTTGTTATCTTCCGCTCTCTTTTCTCTTCTCAATTTACAGGTCTCCCGTGGACCCGGATACAGTCCTGGAGATATGGAATTAAATGAATCGTGTCTTCAAGCACTAACATTGGGGAACAAGAGCTTTGTTATCATACCCTCTCTTTTCTCTTCTCACATTACAGGTCTCCCATAGACTTTGATACAGTCCTGGAGATGTGGAACTAAGTGAATCGTGTCTTCAAGCGCTAACATTGGGGAAGAAGAGTTTTGTTATCTTCCGCTCTCTTTTCTCTTCTCACTTTACAGGTCTCCCGTGGACGCAGATACCGTCCTGGAGATGTGGAACTAAGGGCATGGTGTATTAAAAGGCTAACATTGGGGAACAACAGCTTAGTGATCGTCCTCTCTCTTTTCTCTTGTCACATTACCGGTCTCCCGTGGACCCTGATACAGTCCTGGAAATGTGGAACTAAGTGAATCGTGTCTTCAAGCGCTAACATTGGGGAACAAGACCTTTTTTATCGTCCCCTCTCTTTTCTCACTTTACAAGTCTCCCTTAGACCCTGATACAGACCTGGAGATGTGGAACTAAATGAATAGTGTCTTCAAGCGCTAACTTTGGGGAACAAGAGCTTTGGTGTCTTCCGTTCTCTTTTGTCTTCTCACTTTACACGTCTCCCGTGGACCCTGATACAGTCCTGGAAATGTGGAACTAAGTGAATCGTGTCTTCAAGCGCTAACATTGGGGAACAAGACCTTTTTTATCGTCCCCTTTCTTTTCTCACTTTACAAGTCTCCTTTGGACCCTGATACAGTCCTGGAGATGTGGAACAAAGTGAATAATGTCTTCAAGCGCTTACATGGGGGAACAAGAGTTTGTTATCTTCCCCTCTCTTTTCTCTTCTCACTTTACAGGTCTTCCGTGGACACTGATGCAGTCCTGGAGATGTGGAACTAAATGAATAGTGTCTTCAAGCGCTAACATTGGGGAACAAGAGTTTTGGTATCTTCCGCCCTCTTTTCTTTTCTCATTTTACAGGTATCCCGTGGACCCTAATACAGTCCTGGAGATGTAGCACTAAATGAATAGTGTCTTCAAGCGCTAACATTGGGGAACAAGAGTTTTGGTATCTTCCGCTCTCTTTTCTCTTCTCACTTTACAGGTCTCCCGTGGACCCTGCTACAGTCCTGGAGATGTGGAACTAATTGTATCATGTCTTCAAGCGCTAACATTGGGGAACAAGAGCTTTGGTATCTTCTGCTGTCTTTCCTCTTCTCACTTTACAGGTCTCCCGTCGACCCTGATACAGTCCTGGAGATGTGGAACTAAGGGCATGGTGTATTCAAGGGCTAACATTGTGGAACAAGAGCTTTGTGATCGTCCCCTCTCTCTTCTCTTCTGACATTACAGGTCTCCCGTGGACATAGATACAATCCTGGAGATGTGGAACTAAGTGAATCGTGTCTTCTAGCGCTAATATTGGGGAACAAGAGCTTTGTTATCATCCCCTCTCTTTTCTCTTCTCACTTTGCAGGTCTCCCGTGGACCCGGATACAGTCCTGGAGATATGGAATTAAATGAATCGTGTCTTCAAGCACTAACATTGGGGAACAAGAGCTTTGTTATCATACCCTCTCTTTTCTCTTCTCACATTACAGGTCTCCCATGGACCCTGATACAGTCCTGCAGATGTGGAACTAAGTGAATCGTGTCTTCAAGCGCTAACATTGGGGAACAAGAGCTTTGTTATCTTCCGCTGTCTTTTCTCTTCTCACTTTACAGGTCTCCCGTCGACCCTGATACAGTCCTGGAGATGTGGAACTAAGGGCATGGTGTATTCAAGGGCTAACATTGTGGAACAAGAGCTTTCTGATCGTCCCCTCTCTCTTCTCTTCTGACATTACAGGTCTCCCGTGGACATAGATACAATCCTGGAGATGTAGAACTAAGTGAATCGTGTCTTCTAGCGCTAATATTGGGGAACAAGAGCTTTGTTATCTTCCACTCTCTTTTCTCTTCTCACTTTACAGGTCTCCCGTGGACCCTGATATTCTACTGCAGATGTGGCACTATATGAATCGTGTCTTCAAGCATTACATTGGGGAACAAGAGCTTTGTTATCTTCCGCTCTGTTTTCTCTTCTCACTTTACAGGTCTCCCATGAACACTGATACAGTCCTGGAGATGTGGAACTAAGTGAATCGTGTCTTCAAGCGCTAACATTGGGGAAAAAGAGTTTTGATATCTTCCGTTCTCTTTTCTCTTCTCACTTTACAGGTCTCCCGTGGACACTGGTACAGTCCTGGAGATGTGGAACTAAGTGAATCGGGTCTTCAAGCTCTTACATTGGGGAACAAGAGCTTTGTTATCGTCCCCTCTCTTTTCTCTTCTCACACTAGAGATCTCCCGTGCACCCTGATACAGTCCTGGAGATATGGAATTAAATTTATCGTGTCTTCAAGCACTAACATTGGGGACCAAAAGCTTTGTTATCGTCCCCTCTCTTTTCTCTTCTAACATTATAGGTCTCCCGTGGACCCTGCTACAGTCCTGGAGATTTGGAACGAATTGAATCGTGTCTTCAAGCGCTAACATTGGGGAACAAGAGCTTTGTTATCTTCTGCTCTCTTTTCTCTTCTCACTTTACAGGTGTCCCGTGGACACTGATAAAGTACTGTAGATGTGGAACTAAATGAAAATTTTCTCAAGCGCTAACATTGGGGAACAAGAGCTTTGTTACCGTCCCCTCTCTTTTCCCTTCTCACATTACAGATCTCCCGTGGACCCTGATACAGGCCTGGAGATGTGGAACTAAATTAATACTGCCTACAAGAAGTAACATTGGGGAACAAGAGCTTTGTTATCATCCCCTCTCTTTTCTCTTCTCACATTACAGGTCTCCCGTGGACCCTTTTACAGTCCTGAAGATGTGGAACTATGTTAATCGTGTCTTCAAGCGCTAACAATGGGAAACAAGAGCGTAGATATTGTCCCCTCTCTTTTCTCTTCTCACATTAGAGATCTCCCGTGAACCCAGATACAGTCCTGGAGATGTGGAACTAAGAGAATCGGATTTTCAAGAACTAACATTGGGGAACAATAGCTTTGTTATCATCCCCTCTCTTTTCTCTTCTCACTTTGCAGGTCTCCCGTGGACCCGGATACAGTCCTGGAGATATGGAATTAAATGAATCGTGTCTTCAAGCACTAACATTGGGGAACAAGAGCTTTGTTATCATACCCTCTCTTTTCTCTTCTCACATTACAGGTCTCCCATAGACTTTGATACAGTCTTGGAGATGTGAAACTAAGTGAATCGTGTCTTCAAGCGCTAACATTGGGGAAGAAGAGTTTTGTTATCTTCCGCTCTCTTTTCTCTTCTCAATTTACAGGTCTCCCGTGGACCCGGATACAGTCCTGGAGATATGGAATTAAATGAATCGTGTCTTCAAGCACTAACATTGGGGAACAAGAGCTTTGTTATCATACCCTCTCTTTTCTCTTCTCACATTACAGGTCTCCCATAGACTTTGATACAGTCCTGGAGATGTGGAACTAAGTGAATCGTGTCTTCAAGCGCTAACATTGGGGAAGAAGAGTTTTGTTATCTTCCGCTCTCTTTTCTCTTCTCACTTTACAGGTCTCCCGTGGACGCAGATACCGTCCTGGAGATGTGGAACTAAGGGCATGGTGTATTAAAAGGCTAACATTGGGGAACAACAGCTTAGTGATCGTCCTCTCTCTTTTCTCTTGTCACATTACCGGTCTCCCGTGGACCCTGATACAGTCCTGGAAATGTGGAACTAAGTGAATCGTGTCTTCAAGCGCTAACATTGGGGAACAAGACCTTTTTTATCGTCCCCTCTCTTTTCTCACTTTACAAGTCTCCCTTAGACCCTGATACAGACCTGGAGATGTGGAACTAAATGAATAGTGTCTTCAAGCGCTAACTTTGGGGAACAAGAGCTTTGGTATCTTCCGTTCTCTTTTGTCTTCTCACTTTACACGTCTCCCGTGGACCCTGATACAGTCCTGGAAATGTGGAACTAAGTGAATCGTGTCTTCAAGCGCTAACATTGGGGAACAAGACCTTTTTTATCGTCCCCTTTCTTTTCTCACTTTACAAGTCTCCTTTGGACCCTGATACAGTCCTGGAGATGTGGAACAAAGTGAATAATGTCTTCAAGCGCTTACATGGGGGAACAATAGTTTGTTATCTTCCCCTCTCTTTTCTCTTCTCACTTTACAGGTCTTCCGTGGACACTGATGCAGTCCTGGAGATGTGGAACTAAATGAATAGTGTCTTCAAGCGCTAACATTGGGGAACAAGAGTTTTGGTATCTTCCGCCCTCTTTTCTTTTCTCATTTTACAGGTATCCCGTGGACCCTAATACAGTCCTGGAGATGTAGCACTAAATGAATAGTGTCTTCAAGCGCTAACATTGGGGAACAAGAGTTTTGGTATCTTCCGCTCTCTTTTCTCTTCTCACTTTACAGGTCTCCCGTGGACCCTGCTACAGTCCTGGAGATGTGGAACTAATTGTATCATGTCTTCAAGCGCTAACATTGGGGAACAAGAGCTTTGGTATCTTCTGCTGTCTTTCCTCTTCTCACTTTACAGGTCTCCCGTCGACCCTGATACAGTCCTGGAGATGTGGAACTAAGGGCATGGTGTATTCAAGGGCTAACATTGTGGAACAAGAGCTTTGTGATCGTCCCCTCTCTCTTCTCTTCTGACATTACAGGTCTCCCGTGGACATAGATACAATCCTGGAGATGTGGAACTAAGTGAATCGTGTCTTCTAGCGCTAATATTGGGGAACAAGAGCTTTGTTATCATCCCCTCTCTTTTCTCTTCTCACTTTGCAGGTCTCCCGTGGACCCGGATACAGTCCTGGAGATATGGAATTAAATGAATCGTGTCTTCAAGCACTAACATTGGGGAACAAGAGCTTTGTTATCATACCCTCTCTTTTCTCTTCTCACATTACAGGTCTCCCATGGACCCTGATACAGTCCTGCAGATGTGGAACTAAGTGAATCGTGTCTTCAAGCGCTAACATTGGGGAACAAGAGCTTTGTTATCTTCCGCTGTCTTTTCTCTTCTCACTTTACAGGTCTCCCGTCGACCCTGATACAGTCCTGGAGATGTGGAACTAAGGGCATGGTGTATTCAAGGGCTAACATTGTGGAACAAGAGCTTTCTGATCGTCCCCTCTCTCTTCTCTTCTGACATTACAGGTCTCCCGTGGACATAGATACAATCCTGGAGATGTAGAACTAAGTGAATCGTGTCTTCTAGCGCTAATATTGGGGAACAAGAGCTTTGTTATCTTCCACTCTCTTTTCTCTTCTCACTTTACAGGTCTCCCGTGGACCCTGATACTCTACTGCAGATGTGGCACTATATGAATCGTGTCTTCAAGCATTACATTGGGGAACAAGAGCTTTGTTATCTTCCGCTCTGTATTCTCTTCTCACTTTACAGGTCTCCCATGAACACTGATACAGTCCTGGAGATGTGGAACTAAGTGAATCGTGTCTTCAAGCGCTAACATTGGGGAAAAAGAGTTTTGATATCTTCCGCTCTCTTTTCTCTTCTCACTTTACAGGTCTCCCGTGGACACTGGTACAGTCCTGGAGATGTGGAACTAAGTGAATCGGGTCTTCAAGCTCTTACATTGGGGAACAAGAGCTTTGTTATCGTCCCCTCTCTTTTCTCTTCTCACACTAGAGATCTCCCTTGCACCCTGATACAGTCCTGGAGATATGGAATTAAATTTATCGTGTTTTCAAGCACTAACATTGGGGACCAAAAGCTTTGTTATCGTCCCCTCTCTTTTCTCTTCTAACATTATAGGTCTCCCGTGGACCCTGCTACAGTCCTGGAGATGTGGAACGAATTGAATCGTGTCTTCAAGCGCTAACATTGGGGAACAAGAGCTTTGTTATCTTCTGCTCTCTTTTCTCTTCTCACTTTACAGGTGTCCCGTGGACACTGATAAAGTACTGTAGATGTGGAACTAAATGAAAATTTTCTCAAGCGCTAACATTGGGGAACAAGAGCTTTGTTACCGTCCCCTCTCTTTTCCCTTCTCACATTACAGATCTCCCGTGGACCCTGATACAGGCCTGGAGATGTGGAACTAAATTAATACTGCCTACAAGAAGTAACATTGGGGAACAAGAGCTTTGTTATCATCCCCTCTCTTTTCTCTTCTCACATTACAGGTCTCCCGTGGACCCTTTTACAGTCCTGAAGATGTGGAACTATGTTAATCGTGTCTTCAAGCGCTAACAATGGGAAACAAGAGCGTAGATATTGTCCCCTCTCTTTTCTCTTCTCACATTAGAGATCTCCCGTGAACCCAGATACAGTCCTGGAGATGTGGAACTAAGAGAATCGGATTTTCAAGAACTAACATTGGGGAACAATAGCTTTGTTATCATCCCCTCTCTTTTCTCTTCTCACTTTGCAGGTCTCCCGTGGACCCGGATACAGTCCTGGAGATATGGAATTAAATGAATCGTGTCTTCAAGCACTAACATTGGGGAACAAGAGCTTTGTTATCATACCCTCTCTTTTCTCTTCTCACATTACAGGTCTCCCATAGACTTTGATACAGTCCTGCAGATGTGGAACTAAGTGAATCCTGTCTTCAAGCCCTTAACATTGGGGAAAAAGAGCTTTGTTATCTTCCGCTCTGTTTTCTCTTCTCACTTTACAGGTCTCCCGTGAACCCTGATACAGTCCTGGAGATATGGAACTAAGTGAATCTTGTCTTCAAGCGCTAACATTGGGGAAGAAGAGTTTTGTTATCTTCCGCTCTCTTTTCTCTTCTCACTTTACAGGTCTCCCGTGGACGCAGATACCGTCCTGGAGATGTGGAACTAAGGGCATGGTGTATTAAAGGGCTAACATTGGGGAACAACAGCTTAGTAATCGTCCTCTCTCTTTTCTCTTGTCACATTACCGGTCTCCCGTGGACCCTGATACAGTCCTGGAAATGTGGAACTAAGTGAATCGTGTCTTCAAGCGCTAACATTGGGGAACAAGACCTTTTTTATCGTCCCCTCTGTTTTCTCACTTTACAAGTCTCCCTTAGACCCTGATACAGACCTGGAGATGTGGAACTAAATGAATAGTGTCTTCAAGCGCTAACTTTGGGGAACAAGAGCTTTGGTATCTTCCGTTCTCTTTTCTCTTCTCACTTTACACGTCTCCCGTGGACCCTGATACAGTCCTGGAAATGTGGAACTAAGTGAATCGTGTCTTCAAGCGCTAACATTGGGGAACAAGACCTTTTTTATCGTCCCCTCTCTTTTCTCACTTTACAAGTCTCCCTTAGACCCTGATACAGACCTGGAGATGTGGAACTAAATGAATAGTGTCTTCAAGCGCTAACTTTGGGGAACAAGAGCTTTGGTATCTTCCGTTCTCTTTTCTCTTCTCACTTTACACGTCTCCCGTGGACCCTGATACAGTCCTGGAAATGTGGAACTAAGTGAATCGTGTCTTCAAGCGCTAACATTGGGGAACAAGACCTTTTTTATCGTCCCCTTTCTTTTCTCACTTTACAAGTCTCCCTTGGACCCTGATACAGTCCTGGAGATGTGGAACAAAGTGAATAATGTCTTCAAGCGCTTATATGGGGGAACAAGAGTTTGTTATCTTCCCCTCTCTTTTCTCTTCTCACTTTACAGGTCTTCCGTGGACACTGATGCAGTCCTGGAGATGTGGAACTAAATGAATAGTGCCTTCAAGCGCTAACATTGGGGAACAAGAGTTTTGGTATCTTCCGCCCTCTTTTCTTTTCTCATTTTACAGGTATCCCGTGGACCCTAATACAGTCCTGGAGATGTAGCACTAAATGAATAGTGTCTTCAAGCGCTAACATTGGGGAACAAGAGTTTTGGTATCTTCCGCTCTCTTTTCTCTTCTCACTTTACAGGTCTCCCGTGGACCCTGCTACAGTCCTGGAGATGTGGAACTAAGTGAATCGTGTCTTCAATCGATAACATTGGGGAACAAGAGCTTTGTTGTTTTCCGCTTTCTTTTCTCTTCTGACATTACAGGTCTCCCGTGGACCCTGATACAGGCCTGGAGATGTAGAACAAAGTGAATCGTGTCTTCAAGCACTAACATTGGGGAACAAGAGCTTTGTTATCATCCCCTCTCTTTTCTCTTCTCATTTTGCAGGTCTCCCGTGGACCCGGATACACTCCTGGAGATATGCAAATAAATGAATCGTGTCTTCAAGCCCTAACTTTGGGGAACAAGAGCTTTGTTATCGTACCCTCTGTTTTCTCTTCTCACATTACAGGTCTCCCGTGGACCCTGATACTGTCCTGGAGATGTGGAACTAAATGAATAGTGTCTTCAAGCGCTAACATTGGGGAACAAGAGCTTTGTTATTGTCCCCTCTCTTTTCTCACTTTACAAGTCTCCCTTTGAGCCTGATACAGTCCTGGAGATGTTGAACTAAATGAATAGTGTCTTGAAGCGCTAACATTGCGGAACAAGAGCTTTGTTACCGTCCCTTCTCTTTTCTCTTCTCACATTACAGATCTCCGGTGGACCCTGATACAGTCTCGGAGATGTGGAACTAAATGTATAGTGCCCTCAAGCACTAACATTGTGGAACAAGAGCTTTGTTATCGTCCCCTCTCTTTTCTCTTCTCACATTACAGGTCTCCCATGGAACCTGTTACAGTCCTGTAGTTGTGGAACTATGTTAATCGTGTCTTCAATCGCTAACAATGGGAAACAAGAGTTTTGTTATAATCCCCTCTCTTTTCTCTTCTCACTTTGCAGGTCTCCCGTGGACCCTGATACAGTCCTGGAGATATGGAATTAAATGAATCGTGTCTTCAAGCACTATCACTGGGGAACAAGACCTTTGTTATCATCCCCTATCTTTTCTCTTCTCACTTTGCAGGTCTCCCGTGGACCCGGATACACTCCTGGAGATATGCAAATAAATGAATCGTGTCTTCAAGCCCTAACATTGGGGAACAAGAGCTTTGTTATCGTACCCTCTGTTTTCTCTTCTCACATTACATGTCTCCCGTGGACCCTGATACAGTCCTGGAGATGTGGAACTAAATGAATAGTGTCTTCAAGCGCTAACATTGGGGAACAAGAGCTTTGTTATTGTCCCCTCTCTTTTCTCATTTACAAGTCTCCCTTTCACCCTGATACAGTCCTGGAGATGTTGAACTAAATGAATACTGTCTTGAAGCGCTAACATTGGGGAACAAGAGCTTTGTTATCGTCCCCTCTCTTTTCTCTTCTCACATTACAGATCTCCCGTGCACCCTGATACAGTCCCGGAGATATGGAGTTAAATTTATCGTGTCTTCAAGCACTAACATTGGGGAACAAGAGCTTTGTGATCGTCCCCTCTCTTTTCTCTTCTCACATTACAGGTCTCCCGTGGACCCTGATGCAGTCCTGGAAATGTGGAACTAAGTGAATCGTGTCTTCAAGCGCTAACATTGGGGAACAAGACCTTTTTTATCGTCCCCTTTCTTTTCTCACTTTACAAGTCTCCCTTGGACCCTGATACAGCCCTGGAGTTGTGGAACTAAGTGAATCGTGTCTTCAAGCGCTAACATTGGGGAACAAGAGCTTTGTTGTTTTCTGCTTTCTTTTCTCTTCTCACTTTACAGGTCTCCCGTGGACCCTGATACAGTCCTGGAGATGTGGATCTAAGTGAATCCTGTCTTGAAGTGCTTAAATTGGGGAACAAGAGCGTTGCTTTTGTCCTCTCTCTTTTCTCTTCTCACATTACAGGTCTCCCGTGGACCCTGATACAGGCCTGGTAATGTAGAACAAAGTGAATCGTGTCTTCAAGCGCTAACATTGGGGAACAAGAGGTTTGTTATCGTCACCTCTCTTTTCTCTTCTAACATTACCGGACTCTCGTGGAACCTGATACAGTCCTGGAGATGTGGAACTAAATGAATAGTGTCTTGAAGCGCTAATATTGGGGAACAAGAGCTTTGTTATCGTCCCCTCTCTTTTCTCTTCTCACATTACAGATCTCCCGTGGACCCTGATACAGTCCCGGAGATATGGAATTAAATTTATTATGTCTTCAAGCACTAACTTTGGGGAACAAGAGCTTTGTTATGGTCCGCTCTCTTTTCTCTTCTCACTTTACAGGTCTCCCGTTGATCCTGATAGAGTCCTGGAGATGTGGAACTAAGGGAATCGTGTCTTCAAGGGCTAACATTGGGGAACAAGAGCTTTGTGATCGTCACCTCTCTTTTCTCTTCTAACATTACCAGACTCCCGTGGACCGTGATAAATTCCTGGAAATGTGGAACTAAGTGAATCGTGTCTTCAAGCGCTAACATTGGGGAACAAGACCTTTTTTATCGTCCCCTCGCTTTTGTCACTTTAAAACTCTCCCTTGGACCCTGATACAGTCCTGGAGATGTGGAACTAAATGAATAGTTTCATCAAGACCTAACATTGGGGAACAAGAGCTTTGTTATCTTCCGCTCTCTTTTCTCTTCTCACTCTACCGGTCTCCCGTGGACCCTGATACAATCCTGTAGATGTGGAACTAAATGAATAGTGTCTTCAAGCGCTAACATTGGGGAACAACAGCTTTGTTATCATCCCCTCTCTTTTCTCTTCTCACTTTGCAGGTCTCCCGTGGACCCGGATACAGTCCTGGAGATATGGAATTAAATGAATCGTGTCTTCAAGCACTAACATTGGGGAACAAGAGCTTTGTTATCATACCCTCTCTTTTCTCTTCTCACATTACAGGTCTCCCATGGACCCTGATACAGTCCTGCAGATGTGGAACTAAGTGAATCGTGTCTTCAAGCGCTAACATTGGGGAACAAGAGCTTTGTTATTTTCCGCTGTCTTTTCTCTTCTCACTTTACAGGTCTCCCGTCGACCCTGATACAGTCCTGGAGATGTGGAACTAAGGGCATGGTGTATTCAAGGGCTAACATTGTGGAACAAGAGCTTTGTGATCGTCCCCTCTCTTTTCTCTTGTCACGTTACCGGTCTCCCGTGGACCCTGATACAGTCCTGGAAATGTGGAACTAAATGATTCGTGTCTTCAAGCGCTATCATTGTGGAACAAGACCTTTTTTATCGTCCCCTCTCTTTTCTCACTTTACAAGTCTCCCTTGGACCCTGATACAGACCTCGAGATGTGTAACTAAATGAATAGTGTCTTCAAGCGCTAACATTGGGGAACAAGAGCTTTGGAATCATCCGCTCTCTTTTCTCTTCTCACTTTACAGGTTTCCCGTGGACCCTATTACAGTCCCAGAGATGTACAACTAAATGAATAGTGTCTTCAAGCGCTAACATTGGGGAACAAGAGTTTTGGTATCTTCCGCTCTGTTTTCTCTTCTCACTTTACAGGTCTCCCGTGGACACTAGTACAGTCCTGGAGATGTGAAACAAAGTGCATCGTGTCTTCAAGCGCTTACATTGGGGAACAAGAGCTTTGTATCGTCCCCTCTCTTTTCTCTTCTCACATTACAGGTCTCCCGTGTACCCTGATACAATCCAGGAGATGTGGAACTAAGTGAATCGGGTCTTCAAGCGCTTACATTGGGGAACAAGAGCTTTGTTATCATTCCCTCTCTTTTCTCATCTCACATTACAGGTCTCCCGTGGACCCTGATACAATCCTGGAGATGTGGAACTAAGTGAATCGCGTTTTCAAGCGCTAATATTGGTGAACAAGAGCTTTGTTATCTTACACTCTCTTTTCTCTTCTCACTTTACAGGTCTCCCGTGGACCCTGATACAGTCCTGGAGATGTGGCACTAAATGAATCGTGTCTTCAAGCGCTAACGTTGGGGAACAAGAGCTTTGTTATCTTCCGCTCTGTTTTCTCTCCTCACTTTACAGGTCTCCCGTGTACCCTGATACAGTCCTGGAGATGTGGAACTAATAGAATCGTGTCTTCAGGCGCTAACATTGCGGTACGAGAGCTTTGTTATCTTCCACTCTCTTTTCTCTTCTCACTTTACAGGTCTCCCGTGGACCCTGACACAGTTCTGGAAATGTGGAACTAAGTGAATCGTGTCTTCAACGGCTAACATTAGGGAACAAGAGTATTGTTATCGTCCCCTCTCTTTTCTCTTGTCAGATTACAGGTCTCCCGTGGACCCTGATACAGTCCTGGAGATGTGGATGTAAGTGAATCGTGTCTTCAAGCGCTAACATTGGGAAACTAGAGCTTTGTTATCTTCCACTCTCTTTTCTCTTCTCACTTTACAGGTCTCCCGTGGACCCTGATACAGTCCTGGAGATGTGGAACTAAGGGAATCGTGTCTTCAAGGGCTAATATTGGGGAACAAGAGAATTGTGATCGTCCCTTCTCTTTTCTCTACTCACATTACAGGTCTCCCGTGGACCCTGATACACTCCTGGAAATGTGGAACTAAGTGAATCGTGTCTTCAAGCGCTAACATTGGGGAACAAGACCCTTTTCATCGTCCCCTTTCTTTTCTCACTTTACAAGTCTCCCTTGGACCCTGATAAAGTCCTGGAGATGTGGAACTAAGTGAATAATGTCTTCAAGCGCTTACATGGGGGAACAAGAGCTTTGTTATCTTTCCCTCTCTTTTCTCTTCTCACTTTACAGGTCTTCCGTGGACCCTGATACAGTCCTGGAGATGTGGAACTAAATGAATAGTGTCTTCAAGCGCTAACATTGGGGAACAAGAGTTTTGGTATCTTCCGCCCTCTTTTCTCTTCTCACTTTACAGGTCTCCGGTGGACCCTAATACAGTCCTGGAGATGTAACACTAAATGAATAATGTCTTCAAGCGCTAACATTGGGGAACAAGAGCTTTTTTATCGTCCCCTCTCTTTTCTCTTCTCACATTACAGGTCTCCCATGGACCCTGTTACAGTCCTGGAGTTGTGGAACTATGTTAATCGTGTCTTCAAGCGCTAACAATGGGAAACAAGAGTTTTGATATAGTCCCCTCTCTTTTCTCTTCTCACTTTGCAGGTCTGCCGTGGACCCTGATACAGTCCTGGATATATGAAATTAAATGAATCATGTCTTCAAGCACTATCATTGGGGAACAAGAGCTTTGTTATCATCCCCTCTCTTTTCTCTAATCAGTTTGCAGGTCTCCCGTGGACCCGGATACACTCCTGGAGATATGCAAATAAATGAATCGTGTCTTCAAGCCCTAACATTGGAGAACAAGAGCTTTGTTATCGTACCCTCTGTTTTCTCTTCTCACATTACAGGTCTCCCGTGGACCCTGATACAGTCCTGGAGATGTGGAACAAAGTGAATCGTGTCTTCAAGCGCTAACATTGGGGAAAAACAGCTTTCTTGTTTTCTGCTTTCTTTTCTCTTCTCACTTTACAGGTCTCCCGTGGACCCTGATACAGTCCTGGAGATGTGGAACTAAGGGAATCGTGTCTTCAAAGGCTAACATGGGGAACAAGAGCTTTGTGATCGTCCCCTCTCTTTTCTCTTGTCACATTACAGGTCTCCCGTGGACCCTGATACAGTCCTGGAAATGTGGAACTAAGTGAATCGTGTCTTCAAGCGCTAACATTGGGGAACAAGACCTTTTTTATCGTCCCCTTTCTTTTCTCACTTTACAAGTCTCCCTTGGACCCTGATACAGTCCTGGAGATGTGGAACTAAATGAATAGTGTCTTCAAGCTCTAACATTGGGAAACAAGAGCTTTGTTGTTTTCCGCTTTCTTTTCTCTTCTCACTTCACAGGTCTCCCCTGGACCCTGATACACTCCTGCAGATGTGGAACTAAGTGAATCGTGTCTTGAAGCGCTTAAATTGGGGAACAAGAGTGTTGCTTTTGTCCTCTCTCTTTTCTCTTCTCACATTACAGGTCTCCCATGGACCCTATTACAGTCCTGGAGTTGTGGAACTATGATAATCGTGTCTTCAAGCGCTAACAATGGGAAACAAGAGTTTTGTTATAGTCCCCTCTCTTTTCTCTTCTCACTTTGCAGGTCTCCCGTGGACCCTGATACAGTCCTGGAGATGTGGAACTAAGTGAATCGTGTCTTGGAGCGCTTAAATTGGGGAACAAGAGCGTTGTATTTGTCCTCTCTTTTCTCTTCTCACATTACAGGTCTCCCGTGGACCCTGATACAGTCCTGGAGATGTGGAACTAAGGGAATCGTGTCTTCAAGCGCTAACATTGGGGAACAAGACCTTTTTTATCGTCCCCTTTCTTTTCGCACTTTACAAGTTTCCCTTGGACCGTGATACAGTCCTGGAGATGTCGAACTAAATGAATAGTGTCTTCAAGCGCTAACATTGGGGAACAACAGTTTTGCTATCTTCCGCCCTCTTTTCTCTTCTCACTTTACAGGTCTCCCGTGGACCCTAATACTCTCCTGGAGATGTAGCACTAAATGAATAGTGTCTTCAAGTGCTAACATTGGGGAACAAGAGTTTTGGTATCTTCCGCTCTCTTTTCTCTTCTCACATTACAGGTATCCCGTGGACCCTGCTACAGTCCTGGAGATGTGGAACTTATTGTATCATGTCTTAGAGCGCTAACATTGGGGAACAAGAGCTTTGGTATCTTCCGCTCTCTTTTCTCTTCTCAATTTACAGGTCTCCCGTGGACACTGGTACAATCCTGGAGATGAGGAACAAAGTGCATCGTGTCTTCAAGTGCTTACATTGGGGAACAAGAGCTTTGTTATCGTCCCCTCTCTTTTCTCTTCTCACATTACAGGTCTCCCGTGGACCCTGATACAGTCCTGGAGATGTGGAACTGAGTGAATCGGGTCTTCAAGCGGTTACATTGGGGAACAAGAGCTTTGTTATCGTCCCCTCTCTTTTCTCTTCTCACATTACAGGTCTCCCGTGGACCCTGATTCAATCCTGGAGATGTGGAACTAAGTGAATCGAGTTTTCAAGCGCTAATATTGGGGAACAAGAGCTTTGTTATCTTCGACTCTCTTTTCTCTTCTCACTTTACAGGTCACCTGTGGACCCTGATTCAGTCCTGGAAATGTGGCACTAAATGAATCGTATCTTCAAGCGCTAACGTTGGGGAACAAGAGCTTTGTGATCTTCCGCTCTGTTTTCTCTCCTCACTCTACAGGTCTCCCGTGGACCCTGATACAGTCCTGGAGATGTGGAACTAATAGAATCGTGTCTTCAAGCGCTAACATTGCGGTACAAGAGATTTGTTATCGTCCCCTCTCTTTTCTCTTCTCACATTACAGGTATCTCGTGAACCCTGCTACAGTCCTGGAGATGTGGAACTAATTGTATCATGTCTCAAGCGCTAACATTGGGGAACAAGAGCTTTGTTATCTTCTGCTCTCTTTTCTCTTCTCACTTTACTGATCTCTCGTGGACCCTGATAAAGTACTGTAGATGTGGAACTAAATGAAAATTCTCTCGAGCGCTAACATTGCGAAACAAGAGCTTTGTTATCGTCCCCTCTCTTTTCTCTTCTCACATTACAGGTCTCCCATGGACCCTGTTACAGTCCTGGAGTTGTGGAACTATGTTAATTGTGTCTTCAAGCGCTAACAATGGGAAACAAGAGCTTTGTTATAGTCACCTCTCTTTTCTCTTCTCAATTTGCAGGTCTCCCGTGGACCCTGATACAGTGATGGAAATATGGAATTAAATGAATCGTGTCTTCAAGCACTATCAATGGGGAACAAGAGCTTTGTTATCATACCCTCTCTTTTCTCTTCTCACTTTTCAGGTCTCCCGTGGACCCGGATAAACTCCTGGAGATATGCAAATAAATGAATCTTGTCTTCAAGCCCTAACATTGGGGAACAAGAGCTTTGTTATCGTACCCTCTGTTTTGTCTTCTCACATTACAGGTCTCCCGTGGACCCTGATACAGACCTGGAGATGTGGACCTAAGTGAATCGTGTCTTCAAGGGCTAACATTGGGGAACAAGAGCTTTGTTATCTTCCGCTCTCTTTTCTCTTCTCACTTTACAGGTCTCCCGTGGACAGTGGTACAGTCCTGGAGATGTGGAACTAAGTGAATCGCGTTTTCAAGCGCTAATATTGGGGAACAAGAGCTTTGTTGTTTTCCGCTTTCTTTTCTCTTCTCACTTTACAGGTCTCCCGTGGACCCTGATACAGTCCTGGAGATATGGCACTAAATGAATCGTGTCTTCAAGCGCTAACGTTGGGGAACAAGAGTTTTGTTTTCTTCCGCTCAGTTTCCTCTCCTCACTTTACAGGTCTCTCGTGTACCCTGATACAGACCTGGAGATGTGGAACTAATAGAATCGTGTCTTCAAGCGCTAACATTGCAGTACAAGAGCTTTGTTATCTTCCACCCTCTTTTCTCTTCTCACTTTACAGGTCTCCCGTGGACCCTGACACAGTTCTGGAGATGTGGAACTAAGTGAATCGTGTCTTCAAGGGCTAACATTGGGGAACAAGAGTATTGTTATCGTCCACTCTCTTTTCTCTTGTCAGATTACAGGTCTCCCGTGGACCCTGATACAGTCCTGGAGATGTGGAAGTAAGTGAATCGTGTCTTCAAGCGCTAACATTGGGGAACTAGAGCTTTGTTATCTTCCACTCTCTTTTCTCTTCTCACTTTACAGGTCTCCCGTGGACCCTGATACAGTCCTGGAGATGTGGGGAGATGTGGAACTAAAGGAATCGTGTTTTCAAGGGCTAACATTGGGGAACAAGAGCTTTGTGATCGTCCCCTCTCTTTTCTCTTCTCACATTACAGGTCTCCCGTGGACCCTGATACAGTCCTGGAAATGTGGAAGTAAGTGAATCGTGTCTTCAAGCGCTAACATTGGGGAACAAGGACTTTTTTATCGTCCCCTCTCTTTTCTCAATTTACAATTCTCCCTTGGACCCTGATACAGTCCTGGAGATGTGGAACTAAATGAATAGTGTCTTCCAGCGCTAACATTGGGGAACAAGAGCTTTGTTATCGTCCCCTCTCTTTTTTCCTCTCACATTACAGATCTCCCGTGGACACTGA
The DNA here is from genome assembly GCF_965194825.1 of Balaenoptera physalus. Classification (NCBI taxonomy): domain Eukaryota; kingdom Metazoa; phylum Chordata; class Mammalia; order Artiodactyla; family Balaenopteridae; genus Balaenoptera; species Balaenoptera physalus. Next base: position 10,070,547 of record NC_138904.1, on the reverse strand, counting down.
TACAGTCCTGGAGATATGGAATTAATTTTATCGTGTCTTCAAGCACTAACATTGGGGAACTAGAGCTTTGTTATCGTACTCTCTCTTCTCTCTTCTCACTTTACAGGTCTCCCGTGGACCCTAATACAGTCCCGGAGATGTAGCACTAAATGAATCGTGTCTTCAAGCGCTAACATTGGGGAACAAGAGATTTGTTGTTTTCCGCTCTCTTTTCTCTTCTCACTTTACAGGTCTCCCGTGAACCCTGATACAGGCCTGGAGTTGTGGAACTAAGTGAATCGTGTCTTCAAGCGCTAATATTGGGAAACTAGAGCTTTGTTATCTTCCACTCTCTTTTGTCAATTTAAAAGTCTCCCTTGGACCCTGATGCAGTCCTGGAGATGTGGAACTAAATGAATAGTTTCTTCAAGAGCTAACATTGGGGAACAAGAGCTTTGTTATCTTCCGCTCTCTTTTCTCTTCTCACTCTACCGGTCTCCCGTGGACCCTTATACAGTCCTGTAGATGTGGAACTAAATGAATAGTGTCTTCACGCGCTAACATTGGGGAGCAAGAGCTTTGTTATCTTCCGCTCTCTTTTCTCTTCTCACTTTACAGGTCTCCCGTGGACCCTGATACAGTCCTGGAGATGTGGAACTAAATGAATAGTGTCTTCAAGCGCTAACATTGGGGAACAAGAGTTTTGGTATCTTCCGCTCTCTTTTCTCTTCTCACTCTACAGGTCTCCCGTGGACCCTGATACACTCCTGGAGATGTGGAACTAATTGAATCGTGTCTTCAAGCGCTAACATTGGGGAACAAGAGCTTTGTTATCTTCTGCTCTCTTTTCTCTTCTCACTTTACAGGTCTCCGGTGGACCCTGATAAAGTACTGTAGATGTGGAACTAAATGAAAATTCTCTCAAGCGCTAACATTGGGGAACAAGAGCTTTATTACCGTCCCCTCTCTTTTCCTTTCTAACATTACAGATCTCCCGTGGACCCTGATACAGGCCTGGAGATGTGGAGCTAAATGAATAGTGCCTACAAGCAGTAACATTGGAGAACAAGAGCTTTGTTATCGTCCCCTCTCTTTTCTCTTCTCACATTACAGATCTCCGGTGGACACTGTTACAGTCCTGGAGATGTGGAACTATGTTAATCGTGTCTTCAAGCGCTAACAATGGGTAACAGGAGCTTTGATATCGTCCCTTCTCTTTTCTCTTCTCATATTACAGATCTCCCGTGAACCCTGATACACTCCTGGAGATGTGGAACTAAGAAAACCGGATTTTCAAGAACTAACATTGAGGAACAAGAGCTTTGTTATCATCCCCTCTCTTTTCTCTTCTCACTTTGCAGGTCTGCCGTGTACCCTGATACAGTCCTGGAGATATGGAATTAAATGAATCGTGTCTTCAAGCACTCACATTGGGGAACAAGAGATTTGTTATCATACCCTCTCTTTTCTCTTCTTACTTTGCAGGTCTCCCGTGGACCCGGATAGAGTCCTGGAGATATGGAATTAAATGAATCGTGTCTTCAAGCACTAATATTGGGGAACAAGAGCTTTGTTATCATACCCTCTCTTTTCTCTTCTCACATTACAGGTCTCCCATGGACCCTGATACAGTCCTGAAGATGTGGAACAAAGTGAATCGTGTCTTCAAGCGCTAACATTGGGGAACAAGAGCTTTTTTATCGTCCCCTCTCTTTTCTCTTCTCACATTACAGATCTCCCATGGACCCTGATACTGTCCTGGAGATGTGGAACTAAATGAATAGTGCCTTCAAGCACTAACATTGGGGAACAAGAGCTTTGTTATCGTCCCGTCTCTTTTCTCTTCTCACATTACAGGTCTCCCGTGGACCCTGATACAGTCCTGGAGTCGTAGAACAAAGTGAATCGCGTCTTCAAGCGCTAACATTGGGGAACAAGAGCTTTGTGATCGTCACCTCTCTTTTCTCTTCTAACATTACCGGACTCCCGTGGAACCTGATTCAGTCCTGGAAATGTGGAACTAAGTGAATCGTGTCTTTAAGCACTAACATTGGGGAACAAGACCTTTTTTATTGTCCCCTCTCTTTTCTCACTTTACAAGTCTCCCTTTGACCCTGATACAGTCCTGGAGATGTTGAACTAAATGAATAGTGTCTTGAAGCGCTAACATTGGGGAACTAGAGCTTTGTTATCTTCCACTCTCTTTTCTCTTCTCACTTTAGAGGTCTCCCGTGGACCCTGATAGAGTCCTGGAGATGTGTCACTAAGGGAATCGTGTCTTCAAGGGCTAACATTGGGGAAGAAGAGTTTTGTGATCGTCCTCTCTCTTTTCTCTTGTCACATTACAGGTCTCCCATCACCCTGATACACTCCAGGAAATGTAGAACTAAGTGAATCGTGTCTTCAAGTGCTAATATTGGGAAACAAGACCTTTTTTATCGTCCCCTCTCTTTTTTCACTTTACAAGTCTCCCTTGGACCCTGATACAGTCCTGGAGATGTGGAACTAAATGAATAGTGTCTTCAAGCGCTAACATTGGGGAACAATAGCTTTGTTATCTTCTGCTCTCTTTTCTCTTCTCAATTTACAGGTCTCCCGTGGACCCTGATACAGTCCTCAGATGTGGAGCTAAGTGAATCGTGTCTTAAAGCGCTAACATTGGGGAACAAGAGCTCTGTTATCTTCCGCTCGCTTTTCTCTTCTCACTTTACTGGTCTCCCGTGGACCCTGATAAAGTACTGTAGATGTGGAACTAAATGAAAATTCTCTCAAGAGCTAACATTGGGAAACAAGAGCTTTGTTATCGTCCCCTCTCTTTTCTCTTCTCACATTACAGGTCTCCCATTGACCCTGTTACAGTCCTGGAGTTGTGGAACTATGTGAATCGTGTCTTCAAGCGCTAACAATGGGAAACAAGAGTTTTTTATAGTCCCCTCTCTTTTCTCTTCTCACTTTGCAGGTCTCCCGTGGACCCTGATACAGTCCTGGAGATATGGAATTAAATGAATCGTGTCTTCAAGCACTATCATTGGGGAAAAAGAGCTTTGTTATCATCCCCTCTCTTTTCTCTTCTCACTTTGCAGGTGTCCCGTGGACCCGGATACACTCCTGGATATATGCAAATAAATGAATCGTGTCTTCAATCCCTAATATTGGGGAACAAGAGCTTTGTTATCGTACCCTCTGTTTTCTCTTCTCACATTACAGGTCTCCCATGGACCCTGATACAGTCCTGGAGTTGTGGAACTAAGTGAATCGTGTCTTCAAGCGCTAACATTGGGGAACAAGAGCTTTGTTATCTTCTGCTCTCTTTTCTCTTCTCACTTTACAGGTCTCCCGTGGACAGTGGTACAGTCCTGGAGATGTGGAACTAAGTGAATCGCGTTTTCAAGCGCTAATATTGGGGAACAAGAGCTTTGTTGTTTTCCGCTTTCTTTTCTCTTCTCACTTTACAGGTCTCCCGTGGACCCTGATACAGTCCTGGAGATATGGCACTAAATGAATCGTGTCGTCAAGCGCTAACGTTGGGGAACAAGAGTTTTGTTTTCTTCCGCTCAGTTTCCTCTCCTCACTTTACAGGTCTCTCGTGTACCCTGATACAGACCTGGAGATGTGGAACTAATAGAATCGTGTCTTCAAGCGCTAACATTGCAGTACAAGAGCTTTGTTATCTTCCACCCTCTTTTCTCTTCTCACTTTACAGGTCTCCCGTGGACCCTGACACAGTTCTGGAGATGTGGAACTAAGTGAATCGTGTCTTCAAGGGCTAACATTGGGGAACAAGAGTATTGTTATCGTCCACTCTCTTTTCTCTTGTCAGATTACAGGTCTCCCGTGGACCCTGATACAGTCCTGGAGATGTGGAAGTAAGTGAATCGTGTCTTCAAGCGCTAACATTGGGGAACTAGAGCTTTGTTATCTTCCACTCTCTTTTCTCTTCTCACTTTACAGGTCTCCCGTGGACCCTGATACAGTCCTGGAGATGTGGAACTAAGGGAATCGTGTTTTCAAGGGCTAACCTTGGGGAACAAGAGCTTTGTGATCGTCCCCTCTCTTTTCTCTTCTCACATTACAGGTCTCCCGTGGACCCTGATACAGTCCTGGAAATGTGGAACTAAGTGAATCGTGTCTTCAAGCGCTAACATTGGGGAACAAGACCTTTTTTATCGTCCCCTTTCTTTTCTCACTTTACAAGTCTCCCTTGGACCCTAATATAGTCCTGGAGATGTGGAACTAAGTGAATAATTTCTTCAAGCGCTTACATGGGGGAGCAAGAGTTTGTTATCTTCCGCTCTCTTTTCTCTTCTCACTTTACAGGTCTCCCGTGGACCCTAATACAGTCCTGGAGATGTAGCACTAAATGAATAGTGTCTTCAAGCGCTAACATTGGGGAACAAGGACTTTTTTATCGTCCCCTCTCTTTTCTCAATTTACAATTCTCCCTTGGACCCTGATACAGTCCTGGAGATGTGGAACTAAATGAATAGTGTCTTCCAGCGCTAACATTGGGGAACAAGAGCTTTGTTATCGTCCCCTCTCTTTTCTCCTCTCACATTACAGATCTCCCGTGGACACTGATACAGTCCTGGAGATATGGAATTAATTTTATCGTGTCTTCAAGCACTAACATTGGGGAACTAGAGCTTTGTTATCGTACTCTCTCTTCTCTCTTCTCACTTTACAGGTCTCCCGTGGACCCTAATACAGTCCCGGAGATGTAGCACTAAATGAATCGTGTCTTCAAGCGCTAACATTGGGGAACAAGAGATTTGTTGTTTTCCGCTCTCTTTTCTCTTCTCACTTTACAGGTCTCCCGTGAACCCTGATACAGGCCTGGAGTTGTGGAACTAAGTGAATCGTGTCTTCAAGCGCTAATATTGGGAAACTAGAGCTTTGTTATCTTCCACTCTCTTTTGTCACTTTAAAAGTCTCCCTTGGACCCTGATACAGTCCTGGAGATGTGGAACTAAATGAATAGTTTCTTCAAGAGCTAACATTGGGGAACAAGAGCTTTGTTATCTTCCGCTCTCTTTTCTCTTCTCACTCTACCGGTCTCCCGTGGACCCTTATACAGTCCTGTAGATGTGGAACTAAATGAATAGTGTCTTCACGCGCTAACATTGGGGAGCAAGAGCTTTGTTATCTTCCGCTCTCTTTTCTCTTCTCACTTTACAGGTCTCCCGTGGACCCTGATACAGTCCTGGAGATGTGGAACTAAATGAATAGTGTCTTCAAGCGCTAACATTGGGGAACAAGAGTTTTGGTATCTTCCGCTCTCTTTTCTCTTCTCACTTTACAGGTCTCCCGTGGACCCTGATACACTCCTGGAGATGTGGAACTAATTGAATCGTGTCTTCATGCGCTAACATTGGGGAACAAGAGCTTTGTTATCTTCTGCTCTCTTTTCTCTTCTCACTTTACAGGTCTCCGGTGGACCCTGATAAAGTACTGTAGATGTGGAACTAAATGAAAATTCTCTCAAGCGCTAACATTGGGGAACAAGAGCTTTATTACCGTCCCCTCTCTTTTCCTTTCTAACATTACAGATCTCCCGTGGACCCTGATACAGGCCTGGAGATGTGGAGCTAAATGAATAGTGCCTACAAGCAGTAACATTGGAGAACAAGAGCTTTGTTATCGTCCCCTCTCTTTTCTCTTCTCACATTACAGATCTCCGGTGGACACTGTTACAGTCCTGGAGATGTGGAACTATGTTAATCGTGTCTTCAAGCGCTAACAATGGGTAACAGGAGATTTGATATCGTCCCTTCTCTTTTCTCTTCTCATATTACAGATCTCCCGTGAACCCTGATACACTCCTGGAGATGTGGAACTAAGAAAACCGGATTTTCAAGAACTAACATTGAGGAACAAGAGCTTTGTTATCATCCCCTCTCTTTTCTCTTCTCACTTTGCAGGTCTGCCGTGTACCCTGATACAGTCCTGGAGATATGGAATTAAATGAATCGTGTCTTCAAGCACTCACATTGGGGAACAAGAGATTTGTTATCATACCCTCTCTTTTCTCTTCTTACTTTGCAGGTCTCCCGTGGACCCGGATAGAGTCCTGGAGATATGGAATTAAATGAATCGTGTCTTCAAGCACTAATATTGGGGAACAAGAGCTTTGTTATCATACCCTCTCTTTTCTCTTCTCACATTACAGGTCTCCCATGGACCCTGATACAGTCCTGAAGATGTGGAACAAAGTGAATCGTGTCTTCAAGCGCTAACATTGGGGAACAAGAGCTTTTTTATCGTCCCCTCTCTTTTCTCTTCTCACATTACAGATCTCCCATGGACCCTGATACTGTCCTGGAGATGTGGAACTAAATGAATAGTGCCTTCAAGCACTAACATTGGGGAACAAGAGCTTTGTTATCGTCCCGTCTCTTTTCTCTTCTCACATTACAGGTCTCCCGTGGACCCTGATACAGTCCTGGAGTCGTAGAACAAAGTGAATCGCGTCTTCAAGCGCTAACATTGGGGAACAAGAGCTTTGTGATCGTCACCTCTCTTTTCTCTTCTAACATTACCGGACTCCCGTGGAACCTGATTCAGTCCTGGAAATGTGGAACTAAGTGAATCGTGTCTTTAAGCACTAACATTGGGGAACAAGACCTTTTTTATTGTCCCCTCTCTTTTCTCACTTTACAAGTCTCCCTTTGACCCTGATACAGTCCTGGAGATGTTGAACTAAATGAATAGTGTCTTGAAGCGCTAACATTGGGGAACTAGAGCTTTGTTATCTTCCACTCTCTTTTCTCTTCTCATTTTAGAGGTCTCCCGTGGACCCTGATAGAGTCCTGGAGATGTGGCACTAAGGGAATCGTGTCTTCAAGGGCTAACATTGGGGAAGAAGAGTTTTGTGATCGTCCTCTCTCTTTTCTCTTGTCACATTACAGGTCTCCCATCACCCTGATACACTCCTGGAAATGTAGAACTAAGTGAATCGTGTCTTCAAGTGCTAATATTGGGAAACAAGACCTTTTTTATCGTCCCCTCTCTTTTTTCACTTTACAAGTCTCCCTTGGACCCTGATACAGTCCTGGAGATGTGGAACTAAATGAATAGTGTCTTCAAGCGCTAACATTGGGGAACAATAGCTTTGTTATCTTCTGCTCTCTTTTCTCTTCTCAATTTACAGGTCTCCCGTGGACCCTGATACAGTCCTCAGATGTGGAGCTAAGTGAATCGTGTCTTAAAGCGCTAACATTGGGGAACAAGAGCTCTGTTATCTTCCGCTCTCTTTTCTCTTCTCACTTTACTGGTCTCCCGTGGACCCTGATAAAGTACTGTAGATGTGGAACTAAATGAAAATTCTCTCAAGAGCTAACATTGGGAAACAAGAGCTTTGTTATCGTCCCCTCTCTTTTCTCTTCTCACATTACAGGTCTCCCATTGACCCTGTTACAGTCCTGGAGTTGTGGAACTATGTGAATCGTGTCTTCAAGCGCTAACAATGGGAAACAAGAGTTTTTTATAGTCCCCTCTCTTTTCTCTTCTCACTTTGCAGGTCTCCCGTGGACCCTGATACAGTCCTGGAGATATGGAATTAAATGAATCGTGTCTTCAAGCACTATCATTGGGGAAAAAGAGCTTTGTTATCATCCCCTCTCTTTTCTCTTCTCACTTTGCAGGTGTCCCGTGGACCCGGATACACTCCTGGATATATGCAAATAAATGAATCGTGTCTTCAATCCCTAATATTGGGGAACAAGAGCTTTGTTATCGTACCCTCTGTTTTCTCTTCTCACATTACAGGTCTCCCATGGACCCTGATACAGTCCTGGAGTTGTGGAACTAAGTGAATCGTGTCTTCAAGCGCTAACATTGGGGAACAAGAGCTTTGTTATCTTCTGCTCTCTTTTCTCTTCTCACTTTACAGGTCTCCCGTGGACAGTGGTACAGTCCTGGAGATGTGGAACTAAGTGAATCGCGTTTTCAAGCGCTAATATTGGGGAACAAGAGCTTTGTTGTTTTCCGCTTTCTTTTCTCTTCTCACTTTACAGGTCTCCCGTGGACCCTGATACAGTCCTGGAGATATGGCACTAAATGAATCGTGTCTTCAAGCCCTAACGTTGGGGAACAAGAGTTTTGTTTTCTTCCGCTCAGTTTCCTCTCCTCACTTTACAGGTCTCTCGTGTACCCTGATACAGACCTGGAGATGTGGAACTAATAGAATCGTGTCTTCAAGCGCTAACATTGCAGTACAAGAGCTTTGTTATCTTCCACCCTCTTTTCTCTTCTCACTTTACAGGTCTCCCGTGGACCCTGACACAGTTCTGGAGATGTGGAACTAAGTGAATCGTGTCTTCAAGGGCTAACATTGGGGAACAAGAGTATTGTTATCGTCCACTCTCTTTTCTCTTGTCAGATTACAGGTCTCCCGTGGACCCTGATACAGTCCTGGAAATGTGGAAGTAAGTGAATCGTGTCTTCAAGCGCTAACATTGGGGAACAAGACCTTTTTTATCGTCCCCTTTCTTTTCTCAATTTACAAGTCTCCCTTGGACCCTAATATAGTCCTGGAGATGTGGAACTATGTGAATAATTTCTTCAAGCGCTTACATGGGGGAGCAAGAGTTTGTTATCTTCCGCTCTCTTTTCTCTTCTCACTTTACAGGTCTCCCGTGGACCCTAATACAGTCCTGGAGATGTAGCACTAAATGAATAGTGTCTTCAAGCGCTAACATTGGGGAACAAGGACTTTTTTATCGTCCCCTCTCTTTTCTCAATTTACAATTCTCCCTTGGACCCTGATACAGTCCTGGAGATGTGGAACTAAATGAATAGTGTCTTCCAGCGCTAACATTGGGGAACAAGAGCTTTGTTATCGTTCCCTCTCTTTTCTCCTCTCACATTACAGATCTCCCGTGGACACTGATACAGTCCTGGAGATATGGAATTAATTTTATCGTGTCTTCAAGCACTAACATTGGGGAACTAGAGCTTTGTTATCGTACTCTCTCTTCTCTCTTCTCACTTTACAGGTCTCCCGTGGACCCTAATACAGTCCCGGAGATGTAGCACTAAATGAATCGTGTCTTCAAGCGCTAACATTGGGGAACAAGAGATTTGTTGTTTTCCGCTCTCTTTTCTCTTCTCACTTTACAGGTCTCCCGTGAACCCTGATACAGGCCTGGAGTTGTGGAACTAAGTGAATCGTGTCTTCAAGCGCTAATATTGGGAAACTAGAGCTTTGTTATCTTCCACTCTCTTTTGTCACTTTAAAAGTCTCCCTTGGACCCTGATGCAGTCCTGGAGATGTGGAACTTAGTGAATCGTGTCTTGAAGCGCTTAAATTGGGGAAAAAGAGCGTTGCTTTTGTCCTCTCTCTTTTCTCTTCTCACATTACAGGTCTCCCGTGGACCCTGATACAGTCCTGGAGTCGTAGAACAAAGTGAATCGCGTCTTCAAGCGCTAACATTGGGGAACAAGAGCTTTGTGATCGTCACCTCTCTTTTCTCTTCTAACATTACCGGACTCCCGTGGAACCTGATTCAGTCCTGGAAATGTGGAACTAAGTGAATCGTGTCTTCAAGCGCTAACATTGGGGAACAAGACCTTATTTATTGTCCCCTCTCTTTTCTCACTTTACAAGTCTCCCTTTGACCCTGATACAGTCCTGGAGATGTTGAACTAAATGAATAGTGTCTTGAAGCGCTCACATTGGGGATCTAGAGCTTTGTTATCTTCCACTCTCTTTTCTCTTCTCACTTTAGAGGTCTCCCGTGGACCCTGATACAGTCCTGGAGTTGTGGAACTAAGTGAATCGTGTCTTCAAGCGCTAACATTGGGGAACAAGAGCTTTGTTATCTTCCGCTCTCTTTTCTCTTCTCACCTTACAGGTCTCCCGTTGACCATGACACAGTTCTGGAGATGTGGAACTAAGTGAATCGTGTCTACAAGGGCTAACATTGGGGAACAAGAGTATTGTTATCGTCCACTCTCTTTTCTCTTGTCAGATTACAGGGCTCCCGTGGACCCTGATACAGTACTGGAGATGTGGAAGTAAGTGAATCGTGTCTTCAAGCGCTAACATTTCGGAACTAGAGCTTTGTTATTTTCCACTCTCTTTTCTCTTCTCACTTTACAGGTCTCCCGTGGACCCTGATACAGTCCTGGGGATGTGGAACTAAGGGAATCGTGTCTTCAAGGGCTAACTTTGGGGAACAAGAGCTTTGTGATCGTCCCCTCTCTTTTCTCTTCTCACATTACAGGTCTCCCGTGGACCCTGATACAGTCCTGGAAATGTGGAACTAAGTGAATCGTGTCTTCAAGCGCTAACATTGGGGAACAAGCCCTTTTTTATCGTCCCCTTTCTTTTCTCACTTTACAAGTCTCCCTTGGACCCTAATATAGTCCTGGAGATGTGGAACTAAGTGAATAATTTCTTCAAGCGCTTACATGGGGGAGCAAGAGCTTTGTTATCTACCGCTCTCTTTTCTCTTCTCACTTTACAGGTCTCCCGTGGACCCTAATACAGTCCTGGAGATGTAGCACTAAATGAATAGTGTCTTCAAGCGCTAACATTGGGGAACAAGAGTTTCGGTATCTTCCGCTCTCTTTTCTCTTCTCACTTTACAGGTCGCCCGTGGACCCTGATACAGTCCTGGAGATGTGGAACAAAGTGAATCGTGTCTTCAAGCGCTAACATTGGGGAACAAGAGCTTTTTTTTCGTCCCCTCTCTTTTCTCTTCTCACATTACAGGTCTCCCGTGGACTCTGCTACAGTCCTGGAGATGTGGAACTAATTGTATCATATCTTCAAGCGCTAACATTGGGGACCAAGACCTTTGTTATCTTCTGCTATCTTTTCTCTTCTCACTTTACTGGTCTCCCGTGGACCCTGATAAAGTACTGTAGATGTGGAACTAAATGAAAATTCTCTCAAGCGCTAATATTGGGAAACAAGAGCTTTGTTATCGTCCCCTCTCTTTTCTCTTCTTACATTACAGGTCTCCCATGGACCCTGTTACAGTCCTGGAGTTGTGGAACTATGTTAATCGTGTCTTCAAGCACTAACAATGGGAAACAAGAGCTCTGTTATACTCCCCTCTCTTTTCTCTTCTCACTTTGCAGGTCTCCCGTGGACCCTGATACAGTCCTGGACATATGGAATTAAATGAATCGTGTCTTCAAGCACTATCATTGGGGAACAAGAGCTTTGTTATCATCCCCTCTCTTTTCTCTTCTCACTTTGCAGGTCTCCCGTGGACCCGGATACACTCCTGGATATATGCAAATAAATGAATCATGTCTTCAAGCCCTAACATTGGGGAACAAGAGCTTTGTTATCGTACCCTCTGTTTTCTCTTCTCACATTACAGGTCTCCCGTGGACCCTGATACAGTCCTGGAGATGTGGAACTAAGTGAATCGTGTCTTCAAGCGCTAACACTGGGGAACAAGAGCTTTGTTGTTTTCCGCTTTCTTTTCTCTTCTCACTTTACAGGTCTTCCAGGGACCCTGATACAGTCCTGGAGATGTGGAACTTAGTGAATCGTGTCTTGAAGGGCTTAAATTGGGGAAAAAGAGCGTTGCTTTTGTCCTCTCTCTTTTCTCTTCTCACATTACAGGTCTCCCGTGGACCCTGATACAGTCCTGGAGTCGTAGAACAAAGTGAATCGCGTCTTCAAGCGCTAACATTGGGGAACAAGAGCTTTGTGATCGTCACCTCTCTTTTCTCTTCTAACATTACCGGACTCCCGTGGAACCTGATTCAGTCCTGGAAATGTGGAACTAAGTGAATCGTGTCTTCAAGCGCTAACATTGGGGAACAAGACCTTTTTTATTGTCCCCTCTCTTTTCTCACTTTACAAGTCTCCCTTTGACCCTGATACAGTCCTGGAGATGTTGAACTAAATGAATAGTGTCTTGAAGCGCTCACATTGGGGATCTAGAGCTTTGTTATCTTCCACTCTCTTTTCTCTTCTCACTTTAGAGGTCTCCTGTGGACCCTGATACAGTCCTGGAGTTGTGGAACTAAGTGAATCGTGTCTTCAAGCGCTAACATTGGGGAACAAGAGCTGTGTTATCTTCCGCTCTCTTTTCTCTTCTCACCTTACAGGTCTCCCGTTGACCCTGACACAGTTCTGGAGATGTGGAACTAAGTGAATCGTGTCTTCAAGGGCTAACATTGGGGAACATGAGTATTGTTATCGTCCACTCTCTTTTCTCTTGTCAGATTACAGGGCTCCCGTGGACCCTGATACAGTACTGGAGATGTGGAAGTAAGTGAATCGTGTCTTCAAGCGCTACCATTTCGGAACTAGAGCTTTGTTATCTTCCACTCTCTTTTCTATTCTCACTTTACAGGTCTCCCGTGGACCCTGATACAGTCCTGGGGATGTGGAACTAAGTGAATCGTGTCTTCAAGCGCTAACATTGGGGAACAAGAGCTTTGTTATCTTCCGCTCTCTTTTCTCTTCTCACCTTACAGGTCTCCCGTTGACCCTGACACAGTTCTGGAGATGTGGAACTAAGTGAATCGTGTCTTCAAGGGCTAACATTGGGGAACAAGAGTATTGTTATCGTCCACTCTCTTTTCTCTTGTCAGATTACAGGGCTCCCGTGGACCCTGATACAGTACTGGAGATGTGGAAGTAAGTGAATCCTGTCTTCAAGCGCTAACATTGGGGAACAAGAGCTTTTTTATCGTCCCCTCTCTTTTCTCTTCTCACATTACAGATCTCCCGTGGACCCTGATACAGTCCTGGAGATGTGGAACTAAATGAATAGTGCCTTCAAGCACTAACATTGTGGAACAAGAGCTTTGTTATCGTCCCCTCTCTTTTCTCTTCTCACATTACAGGTCTCCCGTGGACTCTGCTACAGTCCTGGAGATGTGGAACTAATTGTATCATGTCTTCAAGCGCTAACATTGGGGAACAAGACCTTTGTTATCTTCTGCTCTCTTTTCTCTTCTCACTTTACTGGTCTCCCGTGGACCCTGATAAAGTACTGTAGATGTGGAACTAAATGAAAATTCTCTCAAGCGCTAATATTGGGAAACAAGAGCTTTGTTATCGTCCCCTCTGTTTTCTCTTCTTACATTACAGGTCTCCCATGGACCCTGTTACAGTCCTGGAGTTGTGGAACTATGTTAATCGTGTCTTCAAGCGCTAACGATGGGAAACAAGAGTTTTGTTATACTCCCCTCTCTTTTCTCTTCTCACTTTGCAGGTCTCCCGTGGACCCTGATACAGTCCTGGACATATGGAATTAAATGAATCGTGTCTTTAAGCACTACCATTGGGGAACAAGAGCTTTGTTATCATCCCATCTCTTTTCTCTTCTCACTTTGCAGGTCTCCCGTGGACCCGGATACACTCCTGGATATATGCAAATAAATGAATCGTGTCTTCAAGCCCTAACATTGGGGAACAAGAGCTTTGTTATCGTACCCTCTGTTTTCTCTTCTCACATTACAGGTCTCCCGTGGACCCTGATACAGTCCTGGAGATGTGGAACTAAGTGAATCGTGTCTTCAAGCGCTAACATTGGGGAACAAGAGCTTTGTTGTTTTCCGCTTTCTTTTCTCTTCTCACTTTACAGGTCTTCCGTGGACCCTGATACAGTCCTGGAGATGTGGAACTTAGTGAATCGTGTCTTGAAGGGCTTAAATTGGGGAAAAAGAGCGTTGCTTTTGTCCTCTCTCTTTTCTCTTCTCACATTACAGGTCTCCCGTGAACCCTGATACAGTCCTGGAGTCGTAGAACAAAGTGAATCGCGTCTTCAAGCGCTAACATTGGGGAACAAGAGCTTTGTGATCGTCACCTCTCTTTTCTCTTCTAACATTACCGGACTCCCGTGGAACCTGATTCAGTCCTGGAAATGTGGAACTAAGTGAATCGTGTCGTCAAGCGCTAACATTGGGGAACAAGACCTTTTTTATTGTCCCCTCTCTTTTCTCACTTTACAAGTCTCCCTTTGACCCTGATACAGTCCTGGAGATGTTGAACTAAATGAATAGTGTCTTGAAGCGCTCACATTGGGGATCTAGAGCTTTGTTATCTTCCACTGTCTTTTCTCTTCTCACTTTAGAGGTCTCCCGTGGACCCTGATACAGTCCTGGAGTTGTGGAACTAAGTGAATCGTGTCTTCAAGCGCTAACATTGGGGAACAAGAGCTTTGTTATCTTCCGCTCTCTTTTCTCTTCTCACCTTACAGGTCTCCCGTTGACCCTGACACAGTTCTGGAGATGTGGAACTAAGTGAATCGTGTCTTCAAGGGCTAACATTGGGGAACAAGAGTATTGTTATCGTCCACTCTCTTTTCTCTTGTCAGATTACAGGGCTCCCGTGGACCCTGATACAGTACTGGAGATGTGGAAGTAAGTGAATCGTGTCTTCAAGCGCTAACATTTCGGAACTAGAGCTTTGTTATCTTCCACTCTCTTTTCTCTTCTCACTTTACAGGTCTCCCGTGGACCCTGATACAGTCCTGGAGATGTGGAACTAAGGGAATCGTGTCTTCAAGGGCTAACATTGGGGAACAAGAGCTTTGTGATCGTCCCCTCTCTTTTCTCTTCTCACATTACAGGTCTCCCGTGGACCCTGATACAGTCCTGGAAATGTGGAACTAAGTGAATCGTGTCTTCAAGCGCTAACATTGGGGAACAAGCCCTTTTTTATCGTCCCCTTTCTTTTCTCACTTTACAAGTCTCCCTTGGACCCTAATATAGTCTTGGAGATGTGGAACTAAGTGTATAATTTCTTCAAGCGCTTACATGGGGGAGCAAGAGCTTTGTTATCTACCGCTCTCTTTTCTCTTCTCACTTTACAGGTCTCCCGTGGACCCTAATACAGTCCTGGAGATGTAGCACTAAATGAATAGTGTCTTCAAGCGCTAACATTGGGGAACAAGAGTTTCGGTATCTTCCGCTCTCTTTTCTCTTCTCACTTTACAGGTCGCCCGTGGACCCTGATACAGTCCTGGAGATGTGGAACAAAGTGAATCGTGTCTTCAAGCGCTAACATTGGGGAACAAGAGCTTTTTTATCGTCCCCTCTCTTTTCTCTTCTCACATTACAGGTCTCCCGTGGACTCTGCTACAGTCCTGGAGATGTGGAACTAATTGTATCATATCTTCAAGCGCTAACATTGGGGACCAAGACCTTTGTTATCTTCTGCTATCTTTTCTCTTCTCACTTTACTGGTCTCCCGTGGACCCTGATAAAGTACTGTAGATGTGGAACTAAATGAAAATTCTCTCAAGCGCTAATATTGGGAAACAAGAGCTTTGTTATCGTCCCCTCTCTTTTCTCTTCTTACATTACAGGTCTCCCATGGACCCTGTTACAGTCCTGGAGTTGTGGAACTATGTTAATCGTGTCTTCAAGCGCTAACAATGGGAAACAAGAGTTTTGTTATACTCCCCTCTCTTTTCTCTTCTCACTTTGCAGGTCTCCCGTGGACCCTGATACAGTCCTGGACATATGGAATTAAATGAATCGTGTCTTCAAGCACTATCATTGGGGAACAAGAGCTTTGTTATCATCCCCTCTCTTTTCTCTTCTCACTTTGCAGGTCTCCCGTGGACCCGGATACACTCCTGGATATATGCAAATAAATGAATCATGTCTTCAAGCCCTAACATTGGGGAACAAGAGCTTTGTTATCGTACCCTCTGTTTTCTCTTCTCACATTACAGGTCTCCCGTGGACCCTGATACAGTCCTGGAGATGTGGAACTAAGTGAATCGTGTCTTCAAGCGCTAACATTGGGGAACAAGAGCTTTGTTGTTTTCCGCTTTCTTTTCTCTTCTCACTTTACAGGTCTTCCGTGGACCCTGATACAGTCCTGGAGATGTGGAACTTAGTGAATCCTGTCTTGAAGTGCTTAAATTGGGGAAAAAGAGCGTTGCTTTTGTCCTCTCTCTTTTCTCTTCTCACATTACAGGTCTCCCGTGGACCCTGATACAGTCCTGGAGTCGTAGAACAAAGTGAATCGCGTCTTCAAGCGCTAACATTGGGGAACAAGAGCTTTGTGATCGTCACCTCTCTTTTCTCTTCTAACATTACCGGACTCCCGTGGAACCTGATTCAGTCCTGGAAATGTGGAACTAAGTGAATCGTGTCTTCAAGCGCTAACATTGGGGAACAAGACCTTTTTTATTGTCCCCTCTCTTTTCTCACTTTACAAGTCTCCCTTTGACCCTGATACAGTCCTGGAGATGTTGAACTAAATGAATAGTGTCTTGAAGCGCTCACATTGGGGATCTAGAGCTTTGTTATCTTCCACTCTCTTTTCTCTTCTCACTTTAGAGGTCTCCCGTGGACCCTGATACAGTCCTGGAGATGTGGAACTAAGTGAATCGTGTCTTCAAGCGATAACATTGGGGAACAAGAGCTTTGTTATCTTCCGCTCTCTTTTCTCTTCTCACCTTACAGGTCTCCCGTTGACCCTGACACAGTTCTGGAGATGTGGAACTAAGTGAATCGTGTCTTCAAGGGTTAACATTGGGGAACAAGAGTATTGTTATCGTCCACTCTCTTTTCTCTTGTCAGATTACAGGGCTCCCGTGGACCCTGATACAGTACTGGAGATGTGGAAGTAAGTGAATCGTGTCTTCAAGCGCTAACATTTCGGAACTAGAGCTTTGTTATCTTCCACTCTCTTTTCTCTTCTCACTTTAGAGGTCTCCCGTGGACCCTGATAGAGTCCTGGAGATGTGGAACTAAGGGAATCCTGTCTTCAAGGGCTAACATTGGGGAAGAAGAGTTTTGTGATCGTCCTCTCTCTTTTCTCTTGTCACATTACAGGTCTCCCATGGACCCTGATACACTCCTGGAAATGTGGAACTAAGTGAATCGTGTCTTCAAGTGCTAATATTGGGAAACAAGACCTTTTTTATCGTCCCCTCTCTTTTCTCAATTTACAAGTCTCCCTTGGACCCTGATACAGTCCTGGAGATGTGGAACTAAATGAATAGTGTCTTCAAGCGCTAACATTGGGGAACAAGAGCTTTGTTATCTTCTGCTCTCTTTTGTCTTCTCAATTTACAGGTCTCCCGTGGACCCTGATACAGTCCTCAGATGTGGAACTAAGTGAATAGTGTCTTAAAGCGCTAACATTGGGGAACAAGAGCTCTGTTGTCTTCCGCTCTCTTTTCTCTTCTCACTTTACAGGTCTCCCGTGGACCCTGATACAGTCCTGGAGATGTGGAACTAAATGAATAGTGTCTTTAAGCGCTCACATTGGGGAACAAGAGCTTTGGTATCTTCCGCTCTCTTTTCTCTTCTCACTTTACAGGTCTCCCGTGGACCCTAATACAGTCCTGGAGATGTAGAACTAAATGAATAGTGTCTTCAAGCGCTAACATTGGGGAACAAGAGTTTTGGTATCTTCCGTTCTCTTTTCTCTTCACACTTTACAGGTCTCCCGTGGACCCTGATACAGTCCTGGAGATGTGGAACTAAATGAATAATGCCTTCAAGCACTAACATTGTGGAACAGGAGCTTTGTTATCGTCCCCTCTCTTCTCTCTTCTCACATTACAGGTCTCCCGTGGACCCTGCTACAGTCCTGGAGATGTGGAACTAATTGAATCGTGTCTTCAAGCGCTAACATTGGGGAACAAGAGCTTTGGTATCTTCCGCTCTCTTTTCTCTTCTCACTTTACAGGTCTCCAGTGGACCCTGATAAAGTACTCTAGATGTGGAACTAAATGAAAATTCTCTCAAGCGCTAACATTGTGGAACAAGAGCTTTTTTACCATCCCCTCTCTTTTCCCTTCTCACATTACAGATCTCCCGTGGACCCTGATACAGGCCTGGAGATGTGGAACTAAATGAATAGTGCCTCTAAGCAGTAACATTGGGGAATAAGAGCTTTGTTATCGTCCCCTCTCTTTTCTCTTCTCACTTTGCAGGTCTCCCGTGGACCTTGATACAATCCTGGAAATATGGAATTAAATGAATCGTGTCTTCAAGCACTAACATTGGGGAACAAGAGCTTTGTTATCATCCCCTCTCTTTTCTCTTCTCACTTTGCAGGTCTCCCGTGGACCCGGATACAGTCCTGGAGATATGGAATTAAATGAATCGTGTCTTCAAGCACTAACATTGGGGAACCAGATCTTTTTTTTTTCCGCCCTCTTTTCTCTTCTCACTTTACAGGTCTCCCGTGGACCGTGAAATTACCCTGTGACGAATCCCACGCTTAGAGTTTTATCTGCAGTCCTCTTGCTCAGTCGAAGGAGTCACGTATTTCTTTCCTTCACACAAGTTCTCTAGGGTTTATAAACTCTATATGATATTAGGTTTCTGATGGTAGGGAGTTTTCATGTTATCAGGGGTTAGGTCTGTAGGGGAGGGGAAAATATCTTGTAGCTGGGACCCCGAAAATTAGACTGACGAAAGACAGATTAACCAGAGAAAAGTAGTTTATATGTGCATCCTGCATACCCGCAGGAGAAATTCGGTGATGCGTAACTCAAAGGGACGGTTAGGACTTGGGCTTATATAGCAGTTTAAGAAAGAATAGTACGTTTGTAGAGAAGTAACAAGACAAAGGAGAAGGGCTTTAGGCTTTTAGTGGCAGCCAACTCTGGGAAGGTAAATTAGTGTGTGTGTGTGGGGGGAACTAATGGAAGACAATGGTCATTTAGTAAGGTTTGTGTAGGCCCTTTCCGGTGCCATCTTGCCTCCAGTGATGAGGTATTTACCCCCTTCCTGGTAGGGAATTCACAAGGGGAGTTTGTGTTCTGTTTTCAGGCAGGTAGGCGGAGGGCAGAGAGCTCATCCTGTGTTTGCTTTCTCTCATTTGCTTTCAGCTCCGAATGATCCTTATGCCATTATATTTTGGGGGTGGCATGCTCTGACCCCCTTTAGGTCAGAATTTCCAATTCTGCTTTTGTAAAAACTGGCATTAACCTCTCAGATGAAGTCCATTGCCTCAGCCTTTGAATCTACCAACGTTTCTCTAATAAGCAAAAAGGAAATTACTTCTTCAAGGCCTTTGTAAACAGTGTTTAACCAATCTGTATAATGTTTAAACACAACAAGTCTTCTGTGTGATTTTTTTCTTTTTAAAAATTCATAGAATTTTAATTTTTATAGTTCTAACTATAGTTTGTGAGTTGTCTACCAAACTACACATTTCACCAGTTTTTCTTTTAAGTGCTCATGAGGTAAAGGATCTTTCGTTTCATTTAAAATCATTTTTACAAGAACAGCAAGTACATAGACCCCAGGATGGGAGGGTGCCTGACACAGAGAAGGCACAGCAAGAGTCCACCAGAGCTGAAACACAGTGGCAAGGGAAAGAAGGATGAGAGGTGAAGTCCAAGAGCCATCGGGTTCATGAGGGCCCTTGTCGGTCATGATAAGGACTTTGGGATTTTTCCAAGCCTGATAGGAAGCCATGGAAGCTAAGGGGTTGGTAGTGATAAGACTTGAATGACCTTTAGGAAGCATCCCTCTGGCTGTTGTGTTAAGTTAGATGAGGAGGGAAGCAAGGACAGATGCA
This sequence comes from Balaenoptera physalus, assembly GCF_965194825.1. NCBI lineage: Eukaryota > Metazoa > Chordata > Mammalia > Artiodactyla > Balaenopteridae > Balaenoptera > Balaenoptera physalus. Next base: position 10,051,094 of record NC_138904.1, on the reverse strand, counting down.
GGGACACCAGTTAGGTGGCTGTAGCAATGGTTCAAATATCATTTAACTGGTTTCAAACAAGAGTACACAAAGACTGGTCTCCCTGCACCCTTATAGTTGACAAAGTCCTTGGTGATGGGGTTGAGGACACACTACCCCCAAATCTGGCACTTTGGCATAGTGAATATTTTAAGCTGAAGCAATTTGAGAAACTATAGGTGCAGGAAGGCCTCTCTGACCTTCCCCTGAGGGAGGTCATAAGACCCTCAAGTGAGAGGTGCCCTCCTCAGACCGAGGAAAGCAGCATCCTTATCTCTGCAGGTGGAGGGATGCTGGAGGGAATCGCAGTGAACAGGTCTTGCTGGGTTTCTCCCAGTTGACTACCCTTAGCTCCACATTTTCCCACAACTTTTCACTCTTCATCAAACCTAGTATAGAAACACTCAGGTGTAACTGTTTCTTTGGGTTTTCACTTCCTTATAAAGGCTCCCAGGTCAGATAAAATTTACATTACATAAATGTGTGCTTTCTTCCTTTTTAAAAAAATTTTTATTGGAGTATATTTGATTTACAGTGTTGTGTTAGTTTCAGGTGTACAGCAAAGTGAATCAGTTATACATATACATATATCCACTCTTTTTTAGATTCTTTTCCCATATAGGCCATTACACTGAGTAGAGTTCCCTGTGCTATACAGTAGGTCCTTATCAGTTATCTATTTTATATATAGTAGTGTGTATATGTCAATCCCAATCTCCCAATTTATCCCTCCCCCCACCAACCCCCTGGTAACTGGAAGTTTGTTTTCTACATCTGTAACTCTATTTCTGTTCTGTAGATAAGTTCATTTGTACCTTTTTAAAAAAATTAATTAATTTATTTATTTGGCTGCACCGGGACTTAGTTGCGGCACGTGGGCTCTTCGTTGCAGCGTGCAGGATCTTCGTCGTGGCGTGCGGGATCTTTAGTTGCAGCATGCGGACTCTTAGTTGCAGCATGCGGGATCTAGTTCCTGACCAGGGATCGAACCCGGGACCCCTGCATTGGGAGCATGGAGTCTTAACTGCTGGACCACCAGGGAAGTCCCTAGACCAGTTTTTTTAGATTCCACATATAAGCGATATCATATGATATTTGTCTTTCTCTGTCTGACTTACTTCACTCAGGATGACAATCTCTGGGTCCATCCATGTTGCTGCAAATGGCATTATTTTGTTCTTTTCTCTGGCTGAGTAGTATTCCACTGTATATATGTACCATATTTTCTTTATCCATTCCTCTGTTGATGGACATGTAGGTTGATTCCATGCCCTGGCTATTGTAAATAGTGCTGCAATGAACATTGGGGTGCGTGTATCTTTTCGAATTACGATTTTCTCCAGATATGTGCCCAGTAGTGGGATTACTGGGTCATATGGTAATTCTATTTTTAGTTTTTTAGGGAACCTCCATGCTGTTCTCCATAGTGGCTGCACCAGTTTACGTTCCCACCAACAGTGCAAGAGGGTTCCCTTTTCTCCACTCCCTCTCCAGCATTTATTGTTTGTGGACTTTTTGATGCTGGCCATTCTGACCAGTGTGAGGTGATACCTCACAGTAGTTTTGATTTGCATTTCTCTGATAATTAGTGATGTTGAGCATCTTTTCATGTGCGTTTTGGCCATCTGTATGTCTTCTTTGGAGAAATGTCTACTTAGATCTTCCACCCATTTTTTGATTTTTTTTTTCTGATATTGAGCTGCATGAGCTGTTTGTATATTTTGGAGATTAATCCCTTGTCGGTTGCTTCATTTGCAAATATTTTCTCCCATTCTAAGGGTTGTCTTTTCATCTTGTTTATGGTTTCCTTTGCTGTGTAAAAGCTTTTAAGTTTCATTAGGTCCCATTTGTTTATTTTTGTTTTTATTTTCATTACTCTAGGAGGTGGATCGAGAAAGATCTTGCTGTGATTTATGTCAAAGAGTATCCGGCATTACATTTAGGTCTTTAGTCCATTTTGAGTTTATTTTTGTGTATGGTGTTAAGGAATGTTCTAATTTCATTCATTTACATGTAGCTGTCCAGTTTTCCCAGCCGAGTGTGATTTCTTCTTGTTCATCTGTCTTTTGTTACAGAGCCCCAACCAAGAGCCTAGATAGGAGAAGAAAGATTTTTTTTCCTTCCCTACACTGGCAGTTTTGCAAATGGATGTTTCATAAAACACAACCAACCCTGAATTCCCAACCCATGGCCCATAATAAAAAATAACAAACAGCACAGAAATTCAGCACAGTATAGCCTGGATCCTGGTTGCCATGGTTGTGGGTGATACCTGCACAGGACATAAACATCAGTTGTTATACCTGAATGTAGAAGGGCTCTCTTCATGGGATTTCACACATCACTCTCCTTTTGTCCATGTTACTTTTTTTTTAGACTAAAAATTTGATAGAGTTGCAGCTCTGTCGCTTCTCTGAGCACTTCCTGTGATGAGAGGTTCCTTTCATTCCCTGTTACCATCTCTAAACACCGGTCGGGAAGCCTGCAGCTGGCAGGGCTCCACTGCCTTTGCAAGGGTTGCGCCTTCATCTTTTAGGTCAGATTTGCTTTGTTATTTATAGCTTCCGAGTAAATGCAAAATATTTTACTAAAATATTCTTACATCCCTCAGAGGTATTTACTGTAAATACCTAGATTATAAAAAGTGCCTTCTTGGGGCTTCCCTGGTGGTGCAGTGGTTAAGAATCTGCCTGCCAGTGCAGGGGACACGGGTTCGAGCCCTGGTTTGGGAAGATTCCACATGCCGCGGAGCAACTAAGCCCAAGCACCACAACTACTGAGCCTGTGCTCTAGAGCCCGTGAGCCACAACTACTGAGCCCATGCGCCTAGAGCCCGTGCTCTGCAAGAAGAGAAGCCACCGCAATGAGAATCCGATGCACCGCAACGAAGAGTGGCCCCCGCTCGCCGCAACTAGAGAAAGCCCGCGTGCAGCAACGATGACCCAATGCAGCCAAAAGTAAATATAAATTAAATAAATAAATTTAAGTAAATAAATAAAAGGTGCCTTCTTGCTTTCAGAAGAGCACACAATCTGAAGAGAGAACTGATGACAACTTCATATAATCCCATTTATATTATTATTTAAAATTAGATTTCCAGAGATGTTACTAAGCTCTACCAGAAATGCTATGCTGTAATGATTGCACATTGGTTTACACTCTGCCAAGTGCTGGGGGCCAAGAGATGAGCTAGACGCCATCCCAGGCCTCAGGACGCACAAAATGCAGGTGACAAAGCCACAATCATTTTACAGTTCAAGAACTATAAGAGAGACAGACTGTAGAGGCAGAGGTGCAGGGGACCCAGGAGGATCAGGGAAGGCTTTACAAAGTCTCTGACCCTAAGGGTAAATCTTGAGATGAAGTAAGCCAGGCAGAGAAAGCCAAGATGATGTTCCATCACTGGACTTGCTAGATTCCTGGCACTTTATATACAGCATCTCAGTTAAGTTTCACAACTACCCAGCCAGCACTTTAGAGATGAGAAAACTGAGGCTGAGAGACATTAAGTTACTTGCCCAAGGGTACCCGGAGACAAAGCCAGGATTATTCATAATGAACAGGTGGGGTTTTTGGGTTTTTTTTTTTGCATATCAGTTTGCTTCCGGAAACATCCAGTCTTCCTGTTAATTCCATGCAAGGTACAACTGTTTTTCAATTGTGGTTTGTTTTTCCAATGGCAGGAGTGTGTGGTTTGCAGACTACACCTCAGCACAGTGCTATGCCCGCTTCCCTCTGTGGAGAGATCAGCCAGGAATGCTTGGCAGTGGTTGCCGGCTCTCCTGGCACAGGGGAACCTTCCCGGACCTTCTTGTGGCACCAATGTGGTTTATCTGATGTTCTGAAAAGTAAGTGATTTTTAAAATACTTAAATTTAAACATATGAAAACATATAGTTTTAAAGTGACATGAATATGTTTTTTATGAATTTGAAGACTAAGTATATAAATGCAGTTTCAAATGCCATTTCCTATAAAATATAGTGGCCTTTACATTTTCATTCTCTTTCCTTATGACCTAGGGAAACTATATGATACAGATAATCAATTTTGACAAAAGAGGCAGGCTGTTTTGCATCCTTTGTTAAATTATCACCAACGTCTGTGCTGGACAGTGAAAGAAAATAGAATTAAAATAAATTTGTTGGATATATTCTTGCTTTCTTTTAAAAATATAAACAGGGTACAAATAGGAGTAGGTTCTAAGTAGTCGTTAGTCTTTTTCATATGATGACATACATTTTAAAAAAATCTAAAACAGCCATGGAAAAGTTACAGATCTGATTAATAAGCAAATGAAAACATGGCCCATTCAAAAACTTCTTATTTTTGGAATATATTCAGTTTCAAAATGTATATAAACAGAGAGAGCTCCTAGCGGTTGCTTTTAAATAATCAAAATAGGATCATAATAGGCTAATTTCACCTTTGTGCGTGGAAACAAAAAATTCAGACATTTCCAAGGGTGCCCGGGAAGGCCTGAGTCAGCTGAAGTAGACCTTCGCCCATATCCGAGGGGAAAGAACTCCCAGGTGTCAGTGGTCTGTGTGTTGGCATCTCTGAGTCTACTAGGCCAACTGGTCTGGTCTTTAGTGTCTGCGCAGACTGAGGACTTCCATCTCTGCAGAGTTTTTTCATGCAACAGATGGACTTTTACCCCCCAGCTTTGTGAAATCTCAACAATGGCTGAGCAGAAAGTTTCCAAACATCTTAGTGGATTTTGATATCATTTTTATATGAGACGGTGGCTCAAGGGCTTGGGGGTTTCTTTCGGGGAGGTGATGAAAATGTTCAAAAATTGATTGTGGTGATGGTTGCCCAGCTCTGCCAATATGCTAAACACCGTTGAATTATACCCTATTTTAATTTTGTCGTCTGTGAATTATATCTCAATAAAGCTATTACAAAAAAATCAAATGGACTGAGGGAGGGAATTGGAGACAGGATCTCTGCTGGATATTTATCTCAGTGAGTCGTTCTAAACCTTTAGTATCCCAATTATGCATACATATTATCGAGAAATACTGGCAGCCTTCCTCAAAGGGGCCTTCTGGGAGGCACCCTGCCAGTTCATACTGACAGCCATCCAGCAGGCAGTGGCCTCTATCCAGGCAGTGTGCTGGGCCCTGGCCTCTGCATTTCTGTGTAGAAGCCCCTCCCTCTTTCAGTCACACAACAAACAGGGCTAAAGCTTCCATCCACAATCATTGCGCCGCCTTTTTCTTCCCTGTTTGTCAAGCCACAGATTCGAGTTACACTATCAATGACATCAAGCCCCTGGAACATAGCAAATCATGTAGAACCAACCCAGAGCAGTTGCCATTTATGTCTCTGGTTAGATCTGCACTCAGAAAAGAAGCAGCAGATAAAATCAGCCCTAGACCCTTGCTACTCACAGTGTGGCCCAGGCATCAGCGGCATCAGCATCACCTGGGAGCAAATACAGAAACGGGGGCCCCATCCCGGACCTATTGACTCCAAATCTATCTCTTCACAAAGCTCTGAGTGATTCTAGTGCATGTTACTGCTTGTGAAATGCTGACTCATCCTCAGGAACTGGGCCTATGAACTCTGCCTTCCTGCTTATATCTTTGGATGAAATGCCCGAGTTCCTAGCCAGCACTGGACTTTCCACTTGTCTCGGTTACCAGCCAACTCCACCCTCCATGTTGCTAAATCCAAGCGACAATTCTCAGCCCTGAAACCTATCAGCAGCAGTTGACACACTGGCTTCCTTCTTGAGAACACCTTTTTCCATGTGGCTTGCAGTAGGTTGTGCTTTCTCTGGTTTTCCCTCTAACTGGCCACTCCATCTCAATATTATTTGCTGCTTCCTTGTTATTTTCCTGACCTCTTAATTTTGGAGTGTCCAGAATTTAGTCCTTGGACACCTTGGATATCTACAATCATTCCTTTGTTGACTTATCTAGTTCCATGGCTTTCTGTAGCATTTATGCTGATGACTTCTCTTCCTTATCTTCAGGCTAGCATCCCTCCTCTGAATTCCAGGCCCATAAGTCTAACAGCCTACTTGAAAAGTCTACTTGGATGTCTAATAAGCATCTCACCCTTAACATGTTTAAAATCAAGCTTCTGATCTTCTCTCCAGTACTGCTCGTCCACTTAACGGCAACTCCATACTTGCATAACTTGAGCTAAAAACCTTGGAGGCATGCAGGATTGATACCTTTCTTTCTCTCACATCGAACTTCCAAGCAGTCAACAAATCCTATTGGCTGCATTCCAAATATATATCCAGAAGCCCAACTTAAAAATGGGCAAAAGATTTGAGTAGACACTTCACCAAAGAAGATGAAATAAGATACAGGGATGGCCAATAAGCACAGGAAAAGATGCCCAACGTCATTAGTCATCAGGGAAATGCAAATCAAAACCAGCACGAGATACCACTTCATACCCACTAGAATGGCTATAATAAAAAAAAGTCAGAAAATAACAAGTGTTGGCGAGGATGTGGAGAAATTGGAAGCCTTGTGCACTGCTGGTGGGAATGTAAAATGGTGCAGCCACTTTGGAAAATAGCTCGGCAGTTTCTTAAGAAGTTACACAAAAATTTACTACACGACCCAGCAATTCCACACCTTGGTATATATCCAAGAGAAATGAAAACATACATCCACACAAAGACTTGTATGTAAATTTTCATAGCATTATAATTTGTAATAGTCAAGAAAGTGGAAACAACCCAAATGTCCATCAACTGGTGAATGGATAAACAAAATACCAAAAAATGGTCTATCCATTCAAAGAAATAGTGTTCAGTAATACAGAGGAATGAAGTACTGATACATGCTGTAGCAAGGATGCACTTTCGAAACATTTCCTAAGTGAAAGGAGCCAGTTACAAAAGATCACACTTTCTCTGAGTCCATTTATATGAACTGTCCAGAATAGGCAAATCCATAGAGATAGAAAATAGATGAGTAGTGGCCAGGGGCTGGGAGTGGGACTGGGAATTGTCTGCCAGTGGGCACAAGGGATCCAACTGGGGTGATGGAAATGTTCTGCAATTGGACTGTGGTGATGGCTGCACAAACTCTCTAGCAATCATTGAACTGTGCACTTAAAATGAGTGAATTTTGTTGTATGTAAATTATACTTCATTAAAGCTGTTAAAAATATCCAGAATCTGACCACATTATGTTCTCTGCCACCATCCTGCATCTCAGCCAGCATCATCCCCCACTTGGATGACCACAGTACCTTGCTAAGTGGTTGCCTGACTTCCACTCTTGTCCCCTAGGTATATTTCCAGTACAACAGCCAGAGTGATGCTGGGAAATGTGCACATCAAATCATGTCACCCTTCCACTCAAAACTCTCTCTTGGTTCCTGGCTCCAAAAGAAAGGCAAAGTCTTTAAAGCCTTGCCTATCTGGCCCCTCTGCTACCTTTCCTCGACTTTTTCCTAACTTTCCCAACTCAGCTACCACTTCCCCCCTTGCTACATCCTGCACTCAGTCACACTGGCCTCCTTGCTAGTCCTTGACTGTGCCAGGCACATGCCTGCCAGAGGACCTTTGCATGAGCTGTTGCTTCTGCCTGGAATGCTCTTACCCAAATTCCCAACAACTTAACCAACCTTTCTCAAGCCCTAGGTCAAATGTCATCTTGGGCAGTGAAGTTTCCCTGGCTGTTTATTACGTTTCCTAGCACCCTTTCTGATTTTTTTTTCCATAGAGCTTATTTAATATTTAAATACAATGCCTTGCTTATGTATATGGTCTATTGTCTGCTTCCCCCCTCCCCCCAACTAAATTGTAACTCCATGGGGTAGGGATTTTTGCCTTTTTGGTTCACAGCTTATCTCCAGCCCCTAGGACAGTTTCTGGCACATAGAAAGCCCTCAACAAATATTTGTTGAAGTTATGTGCTTAAGAAAACCGGAAGAGCCAGGAATATAACCTATCAATACATACGTACATTTAAACGAAGGATTAAAAACAAGTTTAGAGGGAGTGATTGTAGTTTACAATAGGCAAAACAATTTCAGATTGGAGTGAATGGAGAATTGGAAAAGAGAACATTTTCTTTCCCGGAATATTTTTGAGCTTTTCTTCCCCATGTAGTGTCTTTGAGTGGGCATCGGATATACCATCAAGTATTAGGCTATGTGCTCAAACTAGCATACAGACAATTGTCCAGTTATCTTATAATCTTTCCCTTTATTTAGCATTTTCCATTTTCATGTTCAATAGCATTGTCACCAGAAATAAATAAGGAAAAGGAGATCAAAAACAAAATTCTGTTTGTTCACTGTTTTAGTTGCCAGAAGACCCTACAAATATTTGATAAGGAATGGAATTTAAAGAGTTGCTTGGTGATTTCCTTGTTGTTTTCACTTAATTATCTGTGCATTACAGACTGTACTTGGTTGTATGTCAGTAATTTTAAAAGTGACTCTTTGAAAATAATCATCCCCAAATCATATATAAATACCCTATTTTCAACTTAAGAGTTTTTTTTTAAGTTTATGTGTGGTTTTTTTTGTGTTACAATTCAGTGGTTTTTAGTGTTTTCACAAAGTTTTACAACCATCACCATTATCTAATTTCAGAACATTTTCATCACCCCCAAAAGGAACCCTGTACCCATTAGCAGTCCCTCCTCATTCCCCCTCCCTCCAGCCCTGGGCAACTACTCATCTACTCTCCATCTCTGTGGATTTGCCTATCCTGGGCATTTCCTATAAATGGAATCATGTAATATGTGGTCTGTTGTGTCTGGCTTCTTTCACATGAGCGGTTTTTTGAAAACTCAAGAAGTAAACTAATTTACTAACCAAAGGAACTGTACTGACCTTTATTTAAAATGCAACTTTAACTGAATTGACATAAATAATTTAGCATTTACATCTGTCACAATTACACATCTTCAAACTTTTGTGTCAGTAGTTGTTTTTGGTTACCATGTGCCAAACTTGACATTTTTTTTTAAACATCTTTATTGGAGTATAATTGCTTTACAATGGTGCATTAGTTTTTGCTTTATAACAAAGTGAATCAGTTATACATATACATATATCCCCATATCATTTCCCTCTTGTGTCTCCCTCCCTCCCACCCTCCCTATCCCACCCCTCTAGGTGGTCACAAACACTGAGGTGATCTCCCTGTGCTATGCGGCTGCTTCCCACTAGCTCTCTATTTTATGTTTGGTAGTGTATATGTGTCCATGCCACGCTCTCACTTTGTCCCAGCTTACCCTTCCCCCTCCCCGTATCCTCAAGTCCATTCTCTAGTAGGTCTGCGTCTTTATTCCCATCTTGCCCCTAGGTTCTTCTTGACCATTTTTTTTGTTTAGTTTTTTAGATTCCATATATATGTGTTAGCATACGATATTTGTTTTTCTCTTTCTGACTTACTTCATTCTGTATGACAGACTCTCGGTCCATCCACATCACTACAAATAACTCAATTTCGTTTCTCTTTATGGCTAAGTAATATTCCATTGTATATATGTGCCACATCTTCTTTATCCATTCAGCTGTCGATGGACACTAAGGTTGCTTCCATGTCCTGGCTATTGTAAATAGAAGTGCAATGAACATTGTGGTACTTGACTCTTTTTGTATTACGATTTTCTTAGGGTATATGCCCAGTAGTGGGATTGCTGGGTCATATGGTAGTTCTATTTTTAGTTTTTTAAGGAATCTCCATACTATTCTCCATAGTGGATGTATCAGTTTACATTACCACCAACAGTGCAAGAGGGTTCCCTTTTCTCCACACCCTCTCCAGCATTTAATGTTTCTAGATTTTTTGATAATGGCCATTCTGACCGGTGTGAGATGATATCTCATTGTAGTTTTGATTTGCATTTCTCTAATGATTAATGACGTTGAGCATTCTTTCATGTGTTTTTTGGCAATCTGTATATCTTCTTTGGAGAAATATCTATTTAGGTCTTTTGGATTGGGTTTTTTGTTTTTTTGATATTGAGCTTCATGAGCTGCTTGTAAATTTTGAAGACTAATCCTGTGTCAGTTGCTTCATTTGCAAATATTTTCTCCCATTCTGAGGGTTGTCTTTTCGTCTTGTTTATGGTTTCTTTTGTTGTGCAAAAGCTTTTAAGTTTCATTAGGTCCCATTTGTTTATTTTTGTTTTTACTTCCATTTCTCTAGGAGGTGGGTCAAAAAGGATCTTGCTGTTATTTATGTCATAGAGTGTTCTGCCTATGTTTTCCTCTAAGAGTTTGATAGTGTCTGGCCTTACATTTAGGTCTTTAATCCATTTTGAGTTTATTTTTGTGTATGGTGTTAGGGAGTGTTCTAATTTCATTCTTTTACATGTGGCTATCCAGTTTTCCCAGCACCACTTATTGAAGAGGCTGTTTTTTCTCCATTGTATATTCTTGCCTCCTTTATCAAAGAGAAGGTGACCATATGTGTGTGGGTTTATCTCTGGGCTTTCTATCCTGTTCCATTTATCTATATTTCTGTTTTTGTGCCAGTACCATACTGTCTTGATTACTGTAGCTTTGTAGTATAGTCTGAAGTCAGGGAGCCTGATTCCTCCAGCTCCATTTTTCTTTGTCAAGATTGCTTTGGCTATTCGGGGTCTTTTGTGTTTCCATACAAATTGTGAAATTTTTTGTTCTAGTTCTGTGAAAAATGCCAGTGGTAGTTTGATAGGGATTGCACTGAATCCGTAGATTGCTTTGGGTAGTATAGTCATTTTCACAATGTTGATTCTTCCAATCCAAGAACATGGTATATCTCTCCATCTGTTTGTATCATCTTTAATTTCTTTCATCAGTGTCTTCTGATTTTTTGCATACAGGTCTTTTGTCTCCTTAGGTAGGTTTATTCCTAGATATTTTATTCTTTTTGTTGCAGTGGTAAATGGGAGTGTTTTCTAAATTTCACTTTCAGATTTTTCATCATTAGTGTATAGGAATGCAAGAGATTTCTGTGCATTAATTTTGTATCCTGCTATCTTACCAAATTCACTGATTAGCTCTAGTAGTTTTCTGGTAGCATCTTTAGGATTCTCTATGTATAGTATCATGTCATCTGCAAACAGTGACAGCTTTACTTCTTTTCCGATTTGGATTCCTTTTATTTCTTTTTATTCTCTGATTGCTGTGGCTAGAACTTCCAAAAGTATGTTGAATAATAGTGGTGAGAGTGGGCAACCTTGTCTTGTTCCTGATCTTAGTGGAAATGGTTTCAGTTTTTCACCATTGAGGATGACTTTGGCTGTTGGTTTCTCATATATGGCCTTTATTATGTTGAGGAAAGTTCCTCTATGCCTACTTTCTGGAGGGTTTTTATCATAAATGGGTGTTGAATTTTGTTGAAAGTGCTGTCTGCATCTATTGAGATGATCATATGGTTGTTCTCCTTCAGTTTGTTAATATGGTGTATCATATTGATTGATTTGTGTATATTGAAGAATCCTTGCATTCCTGGGATAAACCCCACTTGATCATGGTGTATGATCCTTTTAATGTGCTGTTGGATTCTGTTTCTTAGTATTTTGTTGAGGATTTTTGCTTCTATGTTCATCAGGGATATTGGCCTGTAATTTTCTTTTTTTGTGACATCTTTGCCTGATTTTGGTATCAGGGTGATGGTGGCCTCGTAGAATGAGTTTGGGAGTGTTCCTTCCTCTGCTATATTTTGGAAGAGTTTGAGAAGGATAGGTGTTAGCTCTTCTCTAAATGTTTGATAGAATTCACCTATGAAGACATCTGGTCCTGGGCTTTTGTTTGTTGGAAGATTTTTAATCACAGTTTCAATTTCAGTGTTTGTGATTGGTCTGTTCATATTTTCTGTTTCTTCCTGGTTCAGTCTCGGAAGGTTGTGCATTTCTATGAATTTGCCCATTTCTTCCAGGTTGTCCATTTTATTGGCATAGAGTTGTTTGTAGTAATCTCTCATGATCCTTTGTTTCTGCAGTGTCAGTTGTTACTTCTCCTTTTTCATTTCTAACTCTACTGAGTTGAGTCTTCTCCCTTTTTTTCTTGATGAGTCTGGCTAATGGTTTATCAATTTTGTTTATCTTCTCGAAGAACCAGCTTTTAGTTTTATTGATCTTTGCTATCGTTTCCTTCATTTCTTTTTCATTTATTTCTGATCTGATATTTCTGATTTTTTTCTTTCTGCTAACTTTGGGGTTTTTTTGTTCTTCTTTCTCTAATTGCTTTAGTTATAAGGTTTGGTTGTTTATCTGAGATGTTTCTTGTTTCTTAAGGTAGGATTGTATTGCTATCAGCTTCCCTCTTAGAACTGCTTTTACTGCATCCCATAGGTTTTGGGTCGTCGTGTATTCGTTGTCATTTGTTTCTCAGTATTTTTTGATTTCCTCTTTGATTTCTTCAGTGGTCTCTTGGTTATTAAGTAGTGTATTGGTTAGCCTCCATGTGTTTCTATTTTTTACAGATTTTTTCCTGTAATTGATATCTAGTCTCATAGTGTTGTGGTCAGAAAAGGTACTTGATACAATTTCAGTTTTTTTAAATTTACGAAGGCTTGACTTGTGACCCAAGATATGATCTATCCTGGAGAATGTTCCATGATCACTTGAGAAGAAAGTGTATTCTGTTGTTTTTGGATGGAATGTCCTATAAATATCAATTAAGTCCATCTTGTTAAATGTATCATTTAAGGCTTGTGTTTCCTTATTTATTTTAACTTTGGATGATCTGTCCATTGGCGAAAGTGGGGTGTTAAAGTCCCCTACTATGATTGTGTTACTGTCAATTTCCCCTTTTATGGCTGTTATATTTGCCTTATGTATTGAGGTGCTCCTATGTTGGGTGCATAAATATTTACAATTGTGATATCTTCTTCTTGGATTGATCCCTTGATCATTATGTAGTGTCCTTCTTTGTCTCTTGTAATAGTCTTTGTTTTAAAGTCTATTTTGTCTGATATGAGAATTGCTGCTCCAGCTTTCTTTTGATTTCCATTTGCATGGAATATCTTTTTCCATCCCCTCGCTTTCAGTCTGTATGTGTCCCTAGGTCTGAAGTGGGTCTCTTGTAGACAGCATATATACGGGTCTTGTTTTTGTATCCATTCAGCCAGTCTATGTCTTTTGGTTGGAGCATTTAATCCATTTATATTTAAGGTAATTATTGATATGTATGTTCCTATGACCATTTTCTTAATTGTTTTGGGTTTGTTATTGTAAGTGTTTTCCTCCTCTTGCGTTTCCTGCCTAGAGAAGTTCCTTTAGCATTTGTTGTAAAGCTGGTTTGGTGGTGCTGAATTCTCTTAGCCTTTGCTTGTCTGTAAAGATTTTAATTTCTCTGTCAAATCTGAATGCGATCCTTGCTGGGTAGAGTAATATTGGTTGTAGGTTCTTCTCCTTCATCACTTTAAATATGTCCTGCCACTTCCTTCTGGCTTGCAGAGTTTCTGCTGAAAGATCAGCTGTTAACCTTATGGGGATTCTCTTATGTGTTATTTGTTGTTTTTTCCTTGCTGCTTTTAATATTTTTTCTTTGTATTTAATTTTTGATAGTTTGATTAATATGTGTCTTGGCGTGTTTCTCCTTGGATTTATCCTGTATGGGTCTCTCTGTGCTTCCTGGACTTCATGAACTATTTCCTTTCCCATATTAGGGAAGTTTTCAACTATAATCTGTTCAAATATTTTCTCAGTCACTTTCTTTTTCTGTTCTTCTTCTTGGACCCCTATAATCTAATGTTGGTGCATTTATTGTTGTCCCGGAGGTCTCTGAGACTGTCCTCAATTCTTTTCGTTCTTTTCTCTTTATTCTGCTCTGCAGTAGTTATTTCCACTATTTTATCTTCCAGGTCACTTATCTGTTCTTTTGCCTCAGTTATTCTGCTATTGATCCCTTCTAGAGAATTTTTAATTTCATTTATTGTGTTGTTCATCACTGTTTGTTTGCTCTTTAGTTCTCCTAGGTCCTTGTTAAATGTTTCTTGTATTTTCTCCATTCTATTTCCAAGATTTTGGATCATCTTTACTATCATTATTCTGAATTCTTTTTCAGGTAGACTGCCTATTTCCTCTTCGTTTGTTAGGTCTGGTGGGTTTTTACCTTGCTCCTTCATCTGCTGTGTGTTTTTCTGTCTTCTCATTTTGCTTATCTTACTGTGTTTGGGGTCTCCTTTTTGCAGGCTTCAGGTTCGTAGTTCCCATTGTTTTTGGTGTCTGCCCCCAGTGGCTAAGGTTGGTTCAGTGGTCTGTGTAGGCTTCCTGGTGGAGGGGACTAGTGCCTGTGTTCTGGTGGATGAGGCTGGATCTTGTCTTTCTGTTGGGCAGGTCCACGTCTGGTGGTGTGTTTTGGGGTGTCTGTGGCCTTATTATGATTTTAGGCAGCCTCTCTGCTAATGGATGGGGCTGTGTTCCTGTCTTGCTAGTTGTTTGGCATAGGGTGTCCAGCGCTGTAGCTTGCTGGTCGTTGAGTGGAGTTGGGTCTTGGCGTTGAGATGGAGATCTCTGGGAGATTTTTGCCATTTGATATTACGTGGAGCTGGGAGGTCTGTTCTGTGCAATGTCCTGAACTTGTCTCTCCCACCTCAGAGGCACAGCCTTGATGCCTGGCTGGAGCACCAAGAGCCTTTCATCCACACGGCTCAGACTAAAAGGGAGAAAAAAAGAAAGAAAGAAAGAAGATAAAGTAAAATAAAATAAAATAAAATAAAGTTATTAAAATAAACATTATTATTAAAAAATTTTTTTAAGTAATTAAAAAAAAAAGAAGAGAGCAACCAAACCAAAAAACAAATCCACCAATGATAACAAGCACTAAAAACTTTCCAAAAAAAAAACAAAGAAAAACCAGACAGACAGAACCGTAGGACAAATGGTAAAAGCAAAGCTATACAGACAAAATCACACACAGAAGCATACACATACACACTCACAAAAAGAGGAAAAGGGGAAAAAAAATATATATCGTTGCTCCCAAAGTCCACCTCCTCAATTTTGGATGATTCGTTGTCTATTCAGGTATTCCACAGATGCAGGCACATCAAGTTGATTGTGGGGTTTTAATCCGCTGCTCCTGAGGCTGCTGAGACACATTTCCCTTTCTCTTCTTTGTTCGCACAGCTCCCGGGGTTCAGCTTTGGATTTGGACCCGCCTCTTTGTGTAGGTCGCCTGAGGACGTCTGTTCTTTGCTCACACAGGACCGGGTTAAAGGAGCAGCTGATTCGGGGGCTCTGGCTCAGTCAGGCTGGGGGGAGGGAGGGGTATAAAATGCGGGGCGAGCCTGGGGCGGCAGAGGCCGGCATGACGTTGCACCAGCGTGAGGTGCGCCATGCGTTCTCCCAGGGAAGTTGTGCCTGGATCAGGGGACCCTGGCAGGGACAGGCTGCACAGGCTCCCAGGAGGGGAGGTGTGGAGAGTGACCTGGGCTTGCACACAGGTTTCTTGGTGGCAGCAGTAGCAGCCTTAGCGTCCCATGCCCGTCTCTGGGGTCCGTGCTGATAGCCTCGGCTCGCACCCGTCCCTGGAGCTCTTTTAAGCGGCCCAAACTTGACATTCTGAAAGCAAAAAAAAAAAAAAAAAAAAAAAAACCCTCTTATTTATAAGGTAAAGGTCATAAAATTCTTTTTCTTTAAGAAAAAGGAAATCTGGATATTGTCCCCTAGTTTCTTAGTTTAGTTGACAAAGATGAGTTCAATCAAATGTCATCACTATACCCGTTGTAAGGACTAAAGCTAGGAATTCTTAGCAACATATTGGATCAGTCTCTCCTCCCCTGCACGTCTCCATCTGAACACAGATACCCTGTGGTATAAAATTACTGTGCATTTGAATTGTGTGCCTTGTTGTAAAGTAGTCCCTTCCTCACACAGTTACATTATATCTCTAGGCTGGGGGATTTCACACTTAGCTAATCCTATGAATTTTTCTCTATTCTATCTCTATTTTATCATTGCCTTATATTATTTGTGGACATGTTTTTTCCTCTTGAATTGTCCATCAAGTTCTTAGTTGTATTTATATCCCTCAAAGCCCAGAGGCTAACTCTGGGCATGGTAGATGCTTAATGAAACTTTGTAAAATAGGTTTTTACTTAGAGCGGAATTTCAACGTGTGTTCATATGTATTTCTGTTCTGCATATTCCACCCCACACTTTGGAAGCCCGCATCCAACTTTAATAAACTAAATCAAATGTTACTATTGTTCATGTTTCAAACCCAATCTCCAGAAAAGGAACTTATTCAAAATAAGTTTATTTCATTGATGTTATGCAATTTGAAACTTATCAAATTAATAAAACAAAGCCCTGAGTTGTAGGAGCTGTGTTATATTGTGTTACTGTTCAAATATTTGGTGACC
The DNA here is from genome assembly GCF_965194825.1 of Balaenoptera physalus. Classification (NCBI taxonomy): domain Eukaryota; kingdom Metazoa; phylum Chordata; class Mammalia; order Artiodactyla; family Balaenopteridae; genus Balaenoptera; species Balaenoptera physalus. The sequence continues at coordinate 10,034,783 of NC_138904.1, read as the reverse complement.
CTCCCAGTGGGCCAGTTCTAGAACACCACACCCCTCAGATCAGATTTGCCATGTGACTTGCTATGCCCCTCTCTTTGGAAGGATTGTACACCCCAGTGTGTGACATGCTTTTTAGCCAATGACATGGGTGGAAATGATGAACATCGCTTCTGCATGGAAGCTTTGAGAGCCAGCAGGGGTATTACTTTGATGTCTCTTCTTTCAGCCAGTGAGACCTGCAGTATATCAGACAGAGGCTGCTCCACCAGCTCAGGTTCATCAGTTTGGGTCCAGAGGGGTGATGACATGGAACGGAACCACAGCTGACCCATAATGGACATTAAGGTAAGGACTAAATCTTGTTTTTGTAAGCCACGGAGATTTGAGGAGGGGTCATTTTTTCTACCACTGCATGGCTTAGCCTATGCTGGCTGATCCAAAAGTGTTAAGAGAGTGTTAACAGCGTACGGAAAACCCGAACGAACTTTTTGGCCAACCCAATAGTTGCAAATAAAGACATCCACTCCTTCTAACTTAGAAAAGGAGTTTCTTGGGGAGATGCTGGCTAGCTCTTAGAGGCAAGGCTGGAGCTTGAGTTTGGACAGTGGGCAGGAAAACAAGAATCCAGATCATGAATGGCTTAATTAAGATGCTGTCACTGCTGGGTACTAGGTCCTGCCACTGGCATCATCACCACTGCCATTATCTGTGGTCACTGGGAACCAGGGGCCACCATTACCCATGCCAGAATGAACTCTGAGCTGTTCCAGCATCTCCGTGTTGCTTTCCCAAGACTCAGATCTTCAAAGAGAGTATCTGATTGGCCGGAGTATCACATTGGTGGTTAGGATTTCAACGTATGAATTTTGGGGAGATACACACTTTCAGTCTACAGCAAGACAACTTGTTAAACTCTTTGAATGATAAGTTTTCTATAGAGTCCTTTGCATTTTCTAAGCATATCATCTGTGTTTAACACAGTTTTGTTTCTCCCTTTGCAATCATGATACTTGTTCTTTTATTTCTGTGTGCTAAGACCTCCAGTGCAATGTTGAAGAGACATACTTATCTTTTCCCTGCTTTAAAGGGCATACTTACAGATTTTAACTATTAAGAATGAATGGTGTTTGGTATAGGTTTTCAGCAGATATTCTTTATGAGGTTAAGAAACTTCCCTTTTATTCCTGGTTTGCTGAGATTATCAGGAATGGTTGTTGAATTTTATTGAATGCATTGTTTTCTTTGTCTATTGATATGATTGTATGTTTTTTCCCTCTTTCAAACTGATAATGTTAAACCACCCTTACATTCCTGAGATACATTTAAATTGTCATAACATATTCAATTCTGTTGTTTTGTTTTCTCTTGACTATGAGTCACTTTTTGCTGCTTCTTGGCATGTCTAATATTTTTTTGTTGCATGCTGTGCATTGTGTATAAATGAAACATAAATGCTCTAGATAATATCTTTTGCCATTGAGAGTTCCCCCGGTCCTTCATTAGGCAGGTAGTGTGAGGGATTTATCACTTTAATCCGATCAGGGATTGAGTTTAGGCTGAGCCTAGCTACGGCTGTGGCCAGCAGCCTGAACCGGCATGGATTATTTATGCCTATGTGGATGGCACTGACAGGAGGAGGTGAGAGGAAAGAAGTTGCTTATGTGAGCACGATAATGGTCTCAGCTTTTACACTGAAAAGGTCAAGAAAGCTGTTGATGGGCATTGGGTACTCAGACGTATGGCAGCGGGGAGGTGTGAAGAGCACAGTTCTGCTTTACTGTCCTGAGTTCTAGGAGTGGCTCAAACTTTTATATGTGTCTGTGGATTTGGAAGGGCTTCTGTCTGAAGGAACGAGTTGCTAAGGTAACTGGATTTTTGTCTGGCCCTTAACATTGTAGCCTAAGGCAAAGATTACATTTGGATGTCATTGAAAGTATTTCTAAAGGTTGCTTAAAATTGCTTCATTAAAAAATTTCCACTTATTGCTCAAAAGCTTATTGTAACATGGGATTCAAAATTTCAATAAAAATTACCCAGATTTCTACTCCCCTAACAATTCAACTGTTTTGATTTTCCCACTTCCTTTCCATTCTTCTTTTTTTTTTTAATAAACACTCATGTGCACAAACACCCATACAAACACACACAAACATACTATTTACATATTGTAACCGTGGTGTGCCTGGGATTTTCCTCCTACTGCCTTTTAAGGTGAAGTTCAGTTTATGACTCACATTCATCAGGAAATCAGGAAAGGGATCAAATTCCCCACTTCATTCCTGAAGGTTAATGCCTGCTTCGTTCTGCCCTCTGTAATTACCCAGGTTAAGCTATGTTTAGAGTGTGGTAAAGAGAGAGCAGCACTGTTCCGCATGTACTTATTATTTTTAAGGGAGTACATTAGATTTAGTTATGGCTAGAGAAACCATTATAATTTGTTTCTCCATCAGTGATGAAGATTTTGTAATAGTTTGCATCTGTATTTAGAATTTGAGTGCAGCTACATGCTAGGTTCTTGGTGAACTGCTGTGCCCTCAACCTGCACCAGCCCTGCCCACTGCCACTTGCTCATCATGAGTTACCTCCTCGCTCATGCCTTCTCTGCTCCCATCACCCTGTATTCCCACCAGCTGCACCTTGTTTATTTCCTTCAAGGCCCTTAATCCAATTTATAACTGCACATTTATTTAGTTGCTTATTGAATGTCTCCTCCACTCTTCTGAGCTCTCTTAGGAAAGGGACTGAATCCAATTTATTCAGCAACGTAAGGTCATATGATATAAACACAGCTGGTGGATAGAAGCAAAAATGTGGGAGGGTGCCTGTGGACACCCCTGAATTCCTCCAGTGTCTTGTCTACCCGCTGTAGTCTCAATGCCTGAGAGTCCACATTTCTGATTATTTAGATATGTCATTTAATGGTGAAATTGCTGACCATTGAGTTCTGTGTTTTTTCCCTGTATGTGAAAAGTATAATCAATTTAATTTTCTTTCTTTTTTTCTGGCCATGCCACAGGCCATGTGGGATCTCAGGTCCCCAACCAGGGGACCAGGGATCAAACCCGCACCCCCTGCAGTGGAAGCGTGGAGTTTAAGAAGTCCACAGTCAGTTTAATTATAATCAATATTTATGATACCTGAATCTGGGGCCCTCTTACTTGTAGCTTTTCATCAGAGATACCAGACGTGATTTCTTTCAGACTCCAGCTTGAAATGGAGTATTAACTCCTAGTGCTCATAGTAATAAGTAGGTGTTATTTAAGGAAAGGAATCATTAATGCCCAGCAACCTTGATCTGTTTTTCCTCCTTGAGTGATGCACTAGATGTTTACAGAATATAAAGGCAAAAACCCTAATTAGATGAAGGGAGACAAAATAGGTCAGTTCTTCAATGGTTTTCGTCAGTAAACAAGTTCATGGAGCAAGAGCGATAGAGACCATCTGTCTAACTTGTGTCAGCTTGCCAGGCACACATATCCAACAGCAGAAATGCCCCAAACTTGCCCTTCAGGGAAAAATCTTTCCACCCACCCTACTCTTGCACTGTCAAATCGATTAGGTAAAGCAGTGGATGGTGGGGACTTCCCTGGTGGCGCAGTGGTTAAGAATCTGTCTGCCAATGCAGGGCACACGGGTTCGAGCCCTGGTCCGGGAAGATCCCACATGCCAAGGAGCAACTGAGCCCATGAGCCACAACTACTGAGCCTGCGCCCTAGAGCCTGTGCTCCACAACAGGAGAAGCCACCGCAATGAGAAGCCCAGGCACTGCAACAAAGAGTAGCCCCCGCTAGCCGCAATTAGAGAAAACTCGCTCACGTCAATGAAGACCCAATGCAGTCAAAAATAAATAAAATAAGTAAACTAAAAAAAAGAAAAAGTGGATGGTGGAAGAGACCAAAATATACAAGTATTCTTAAGAGTCAGCTGGCTAGTGTCCAAGTAAGAGTTATTTCAGAAAAAGGAGCTTTCTGCAATTCTTTCTTCAGGTGCTGACTATGGCTACACAGATATGTTTATATGCCTCACTCACATTTTGGAACAGCCTAAGAATCACTTGTAGGACCTTCTTAGGGCCCTTTTTCCAAAACTCTTAGATTTCTCAAGGCTTACTTTAAGTCAAGATACAGTAATTTCGTAAGTGCACCTGTTAATAGCTGGTTGGTATTAGCGGTTACAGAGATAAACCCTTACCCCGTCACTCCTTGGCTATGATTATGACACATGATTTTCAGGTAGCATTTCCTTAGTGACCCTATGGAATGCTTGTTGCAATTTAGTCCAATGTATCTGACACTACGTATTTTTATTTTCTTTTGGAAAATTAACTCTAATGTTCTTATATGTTTGTTTTGTTGTGTAGTTTTAATTATGTTTTAAAATAAGATAATGAATATCTTTTCCTCCTCCCTATTGTCAATAGATTTGTATTTTATAAGCCTTTACTCATATTTCCTTGGGGAAATAACCTGTATGGATAAGATTTTTTTTACTTTAATTAATTTATTTATTTTGGCTGCACCAGGACTTAGTTGCAGCATGAGGGCTTCTTAGTTGCAGCATGCGGACTTCTTAGTTGCGGCATGCATGTGGGATCTAGTTCCCCCACCAGGGATGGAACCCGGGCCCCCTGCATTGGGAGTGCCCAGTCTTACCCACTGTGCCACCAGGGAAGTCCCTAAGATTTTTTTTTCTATAAAAGAAAAATTCATTTAAACTCAAACTAGAACTCAGTCTTTATTACATGTCCCACTTTCACAAGTATTGTAAAATTGTCTTTTATATTGATACTTGTGACAGACTCTCTCAAATAGAACCGTTCTAGTACTGAATGAAAAGTCTTAAATTAGATTCATTACCTGAAAATAACTCCCTAAAGAGCCAGAGGTTAATGATTGTGGGCCCAGGAAATAATAAAAGTGAGATCCTTCTCTTGGAAAACAAACAAACTAAATCTGCCCTGCAAAATATATTTAGAGGGACTAAAAATCCCTCTTTGGTCTCCAGGAGCCTGTATCGGAAGACCTGTGCGCTGAACTCCATATTTAAAGTGAGGAATTAAGAAGAGTTTCCTCAGTACCCCCCGTTTCCCACTACTGCTTTTTATTTAGAGAGGACAAAGGCACTACAATTTTTAACAAGCCCAAGGAAATTTTAAAAATTTAATCAAAAATCCTGTTATTTCACAGTATCACAGCTGTTCTCATTTTTCATCTACTCGTTTGTCTATTTGCATATTCATTTCTCAACGTAATCACAGCATCCTGTGATTGTGCTTTTGCGATCTGTTTATTTCCACTTTACGTCAACCTTTAAAGATAACTATTATTTCGTGCTCTCTCTCGCGGAAACGCAGCCGTAGGACCAGAGGAATAGCCGACCGGAAGAAAACCCGGGATTTAGACAGAACTGACAGGCACGGAGTGGGTGAGGGCTGGGCGAAGGCGACCTCGAGGCCCCGCCTCCCCCGGGCCCCCCGACCAGGCCCCGCCCCGCCTTCTCAGGGCTCCCGCCGGCCAGGCCCCGCCCTCTTTTCCCGGGCCCCGCCCCGTCGCCATGTTGTTCCCTCGGTGCTGGACGGGGGCAGCTGTAGTCGGACCCGGGCAGTGCCGCGGACGTCTGCTGCCCGCCGGGTCCTCGACCCTCTCTCTTTCCTCACTGCACCCGGACGGGCTGGCCCGGAGCTCCAGGGCTTCCTCCGTGTGGCCGCGAGGTGAGCGGGGCGCCGACTCCCCTCGGGGCCGGGCGGGGGCCTAGGCGGGCTGCGCGGGCGTTAGGGTCTGAGAGGAGCCCGCGGGCCGCGTGTGCGGCCTGGGCCTCGGGCAGCTGGGGCGGGAGGCGCGCGTGGCCCGTGCGGGTCACTGTCCCGCCCCGGGGTGGCGGGGCGGCTTGTTGCCCCCTGCCTCCTGCTGACTGACGCAGGTGGAAAGATGGGGTCGCGCACCCGGGGACAGAGACACACGCCCGAAGACAGAGACGCCCAGACGTCCTGGAGACACACACAGGGGGAAGGAGATCCATCGATACCTGGTGACACATACCCAAACACCCAGGGAGAGGTACACATCCACACCAACCCCCGGGGAGACACACAGGGCCACACGGAGAAACCCACCCAGGCGCGCCAACCCAGCGCACTTCCGCATGACTCATGGAGAGAAAGCAGAGGCGCGCACGATTTGATATTGGCGACCTCTGACCTGCTTCCCCGGTGGATATTTGCTAAGGTGTTGGGGCCACTCGGGAGACCAGTTGGGACGTGTGGGGTGTTATCGGATTCAGACTCTCGCTAGGGTTTCGGAATCGTGTTCCTGTCTTTCTTCTAGCTTAGTATGTAGGGAGGCAAGATGAAAATTTTAAGTGCTGACCAAGTCGTTGTGGAGGTATCAGTTGGTTTTTGGGTGGTGGTTTTTTCTTTTCAAATGATGACACATCCCGTGACCGGGGTTCTTTTGAGGAATGACTTTTCTGCTAGTTTCCAAACTGTCACGTGACCACGCGCTTTTTGTAGGATTTCGGAGGCCTGATAAAAATCAATAGATTTTGGTTCCCTTTTAAAGAAATCAATTAAAAAATTTTTTCTTCCGGGTTTGTCTTTCTGTGGCATCATTGTAGTGGAAAATCCCTAAATTGCCCATAATCTCAAAACCGCTGGGTGGAACAAAACTGAAGAGATGCCGGAAGCTCGGTGTTCTTCAGCCAGGGACTTTTAAGAAGACTTTTCTGTATTTCTCTTTTAGAAGCTTAGGTTGAAGTTGTCTTCACTGCTTGTCTCCTACTCTCTGCATCTGCTGTGGCCGTCTGGGGCTTTCAGTATTGTTGTGTGGACATTGTAAATTCCTCGTTTGTACTAAAAAGTTTCTGGCTTGCTGACTTATTTACTTTGGAGAGTTTTGTGAGTGGGGGATATTTTTGGTTTATCGTTTGTGAGGTTAGAATAGACGGAGGAAAACTAAGTAGAACGTTGTTGGCCTTGACTGCAGGCCGGGTTCTTGGAGGCTAAGGAAATACGTCAGTGCTCTTCCCTCTTGCCCAGCCTCTCCTATGTTCATTTCTTTCTTCCTCAGCCACTTCTTCCATCTAGACTGTGGTACCCTGGAGGCCTGCACATAAGTTCCTTTGGTTCTAGAGACGAACTCTTAGCCTACCCTCATTTCTTACCATTTCTTGGGCCGCCACTCCAGCACTGGGTGTTCTGTGCATGTAAATCCTGTAAGTACCTCATTTCCTTTACTTCTTACAGCATTTCTGTGGTATTAGCTCCATTTTAAAGATGAAGAATTTGCTGGGGCGTAGGAGGGGTAGGTCTGATTCCCATGGGCACGGGTGGTGAGGGGCCAGAGCCGGGATTCACAGCAGGCCTGTGTGAGTTTGGAGTGGTGGTTCTCCGCGGGGGGCGGGGGGTATTTGACAGTGTCTGCAGGCATTTTTAGTTCACACGTGAGAGGGAGTGCTGCAGGCGCCTACTGGGTGGAGACCAGGGATGCCGCTCAACATCCTACAGTACACGGGACCGCTCCCCACGACGGACAGTTGTCTGGCCCAGAATGTCACTCGTGCCCAGGTTGAGAAGCCCTGCTTGACCTCAGTCTGTGTAACTCCAGAGCTCACAGCCAGCGCTTCTGTAGTTCTTCAGATGTGATGTTGGTTCCTATTTAGGGTACCTCCTCCTCATTTTAAGAAAGAGCAGCGGGTGGGGAGGATTTGAGAACTTGAAGAGATTTCCCTTGACTAAAGGACATATTCATTCTTTTGAAAGATTGACCAAAAAATTTCTGATAACAGAATCTCCCCCCGCCCTTTTTTAAAATATTTATTTATTTGACTGTGCCGGGTCTTAGTTGCGGCACTTGGGATCTAGTTCCCTGACCAGGGATCGAACCCGGGCCCCCTGCATCAGGAGTGTGGAGTCTTAGCCACTGGACCACCAGGGAAATCCCTCCCCGCCCTTTTTTTTCCGAAGGCAAAAGTGTCAGAACTTGAGAGTCACTCAGAGCCCTTGAAGTAGACTTAGGGAATTTGGTTTCTGTATTATTCCACTTGTCAACACACATTTTCTGAGTAGCCCGTCGGTTGCTGATATAAACGTGCTGGTGATATGAAGGGCAGTGGGGAGTCCCCACCTCCCCGAAGCTTACAGTCTAATCACAGTCATGAGATCACGTTCTAACTTTGTCCTAGAACAAAATTTATTGCCCAGCCAAGGTCATGGGCCAGGTGTCTTTAAACCACACAGCTGAGACTTCCCTGGTGATGCAGTGGTTAAGAATCTGCCTGCCAGTGCAGGGGACACGGGTTTGAACCTTGGTCCGGGAAGATCCCACATGCTGCGGAGCAATGAAGCCCGTGCCCCACAACTACTGAGCCTGCATGCCACAACTACTGAGTCCACGTGCCACAACTACTGAAGCCCGTGCACCTAGAGCCCATGCTCCATAACAAGAGAAGCCAATGCAATGAGAGGCCCCTGCACCTCAACAAAGAGTAGGCCCCGCTCGCCGCAACTAGAGGAAGCCCACGCACAGCAACGAAGACCCAATGCAGCCATAAATAAATAATTAATTTGTTTAAAAAAAAAAGAAAAAAAAACAGCTGCACACCAGCACATAGGTACCTGTGTCATGGCATTTACTGTGGGTGGACTTAGGTGAAATGGGGAAAGGTTGATGTGTTTTTCTTTTAAATTTTATTGGAGTATAGTTGATTTACAACGTTGTGTTAGTTTCCGGTGTACAGCAAAGTGATTCAGTTATACATATACATATATTCATTCTTTTTCAGATTCATTTCGCATATAGGTTATTACAGAATATTGAGTAGAGTTCCTTGTGCAGTATAGTAGGTCCTTGTTGGTTATCTGTTTTATATATATATTAGTGTGTGTATGTTAATCTTAAGCTCCTAATTTATAAGGTTGATGTGTTTTTGATAGTTTTGTCAGTTGATCACGTGTGAAAATTTACAAGAAATTGGGAAGCCATTCTTGCTAAGCATAAAATTCTTCCTTGAATTAGCCTCAGTAGACAATAGTTTTGCATGCATTTTATCATTGAAATCAAGAAATATGGGGCTTCCCTGGTGGCGCAGTGGTTAAGAATCTGCCTGCCAATGCAGGAGACACAGGTTCGATCCCTGGCCCGGGAAGATCCCACATGCCGCGGAGCAACGAAGCCTGTGCGCCACAACTACAGAGCCCACACACCACAACTACTGAAGCCCACACACCTAGAGCCCGTGTTCCACAACAAGAGAAGCCACCGCAGTGAGAAGCCCGTGCACTGCAATGAAGAGTAGCCCCTGCTCGCCGCAACTAGAGAAAGCCCGTGCACAGCAACAAAGACCCAACGCAGCCAAAAATAAAAATTAAAAATAAATTTATTAAAAAAAAAGAAAGAACAAATAAGCGATGAAATTTTTTTAATCGAATTTTGCATTTTTTCTCTTGCAATCTCCAGCCTGTTTTCACCATGCCTAAAACTAGCCCCTTCAGTCCATGTAGTGCTTCATTCTGGTGGCAGATACAACTCTTAGGTGAACTTTGGGAGGGAGTGAGAGGAGTCCAGAAGGGTTGGCTCTGGGAGTTCCCTGGTGGCCTAGTGGTTAGGATTCTGGGCTTTCACTGCTGTGGCCCGGGTTCAGCCCCTGGTTGGGGAACTGAGATCCCGCAAGCCATGCAGCACGGCCAAAAAAAAAGGGTTGGCTCTGTTTAGGAATTGCTGTGAGTGTTACTCTGTTATTCATGCAGTCAACACGGCATCTTTTGTGAGGAGCTTTGCTTTTTGACTCGTGCTGATGGACAGTGTGTTGTTCACTGCTAATGGATAGATTTCTCTGCCTCTTATCAGTTTTTGTCTGCTATGGGGTAGAGGGGATGCTAAATTACACACCTAAAAATGATTGCTATCGCGTGGCGTCTAGCAAAGGGATGTGTGGTCTGTTACTACTGGAGGGGTTTTATTCTGGGAAGGATCCAGAGGAGTTGGTGCAGGAAGAACATCCACTGGCCTCGGAGGAGTCTTGCTGCATCTGCAGTTGGCTTGCTACTCTAGCCAGGTTAGGTCACAACATTTCTTTCTTCATAAAATGAGATGGTTGTACTTTATAATGTATGTCTATGAGAATACATGATACCAAGTAAAGACGTCACATAATTGGCTTCCAAGTACAGGCATACCTCGGAGATATTTTGATTTGGTTCCAGACCATCGTAATAAAGCGAGTCACACGAATTTTTTGGTTTCCCAGTGCTTATAAAAGTTATATTTATACTGTACCTGTCTATTAAATGTGCAGTAGTATTATGCCTAAAAAAAGCAATGCTTGTACCTTAATTAAAAAATACTTTATTGCTAACAGATGTTAACCATCATCTGAGACTTCAGTGAGTTGTAATCTTTTTGCAGTACTGACATCAGTGATCACAGATCACCATAGGAAACATAATAATAATGAAAAAGTTTAGAATATTTCAAGAATTATGAAAATGTGACACAGACAAGAAGTGATCAAATGCTGTTGGAAAATGGCGGTGATACACTTGCTCCAGGCAGGGTTCCACAAGCCTTCAGTTTATAAAAGCCCACAATATCTGTGAAGTGCAATAAAGCGAGTTGTGCCTGTAGTTCTGCCTCAGGCAATTTGCTGGTCAAGCAGCAGGAGGAAATAAGCCAAATGGAAGAGAGAGACAGAGAGAGGTAATAAATTTGTTAGTCAAAACCAAGGATAAGAAAATAGGGCCTGTGACTAAGTAGGTCATCAGCAGAACATTTATTAAGGATTTTTTTTTTTTGAGGGGGTGAACTCACAAAACGCCTCAGCGAGTTTGGAAAGCTGTGATACAGATGAAAGGTCAGGGTGCCTGAGGGAAGGAGGCCGGGGACCCAGGTGTGTAGGTGGAGGGGGGCCGGCTACCCTGGGTTGGGGAGGTGAGGCCAGAGCTTGCCAGAAATCCTGGGTGTGCCCGCTCGGGAGAGAACTGGGAGGAGAAATCTCCATTTCCCAGCGTGAATCTTGGTGTTGTACGTGTAGTGAAGTTGAGCTCTGGGTGTTTCCACCTTCTGGGTTCTTCCATTACTTTCTGTTAGGTTTTGACCCTGGCCAGTACAGCATTACTTTCTGTTAGGTTTTGACCGTGGCCAGTACAGGGTTTAGGATGCTGCTGCTTGTCATGAACACAGAGAAGATGAGATCTAAGTGAATGTAGGCGAGGTCATAGCTGGATCAGCATGGGCTCGGGAGAGCCGGCTGTGTGTTCTGGAAGAAATATAGAAAGAAGCGAAGCAGGCCATGGAAGCTTCACGCTGGCTTCACTGAACCGGCTCATTTAATCTCGGGGAGTCTGAACACAGGCTCCGCTTGTGTCCAAGGCCTGGTGCCTTACAAATGTCTGCTGTTGTTTGAAGGGGATGGAGAAACAGTATGGAACAACTTTCTACATTCATCCCTTGGCCACATTCATTATCCATGTGTGAAGGACAGCAGAGCAGTGTAGCCAGTGAACTGAGCTGCTGGGTCAGTGTGAACTGTTTTCATTCCAGGTTCTTGTGAACTGGATTAGGTTTTGGGGTACAGAGGCCAAGGTCGTTTCCAGAAGGTTTGTTCTCATGAGAGTGGTTGTGTTATCAAGGTTAGAGAAGCGTGAAAGACGCCTTACAGATTCCTGTTTCTGGAACGTGCTCTGTAGAACTTTTACAGATAGGGAGTGTTCAAATGATTTAACAGGTTCGCAAATGTTAGAACTCCCTGGGGTGCAGTGTGTGTCTAGGCGACCTCTCCGGTCTGCGCAGTTTCACACTTGCATGTGTAATCAGAGCAGTGATTAGGTGAACACACCTGAACATACATATGTGGTTTAGTTGGAAGTCAGAACAGAAGAGCTGCTTGAAGGACACATATTGGTGAGTGCAGAGCATTTTCTAGAATGAGTTCCAGTACTCTTAAATAAAATTTCAGCAATGCTCTTTGGGAGCAAACAGCTCCTACCCTCGTATCCTGTTCCACATTAATATTTGCACAGTACCTGAATTTTATCACACTAGCCCTGGGAAACCCCGCCTCGCGAAGATATGGTGTCATCGAAAGGAATGTGGTGTGAGCTAACGTGGGGACTGAACTCCCTTGAGCGCCAGTTGTGTGGCATCCTGTGGACGGCCAGGACCTCTGTGGTGCCCTCCAAAATGTCACATACCCTGCCCTGCCCGGTTTCCTGTGTGCACTGTCGCTTGCTCTCCCCTCCCTCATCATCCAGAGTGTTCCATCCCCAACTTCTGCTGCACACAGTTTATTAGGAAGTGGGTCTGCTGGTGGGGAAAGGGGCCCCTGGGTGCAGAGGAGGTGTCATGGGGTCTACCCTTGTGCTTTCCGCCCGGCCAGCCTGTCTCAGTCAGTGTTGAGAAGTGCCTCGTGCCCTCTGGGGTCTGTGTGCTCTCTGGGGCTGGTTTCTCATCGTCAGCTGCTTCTCGCCAAGTTAGGATTCCTGTCTCTTCAGTTTGTCACTGCTGGACTATTTGCTTTCCATCTTCTCGGTTTTGTTGTTGTCTCTCATCTACAGTTGTTCTCTCTTATTGTCCTTTTCGGGTTTGTACATGTTTTAGACCTTTCCTGTCTTTTGATGGGAGTGAAGGTCACACATGTTTGACCTGCCCTGTTTAATTAGACCAGGGAGAATTTATTTAATCTTTATGAACTTGGTTTATTGATCTATAAAACATGTTGTTCTCTCTTATTGTCCTTTTAGGGTTGGTACATTTTTTAGGCCTTTCCTGTCTTTTGATGGGAGTGAAGGTCACACATGTTTGACCTGCCCTGTTTAATTAGACCGGGGGAAGTTATTTAATCTTTATGAACTTGGTTTATTGATCTATAAAACATGGGTGGTAGTGTCCAACTTGCGGGTGACTTCAAGGTGCTCTCTGCCAGGTACCTAGTAGACATTCAGTGAACAGTGGTGGCTGATGTTACTGTGGTCATAGCGTTTGTTATTTGAGCAAACAAGAGAATGGCAGTAGGTAGGGAGGGAAGTGGACGTGTTTCTCGTGTGGGTGAATGAAGTGGGTAAGATAGAAGAAGAAAGATTTTGAAAATGGGGAAAAGAGTTGGCTTGGTGTTAGATATGTTGAATTTGAACTGCCATCCGGGTACCAGATGAATATATTATAAAGGGGGTTGGATTTCTTATCTGGTGCCCGAGCGGTGGGAGGGTAGAGGTGGGCTTTAGTTTAGGAATCACTGGGTTTTATATCCCAGGAAGACATGGTTTGGGAAGAGGTAAGGTCATCAGCCTTGCGATACATCTCCTTAAGAGCCCGTTAGAAAAGGGAGCCATCTAGGTTGCAGAAAGCCAACGGGGTGAGGGGAAGAGAAAGCAGAAACTATTATCAGAGTAGTTTTATGAACAATGAAGTGGGAAGCATTTTCAAGGTCATTGCCAGGCTGTTTAGCCCTAATAGAGGCAGTAACAGTGGCTGAGTCCTGGCTGAGACTTGAAGGTCCCGCTGAGGCCTCCAGCTGTGGGTGTGATACCTCCAAGACCCTTTCCTAGTTGGGCCTCCATTACCTTATTTGTTTAAAAAAAAATGCCTTGTGTACCATTCTGAGATTCTATATCATGTACATTCAGATAAATCTCTACATCTCAGAATTCATGGCCTACCAGGTGGGCCTCTGGTGAGGACGTTGGTCAACCATGAGGGTGTGTCTGTAGAAGTGTACACAGGGAAGTCCTATGAGAGGCACTTTCTTCTTCATTTAGGGCTGCATGTGCCTTAGGGCATTTAGATGAGGACGGAGGAGAAGCCAGTGGACGGGCCATTAGCAGGTCTCTGGTGACTTTTGCTGACATTCAGGGGGATAGAGGGGTTGAGAACCTGCGTTTAGTGAGAGGGTGGAGGGCTGATCAGGCGCAGAGCGGAAACGGGTAGTGCTGGCAGAGTACGTGGGGGATGGGAAAGCTTTTTGTAAGCAAGGTCACCTTCAGTACCTTGGTGGGGACAGACTGGAGCATCACTGATGGAGAAGTGGGATGAAGTGAACTTTCTGGAAAGCTGCCTGCGGCACTCTTACGTTTCTTCTCATTTTGACTTGGTGACAACTTCCTTGCAGAATGGGAGCCTCTAATCTAGTTGAGTCCTGTATGCCAGACATATAGCTGTTCTCTTGAAATAGACCTTCTTGGGAAATTCCACTCCTCTTATTTAATTTCTCTAACAGCCAAAGAGGTCTACCTGCTGTGGCCCTCGTGGGCACTGTTGCTATACTAACTCTTCCCTGAGCTTATATGGAAGTTCTCCAGCCCTTAACCTTTTCTGCTCCAAATTAAAGATACCAGTTTTCTTATCTAACTTGAAGAGACAAGTCAGAACCAAGGTTCCCTTGAGTTACAGCAGATCATTTAGGAATCACATTTAGTTTGTGTTTTGCTGCTTTAATGTATTTTTCTAACATGCATATTAAAATTCATTTCTTTCCAGACTTCCCTGGCTGTCCAGTGGTTAAGACTCCGTGTTTCCAATGTAGGGGGCGAGGGTTCGATCCCTGATCAGGGAACTAAGATCCCACATGCTGCGCGGCAGGGCAAAAAAAAAAAAAAAAAAATTCATTTCTTTCATAACGCAGTCTTCTTCCTGAAGTACCTAGCTGTACTTCCCAGTATAGTTTTCCTATTTTGTGACCTTTATCCATTTCTTTGCATTTTAAATTCTGTCCCCCAAAGTGCAGCCTTTAACTATCCCCACTCTTTTCTGTCCAGCATTTCAAGTGCATTTCAAGAGCTGCTTGAAGGCCACATATTGGTGAGTGCAGAGCATTTTCTAGAATGAGTTCCAGTACTCTTAAATAAAATTTCAGCAATGCTCTTTGGGAGCAAACAGCTCCTACCCTCGTATCCTGTTCCACATTAATATTTGCACAGTACCTGAATTTTATCACACTAGCCCTGGGAAACCCTGCCTCGCAAAGATATGGTGTCATCGAAAGGAATGTGGTGTGAGCTAAAGTGGTGACTGAACAGGTGTCTTTTAGGTGTCTTATTTCAGGTGTCTTATTATAGGTAGATTTATGCTTGTTCCTTTTAAGGACTTCATTAAATAAAACAAAGAACAAAATGTGATCCTCACTTATAGGATTAGCAGTTTCCTGTGAATAAGTCTCTTCATTGAACTGTCACAGTTCATGGTCAAAGTGTAATATTAGGAAAGTCTTATGGGTGAGGGAAATAGTAACGCCAAGTAAAGATGAAAGTCTTGAGGGTGTTAGGAACTACACAAATTGATCACACGAAATATACAAATATTGCAGACATGTATTGATCATTTCTTGAGGTCCACAATCCTTTTAAGAATCTGATGAAACCTTTTCATACTCTTTCCAGAGAAAGGCTCAAACACATGCTTCCATCCATACCCTCATCCTTATTTCACATGTGATTCTAGGAGGTGCATTTTCCCCCTGCAGCTCCTTCATGGACTCCCAATTAAGCACACTCGATACCTGTACTGTGTAATGCAATACTCATGTAGCTATTTAAGTTTAGGCGAATTGAAATGAAATAAAATTAACAATTCACTTCTTCAGCTGGACCAGCCGCATTTCAAGTGCTCAGTAGCCACATGTGGTTAGTGTACTGTACTGGGCATAAGAACATTTCCGTCATCACAGAAAGTTCTGTTGGATCACGCTGCTCTATACTTTCAGGATGATTTAAGAAAATTGAATTCCTTAACCAAATCTGTTTTTTTCTCCTCTCTTCTCCCTTCCCACTCTCTCCACCACTGTTAATGGTTAGTATACCTAACTACAGAGGTGCCTTGTTTTAAGCAAAATTGAAAGTATATACTTCTTTAAAGTTTAATTAGATAGCTCATCTTCATAAAAGAGTACTTACTGAAACGAGTTCTTTTAGTAGAGTGAGCTGCTCTGACATCGTGGTAGCTTGGTCTGATTTACACAGCGTTCTCCTTGTCTAGCTGTCTCTGAGGTAATGCTCAGTGGTCACCTAGATAATTTATTTCATCTGACAAGTTGTGCCTCCAGTTTGGTCTGTTCTTCTGGTATTTTGCTTAATTCTTCTGTTTTGCTTGACTTCTTGCTGTAAGAGATCATGCCCATTATTACACTTAATGACTTCCTTGACTTGCCTCTCTTTCATCTGTTTCAGCAAAGACGACTAGGAAGACTGGTAATAAAGAGTGGAGCTAATAGGCTGTTAAGCGAGACACACCTGTATTAAGATATAAGGAAACAAATACACCTCAGGCGAAAATAGAAATAATGTAAGGATTAGCCATGCTTTTGTTGCCTTGGTTAGTTTCTTCAAGCCTCGGTTTCTCAAGCTATGAAATGAAGTGGCATGCCTCTCACTAGGGCATTCAGAGTGAGTGCAAAAGGAATGTGTGATTTTGGAGAAAAAAAAAATTGTTCCTAAATTTAAACCAGGAGTGATAAATTCAGTTTAAGTTTTTGGAAGTGAGAGTTAGTCACGGGGTTTCAGATTTGAAAATCTGAAATTTTGAGGAAGCAGTTTATAAACCCAGCGTACTCTCCCTTTGGTAACTTGTTAGAGGAATGTCGTTTTTCAGCGTTTCCTGTTGCATTCAGTACTTATTTTAAAGTGGTTTCCTCATGTGACTTTCAAGTAAGAATCAAGTTTTTTGTCCTCTCCCACACATTTTTTTTTCCCCCACACATTTTAATAGACCTCAAAAATAGAATGGGGGAAGGAACTAATTGAGTAGAGAAAGAAAGAACTGTAAGTACGGTAAGTACAAATAGAAAAATAAGAATAGAATAACAAGAATGAAGGAGGAAGTAGTTCACTCTTTGTTCTCAGTTTAGCATTCATTTGGTACCTCATCGAATGGAAAGCTTTGTACTAGATGCTGCAGAACCAAAAAAGGACAAATGAATGGATGGCGTTAAGTGTTGTGTGTCCCTCCCAGGGAACTGACGCTGTAATTAGGAAACACACATACACAACTGACAGATGGTTAAAGCATAAGTGAAGGAGAGCTGTAATAGAGGTGGGATGGTTATGAGAATGAGGAGAAAGGTTAGGTTTCAGGGGACGGGGGGTGTGGGTGGCAAAAGTGGGCCTTTGGATGACTCGGATTTTCCTAGCTGTCGATGTTGAGGGGGGGGCCTGCTAGTCCCAGATAAGGGCCTGAGCAAAGGCTGGACAGTAAATGCCTGTGATAAGTTTGGGGATGGTGACTTGTAAGGATATAATTGGGACAGGCAGGTACGTGAGGTTGGATAGCTCTTGGAATGCCATGCCCAAAATCCTATATAATAAAAGTAATAAAGAAATAAATGGATTTCGTTATCTGTAAGGATGGAGGCAGTTATATCCATAACCAATAAAAAGTGTCTACGTTTAATCCATACAAACATTTCTATTTGAGATATATATTCTCCATGCTTGGATCTGACTCCCCCTTGGTTTACTGTAATATAATAATTGGCTTTGGAAGCCAGCATGGGGGCGGAGAAGGCCAGGGAAAAGGCTACTACTGATACACTATCCATGAACAATTGATAGTGCAAGATAAAAGTACACAATAGAAAAGCTGGAAAAATAGTGTTATGAAAAGGAAAGGGTTGCTTACAATGTGCTCTTTTTATCTTTAGTTTTGAGGTATTTGCTGAAAGCATAGTTCATTTTCTTTCCTGCCAGTAACCTACTTAACCAACTTCCTGTTCAGATTAGTGTGCGCCATGTATGACACGCATTGGTGCCTGCACATGGTATTGTAATCCTAATAGAGTATCTGTGTGTGTGTAACTGGCTTATTGAAAAGGATTCTGCTGAAGGGACAAGGAGATCATCTGTGGCACGTGTAAATCTAATGTTAGGGTCTTACTGCTAATTCTCAGGCTGATATAATTCCCATACTGTAAAATTCACCTTTTTAATGTATGCAATTCAATTGTTTTTAGTATATACACTAAATTGTGCAGCCGTCACCACTATCTAATTCCAGAGTATTTTTGTCATATCCCCCCCAAAAAAAAGAAAGAAAGAAACCCCATACCCATTAGCAGTTACTCCCGATTCCCTGGAACCACAAATCTACTTTCTGTCTCTATGGATTTGCCTATTCTGAACATTTCATATAAATGGGATAATATAATATATGGCCTTTTGTGTGTGGCTTCTTTAAAATACAATGTTTCTGAGGTTCATCCACGTTGTTGCGTGCATCAGTACTTCATTCCTTTCTATGGCTGATTAATCTTCCATTGTATGGATAGGCTACATTTTATTATCTGTTCATCAGCTGATGGACATTGGGTTGTTTCCATTTTTTGGCTATTGTAAATAATGCTACTTTGAATATTCATGTACAAGTTTTTGTGTGGATGTGTTTTCATTTCTCTTAAGTATATGCCTAGGAGAGGAATTGGTGGGTCATATGGTAACTCTGTGTTTACACCTTTTTGGGGAACCGCAGATTGTTTTCCATTATCGTTGCACCATTTTACCTTCCTGCCAGCAGTGTATGAGACTTCTAGTTTTCCCACATCCTCATCAACACTTGTTATTGTCTGCCTTTTTGATTTTAGTCACCCTAGTGGGTGTGAAGTGGTGTCTCATTATAGTTTTGATTTGCATTTCACTACTGGCTAATGATGTTGACCATTTTTGCCCATTTTTAAGTTGTTTTTTGAAAAATTATTGATTAATTTTAAGAGTTTTGGATACAGGTCCTTTATCAGATATAAGATTTGCAAATATTTTCTCCCATCCTGTGGGTTGTCTTTTCACTTTCTTGACAGTGTCCTTTGAAGCACAAAAGTTTTAAATTTTGATGAAGTTCAGTTTACCTATTTTTTCTTCTGTTACTTGTGTTTTTGGCTTCATATTGAGTTATTTTTAATATAATCTTGAGTTACAGAAGAATTTAAGAAACAGTTGTCCTTAAGGTCTGGTGGATAGCAGTATTTGGTGAAACTTTAAAAGAAAATCATTTCTGTTTCATTTCAATTACGGCATTCAGTCAAGCTAGGCTTTAAGTGAAAACGAAGCTTTAAAAAATATTGAGTCTGCCAACCCCTGTCCAAATTGCAGATTCAAGAGCAAAATCAATTATTGTGGTTGCCTTAAAAAATACACATTTGATATTAAAAAAAGGAGTATGAATTTGCAACCAAATCAGGACTTTGAAGACTGAACTCGGTATTGATTATTCGAGGTTTTCTTGCAGACTTTCATGTTAACCTGTGAGCTTTTACATGGTGTCATCACGACGTGCACGTTCTTCAGGTTTATCACTTAACAATGTATTTCTACAGACCTGTGTTTCCATGTCTCCTCAAGGGCGGCAGACGATCCCCAATTATGCATTTAGGTCATTTCCGTTTACCCCACTTGGAAAGTCATTCCTTCCTTCCTTCCTTCCTTTCCCTCCTTCCCTCCCTTCCCCCTTCCTTCCTTCCTTCCTCCCTCCCTCCCTCCCTCCCTCTCTTCTTTCCTTCCTTCCAAGATGGTTTTAGAATGGTATGAGGATGTATTTTTTTGGTAGAGTCTAGAAAATTGACAACTCAGGGAAAAGTCTGGGCATTTTTGTCATGGTATAATACATTTCCATTAACTGATTCTTTTTAGAGAGCTTGTTTCATTATAAAAATGAAATTGCCATGGGACTTCCCTGGTGGCGCAGTGGATAGGACTCCATGCTCCCAATGCAGGGGGCCCAGGTTCGATTCCTGGTCAGGGAACTAGATCCCACATGCATGCCGCAACTAAGAGTTTGCATGCCACAACTAAGGAACCCGCGTGCCGCAACCAAGATCCCACGCATCCAAATAAATAAATATTTTAAAAAATGAAATTGCCGTGATAGGCATGCTGATTTCAGTATTGTCTCTGCACATAGAGGTACGTGCAGGGTGTGCTAGGAGCGCAGGGGAAGGGCTTCACGGGGAGACGAGGTCTAGCTGCATCTCCAAGGGTGAGCAGGATTTCGCTGCCCGCCAGAGAGCAGGAGGAGGGGTTTGTAGTGAATATCTTACTGCAGTCTCAAGTACGAGGCCCAACCACCGCAGTTTTCAGCCCCAAAGTCGCTGATACCATTGGTACTGACAGTTGAGAGGGATGGTAAGGGATCCATCGCAGCTCTGCCCGAGGCCTCCCTCCCGCCCTCGCCGCAGTCTGCTCTTGATCGCAGCCAGCTGCCTTTCTGGACTCCGCATCTGTTCAGGTTGCGGGCTGCAGAAGCTATTTCAGGGCTCCGCTCGCTCCGAGGGTGTCAGCAGGAATCCTTCCGTGGCTGCTGAGGCCCTGCCCGCCCCAGGGCCCGCCCGTCCAGTCCCGTCGACACAGCTCGCTCCGCTCTCCCCGGCTCCGGGTGCCCGGCCCACCCTGGCCTCTCCCAGGACGTGCCCGGTGCCTTGGCAGGGCCTTCGCACCACTGGTCCCGCCTCCTGGTTCTGGCCCCCTCCCCCTTCCACAGGTTCCTCCTCCTGCTGCTGAGCTTTGCTGGTGGTCAGACCAAATCCCCCAGCAGTGGGCTCAGCCTTTGGGGAGGCTGGTTCTAAGGACGGCACGCGCCTGAAACGGTCATGGAGACACTGCTTTAGAACAGCCCACGCTGGAGACTGGTGCATAGTCTCGCGCTAACACAGGGGAACACTGCCGATGGTCCTCTGGCCTTGGAAGTTACCGCTTCTTTCTTTAACTGAGCGGCAGGTGAAGTAGCTCTCTCTGTTACAGGATCATGTTGGATGAAAATGTAATTCCCCTCATGGCTGGAATCACGCAGCTCCGTGAGATGCTCACACTTGGGGCCTGATCTGACCTAGGGAGCTGCAGGGGCAGAATCCCTGCACTGTTTAAGCTGTTCTTTGGGTTTTGGTTGTGTGTTGTACTCTATAGCACGTACCTCTCATTTGTAAGACTTGTATCAGTTATAATGCAAGAGGGTTTGTGCCCGGATTGTCAGCTCCCCCAACTACGAGCCCCACCTGCCAGGGCCTGGGTGTGGCCTGCATCCTGAGTGCCTGGCCGGGGGAGGCACGCACTGAGGACTCCTGCAGAACTGCTTTCCTACCCGCTCCACGCGCTCGGCTTCTGGGAGGCGCCGCAGGGTTCTGCAGATGTGTGATTGCAGTTGCATTTAAAACATGTTCAAATTGGAAACTCTAATAGAACTTAGGTAGACTCAGATGTGCTTTATCTATATGTCAGTGGATTGAATACTAGTAGTTCTGTCAGGTTCACTTGTTTCTGTGCAGATCTTGAAATAGAGCAAGCAGGTGGAAGACTCTTCCCATTGCTACCCCTTCTTTTCATTATACCTAAGACAGCAACAGGAGCGCCCTCTGAAATAAACGCAAAGGCAGCTGAGACTGCCGCGCCTGTGGGTTAGCTACTGGGCTTTGGAGCCGGTCGCATTCCGATCTCACTGCCCCCCTTGACGAGCTGTGTGACCTCGAGCAAGGACCGTAACGTCTCTGAGTCAGAGTCTTCATCCACAGGGTAGGGATAATGAGAGGCTTGTGAGGAGTGAACACAGTGAAGCAGAGTCAGTGGCTTGCAGGGCTCAGTCAGTGTTAGCGTGGTGGTGGTGGTGGTGATTTTCTCCTTAACCCCCAAATATCAAGATTCTGAAGGGTATCATTTTTTTCATTGAATTTATAAGTTGAGGGCTGCTTTACGTAAGTCCCACAAAAATGCCCTTTGCTTTTAGAAAAGGGAGGGACAGGGGTTTGGAACTGTTGGTTTAGACCGGAAGAGGCTAGTAGTTCAGCACAGCTCCGCCTGGTCGGTACAGGAGGCCTTCACCCGGAATTTGGTCTGTAGGGCTAGGATCCGTTGGCGTCCTAATGTCTGCCTGCGTGGCCCTCTCGTTTGTTCTGCCCAGGACTCTTCTGAAATTTGACTGAAGAAATGGCCATAAAAGAAATTACCTCGTTTCTATAAAGCTCCCAGTAAAGACTTCTTCATGTGTCCATTCCACGGAGACTCCCTGCGCTCCTCTAACGAGCCTGGCACAGGGGTGAACCGCTCCCCCGTTGTCCGTGTCCAAGTGGGTCTTCCAGACAGCCCTAGACGTAGGTACCGCTGTCACCGGAGTCGCCAGAGCTGCAGGATGTCAACTAGCCTGCCCACGAGTCTGCGCTCTTGGCCTCTGGCATGGGGAACCAGTCCTCCTTTCCGACAGTGGGCCTCCATTCGCTCACAAAATTTCCTGTCTGCCTTGGCTGCCCAGAAAGAAGCTTCACGAAATTCTGCGCTGCCTTAGTCTTTGCCTGACTTTTCCTGTGTCACATTGGGTGCCTCTCCCTTGAGTGGTCCTTCTTTTTTCCTTGTTTGTGTTAGCTTTATTCTGTGGAATATGATTATTCTAAAACACTCAAAATTTGGGCAGATTTTGAGTAATTTATAGTTTACATTTCATCTTAACCAAATTTTACAGCTGTCTAAATGGGATACTTAGAAAGGTAGGATGGGTGGGGGCAGGTGAAAAACTTGTTGGAAAAAAACAATGGTTAAAGTGTAGTATTTGATTCTAGGGCTATTTTTAGGCTGAGAAGGGTCATGGGCAGCTTTCAGGTGCAGTTTTCCTTTTAAATTAAGAATCTAGCTACTAATGGAAGTCAGACATTTCTTTTGCATTTTAATTCTTGTGTTTACTCTTAAAGTTATGAAAGCAGATTGAATCTACATTGCTAAGGTGTGCTTTCTGATTTTTTCTTTGCAGATGATGATGTTTGAACTGAACAATTAAGGTAAGATTATGGCTTATGTCACATGCTTTTCTTATTCAGCTTTCTTTATAGGGTTTAGCTGATTGCTAAAGTCATGTTTTAGC
Source organism: Balaenoptera physalus (assembly GCF_965194825.1). Taxonomy (NCBI): domain Eukaryota; kingdom Metazoa; phylum Chordata; class Mammalia; order Artiodactyla; family Balaenopteridae; genus Balaenoptera; species Balaenoptera physalus. The sequence continues at coordinate 10,011,999 of NC_138904.1, read as the reverse complement.
TTGGGTGAAGATTATTGCCTTTGGGCAGTCCTTCTAAACTGGAGTATAAAAGGCCTTCATTTTAAGGTAAGTTTTGAAAAGAGCATATCAGGATACGTTTATTCATTCAGCTTATACTAAAGAAGTTTCAAAGCATTTTACTGTTTTCAGAGAAGAAAAAGGGGACATTTTGAATGTTCATAAACTCATTATGTTACGTTAATGTAGAGATTGCATGAAGCTAGCTTTTGTTAGATGTCAGTGGGAAATAAGATAGTCCGTATAATTATCTGTATCACCATGTGTGTTTATGTTCAATGCTACCGTTAGACTCGGAGAGCTGTTTGTACCTGTGTTAGTTGTTTGAGCAAAGGCCAGCGTACCCCCAAATAGGATACCTGGGAGACCCCAAATTATACATGAGAAATGTAAAAAATTGTACCCTATTTCCTGGTGTGTGGGGCTAGCGTATCCCAAATTTGTTTGATCAGAATAAGGGCACAAACTAGGAAATGCCACATTATTATGAAGAAAGAAAAGAACTATGAGAGTGTCCTGATAGAGTTACGAATTACAAATCTCAAGGAGTTTCTAAGACTTAATTTGGTAGATGTATGTAACCACGCATCTGGGTGGAGGTTGTCAGATTGCACAGTCTGGTTTATAATTTGATGTACAGATCCTAACAAGTTGATGCTGTACAATGAAACTTTGTGTCCAGTGAGGCAGTTAGAGACTTACTAAAATCCTGAGATAAATGATAGACTAGAATTCAGCACATCTGTTACACCCTTGTAACACAACGTGGAACATCTGTGTTTATATAGCTTCAAAATCACGAGAAAGGAACAATCTTGGGATGGGGGGCTGCTGGGGGAGGTTCCCAGTGTAGGGTATGACGGTGCTGAGCGGTTCTGAGGGCCCAGCGGTTAGTTCGTGAAGTGGGGTTGGGTTCGCCAGCAGAGGGAGCAGCACGTGCCAGGACGAAGGCAAGGGCGAGTGTGAGGGCCGAGCGTGTGGATCGGAATTTCACTTCCCTCTGGCAGTGCGTTTCGGAATGGCTGATGCCAAGAATGGGCAGCAGGGCCAGGTGTCTTGCCTTAGAAGTGGGACTTAGAACTGAATCTCTGGAGAAGCACTGAAGAATGTTAAAGAGGGAGCGTTAGATGCTTTCCTTGTGTCAGAATAGTTGGTGTGCTTTTTTGGTTTTGCTACTCTTTTTTCCTAAGTTGAAGTCGTGTAAGCAAGATTCCAAAGAATTAAACAAAGGAACCGATTTAGTGCACTGTTACTATGTCAGGAAATTAAAGGGCTTGAGATAGTTTCAGTTTCCTCTCTAATATTAATTTAGCCTGAGCATTGGGCAGAGCCATCCATTGAAGTCGAAAAGTCTCCAAGTAGTATGCACTTTAATTGCCTCACACTTTCGTTGGCCAATTTAAATTGTATTAATTATAGTAGTAATTACTGCAGTAATTTAAAAGAGCTAATAAGAGTTAGGGACAAGTTGCCACATATTTATAAGAATGGTGTGTAGCATGTAGTAGGAAATGCAGAATTCTTGCACGTTATGGGAAGTGTTCAGTTACATTATACCGGGTCATACTTGCATATAACCAGGCGATTGCCAGGTAATGTTTGTTTACTGCAGTGATTTTGCAAATTCATCCTAGTCAATACAACAATTATTGTTCATGCCTTTATTACCTTCCCATTGAGGGATTCACAATATCTACTTTCATGTTCAAGTTAATTACCATTTTTCCTCTAGGGCTGTGCTGTCCAATACAGCTGTTGGCTCTTTAAATGTGACTATTCAAATTAGTGAAAATTATATAAAATTTAAAATTCATTTCCTTGCTCCCACTAGCCACTTGCGGGTAGTGGCTGACATATCAGACAGTCCAGATGGAGGACATCTCCATCGTTGCAGAAAATTCTGTTAGTGCTACTGTAAAGGTTGTCTTCTTTTACAAATATCTTAAAAGCCATTTAATATTGAAATATTCACAGTTTAAATGATATAATTTGATTCAAAATAATTGGGCAGAAGGGAGAATGGGACGCTATGGAGGAAACAAGATTTGCTGTAAGTTGATAAATGGTGAAGCTAGGTTTAGGGTCTGTGAGGTGTCATCATATTATTCTCATTATTCAGAAATTGTGTATGTTTGAAAATTTTCATAATAAGGAATTAAAACAGAAGCCTTAAATAGGAACAGAGCTCCGCTCCCACCAGCCTACACAAGGGCGTCTGAATCTCTGTACCCGCCCCACCCCGCCCCCCGCCGGGGGACTGGTGTCGGGGAGGGAGTTAGTCCTGCCCCAGGGCTTCCCCTGAAGGGTACGCATGGTACCACATTTTTGTTTAATGTTCATTTCATTCCCCCTCGAAACACACAAGTAACAGCCCAGGCGCGCATTTGTTCAGAAGAGTTGGAGCTGCCCAAATGAATCTTCTGGGTAGAATGTACTAGGTTATGATATTATATCAAAGATTCGAGTGGTGCTGACATTAATGTTAGCCAACTCAAAATAGTGTTCCTAATGAAAAGAATAGAGTCCTTTACTCGGTGGTTGGCTTCGATCTATTTACAGCCAGATCAGTCAGTTGTGTCTCTGGTTTCCTGCTTACCAGCTCCTATGGGGATGGCGCTGGGAGAGAGAAAGAGGTGGGTTGTCTAGAAACCCCCTGGCCTGAGAGGAAAGCCATCAGTGAACACTGTCACCGTGCCACCGGAGGGCTGTTTGCAGTTGCTACAGAAACGTGCCAACTTTGGTCTCCCACTGCATCTGTAACAAACGGTGGCAGGGCTTATTGTGAGCCAAGAGGAACGGTTGAGAGGACAGTCTTTGGGGTCAGACTTGGCCTTGAGTGCTAGCCTCAGTCAGCGGTGACCCGAGGAAGGGGAAGAATGAGCCCTCAGCAGCTGTCAGAGAGAGTGACGGTCGGGTGGTGCCTGGCACGAGGCGGAGGGCTCAGTAGGTGACATCTCTTGCCGTCCGGTATTCCGTGCGCAGAAAGGAATTGGGGCTCTGTGTTTTATTTCCCTTAGACACTGACATTCATAGAGGCATGTAGAGCCATGTACAGGTCTAAAGGAATGTAATGGTACCCTTTTATTTTACAGGGTTCCGAAATCAGAGATCTTGAGATTAAAAATGGCAGGAAAATCATCGCTTCTTAAAGCAATTCTCCTTGGAGATGGTGGAGTTGGGAAGAGTTCTCTAATGAACAGATATGTGACTAATAAGTTTGATGCCCAGCTCTTCCATACAATAGGTGTGGAATTTTTAGATAAAGATTTGGAGGTGGATGGACATTTTGTTACCATGCAGATTTGGGACACGGCCGGTCAAGAGCGGTTCAGAAGCCTGAGGACGCCATTTTACAGAGGTTCTGACTGTTGCCTGCTTACTTTTAGCGTCGATGATTCTCAGAGCTTCCAGAATTTGAGTAACTGGAAGAAAGAATTCATATATTATGCGGATGTGAAGGAGCCCGAAAGCTTTCCTTTTGTGATTTTGGGTAACAAGGTTGACATCAGTGAGCGGCAGGTGTCTGCAGAAGAAGCTCAAGCCTGGTGCAGGGACAATGGCGACTATCCTTACTTTGAAACAAGTGCAAAAGATGCCACGAATGTGGCAGCGGCCTTTGAGGAAGCAGTTCGACGAGTGCTTGCTACCGAGGATAGGTCAGATCACTTGATTCAGACAGACACAGTCAGTCTGCACCGAAAGCCCAAGCCCAGCTCATCTTGCTGTTGAAGTTCGAGAGGTTGCCCGTGCGATCTAACCAGCTCACACACATGCACAGATAAGCACAGGGTGGAGACGAGAATTCGTGTTTGCAGCGATGGATCACGTACTCATGAAATTAAACTAACCACATTGCTGCCTTGTTGGTGGGTGGGAGAAGGGACACATCCACTCCCAGGAGAATCTCTTTACTCAGTAATGGCACCTTACCTTTATAAGTTGTAACGGTTGTCTAATAATGTTTAATTTAAATATGTATGTCACACAGCTAATAAATGAGATGACCAAGACTTTATACTTAAAACAAAACACTTGAGTATCCTAGGAGTTACTGTTTTTTCCCCAGGAAAATGGAGAACTACTTTTTCTATGTGTATATTTTTATGTAATTAGCACTCTGTTCCTGGTTCAGGGAAAACATGTCCTAAAGCAATAATGTTAGATATTAAAGATTAAAATCCAGTGCATTTGCTGTGTAGTCGTGTGATTTGAGGACGTGTTCATTCGGTTTAGAATTATGTGCGTGTTCGCTTTTTCATTCTACGTATCAGGAGTGATCTCACTCATAATCACTTGTCACTTGTGTGCCCTCCCCCGCCCCCCAACACAGAAGCCGGCTTTATCACTCTTGGAGGAGGTACTGCTTCTGGATTGTACTGTGTGTGCGGGTAAATGAAGACATCTTTATTTGGTCATGTATTTATTCAGTGTCTTCTGTGTCACTGAGCTTTGTTTAGTGATTTGGTCTCAAGGAGATTTTTCGTCATTCTGCTGCAGTGAGCAGCCTTATTGATGAGCAAGTTGTGGTCTTTCGTGGGTAAAGTTCACGCGCTGCGCCATTCATGCGGATCCCATCCCACAGAGGAACACCAGTGCCAGGCGCACGTGTTAGTGAGGACAGGACCCTTGGCTGTGGAGCGGTGGGTTATCAAGCCACATGCTTTTGGGGGGTTGTCCTGTGCGGGGGGGTACATTTTGGAACAGCTAGGTTGAGAGATTTCTCTCCCTGGCCCTGCTCCTTGGAACCACTTGACACAGAACACCAATATAGTAAGCTCAGCTTTTGAAAATCTAATTTCCTAACACAACAGATTTGGCTCTAAGCAAAACATTTTCACATTTTAAATTTGGGGAAATTAAATCTCTCTGTAGTCTCAGGTTAGAGATAGCTGTAGTTTTTATTATTTATAATCAATTACGCCCCCGCCCCACCAAACTATAATCCTCCATTCAGAAAACAAAATAGGAATCCACCATTAACAAATGAGTGTATATTATATATTCCCTTTGTTTTTTTCTCTAGGGGACTTGCCTTGTTATTTTAAATCAAGTGTACCCATTGTTTAGTGACTTGCCCTTTTCTCTTAATCTGTCTGGATATATTTCCATTATATAGTAGACCTCCCTCATTTATTTGCTGCATGGATGTCTAGCAGTTTATTCAAACCGTTCTCTGCTGATAGCTAGCTAGCAGTAGTAAAGTTTCCCACACCTTGCTCACCAGTGGATATTAGGAGTACGTTTTTTGTTGTTTACCATTTGAATAGATGATAGAGTCACACGGTTGAACATTATAAGGCACAAGGGACAAATATCTACCATTGCCACCGAGTTCCTGCGCCTGGAGGCAGCCGTGTGTCAGTTTCTTGGGTATCCGTCTAGATTTTTAGTACGTAAGGAAAGCATATTGTGTTAGTTCACTAGTGCTGCCATAACATGCAGATCAGGCAGTTTAAACAATGGGGATTTCTTTTCTCACAGTTCTGGAGGCTAGAGGTCCAAGATCAAGGTGTTGATAGGTTTAGTTTTTCCTGAGTCCTCTCTCCGTGGCTTGCAGGGGATCTTTCCTCTGCACACAACACTCCCCCACCTCCACACCCCCCTGTCTCTCTGTGTCCAGATTTCCTCCTCTTATAAGAACACCAGTGAGACTGGATTAAGGGACCACCCGAATGGGCTCATTTGAACTCACATTAACTCTTTAAAGGGCCTGCCTCCAAATACAGTTACGTTCTGAGGGACTGGGGGCTAGGCCTGTTGATTATGAATTTTTTTTTGGGGGGGGACACAATTCAGCCCGTTATACGTCTGTGTGTGTGTGTAGGTATTTACAAAATGTATAATTTTGATACTTGTATAGATTTAACTAATACCTTAGTGGTTTTTCTAAACTTCTAAGCATCTTTTCAATAACCTTTTTTTCAGCTAAATCTTCAGGGATTAGATTAGTTGGCATTCCAGAGGTCTAGAGCTGGGCAGCAAAAAAAGGATCATAGGACCGAATCCTCGTGTGTGTAGACAGGCTGACGGAAGGGAGAGTAAGGCAGCTCCACAGCGTGACTTAAAGGGACCCGGTGAACAGAGGCTGACCAAACCCAGCACTGAAATGGGACGAGAGGAGGAGGAACAGGACCTGACTGAACAGCTTCCGCTTTCACAGCAACGACAACTCGCTGACCTGACGGAGGAGCTCTTCAGACAGCAGCAGAAGGTAGCTGAAAATCTGAATCTTTTAAGAAAGTAACACGGGCTTTGCCTGGCAGGTGTTATGACACAAAGATGAGAACTAGGGAAAAAGTGAGAGCTGGGGAGCAAAGCAGGTGACTGCGGTGGCGGTGGTGGTTGCAAGAGGGGCGAAGCAGCTGCGGAGCCCGAGGAAGCAGGCGGGAGGGAGGGACTGGGGAGCGCACTGTCCCATTCAGGGCTGGGGCCCGGGTGTTACGAGGCCCGGCGGCTGCCGCTGTGATGACAGGTGCTTTCGTGCTGTCTGCACATGTAAAGCCTTGGAGACAGAGTTCAGGGTTAAGAAAAAGGCAAACTACTGAACTTGGGAGGATGGACCGATGTACACTTGCCAGTCGATGTAGCAATTACAATGTGCTGCGTGCAAGATGGAAAAGTGCATGTTCTTCAATGAATTACTGCTTTTGTCACCTTTTTCCCCCTTGGGGAAAACTCCCTAGTTGAAGTTAAAACATCCTAGATGGTCCTCATGTTAAAACCTGGCGTTTTACATTTCTATAAAACCTTGTGTAAGCTTTCACTTTAATAGCATGACCCTGTGACGGCAGTTCCATCCACAGTGCCAGCGGGGCTTGTGGGGCAAGGAAGCATTAGGTAGAAAAGAGGATCTGTGTAGTCAGTGGATTCTGAGAAGTTACCACCATGGGCTGTCAACCAGGAAGTGCTGTCATGACCGTAAAGTGAAAGGACACGGGTGTAGCAGGGTGGAGGAGAGACCGAAGGTCTCTGCATACGTGGAGAATGTGGGCGCCACCGAAGCGTCCTAGGCAATGAAAGAGGACCGAACCCGATTTGTGCATTCTATTTGGATCACTTCGGGAGTGCTAACGTAGATTACAGGTTTAATGCTGACTTGCGTGTGCTCAGTGGAGCCCGATGCCCTGGGTGCTACTGATGTCCCCCAATTGGTCTTGTGTTCCAGAGCTTTAAGTGACAGTCACCTACTACCAGATCTGAGTTTTGCTGGCTCTTTTGCTGTTTTTTTTTTTTTTGGTTTCTTTTGCTTTCTTAATGGTCAGCACCTGGTTTTCCCCTTGTACCGGCCCTGGTTCCATCCTTTCAGCTGTCCTGTCCATGTGCCCACAGGCTTTCCCAGCACGGCCCACGTTTCAGGTCCTACCCACTCGTACGCTCATCGCTGAATCTGCCTTCAGGCTCCTTCAGAGGCAGTCATACGTGAAATCTGACACTTAACTACAGTGATCTACTCCCACAGGGCCTGTGTTATTCGTTCCCATCTCACCATCACAAGCCTGGTGACAAGGCTGTTTGCAGGGCACCGCTGTTGTGTGGCCGAGCTGGGATCCAAACCATCTCCACCCTACAGCCTCCTGCTGGAGCACCACGCCGCCGCTCCTCACCGGAGCATTGCCACCCTCTGCGCTATACGCTCACTGAGGGCAGAGCAAACTGTATGCAGTAAGTACATGTGTGGGTCTCTCCAGTGAGCATGGCGGACATTACGCCTGGATTTCTAGCTGAGTATCTTTTTCTGCTCCCAAAGCTCTGGCACCTAAGTTTGAGGCGATTTGAATCCTGGAAAATGAGTTACGATATATGTTAACATGCAGACTTTCATTAGGGGAAACAGGACTAAAATGGTAGTAGTAGTGGTGGGGTGAGCAGCACTTTAAAAATTCAACATTGGGAATCTCCTGGTGGTCCAGTGGTTAGGGCTCGGCGCTTTCACTGCCCGGACCCGTGTTTGATCCCCGGTCGGGGAACTAAGATCCCGTAAGCCGCGCAGGGTGGCCAAAAAAAAAAGAATAAAAAAAATCGATATTAAACTTCCACAATCTTGGACAAACATCTTTGTTTAGGAAATCAAATAAATACGGTAAAAAATTATGCTAGCAACTTCATACAAAGATACAGGACCAAACTTAGAATTAATTGCTCAGGTTATTCAGAATGGAACAAAATTCTTCAAGTGCTCACAATTAGCACAGAAAATACGCAGTTATTATAACTTGCTTTTCAATGGACATTTACTGGTTTACTGTAAGATCCCACGCTGTTACAGTACAAAAAAGAGACTACTCCTGCCCCCTCCGGTATACAGCCTAAATGGCCAAGAGCGCAAGTGTTAATGTGATGCAAGCTTTTCTTTGTTTACAATTCTAAAACTGCCTTACAACTTTTTACTAGTACAGCTAGCAACGGGTTCACTTAATCTTCAGTTTACTGTCTGAGGGAAAGGAGACATAAGAACATAACCTGTCACTTTGGTCCTAGCCTCCCACTTTACAAACATGGATCCAGGATTCTAGTATTACAGCAGGATCACTGTTCCAGTCTCTGACAGGGGCAGGCCTGTGGCATTTGGCACTGCAAAGCTGTCTGCTGTGGCTTCTTGGCTTCTTAGTGTACATATACTACTTCTATGTATACTACCTATACGTTTTCATAACATCTCTCGATGTATAGATGAACCCATGTATGTGCTATCAACTTCATTCCCTACTGCAGAAGCTTTTGGTTTTAAATCTGCCTACCAAATCTTGACAATGACATTTGGTTCTGGATTGTTAAAACAAGATCAAGCTATCTGAATGAGGAAAGTCAAAAGCTTATTCTCAATTTTTAAAATAAAAATATTTCAAGCTTACTGATAAAGAGCTCTTCATAAATAACACTGTTCACAAGCAAGTATCAATCTGTTGATAATCATAAGAAACTGAATATACTATTTTTAAATATAAAAGCGATTTCATTAGGTTTAGATAAATTGAGACTACAACTAAAACTTTTCCATGCTGTTTAATCAAGTTACTTACAATGTACACATTCCTGAGTACACCCCATTGTAGTGACACTGTTTACGTCCGAATTTTTTGCATTCAGCTTAAAAGGTGTTTCTTCCCAAGAAACTGAACTTTTCTGTCAAATGCGCTTGATCGAATAGGAGAATTGGGTTCATAAAATGGATTCATTCCAAACTAGAAGAGAAGAAAGTATTAAGGTGAGCTTGTAAAAGTTAAAAGGCTGACATCATAAGTCTCTAAAAGGAAAATCTTTTAAAGTTTTAAATTAAGTCATTAAAGACATTCAAAGCAAAGTCTGAAGACCACATTTTTAAGTTTCAATGAAGATGTTCCACTGTTAAATATTAACAGCCCCTTAAGGAAATTTCTGTCTTGGTGTTGAAGGGAAGTACCTGTGGCAGAACCCATGGTGGCACGTATGGTAAGTGCTGCCTGTGTGAGCAAAGCCAACTCCCGGGATCCACCCTGTGTGTGAAATACAACTACATTCAACGTTCATTATCAAGATGTGGATTCATCCGGTAGGCCCTTTGGCTATACAAAACACATGAAAAATCTGATATGCTCAGAGTGAAGGAAAGGTTATCCCACACTGCTTTTAAAAGTTACTCTTGTGCGGTAGTTTTTAACAATCAGGTTTTTAATACTCTCCTTTAACACAAGGTGAGTGATCAGTTTCTCAGATAATGTAATGAGTATATGATAGTATGTGTGAGGGGAAATTAGTACTGGATGGAATCACAAATGAGGAAAGGAGTTACCAACTTTTACACCTTAATCACTTGATGTTGTCCATCTTTATAAGAGGGCTAAATATTCTTACTTGCTACTTCTGACTAGGAATATTGATTGTTAACTGTGCTGATATGCAAAAAACCTTGTCCAAATAGAGAAGGTTTAAATTATTAAGAATATACTGTCAGCACTGCAGTTTAACCACTCACATCTTATTACTATTTCATTTTTTCCAAATGAGTATCAAGACATGCGCGTGGCCCCTTTCTCCTTGAGTGACTTTGATAATACATGAATCACTTCCTGTTTATGATCTACATTCATTGCACTGTAACTTACTTGTTAAGTAGATGGAAAACATTTTACATTAAAATTATGAAGCAACTTCCCTCATACAGACTGCTTCTGTCTCTCGCTTTAGGGTTCCCTCATAAAATCAACTATATGCACCAAAAGGGGGAGAATGAAACCGATTTAAAAATAACTACGACTTGTTGTCCTGCCTACGTGGTAAGCTGGTGGTAGAGACCTGCCTGGTGAGGGAGCTGCCGGGAACCGTCCTGCTGGAGGAGAGCTCTGCTGAGAGGAGAGCTGTGCGGTCTAAGGGGGCTGCCTCAAAAGTTGGAATCTCTTTTATAACCAGATTTTACAAGGTACAGAACATACCATACCTTTATATATAAATCATAGACATCAGTAAAGAAGTTCTTTATCCCGTCTTCTTGCCTGATGTCATGCAGCATAGTAAATCTCATATGTGAAATAATTAAGGTATAATCTTCTTTAGAAATGAAAACTGAAAAGCGATCAGTCGATACAATATTCTTCAAATGAGTCACATGCAGTGTATTTTGCGATGGAAAAGGTGAATCTGTACACTGGGTTCAAAGTTAGGTTAGTTTTATCTTGAAGAGAACATAATCTTTTTAAGTTAGAAAATAACTACAAAATAAAATCACCATTGATATGGTTCAGATAAACCTTAACTTTATATATGAGACTTGGTTTTAACATTATCTGTTAAACAAAAGGTGAGTGTTTTTTCCCCCTAAAAAAATAAAAGCCCCGTAAGTGGCAATGTTTACCTAATATTTTGCAGTCCACAGACTCAGAACCTGGCATTTAGGTCCCACCTTGGTCTAGTCTGTTACCCCAACCCTTTGTTAGAGCTCTTTATTAAACAGGTAAGGATATGACCCGCAGTGACGAATGCTGAAACGAACCACTCATTGAACTTGTCCACCGTCTTCAAGTACATGTTGTTTGACAGCCACATGTTCTCATCTACGAGGTCGAGAGCCGCGTGAGCTATGAACTGGTTCAGATGGCGGTGATCGTCCTAGGTGGCAGCGAGCAGCACCAGATTAACATTTCCTTACAGCGTCAAGAACAGCCACACTTCACTCTGCAAATTCTAGACACAGCTTTCGGTGGGGTGGGGGGAAGCTTTCTGCTTTTACTTCGATTATTGTCATGAGATTTACAGAGGTCTTCAGTGCTTTCACATTATTTTCTATTTTATAATCTGGTTTCGAAAGTTCAATAAATAGAAACAGCCAATTCCTTAGTAAATGAAATGTGTCCAAGAAATTATATTTTTAAAATTTTGCAAGAAGGAAGTTACCAAGTTCTGTAACCATTTAAGCATGTGAAAAAAAGGATACTACATTAAAAAAAAAGATCCTGCTTTTTTTTTTGTTTTTCTTCCCCCTCACCATTCCTCCCTTCCCCTCAGCTTAGATCCTGATTTCAAGAAGCTTGCATCTTTTTAGAGGAGGAAGACAGGAAAAAACAAGGTAGGCTGGGGCTGGGGGTAGGAGGCGGGGCTTCATGTGCGGTGACACCCAGTGAGCAGTGGAGACAGCCTGGCACAGGGTCTTGAGGTACAGGGAGCTCACATGGCAGGGACCTGGGAGTGGCAGGTGGCCAGGCTCAGCCCCAGCTGCGTATCCCCTGTGCCGACAGTGCCAGGTGGTCCTGTCAAAGCCGGGGGTGTCCTTTTCATGGACTGTAAAGGCCTAACTGAAGAAGGTGGGACTGTCCCAGCAGAATGTGGAGAAGGAATTCACAACCTGGAATGCAGTCTCACTCCTGTAGAATTCTTACTTTCAAAATGCATTTTTCAAAGAACACCTCTGTTACAGGTTGAATTTGTGCCTCCTCCCCCAATCCCTGTGTTGCAGTCCTAACCCTCAGTACCTTAGAACGTGGCTGTATTTGGAAAGAGGGTCGTTGCAGATGTAATTAGTTACCATGAGGTCATGCTGCAGTTGAATGGGTCCCTAATCCAATGACGGATGTATTTATAAAAGGGGGAAATCTGGAGACAGTCGCGCACCTAGGGAGACTGGCACGTGAGGACTGCAGTTCTGCTGCCACAAGCCGAGAACTGCCAGAAGCTGGGAGAAAGGTCTGGAACAGACCTTCCCTAGCTCCTCTGGACGGGCACGGCCCTGCCGACAGCTTGGTCTCAGACTTCAGGGCTCCCCAGCTGTGAGACAAGACGTTTCTGTTGTTCTAAGGCACGCAGTTCCGGGTACTCTGTGACGGCGGCCCTAGGAAACGAACATGACTTCCTTGCTGAGGAGGCTGTTCCCGTGCCTGGGCGGCCGAGTTGCCCTGGGAGCCCTTGCGTAGCTAAAGCACGTTTACACTTCCCCCACGGCACCGTGACGGAGCCAATTTAACCCTCAGAGGAGTGGACGTGTATTGTCTGGCTCGCAGTAGTGCTTTCCCTGACACTGATGATCAGTCTTGAGACGTTAGAAGAAAACTGTAGAAATGGTTTACGGAGGTGAGTGGTAGCAGGAGAAAGAAGATGCAGTCACGCGACACTATTTTTACATGCACTGCTTTGCCTACCACAAGGCCACCGGAGTGAGAGAAAAACTGTAAGCAGCCGCGTACCACACAGAGCAACTGCTGCTGCAGGGACGCCTCACATCCAAGTGTTAACGAACAGTGTGCTCACGTGAATGTGGGAAAGTAACGTAGCAACAACACCTGCTACAGTAGGTAGTACCTTGGATTTCTGTCATATTTTAGTGGCAAGATCTGAATAGCTGAAAAGCGTCTTACACTGGACATTACACATCACATCTAATTTCAAACATCAGTTCCGGTCTTAAGGGACATTCAAGCCTATTTTTGGAGGTTGGGAGAAACATAGTATAACCTGTCGGCAATTTATTTGGAATATGCACTTGTACAGGGAGATGGAAGGGACCAGCTACGCTCATCCCAAGACTCTATGGCTCTGTTTACTCTCGGTGGCAACATGTTCTTGAAGCTTGTTTTTCGGGAACCACTCTTGACAAGAAGGTTGGGTGGCGTCACTGGAGAGGAGAGCACGAGGGCACCACGCGGCCAGTGGGTGCCACATGGGGGTCGCCGAAAAAGGCCGCCGTCTCGGGCAGCAGGAGGACGTGTAAGTCGGGGTCTCTTTTAACCCTCCCGGGGTAAGTGGATCTAGTACGTGTGTCCTGCTGAAAAAGGTGATTCACGGGGACAGAAGGGACTTTCCTGGCATTTCAGGGCAGCACCACGTGCTCCTGCAGACCCACTGCAGGTGAGCTATGTTTCTATGTGCTCAAGGAGCCGCCTTCACAGGGGGTGACACAGGGAACTGATGACCAGGGAGGGGAGACCCAGGGCATCTGCTAGTGCGTGCTAAGTGTGTGCTGAATTAGAGCACGAACAATTCAGAGGATACTCCTGGCTGGCTTCTATCAACCTGAGGGACTGCAGAGCAACCCTCATTTAGTTGTGCTGGGTTCGTAGTTACCTCATCTGTCCAGATCTCTTGCAGTTCTAAAATCACATCACACCATTATCGTTACAGCAATAGAACAATTTTTTAAGTTTCCATACGCACTTTGGATTCTGCTTTTCCAGCTGGCAAAAACTCCATTTCAAAAACTGGATTATCATGGTGACCAACAATGACAAAGTAGAAGCTTCCAGACATTGTCTTCAATATATAGCTCCAATTAAATGAAAATAACACATATTTTTAGTACTCAATACTGAAAACCAAAAACCAGGAAGTGACGAACTCCATTTTTTTTTTTTTTTTAACTTAAACCTGAATTGTAGAGGAGGTGGCCCCTAAGCTCGGCATGCTTTCCAGCATGCCACTGTAGATACATGGCTTTTGGATGATACAAATTCTTTATCTGTGATATGTCCTGGAGAATCCACTACTACATTTTCATAGGGAAACTGGAAGACCTCTAATATGAAATCATAAGAACAACATTCTCATGATCCGAAAGTGTGGAACATTTAGGGTAAGCTGGCTTAAACTTGGACTAGATCAGTCAGCATTGGCGCTAACACCTGGGTGCTGATTAGGAAATACCTGACTTGCCTTGGAAATTTTCAGGACGGACGCTTCCAAGGAAGCTAAGAACCACTCTAGCGCATGTCCTTTACAGAAAGGAGAGCTCCTGGAGCGGTCAGCTACAGGCTGTGTGGTACTTGTATTCCCACCTCAAGGGGCTATGCACATAAAAGAGCCTGTTATATGCCTCTTCAAACACCATTTATGAGAGAGGAAGAAACAGTTTTGTACTCTAGAAGAGACGGAAGTGGTCATAATCCAAAAGGAAGACATTCTGAGTCATTAAGAGGTCCTGGAACGAGGGTTAATAGGTTTGCTACAGGAATAAGACAGAGAAAGTGGGGGGGGGGGTGGAGAAATCAGTGATTCTGGGGCATTTACCACAATTGAAATCTGGATGGATGGATGGACAGATGGGCAGATGCATTTATGTATGTATTTTTTGTACAAGGTCTTTGGAATCAGAACAAGCTAGGTTCACGTCTAGCTCTAGCTACATGAGTGCAGGCACTTGGAGACATGGGGCCTAGGAAGGCCTCCTCCTGGGGCGGGGATCTGCTTCACTGGGAACGTACAGTAAGGTGTGTCCGAACCCAGGGCCCATCGAGCCTCACTGGGACTTCCACGCAACAACATCTGAAGACCTTGGAAATGTATTTCCTGATGAGTACAACATTTTGTAGAGGAAATCACGGCATGGCTGGCCCCTTTCACTCTGGAATTGGAAGGCCGTGACTGGAAGAAAAGGAAGATAGGAGACTCGTGGCATGATGAAGTGAGTCAGATTTAAAAGGTTATTTGGGGCAGCGGTTGGCACACTACGGCCTGCGGGCCCAATCTGGCCTGGTCCGTCCTCTCACTACCATCTAAGGCTGCTCCTGCCCTACAATGACAGAGTGGGGTGGTCGCCACAGAGACTGTCTGGCCCTTTACAGAAAAAGGGGAAAGATGAGAAAAAGACCCAAACGGTAAAACTGGACAACAAAGGCAGGCAGGAATGATACAAAAGCTCTGCAAAACCAGGAGAATTGGCAGTAATTCTCAAGCACAAGTGAGGGGAAGAGGGATGGGAGCCTGAAATTTTAACCAAGTAAACAATGACATCATTCATTCTTGCTGGAATAGGTTTCATAGTTGGAGTTTGCCAAGGGAAGGGCTTACTTTCTTCAGCACAAACATTTAAGCAGCAGCAGGGGGGAAAAAAAAGTACTGTAAGGAAGATACTTCTCCCCCTACACACATTTAGAAGCAGCAAGAGACAATATATGTACAAGGAAGATTACCCTCCTCCCCGCCTTCCCCCAAACCCACTCAACCCTATGTGGAGACCCGTGTCTGGGAGACAAGCACATCCTAAAAACAGCGTGAGGATAAACAGAAAGGCAACTGCAGGAAATACCGCATAAAGGGTCGATCACAAACTGCTCAGCTACGCAGAACCAGAGCTGCCAATCGTGTGATTTCACACACAGCTGAAGAAGGTATGCAACTCTCGATTCCATTCTGACAAGGAAAAGCTGAAAGGTGTAGTGGAAGAAAAGGAAGCCACAGGAGAACATAACCATTTTGTCTCAGGAAGGGAATGTCCACAGTCATTTAATACTTGGGGCTTCTCTGCCTAGGTGGTGAGTAGAGGTGAGACACGCTCTAGAATTCCATGCTGATAAGGGAACTTTCTGCGAGGATGGAGATGATCTACACCTGCTCAATTTTTCCATCACCTAAAATAGGGGCCCTTCAGGTGTCTCCAAGGTCTCGAGGTATGGAGGCAGTCACACAGGGCTTGGCAATGGATTAAACTGGGGAGCCGCGGGAAGAATCGAGCATGTTTCCAAAATGTCTGGCTGAGGTGATCAAGCAGAATATCAAGATGATGAACCTGTTCACTGAGAACGGAAATAAGAAAGGGAAGGAAGACGGATGAAAATGAACAGGTCAGTTTTGAACGTGTGGTGGTAGCCAGAATAGCTCCCCCGAGCCCCACCAAGATGTCCACATCCTAATCTCGGGAAACCTGTGAACGTTAATCTATTCAATACATGGCAAAGGGCATTAAAGCTGCAGATAGAACTAAGGCTGCTCATCAGCTGATCTTCAGATGGGGCGAGGATCCTGGGCTACTCAGGTGGGCCCAATGTAATTACAAGCATCTTTAAAAGTGGCAGAGGGCAGCCCCAGAGGAAAGTGCAGGGGAAGCGTGGCTGTGGAAGGATCTCCACGGAGATACAACATTGCTGGCTTTGAAGGTGGAGGAAGGCGTCGTGCGCCAAGGAATGCGGGCGGCCTCTAGAAGCTGGAAAGGACAAAGAAACAGATTCTTCCTGAGAGCCTCCAGAGGGGATTTCAGCCCAGTGAGACCCGTGTTGGACGTGTATGCTACAGAACTGTAAGATGATAAATTTGTGTCGTTTTAAGCCAGTAAATTTGTGGTAATGTGTTGTGGCCACAGTAGGAAACTAACACATGTCAAAGCTGAAAAAATCTGCAGGTATAAGAAAAAAGGAAGTACTCCAGGAAGTGTCAGCAATAAAGGTAGAAGGTGCATTCTATAGAGACTGGGGACAAAATGAGTTTATTTTCCGTGGGACACGCGTTTTAGAGCCCTGTGGCAAGCGGGGGGGGGGGGCATGGTGCGTGGAGGTGAAGCCACTCGGAGCAGTGGGGGAATGAGAGTATGGAAGAGAACAGCGGCTGGGGCTGGGTTTTTCCAGCAAGTGTCCCCTACCGCTAACAGCCCTTCCCCCCACCCTTGCCCAAAGGACCTGTGAGGAGGGGGCCGTCGTTTGGGCAGTGTGTGTGTGGGGCGCGGGGGATGGTGCTGGAATCTAGGAGAGGGAATGCAGGAAAGAGAGGCGTTGGGGGGATTAACTCTCCTCAACAAGGAGGAGAACCTTCTGAAAGTTCCAGTGCCGAGGCCCTCGGGGCCTCAGGGGCCTGATTGATGAGTGCTGTGTCTGGGTGATGAACAGCACGTTTGTGAGAAGTTGCCATAGTTGTTAAAGTACCAATGAAGAAATCCTCCCTTGTAAGGGCAGGACTTGTCGGCTGAAGGGAGGGGAGCCAGGACTCCCATCTGTGGTGAAAACAGCTGTTTGTGGTGGCTAGAGCGTCTTGAGCTGCTTTTGAGAGAGGTAACTAAAGAAATGAACAAGGAGCTCTGGATTTCACTGAAAAGACCGTGTACAGGATGTAAGAAGGAGGGCACTAACTAGTAATGAACGTAAAAATGGGACCAGAAACCTGTGAGGCTAGCATTAGAAGGGCAAAAGCCCAAAACAAGCTGAAATGTGTGGAAGGCTTTCAGGTTACCACAGGAGAAAGCAAGGGAGAAAGGTCAATTAGTTGAGGCACCAGGTACATAAATAACACGGGACACAGGTGTGCTGAACTTGAGTTTTCTCAAAGAATGATTCTCACACGGCAAGTGCGGAAGCAGTTAGGTGAGGCAGGCTGTGAACCCCAAGACAAGTATGTTAAAGAAACAGTTGGGTTGACAACTGACGGTATAACTACTGGTCAGTGACGTTTGAGAAATCACAGGAACAGAAAAGAGCCAGTAACTGTTACTCCAACTTTGAGAAACAGAGAGGCTTGCCTCCCAGTCTGAGTACTTCCGAAGAGATTAAAACACCAACAGAAATAGGTATTAAATGCCTGTCTTCAGTCAGACACCATGCTGGGAGCTTTTAAGACAAACTAAGTCATTTAATGTGAATCCCTAGACAAAAAGAGTGGGTTACGACTCACTCGCTCGTTCTAGGAGAACAAGTTATGTCAGACCTACACTCGCTCTTGAGGAAGGGAAATACGGAGACGGTGAGTCACTTTCTGAAGTCCTGTGGTTCTCTGCCTAAGAACCCAGGGGAGACCTGTAGCCTGGATGACAGCCTGTGGTACCCCCAGAGCCACGGCAGTGCCAGGGCCCAGGAAGTGCTCGTTCTCTGCTGAAGGAGGGACAGTGCAGGGCTGACGGGAATGTTAAAGTGCTCCATGTCAGTCGACAGCATGGGGTCTCGAGGGAGCCTTTGAGGTTGACCTTAACCTAGTCCAGCTCAAGGTTTGCATCAGTAACCGAGATGAAGCCAATTTACCACACCCAAAGATAACATGCCAAGGGCACCTAATTTATTAGAAGGCTAAAGTTAGGATTCAAAAGATCTCCATGGCTAGGAGAAACAGGTGACATGAGCAGGACAGAATGTAAAAGGATTTGGAATAAAGTCCTGTACTTGGGCTTAAATCAGCCGCACAACAATAGGATGTGGGAGACCTAGTGTAAGAGCGCTCATCTGTGAGAACCCGTTTTCATTCACTGCCAGCTAAATCGGAGGCGGCAATCTGATACAGCGGTCGAAAGAGCGAATGCAAGTCTAGGCTGCACAAAGAGAAGATGATGTCCTCATCACTAATAATACCGTCTCTGGGGGACATGCTCAGTTCTGGGAATCACATTTTAAAATCATTAACTCTGAGCTGTGTGTGCTGGGAGGGGGGAGGCATCTAGGCTAGGGAAAGCAGACAGAAGCTACTGAAGGAACTGAGACAAACCGGGGGCGGGGGGAGACGTTTTTTGCGGGGACAGTGGGCTATGGTGCACTCTTTAAATACGATGCTGTCTAATGGGAAGGGATTTGACTAGGGACGGCAAATGGGTTTTTTTCCCGTGAGCCCATTCTAATCAACTAGCAGTGAAGGCCAGGAACTGGTGCTGAGAGAGATTCTGAGACTAAGGGTGGTCAGGGGGAAAGGCTGCTGTGATCAGTTACCCACATCTGCTACGGGTTTGGGAGAGGGCAGTGCCTATGGGAGCGCCAAGTATTTGCTAGCTCTGAACTAGACAGACTTACTCCAAACTGTTCCAGAGGCCAAGCCTAGGGCTGCTCCTTTGAGGTTACATGGAAAGACATTTGGGTCAATATAATTGAGAACTTTGTAACAATTAAAGAACTATCAGGCTGCCTTGTGAAGTGACACCACCCCCTGCCCCCGATCACTAGACGTGTGTTACGGGGAGGCTGGAAGACCACTAGTAGTGCCAGAGTGGGAGGATGAACCCGATGAACTTAGAAGGCCCCTCGGAGACAACTCATGGATGCCAGTTCCAAAACCACCCATTTTTACAGCAAACCTCTTTACAGCCTCTATAGAGGAACTTCTGGAAAACTTCCCTGTGCTCCCAACAGCAGTGGCTTCAGTTGTTCCATAGACCTGGGGCTGGAAGACTAACCTAGTGTGGCACAAGACATGTCCACTGCAATAAGCAGGATGAATACTGTTGATAGTTCTCTAATAGGACATTTTTCCTATTAATAATAAAAGCAATTCCTCTGCCTCGCCATAAGTGAGGTTATGCTGGCTTTTGGACATTTAATCTAAATATATTCAATTTGGGCACCGAAGGTTGGGGGTAAGAGGGTCTTCAGTCACAGATGTGTTTTTATTTAACAGTACTTGCAACATATTAACATCATCTTAGAACATTTTTCATCATCTCACTATTCTGCTCAAAAGCCTTAATGTTTCTCATCTACAGGGATCAAGTACCAGTATCAAAAACGTAGTCCCACGTTGCTCTGTACAGCTTTTCTCAACCTCATTGCTCTACCCTGGCTACAGTGGACTGGTATACTTTTTTTCTCCCCAACTGATTGTGTCCACTCCAGATTTATTTCTCTCTTCATGCCTGTAATACTCTACCTCATTCCATGTGTAAACCTCACCCATCTTTCAAAGCCCACCCAAATTCCTCCTCCTCCAGGTATTTCCCAACACCAACCTACACGCTCTCTACCTCCTATGGAAGCCCTGTCACTCTTGATGCCTCTTAAATTCTCTAAGCCTTTCACCGCCAGGGGTGAAAATTCATTGTACTCATTAGTGCTGTTCACAAAACCATCACTGGCCCAATTTTGTCCTCATGGGGCTTAGATACCTTATACCCACAGCATGGGGCTCTGGAGTCAGGCCAGATGCCTCACTGCTCTTGAAAGGGTCCTGATTTTTTTTTTTTTTAATTCCTTTCAGAATGTTCCCCCTTCCTCCCATGCTTTTTGCCCACCATCCAAATTCAACCCAACAAGGCCCTGATGAAGTCACACTTTTCAGAGATGTGCCCACTCATGTCCATCTCCAACCACTTTTCTAAAATCGTTACCCAGTCTACAGTGCATCTTAGTTCTTAGTCAATTCTCTGGCTGTAATGTTTTCATTATTGTTTCTTGAGAGACTGGTTCCTTTTCTTTCTAATAAGATTTAGTTATCTGGGGGACCCGGCTCACCAATCTTCACAGCACGTACAACGGTGGGTACTCAAAGTTTAGCTCACTGGTTTTCAACCCGGAGCAATTTTGCCTCCCAGACGACACGTGGCAATGTCCGGAGACATTCATGGGTCTCAGAACCGGGGGCGGGGGAGAGCAGGTGCTACTGGCATCTATTGGGTAGAAACCGGGGATGCTTGCTCAACATCCTGCAGTACACGGGACAGCCCCACAACGGAGCATTTTCCGGCTCCAAACGGCAATAATGCCGCGGTTAAGAAACCCTGGGTGAGCCGAATGACCCAGTGAGAGGTATAAGAAGCAAAGCCCCCGAGCAGGTGGACGTTTGCAGGTTGAATCGCGGTGTGGACTGGCCCGGTGGGATGTGAAGAGCTCAGCCGGCCCCGGGGCAGAGGGGAGAGACAGGGCCAACACTCGGATCCCGTGGGGCCGGGGACATCCCCCAGAGTCCTGGATCGCCAGCCGCCCACTCGCTCCATTCCCTACCTGCGGCGAGATGCCGGGAACGGAAACGCCCAGTCAGTTCCCGCGGCCGAGACCCGCGTTCCGCAGCTTCCGTAGGGACTCTGCAAGCAGCCCTCGCGAGACTCCGCAGTTGAGCTATCGCGATAGTGGGCGGAGCTTCCAGCCGCAGCGCGGCGCGGCTCCGGGCTTGCGCTGTAATGCTCCAGAGTAGGGCGGCTGGGCTTGGAAGACTTCGGGGAGGGGAGGGGAGGGGAGGGATCAGGTCTGAGCGGTTCCAACTCCGGCTAGTGCCGCGCCTTCTCTGGCCTTCTGTCTCCGGTCTCAGCCCTCCAGCCGCCCGTGAGAGTCCCGCGTGGGCCACAACCACGCCCACCTATCAGAACCGCGGAGAAAGGAAGTGCGTGTCTCTGCCTGAGTTCTTAGTTCGGAGTTCAGCTTGTTCCTCCCGTTTTTCTGGGACAGCGGCAGGGCTTCCCCTAGGCCTGGGCTCGCACCCCGGTCTCGGGCTCTAACTCTGGGCTCGGGAGGAAGCTGACACCTGATACCTCAGGTAGATACATCTGCCCCCTCCTCGGGGCGGGCGGAAGTGAAGCCTTTGTTTCCGTTAAACCGCCTTTGGCTTCCTTGGAGCCCACCGATCCGTCTTCAGAAATTCACGTCCCCTCTGCCCGCCAGGTAACCCGTAACCGTTTTCTCTTCTAGGCCACCATGCTCCCCACATCTGACGTGTTGAGTCAAGATGAACTGCGCAAAAAGCTGTACCAGACGTTTAAGGATCGGGGTATACTGGACTCACTGAAGGTATCACTTTTAGGCATAGCTGTTACATAAATTTTACAGGTGTAACCTGTAACAGGTAGTCCACATGTAAATACATCCATGTGTTGGGCTTTAAAAATAGCATGATACACAGATCGTATTGGTGAATTACACTGCTCTGTTCCTGTGTAACTCTTAAATCGTAAAACAAACACATTTTAGTAAGGTTAGGTTTGTTTTAAAAATTTGGTTTACAGGTACCTGAGTTAGTAAGTGGTTTTGTAATACTCATATTTGAATAGAGGATATTGTCACCATATAGAAAACATGAAGGGACTGCTTACTGTAGAAAAGTTGGGGGAATGAGAAATTTCTTCTTTAAAGTATATTGAAAGGTATAAATACTTGAGCAGCAAATATTTCTTAGTACACTTCATGTATGAATTAACAGCAAGGAGTAGGATAGCTCAAATGTGTTTTCATTACCATATACATTTCAAAAGACCATTTTACACTTAAAATGGGAAATTAAGGACAATTTGTTCTTGTCTCCATTGTTTTTGTAACTTAAAAATACTGTAGACTCGTGAAAAATACTTCAAACTCATCTGAAATATAGAAAAGCATACAAGAGAAGTCATCTCTAATACAAGTACTAATTGGCATAATGTTGTATGTATTTGTGTATCTTCTTTACTATTATATGGTGAGCATTTTCCTGTGTCCTTAAATGTGTCTTGAAATTCTCATTTTCATTGGCACCAGGCTCATCTTTGGATCTTTGGACATATGGGTAATTTATGCAGCATTCCCCTATTACTGAATATTTAGGTTATACCCAGGTTTACACATTCCTTCAGTGGCATCTCTCACTTTTTGCCTAGGATAGATGAAGTGGTATTAATGAATCAAAGGGCGTGAACATTTGTAAGGTTCTTGGTGTACACGTCTTGTTTTAGAAAGGTTGTAATACAACTGACCCTTGAACAACACGGGTTTGAACTGCTCAGGTCCACTTATATGTGGACTTTTTTCAATAAATACCTACTAGAATACTACACTGTCTGTGGTTGGTTGAATCTGCCGATGCAAAACGGGGGATGTGGAGGGGGCTCCTAACCCCTGGTGGTTCGAGGGTCAACTTCAGTTTGTATTCCACCAGCAGTTTGAGAATGCACGTCTCTCCAATAGTATGATCATGACATGTTTTAAACCAATCTAAGACTGAGAAACTCTATTATTTTAACATTCTTTCTTTTGTTTATCAGTGAGGTTGCGTACGTTTTCTGGCCATGTGTACGTTTTCCATGGATTGGTGGTTCATGTTCCCCTTGCCCGTTTTTTTCCCCTAGGGTGCTGGTGTTTTCTTATTGATACGAGTTCTTTTAATGGAAACTTAATCTTTTTTCCCATTTTTGTGGCAATACTATCTGTCTTCAATTTTAATTTGGCTCTAAAAATACTGAAGTTACATTTTTATGTGGTCAAGTCTCTTGTTTACTTTTTTTGTGCTGATTATTCTCAGTCATTTTCCACTGAGAATGAATATTCACTTTTCTTAAGTTTTTAAAAAGGCTCTTTTTTACGGTTCATTCCTTAACCCACTTGAAATTAGTTGTAGTATATCACGCATTAGTCCACTTTCTTAGGCGGAATGGTTCTTGCGTCTGGGCATGGTGTTTGTTCTCTTACTGTCCTCTGGGTTTGGTTCGGTAGGGTTTTACTTCATGTCTATAGTCCAGTTGATAATGACCTATCATTATCCATTTTGAGCTATCCTTGTTAGGCTTTGGTATCAGGATTATGCTAGCCTTGTTCACTTGACAGCTGTAGCCTATCCTAAGGAGAAATACTGTTTCTTGTTTGCAGCTGGCCATTCAGTTTGTTATTCTAGCGTGATCAATGGCAGGGGGGATTTTGGCAGGGCAGATTTTTACTTTCTCAGTCTGAGCTAATTTACTTTCTCAGTTTAATGACCTGAGTGAGTTCTAATTTTTACAATTCATTGAAGTTTTGAGTGACCTAGTTCACTTTGGGTGTTTGGAAAGAATTTGTATTTATGATTAAGTACAGAGTCATATGGGTGTCTGGTAAATGAAGTTTATGAAAAATCTTCTTTTTCCTTATTTTGAGTCTACTCTGTCAATTGCTGAGAGATGTGCTGAGGGTTCCGGGTCCCTAAGTCTTGTCTCCTACTTACCCTCCCCCCACAATAATTGGCCTTCTTTCTTTCTTTTTTTTCTTTCTTTTTTTTTTTTTGAGCAGAGAAAGGTTTATTGCAGGGCCAAGCAAGGATAACAGGTGGCTCATGCTCAAACCCGAACTCCCCTATGGTTTTTTGGGGAGAAGTTTTCATAGGCACAATTTGGGGTGAGGGCTCTGTCCTTACTTCTGTCTTAGGGACGTTTCAAGCTTTAATGCTGAATAGATTTCCCTCTTTGCACTGGCTGCTGGAAAGCCCCCAGCCAGTTTTTGGATTCCTTCCAGCAAGTGCTAGATGGCATGCTTTTTGGGTGTGTCAAGATGGAAATTCATCTGTAATGTCATTCCACTGTTTGCTACTCTTCCTTTTACCCTGCTTAAATCCCTCATTTAATTCTTAGCCATTTCAGTACTTGTTTGCAAGACACCCTAAATCCTTGTGTTAATTAAGCTGAATCTAAGTATATTTCTTCTTTACTATGTTACAAATTTAATTAAACCACTAAATTTTACTGGTGGAGGAGGCTTTAGTTTTCTCTTTTCAGTTACTTAACTGTATCAGATGAGGCAAAGCATATATATTCTGTTTAGTGTAAATGTGTTTTTTACTATAGGATTTTATTTTATTTTTATTTTTATTTTTGGATTTTCTAATCTTAGTTTTTTATACAGCAGGTTCTTATTAATCATCTATTTTATACATATCAGTGTATCCATGTCAATCCCAGTCTCCTAATTCATCCCACCACCACCCCACCCCCTGGCCAATTTCCCACCTTGGTGTCCATATGTTTTTTCTCTATATCTGTGTCTATTTCTGCCCTGCAAACCGGTTCATCTGTATCATTTTTCTAAGTTCCACATATATGCATTAATATACAGTATTTGTTTTTCTCTTTCTGACTTGCTTCACTCTGTATGACAGTCTCTAGATACATCACATCTCTACAAATGACCCAATTTCGTTCCTTTTTATGCCTGCGTAATATTCCATTGTATATATGTACCACATCTTCTTTATCCATTCATCTGTTGGTGGGCATTTAAGTTGCTTCCATGACCTGGCTATTGTAAATAGTGCTGCAATGAACATTGGGGTGCATGTGTCTTTTTTGAATTATGGTTTTCTCTGGGTATATGCCCAGTACTATAGGATTTTACATACACGTATAAGTTCTGTTCTATACTACTAATATAGAACATATATATAGAACTAATATATTCTCTTTAGCTAAAGGATAGAAGAAAGAGATGTAATGAGAACTTCATTTGTTTCTTGTTTGTATTCTATTAATAACAATTCTTTAGATGTTATTTACTGCTGAACCCCATGAATCTAGGCAGTGTACTCTTAAGTTCTGCCCAATTGTATGTTTCAGATTATGTGAAAAATAAATTAGAACAAATATCCAGCAGTCTGATTAGGGGATTTTTTAAAAACCAAAATGAATAATAACAGTGGTGTTATAACTTTGAGAAAATTAGCCACCTTGAGCCTAAATTTCCTCATTTATAAAATACGGGAAAATTATTATATTTCATAATGTCTAGAATTGTAAATAGTCCACGTGAAAGTGAATCTTAATAAGCCTTTTTTGGGTTTACTGATTTTTCTCTTGTGTATACTATTTCCGTTTTGGGAACCTAATTTTATTTTGATGAATATACTTGAATATATTTAACCCAGTATTATTTTCATATCCTCCAACAATTTGCAGAGAGGTGAGGAAGTAGCAAAGTTTTCTCCTGTATTTGGTACCCCAATGAAAAGTTGCTGAACTGGGCTCATAGGGAAGCGAAGTTAGTCTCACCATGTTCTGGCTCGCCACCAGCTCACTTGGAAGCTGGTGAAAGCAAGTTACTCTTTCTAGAACCCACTGGGCTGCTTGTCTCACAGGGTAATACACAGTGTCCAGGGGAAGGTTCCTAACTTGGGGCCATGGATTTAGAACCATTCTGGAAACAAAAGGAAGGATTCTAATTCATGTGACAAGTCTGTGTCCTGCCAGTGGAGAAAATGCTGCTGAAATTTTTTTTCCCTCTTGTTTCATTTTGTATTTGATCTAGACGCAACTCCGAAACCAGCTAATTCACGAGCTGATGCAGCCTGTGCTGAGTGGCGAAGTGCAGTCCCTCTCCCTCTCAGTGGAAGGGAGCTCCCTCTTAATACGCGCTTCCAACTCTCTAGTGGCAGATCACTTACAGAGATGCGGCTACGAATGTGCGCTTTCTGTCTTCTTTCCCGAAAGTGGTTTGGCAAAAGAAAAGGTAACACCTTTGCTTCTCTGTCTCTGAATTTTCTGTTCACAGCTTCTCCCTCAGGTAATAGCTAAGTGCTCCTTGGCTAGCTGGGTCCCTTTCTTGTTTATCTTTGAAATTACATCATGTGTTTGTTATAATGTGACAAAGGAGTATGAAATCTGACATTGTTACCAATTCCTTGGTATCTTGATTTGTCTTTATAAAATTGTGACGTTTTGGAGCTAGAAGTGATCTGACAATCCATGTGGTCTGAGGACGCAAAACTGCCATTTATGTTGAATGTCTGTTGTGAGGCTGGCACTGCTGGTCACTCTGCAGGTGGTACATGTATTACAGATGAGGATCCAGAGTCTGGAGAGGTGGGGTGATTTGCTCAAGGTCACATGACTGGTAAGTGGCAATGCAGGGCAGTAAATCTAGAGCTACAGTGTGCCGTCTTCAGTATGCTACAGTCTCTTCAGATATTTGTCGTCTTTGTGATGACATAAGAGAAGTGAGGGATAAGTAACTTTTGAAAACCTGTGGAGTTCTTAAATACTACAATACCTTTTACCACTTTCCTAATGATTGTCACTATCTTTCCACCAACCACTGAACATACTAGTCATGCTTGGTTATTTTAAAGGCAGATATGGCACACTTTCCCTATTTTCCTTAATAGACTTAATTTTTTAGAGCTGTTTAGCTTCACAGCGAAAATGAGCAGAAAGGGAGGTTGCCCTTCCGCTCCCTAACCCCACACGTGCAGGCCTCCCCGGCTATCAGCATTTGTATGTTTGGTGAACCTGCGTTGGCACATCATTATCACCTGAAGTCCATAGTTTACATTAGGGTTGACTCCTGGGGCTGTCCCTATGTTTTTACTCTTTATCTTGGCCATAATTGTCCACAAGTGTGGTATTCAGCTGTTTTAACAGAACAGCAGTGTTATTATTGGAAAAACTTAAAATTTAAATATGCTGTATTAATTCATTAACAATCAAATTTTACCAGCATTCGAAATTCTTTGACTTTCTTCTATCTGACTTTCTAATTACATTTCACAATTTTGCTTCTAGAATGAATAATGTGTCAATTATATGGTTATAGCAGTGATTATCTAGTTCACACACTTAAAGGTTTCTATACTCTAAAATACTGTGCAGAATATTCTTTAATGGAAAACTAATTGTACATTGTATCAATGTTCTGAGGGTAGACACAGCATGTATTTCTATAGTATGTATTGTTTACTAAGAATACTCAAACTCTGACCACATGTATATCTAAAATAGTTTTAAACATTTTGTAGTTGTAAAGATAGTACAAACTTAGTTTATTTACATTTTGAAGAAATAGTAATTTAAAAATGTCATTGCAATTGTAAGACCCTGGAATGCACTCATATATTCATTGGTGCCTCAGATGTTTGAGTGTTTCTTATCTGTAAAGCATTAACCATTTCTGTTATTTCAGTTAGGCACATCATTTTTGATGTGAATTATTTGGAGGTTAATTACGTGATCAAGAGAAAAATTTTATCCTTTTTTGACTGCAGTGTTTATTGTAACTTAATATAAGAAAGGTTACGGGGCTTCCCTGGTGGCACACTGGTTGAGAATCTGCCTGCCAATGCAGGGGACATGGGTTCGAGCCCTGGTGTGGGAAGATCCCACATGCCTCAGAGCGACTAGGCCCGTGAGCCACAGTTGCTGAACCTGCACGTCTGGAGCCTGTGCTCCGCAACAAGAGAGGCCGCGAAAGTGAGAGGCCCGCGCACCGCAATGAAGAGCGGCCCCCGCTCGCCGCAACCGGAGAAAGCCCTCGCATATAAACGAAGACCCAACACAGCCATACATACATACATACATACATACATACATAAATAAAATTTTTAAAAAAAGAAAGCTTATGTGTTACATTATTAGCATAGTTATAATCTTATTTAGTCTGAATCATGATTTTTAGTCTTAAATTGGGATGTTTCTGAATATATCACTTACACATTGATGTTAAAATCTGTGTACTTTTTTTTTTTTTAAGGTATTTACTATGCAGGATCTGTTACAACTCATTAAAATCAACCCTGAATCCAGTCTCTACAAATCACTGGTAGGATTGTTTCAGTTTTATAACCTACTTTGGTTTGTTAATAGTAACTGAATAGTTGAATAAAGGTAAAATATTTTCTTTTGACAGATTTCAGGATTTGATAAAGAAAACCAAAAAGGTAGGAGCCTTCATCTTTGTAGAGAATAGGAACATTTTTGTTATGTATTGTTTTGTATAAAAGTATGAAACTAATAATTTTCAGGTGGAAGAATTGAACCCTTTGACTTTTTTCCTTTCTGGTAATACCTTTTTAAATAGAACGATTCATCTGTTTTACAAATGTGGATCCTTTCCCCCAAGTTTTAACCTCTTAAAATCACTATTACTCAAAGGAGAAAACTGGAGACAGCATCAAGAGCCCTACAAACGGATTGAAAGCTGGTCTTTGTAGAGATACCCACTTTTTGGAACATTTCCAAAACAAAAACAAATAACGTTTAGGCCACTATCTTTGTATCCTAGATATGCCGTTAAGTACAATATATCGAGTATTGCATTAATATTGGCTTAAAGAATGAAATATCTGTTCAGTAATGTGCTTTTTTTTTATTGTTTATATAGGCCTGATAAATTACTTTAATTTTGGCCTTGATAATAACCTTCAAAGAGTCCATAACTACTCTGAGATAATAGAAAATGTATATATTGATCTCTGCCCCCAGTTCCTGGCACACAGCTCCCAAAATCCTTGTAATTTCCTAAGTGATAAGAACACAAGGAGCATATCTTGTTCTAGTATTGGTCTTTGACCTCCATTCTTGACACAGGTCTCCTGAAACCCTTGTAATTTCCTGGGTGATAGGAGTGTCTTGTGTTCGAATGAGCCAACACTACGTGGGTCCCTGGATGGCTCCTGGATGAGGCTGGTCACTGGAAAGACCAAGCCATGATTAGAAACTTGAGATTTTCAGCTTTGCTCCCCATTCTGTTGAAGGGAGGAGGACTGAAAATGAATAATCGATCATTTTTGTGAGTAATCGATCATGAATGTGTGATGAAGCCTCCATAAATCCCAAAAGTATGGGGTTCGGAGAGCTTCCAGGTTGGTGAACACATTGAGGTGCTAGGAGATTGGCACACCTGGAGAGGGCATAGAAGCTCCGGGCTCCTTCCCACATGTACCTCACCCTGTGTATCTCTTCTGTTTAGCTGTTCAACTGTATCCTTTATCATATCCCTTTTTTTAATATGTAAATTTATTTATTTATTTTTGGCTGTGTTGGGTCTTCGCTGCCGTGTGCGGACTTTCTCTAGTT
The DNA here is from genome assembly GCF_965194825.1 of Balaenoptera physalus. Taxonomy (NCBI): domain Eukaryota; kingdom Metazoa; phylum Chordata; class Mammalia; order Artiodactyla; family Balaenopteridae; genus Balaenoptera; species Balaenoptera physalus. The sequence continues at coordinate 9,982,580 of NC_138904.1, read as the reverse complement.
GCGGTGAGTGGGGCCTACTCTTCGTTGCGGTGCGCAGGCTTCTCGTTGTGGTGGCTTCTCATTGCGGACCATGGGCTCTAGGCACGTGGGCTTCAGGTTGCGGCACGCGGGCTCAGTAGTTGCCACTCATAGGCTCTAGAGCGCAGGCTCAGTAGTTGTGGCACACGGGCTTAGTTGCTCCGCAGCATGTGGGATCTTCCCGGACCAGGGCTGGAACCCGTGTCCCCTGCATTGGCAGGCGGATTCTCAACCACTGCGCCACCAGGGAAGCCCCCTATCATATCCTTTAATAAACTGGTAAACGTAAGAAAGTGTTTCCCTGAGTTTTGTGAGCTGTTCTGGTACGTTAATGAAGCCCACGGAGGAGGTTGTGGGAACCCCTGTGTATAGCCAATTGCTCAGAAGCACAGGTGCCAGCCTGGGCATGTGACTGGCACCTGAAGGATGTATAGGTATGGTGGCAGGGGGTGGTCAGTGTGGGACTGAGGCCCTTAACCCACGGGGTCGGATGCTGCCTCCAGGTGGACAGTGTCAGAATTGAGTTCAAGTGTGGGCCACCCATCTGGTGTCGCGGAGAACGGCTTGATGTGAGGGAAAAGCCCCACACACTGGGTCACCGGGAGAGTCGGGAGTAAGTGTTGTGAAGTGTTCTGTGTAAAAGTCAAGGGGCCCACAGGGAGGGGAGAGATGGGAGGAAAGAGGTGGGTTTTTCCCTACACAGAAGGAGGGAGGCTGAGGTTTTTTCCCTTTACAACTGCTGTGGGTGACAGGCCACAGGCTGGACTTGATGATGGACTTGGTAGTATGAACATAAGCTGGTAACTTGCCTGTAACGCATAGTTGTTATTTAGATCTTTTCCAAAAAATCCGTAACATCATGTAGTGGCCTTTTTGTGTTAGTGTGCTCCTTGATTTTGTCTGTTGCCGGCATTGCTACCTTCCCTGCTGGGACATTAATTCAGGCCTTGCCATTTGGCGAACACTTGAGTACCTACTTTCTGCCAGTCATTATTCTGTGACTTAACTGCCTGCTCTCCCGGGAGTAATGTTAGCAGAGGATAAGTACATTGGATCAAAAGACATTCTGTTTCTATTTTACTGTATTATTGAAGTATAGTTGATCTACAATGTTGTTAATTTCTGCTGTACAGCTAAGTGATTCCATTATACATACATGTACATTCTTTTTCATATTCTTTTCCATTATGGTTTATCACAGGATATTGGATATAGTTCCCTGTGCTCTATAGTAGGACCTTGTTGTTTATCCATCCTATGTATAATATTTGGATCACAAGACATTCTAGGTCACCTGCAAAGTAGGTCATCCTTACTGAAGTTGAGGATGGTAGGTGATCCTAGGTTGTAGATTCTGTGGCCGTGCTGTTTAGTGTAACTCTGTGATGGGAATGTCTGTATGTGTGTTGGCCGATACGGTAGCCACTAGCCACATGGGGCTGTTGAGCATTTGAAATGTGGCTAGTGTGACTGAGGAACTGAGATTTTAATTTAAGTAGCTACACGTGACTAGTGGCCGTCACGTTGGACAGCACAGTTCTAAGTAAGTAGCTGCTGTCTGTAGTGTAACTATTTCAGAAAGGAATTTAGGGCTTGAAGGGATATTAAGAAATAATCCATTTATTTATAGGTATTTATACTATTAAATATAGCTTTTCACCTTTAAGCACTCTTTAAATCTTTCTACTTCAGAAAGACATCTGGCTAACATCTCTTACCAGCTTTACCCAGCATCCTAGTAAAATTTCTGAAACTCAAAAACTGAGTTGCAGACATGTCATGCATCCTAATGACATAATTCGGATAGAATTCTTGGCTAACAGTAAAGCAGCTACTGTTAAAATGAAATGATTTAAAAATTGGTGGCTCCCCATTAAGAGATTGAGACCATCAGAAAACATGTAAGAAGATGTTTTGTGCCTAACTGTTGTGTATTCCCTGACAGAGATCTTTGGTCTTATCTTACTGTGCCTGTACTTTGAGGGTGCTGATCTGTTGAATGGTTACAGTACTTTTCCCCTAGATTCCACTCACACATCCTTCCCACCCCTCATTTTTCCTTTCAAAGATAATGATACCCAGAAAATAGCTGGCCAGAGAATTTGGACACTGGCTCTTTTCTTTCTGGATGTTAAAATCATTGCCTGTGATTGACAAAAGAATACATAGGTAGATAGATAGATAGATAGATCAGTGGGACAGAATAGAGAGCCCAGAAATAGGTCTATACAAACATAGTCAACTAGCTTTTAACACAGGCAATTCAATGGAGGAAATACAGTCTTTTCAGCAAGTGGTGCTGGAACAGTTGGACATTCATATGCACAAATATGAACCTGGACACAGACCTTACACAAAAATTAACTGAAAACGAATCATACATCTAAATGTAAAACACAAAAATATAAAACTTCTGGAAGAAAACATAGAAAATCTTTGTGACCTGCTGTTTGGCGATGAAATATAATGCCAAAAGCATGATACATGAAAGAAAATATAGATCAGTTAGACTTTATTAAAATTTATAAACGTCTATTCTATGTAAGAGTGAAAAGGCAAATTACAGACTGGGAGAGGGTATTGGCGAAAGACATCCAGTAAAGGACTTGCATCAAAAATACACAAAGAACTCTGAAAACTCAACACTAAAGAGACAAGTCAGTTAAAAAATGGGCAAAGGATCTGAACAGATAGCTCTCCAAAGAAGATATACAGTTGGCAAATAAGCATATGAAAAGATGCTGCACGTTATTTGTTAGAGACATGCAAATTAAAACAAAAATGAGGGAACATGGCCAAAATCCAGAACACCTTCAGCACTAAATGCTGGTAAGGATGTGGAGCAATAGGAACTGTCACTCATTGCTAGTGGGAATACTAAATGCCACCTGGGGAGATAGTTTGGTGGTGGTTTTTTTTTTTAAATTATTTATTTTTGGCTGCATTGGGTCTTTGTTGCTGTGTGCGGGCCCTCTCTAGTTGTGGCGAGCAGGGGCCACTCTTCGTTGCGGCGCACTGGCTTCTCATTGTGGTGGCTTCTCTTGTTGTGGAGTACAGGCTCTAGGCGTGCAGGCTTCAGCAGTTGCGGCACGCAGGCTCAGTAGTTGTGGCTCTCGGGCTTAGTTGCTCTGCGGCATGTGGGATCCTCCCAGACCAGGGCTCGAACCTATTTTCCCCTGCATTGGCGGGCGGATTCTTAACCACTGCGCCACCAGGGAAGCGCAGTTTGGTGGTTTCTTACACAACTAAACATAGTCTTACTCTACAATCCAACAGTCATTGTTTTAGTTATTTACCCAAGTGACTTGAAAACTTATGTCCACACAGACACCTGCACGTGAATGTTTGTAGCAACTTTATTCATAATTGCCAGAAATTGGGAACAACCAAGATGTTATTTGGTAGCTGAATGGATAAACAAGCTGTGGTACTTCCAGACAGGGAAATACTATTCAGCTAAGAGGAATGAGCTACGAAGCCATGCAAAGAGATAAATGAATCACAAATGTGTATTGTTAATGTAAGAAGCCTGTCTGAAAAGGCTACGTGCTATATGATTCCATTTATGTGACATTCTGGAAAAGGCAAAGCTATAGTGATAGTAAACACATCAGTGGTTGCTAGGGATTTGGAGGGAAGGGGTAGGAGGTTGAAGAGGTGAAGCACAGGATTTTTTTTAGGTTAGTGAAAGTATTCTTACAATACCTGTAATGGTATGATATAGACATTTGCCTAAAACCTGTAGAACTGTACAAAGAACAAGCCTTCATGTATGCAAATTTAGGAGGTCAGGTGATCTCAGGATGGAATGCGGACTGACAAAACAATCTAACTGTAGTAACCTCACTGCAGGGGGTGGGGAAAAATATGCTGAGCTATATGACGTTGGAAAGAATGACGACTAAGACGAAAGGCAGAAGGAACTGTACATAGGCTGTGTATTCAAGGTGAGAGTTATTTCTCATGGGAGTGCTGGCTAACAGTTCTGAAACCGTGATACACGTATGCTGGAATTGAACAATTAAGTAAGTGGGTAGAAGATGGCGGGAGCCAGGTGTTCACTGCTGGAGTGGGAATTTACAGGTCAACAAGGGGAGGAGGCTAGGAAGATGCATATGGTAATGGCTCAGTTGGAGACACTAGTGTGAACTCACATGTAGCTTAATATAAATACAGGTGATACAGAGAGATATTTATAGGTATGTTTGTGTACACAGGTTAGTGTACATTCGTATTTCCTTGCTGTCTAGGCTGAGGGGCTGGAAGCAGTGACACCCCAGTTGCAGTGAGCACACCTCGAGCCCAGTTGGCAGTACTAAGATTCGGTTTCTAATGCCATTCCATGATAATAGGAGCCAGGGCTCCTTGGAGCAGCGGTTGATTCCAGGAGTGGAGCAGAGACTGTACAAGATGAGCCTGGAGCCCCTTTCAGTGCAGCACCTAAGGAAGTGCTTAAGACAAAAACCCACGATGAAAGCGCTCCCAGAGGCCAAAGCTGGAACAATTGGAGCAACAAAATAAAAGAGCGGGTTTTATCAGTGAGTTGTAGAATTACACATGAATTATAATTACCAAGGTATAAAACAGGAGTCCATACTTATATAAATAAATGACTGGATAAAGGTGGAGACTAGATGTATCCTTCTTGGGTGGGAGTGTGGAGGGGAGAGAGGGGAAGTGGAACTAGTTAGGGGCCTGCGGAAAGCACTGCAGAACTGGAAAAAGGCACCAGCGTTAGAAATGCTGAGGTGGAAGAGCACACCGCCAAAGATGACCTCCTGCAGGATCTTGAAGATTTCTGCCAAACACTGACCTTTGTCCATAGAGGGAGCCAAGATCTGGCCTCAGCACGGCAGCACGAAGGGATGAGGTGAGAACAGGCTGATAGGAAAGGGTCAGAAGAAGAGGGTGGATGGGACAGAAGAGTTGCAAGGCAATGAGTATGAAAGAACAGAGTTTATATCTGCAGTAGGGGAAGTAAAAGAGAGTATATTGTATGATATCACTTATATGTGGAATCTAAAATATGACACAAATGAACCTATGTATGAAACAGACTCACAGACATAGGGAACAGACTTGTGGTTACCACGGGGGAGAGGGGATGGGAGAGGGATGGAGTGGGAGGCTGGGGTGAGCAGATGTGAGCTATTATATATGGAGTGGATAAACAACAAGGCCCTACTGTACAGCACAGGGAACTATATTCAGTATCCTATGATAAACCACAAAGGAAAAGAAAATTTTAAAAAGTGTATATATGTATAACTGAATCACTTTGCTGTACAGCAGGAATTAACACATTGTCAATCAACTATACTTCGATTTAAGAAAACAGTATATTGTAATGTCTTCAGTAGAAAAGAAAAATAAGCCCTTAACTTGGCTGATGCGGAAGTCCATTCATCTGTTCCAAGAAAGTGAAAACTTCTAAAATTTATACTCATGACTTAAAAAAAAAAAAAAAGTTTCAGCGAATTTCCTGGCGGTCCAGTGGTTAGGACTTTGTGCTTCCACTCCCAGGGGCCTGGGTTTGATCCCTGGTCGGGGAACTAAGATCTCACAAGCTGCACGGCGTGGTCAAAAAGAAAAAAATTTTTTGAATTATTCAGAAGGGTATGAAGTGAAAGAAGAGTAGGAATTTCTTTTCATATTCTCTAATTTCACTTTCTGCTGATAACTAGAACGAAGAGTGTCTTGGTTATCCTACCAGAATTTAGTTCATAGGTGTCAAAGTCTATATGTAATTAAAACATATACTCATACATGGGATCATATCATAGATACTGTTGTGCAATTTGCTTTCTTTATCCACCAATATATCTTTCTCTAGCCGTGTACTTGGACTAGTTATTTTTTAGAATGTATTTAATTAATCCCCTGTTGATGGAGATTTTATTGTTTCATCGCTTGGTTTTTGCTATTAGTAGCATGCAGCGTGCGGTGCTACACGCTTTTGGGAAAGTATAGCTGTGTAAATTCAGAGAGGTGGAATGACTAGGTGAAAGGGCACTTGCATTTTGAGTATCCATAAACATGGACAAATTTCCCTCCCAAGTGAAAGAGCACGCCTGCTTCCCCGCTCCCTTGCTGACACTTAGAGTGCTAAGATTAAAACTTTGGTAATACGCTTATCGGGAAAATACAGTCTTTCTGTCGTAGTATTAATTTGCATTTATTTATAATTTTGTTCATGTTTATTCAACATTGAAAATTTTTTTCTGTGAACTTTGTCCATGTCTTGCCCTATTTTTCCATTTTCTTACTGATTTGTAAAAACTCTTTTATGTTTATGAAAATTAGTCCTCTGTCTCTGTATTATGCCAAATAGTTGTTTCCAGTGTATCCTTTGTCTTTTGACTTTGCTATTTCATGCCACATATAAGTTCTTAATTTGCATGTTTGATGAATATTTCTCCTTATTGCTTGTAGGTTTCTGTATCATGCTTGGAAACACCTTTCCTCAAATTACTCTTAAAAGATACATGATGTAAAAACCATAATGTTATAAAACCAAGATTGCATAAACAGTGATTGAGCAACAGTTGAATGAAAGAAAGTTGTGAAATGAAACTATACACGTTGTGTCTTTTAGGTTTTCTCATGCAGTTTCTGAAAGAATTGGCAGAATATCATCAGGCTAAAGAGAGTTGCAGTATGGGAACTCAGACAAGTGCAACATTTCCTGTCAAAGACTCCCTTGGTAATTATGGTCTTCCATAATTTCACTTCTTCCGTTTTCTCTTTTGAATGAAGGATATGACCTGATGTACCGTATTATGCATTTGTTGCTTGACTGGGAGGGATGCAGGCTGCTGGCGGCAGGGGCGCCCATTTTTTCTGGGATCAGTGCTGGGAGGGACCAGGAACTGCTCTCCAGGGCTGCTCCTCCCTTCATGACCACCAAGGCTACGCTTTCCAAATTTCGTGGGGATCCAAAGGCCCACTTCCTTGTCTGTTGGGTTGAACCCCTCTTGACTGGGAGGTTCTTTCCTGTGTCTCACCTAACTTTATAGCCACTAAACTGAGAAGATCTTAGATAATTTGCATTTCAGAGAACTAGAGAAGTCAGTGGGCCATCCTTTCATTTTATAAGTTGAGAAAACTGAGGTCACCAGAGGAAGAGCAACTTGGCAATGCCAAGTCTGGGTCAGAACTGATATGAGTCCAAGTTTTCTGGTCCGTGATCCAGAGCTTTTCTGCTGTGCAGGCTTTCTGTAATACCATCCTACCCTTGAGTTGTGTGCTCAGGAGAGAAGGGAAACAGCTGGCTAATAGGATATGGTTAATCGATTTCTTGGCCCTTCCTTATTCTTAAACTGCACTAGTGCCTTTAACTTGTAAAAAGATAAGTTCATAACCTGTAAAGACCATATTGTATGACTACGCCTTTCATTTATTCAGGTGTAGGTTTTATTCCATTAGAAACATAGAACATGCTTATTCTACAACAGTTCTGTTCAATAGTATGAGCCACATGTGTAATAAAAATTTTCTAGTAGCCAAAGTAGAAAAGGTAAGAAGAAATAGGTGCAATTTGTTTTGGTAGTATATTTTATATAACTTAGTATGTCTAAGGTATTATTCCAACCTGAATCAATATGAAAAATATTAATGAGATATTTTACGTTTATTTTTTTGTACTCAGTCCTTGATATCTGGTGTGTCTTTTACACTTAGAGTACATCTCATTTTGGACTGGTCACATTCCAAGTACTCAGAATGGCCAGATTTGGCTAGCACCCTGCATTGGACAGTCCAGAGCATTTGGAAAATCCAGAAAAGGAGATGGAAAGTCATATCTAAAGTTTTGCTGACCAGAGACATACCTGCCAATATTTTAATCTGCTTCTGCCAGCCTTTTCTTCCTATGCCTGGTTTTTGGTGGTATTGGTGTTACACATGATTGAGATTGTACGCGAGGGCCAGGTTTGCAGTGTGCAATGTGGTTGGTTTCAAATCCACAGTTGGTTTGAGGGCTGCAGGTCTGCTGGAAAGAGTGCCAGAATGTGAGGCAATCATAGACCTGGCTTTAGCCCCACTGATGCCAGTATAGAGTTGCTTAGCCGTCTGAACATCACTTCAACTGTATGGGTGTCTGTTTCCTCTTCTGTGGAGAGGAGGAGTTGAGACACATGATCTTTGATTCATCTTAAGGTCAGTGGTTGAAAGTGAGTCAGCTTTAACCAAAGTCCAATGAAGAGCTCTCTCCCATGGCATTTAGACACTGGAAAGAGATGCCAGTGTTTTCTGACTTGAACTGTACTTTTTGTTTTCTTTTCCCCTGACATTTTATGATGAGGATTCTCAAACATTCAGGAAAGTTGGCACAGTTTTACAGCACACACGTGTACACCTCACGTCTGCCATGAAATTTGCGTTACGCTTGCTTGACCACTTACCTGTCTGTCCATTAAGCTCTCTCACATTTCTGATGCGTTACCAAGTAAATTGCAGACATTCTTGCACTTTCCCTTAAGTGCACTCTTTGTGTTTGAACAGAGCTCTGGCCTCTTGCTCACCTGCCCACGTTTCTCTAACCTCCTTTCCTGTGTTGTTTTTTGATAGCTGAGAAGCTTCAGCTTATTGATGATGAGTTTGCAGGTGCTTACCCTCAGCATCCAAAGTTAGAATCTTTAGAAATCAAGTTAAACGAATATAAGAGAGAAATTGAACAGCAGCTACGGGCAGAAATGAGTCAAAAGGTAAGAATTATCTTGTTATTACCAAGAGTGATGTTTTTGCTTGTCTTTTAATGTCTTCATCTTAGGTATGTGGGGAAGTAACTAGAATCTTTACTAATGAATGTGATACTATACTGCTGTGCATGTTATTTCTCTTTCCAGATGATGTCATTTCTTTATGACTTTTGAATGCACCCTATAAGTACAGTGAATGAGACAAAACATAAAGACAAATTAAGACTAAATATATTTAGGCAGCATTAATGTTAAAACCGACAGTGAAGAGAGAATGTTACTGTTTCTTTAGTGTAGTTATTGGCATTTACAGTTATTTGTCATCAATTGGCAGCTGAAGTATTTGAAAGATACTGAAATAGCAAAAATTAAAACAGAAGAGAAAAGAAAGTGTGAGAAGGAATTAGCCGAGTTGCGGAACGAATTTGAGAGAGCTTGTCAAGCAAAATCTGAAGCCCTGATTTCTCGGGAAAAGATGACCCTTAAGAGAATTCAAAAGCACCAGGAGGTAATATTCTAAAATCATTTACCGGGTGGCTGTTTCCGGGCCGTTTCCCAAGTAGGGACTGGGGTCAAGAGCGCACGTAGAAGCATGGGGCTTGGAAAGGATGTGCAGACAGCCTTCCTCTGAGATGGCTGGAGGGAATGGAGCGGGGACGGGACCGTCCGTGCTGGGAGTGGGAGAAACTCGTACCAAAGGAGCGGCAGATTTGAGGCTTCGGGAGCAGCCGGGGGAGAGGATCCGAGGTGTGGAAGGGCCGCTTGCAGGAAAGGAAGAGCAGCCCTGGGAAGCAGACGGGGCTGCCTGAGCTATGTTGAGGGCCCAGCCGAGGTGGGCAGCCTGGAATGGCAGTAGACCAAATCCAGTGCTTACAGGCGATGGCTCTGGCGCAGCTCTCGGGACGATGTGTAGTGTCGGTGAGGGCGGAAGGATAGAGGTGCTCGGGGAGAGGAGCTTGAGAGCGCCGAATTTCTTTGCTTTTGGAAAGGCAGCCCAATTCGTGGAAGACATTGGGGTTGGGTGGGGTGGGGAAGGCAGCCCAGGAGGAGGCTAATATAGGGCAGCAGGGAGGGTGACGTGGCCGTCTGGAAGACATCGAGAAGCAGGTCTGGGGATTCCTGTGGGTGGAAGAAGAAGGATGGGCCAGGAGGACAGAGTTGCAGGTGGAGGTTTCAGATCAAGACTGGAAACAAAGCGCAGCATGCTGCCATGGGGGCAGAGGTGAGGTCCCCGGAGTGCAGGCGTCCAGGGCTGCCAGGGTCATCCATGTGGCCGTTTGATCTTGTCCCACAGGAAGGTGGCTGGACGGGAGGTGGAGAGGTCGCCAAGTGGCGGGAGGGCGTGTCGGGAGGGATTGTTGGATCCATTGCTTTGGGAAAAAGAGGTTCCTTTGCCAAGGGCATGTCTTATACCAGGCTGGATCTGAGACCTTGTTTCCTATGGACAGCGGGAGCGTCTATCAGAAAGTTCTGTTAAAAGTAGAAGACTTCCTCCCAGCGTCCACCCTTGCTTAGAGCTTCTCAATAAGACCCAGTTATTTCATGGTAATTGTACCCCCCTACAAGTGTTATATAGCAGTTCTGGGAATTGGGCTCGCTTAGCTATAAAATAAATGTTGGAGGCACAGGTGTTTGAGAAGCTTGGATTATGTTTATGCTAACAGCATCATCTTCAAGATAGGTGACTGACTAATTCAGAAAGAGGAAGACAAATAGCATATGATATCACTTATATGAGGAATCTAAAATATGGCACAAATGAACCTATCTATGAAACAGAAACAAAATCAGGGACATAGAGCATAGATTGGTGGTCCCCGAGGGGGATGGAGTGGGAGTTTGGGATTAGAAGGTGCAAACTATTACATACAGGATGGATAAACAACAAGGTCCTACTCTAGAGCACAGGGAACTGTATTCATTATCCCTGTGATAAACCATAATGGAAAAGAATATGAAAAAGAATATGTATTTGTATAACTGAGTCACTTTGCTGTACAGCAGAAATTAACACAGCATTGTAAATCAACTATACATCAATAAAATTTAAAGATAGATGACTGACTAGATGAGATCAACCAGTTAACAGACTTGAGCCCTCGTTTAGTCACCTGATTCTCTGAAGGCACTAACGAAGGTAGCCATCCTTGTGAAGAGCACCGTGCCTTGATTCCACTACCTGGAATGCCCCTCCCCTTCTCTGCCTGATGCAGCCATCCAGTCCTTCAAAATCCAGCCGGAGTGTCACACGTCCTCGTGACGCCTTTCCTGACCCCCACTGATGGAGTCCTTTGGGCTTTGTTCGTGCTGTCGAGTCTTGATGTACTTTGGTTGTGAAATCATCACACTGTAGTGTGACTGTTGATTTGTCTCTCTCTCCCTGACTAAACTGTGAGTTTTTTAAAGGTGGGGACCGTCCTATATCTGTCCATCGTTGTGTATCCAACTCCCAGTGTGCCCTTGGACATGTGACAGGTGTTCAGGAAACCCTTGCTCAGGGAGCACATACATGGAAGTGTGGCCATTCATTTGGGACATCAGGCGAGCTTGCTGACTGAGCCAGAATGACCTCTGAATTGAAACTTTGAGACAGCGATGGAACTATGGGGATTCTTTTAAGTTTTATTGCCGAATGCACATTTTGTTTCATTTTTTTCTTGCTGAAGAACTTAGTGAAATTTTGTAAGTGTCTGAGAAATGTTAATTAAGTAATAAAATAACGAGACAAGGGATGTTAGGAATATAGGGTAATGTGGCTTAACAGTCCTTGGGGGAGGAGGGAGTAAATTTTTGTGGAAAAAAAGGCAAAACATATACATCGCATTGGAACCTCTTGACAGTGAAATTGTTCCTCTAAGTGTTTGTACTTTGCTTTCTGGAATTCAGGAAGCAGGGTATTAGTTCAAATCTCTTTTGTTTTCTTTACCTTGCTTGCTAAAAATTAATACTTTCCTCTACAGAATGAAACAAAAGAAATTTATACTCAAAGGCAGCTTCTGCTAAAAGATATAGATGTTCTGAGAGGCAGAGAAGCTGAGCTGAATCAAAGAATTGAAGCTTTTGAATTGTAAGTAATGTGTATTCATTTTGGACATTCAGAATGAATGAGATGAAGAAGAACTACTAAAAATGTCTACATAGTCTAATATTAGCTGCAAAATAGAGTTCTTGGTTGTGAAGGTGATAGCACCTAGCTTCAAAAGGCACAGGTTAAGAGAAACTGGGATGATGGTTTCACTTTTGAAATATTAGACACTGGGATGAAAGCAGAAGGAGACACCGTCGTCAGGCTTCAGTGAGACGGGACAAATGATTTGCAGAAGCGAATAATGCTTTAACAGATCATACGTTTCGCATTTATGTTCAACCATTCAGATATCAGTTTCATGTGCATGTAGTAACTGAATTCCAGAGAGCCAGACCTGCCACACTGACGTGCTCTGCTGGCAAAAAAGGGAAACACGGTGGCTCTGAGTTGACTTGTACTGGGTGAAAGTATTTCTTGTGATATGTGTGTGTTGCTTTTCCTAAGTGCTCACCAGCGTTTCGTTCTTCACTTCTTACCTGGGATTCATAGCAAGCTCAGCAGTTTTATAGTTTATGGAATAAGCCTTCTTTCCCATTTGGTATGTGCCATTAATTGGCACTCACAGATACTCCAGGAACCTTCTTTCATTAAAGGATTTGTCTTCATCTTCACTGATGTTGTTTTCTCATTTATATAGGCTCGGTTCGTTTGATTTCTTCTGTGTTTTGCTTCTGTCTGCCAACCTTACTCTCTTTTTGGCAATACCAAAGAGGTAAATTGATCATAAGAGAGAAAAGGAACACAGTTTGGGTATAGATGGTTCATGATTATGTAATCACTCATTTACCGCCTCTTCCCCTCTTCCTCCTCCTCCCTTCTAAGCATAGTATATAAGCTAAATAAACGTACTGGTTTACTGCTCCTTTGTGTACAGATGAACCAGCAGAGGGAGCTAAGACACAGAGCTTTTATCCTTTGCTTGGGATAGTCTGGGTTCCCTAGCACTTCTCATTATGGTTTGATCTAAGTCCCTGTGAACCCAGTTACCTGGCTCTGGAATTGATTTTGTGCTTGATTTAAGGTCTCACCAGGTAGACCATGCCTTTTTCGGTGTTGGGACTTTGATTGATCCATCGATCTTTTGCTCTCTTTTCAGTACTTACTTTTCCGTATTGAATGAGTAGACTGTGAAATGCCAGAACGAATCCTGTCTTTAATAGCTATGGGCTAGTCAATTAAATCTCAGTTAGAAACAATATTATAAAAGAAACAAGCACTTAAGTGCACTAGCTGATGTTTGGTTTGTAGCTTTGTAACTAAAAACATCATTCTTTCACCCCTGAATTGATTATGGCTACTTAGCATTTATGACCTTTTTTTTTTTTTAAGTGTGAAGCATCTCCTGTGAGAAACCACTTTGGTTTTGGCACTTTCCCACTCCCACCAGCCAGGTGCCACCGTAGAGTTCCGTTTGCTAGTTCAGATCCATCATCACTAGGTCAGCCCATAAAAGAGGTGGGAGGCCTCTGGCTCTTTGCATCTACTCCCCACAGCGTGACAGTCACGTAACAGTTTGAGTCTGTGGAGCTAAAAACACACGGTATCTTCTCCGCCTAAATTCTTCACTTCAAGTATTATAGTTTTCTGATTTGCCGTATCTGTTTTTGCTAATTTCAGGGCCCAGAGGCTACAAGAAGAAGAAAACAAAAGCATGACTGACGGGCTTAGGAGGCGGGAGCTGAATATAAAGAGTATTGAGGAGGCCTGTGACCTAAAGCTCAAGAACGAACTCCTAAAGTAATTGTTTGGCGTTTTTAACAAAAAAGTATCATGTTTGAATTAAGTTGATGGAAACACAGCAACACTAATGAAGTAGATAAGACTAATATTTTATGACAAAATCCAGTATTTAAAAAAAATATGTGTTTTCATTGACCAGTCAAGCCTTTCCCATGAGTATTTGAGTTAAGATGGTTTTAAAAACATACAGTACAGAGAATAGCATCCTCTGTTCACTCTTGTCTCTCCTCTAGTATTTTTTTTTTTTTTCCTCTAGTATTTATTGAGGGCCTGTGATTTGCTTGAATTTCTTAGGGCACCTTGTAACTTGCTGAAAAGCTATAAAATGGGAATTATAGTCGCTTTTGTCTCTTCCTCTACCCCACTCATACTGCCATTAAGATATGGATGTCGAATGATTTATGAATTATTCTGCTTATTGGTTAAAGTATTTGTCGATCTGTATTCCTTCAAGATTCTGCAAAGCTGGAATCAAAAGAAAGAAACTAGAATTAACTATATAAAGCAAAAAATGATACAGGAAAAGGAAAATACGGACAACTGTGATACTATGGCTTTCCTCTAGTCTGGGTTTTGCTGTGTTCTGGTGAATAGTATCTTAGTGCAGAGCCATTAAACCCATATACGGTAACTTTTCCCTCCAGTGCTCAGTGTAACGTCTGGCACAAAGTAAGTGTTCAGTTAATTGTTTATTGAGTCAATGAATTCATAGCAGTGAGATGGCTCAACTCAGCAGCTCTGGGTATTTCTTAATCATCGGCCTCTCTTTACTGCTTTGTCCATAATTTGGCATTGATAGTCCATTACGTGTAGTACCTTCAAAGGGTTTTTGAGGTTATTCTTTAAAATAATTCTAATAAAAAATATAGCAGTTTTCCGTGTATCAGTTTTGACATGATACAGACTTCATCCACATATTTTATGTCCGCTCCTATAATACAGCAGTAAGCTCTGAAGAATCTGTAGTTGTTAAACTTCTAGGAATAAATGAATAAAAGTGTGTATGTTAGCTTGACATAGCCATGGAGTCGGGAACTGTTAGGTATTGATGTCTTTGTCTGGCCGTGGGTGTCCTCATTATGACTTTGGCAATTGTTGGGGTTTGGAGGATATTCACCACAGGAGTGCTTCTTTCCTTTCTCTCATCTCTGAACCAGAAAGTCAGCTGGTAATAGCTCGTGTAGATAGTAAAATTCCATGAAAACGTGCCTTTTGGTATCGCCAATCCGTATATAATTCTGTTGGCAGTGGCTCTCAGTACTGTGCTCAGTTCCTGAGGGGAAAAGTTCTTATCCTGCTTGGGGGTGGGGAGGCAGGATAGGTGGATTGGAAGTGACTGACTTGTTATCCTTTGGGATTTAGAGTCTGTTGGGTACAATGTAGAAGTAACTAAATTTACTTTCTTTTGTCAGTGGACACCAGCTGAGAAACAGTGCCATCTGTAACCTCGATAACATGACCCTTCATTTTGTGCTTGAGTTTACAGGATTGCAGCAGGATTTTACTGGACCTTTTATAGCCAGGTTTCGGATCCCTGGCCTTACTACTGAATGACCTTGAAGTTCATGCGTTGTCCTGTTCAGTGCCCTTCGGTGCCCTGGTGCCATAGATAAGCTCAGGCACTGAGAGCAGTCTGTCTAGGGAGGTGACCAGGAACTCATTTTCCATCCTTCTGATTCTCAGGTATCAACTTGAACTGAAGGAGGACTGCGTCGCTAGAACTAATAGATTCATCGAAGATAAGAGGAAGAATAAAGGTGACCCTTGGGGGGGAAAAAGGCTATACTTCTCAGTTTTGATGCAGGTTATCAGCTTCCTAAGTTGGGTCTGTTCTGTAATCCAAAAAATATGTACCTTCCACTTCATTGTTACTATAAACTGACACATTTTTGTCCTTTTAATTTTACAAAATGAAAAAAATAATCACCGTCTTTCACTATGTTTTTACAAACCTTCATGTTTAACCTTTTGTATATTCACAAAGATCAGTAATTCATCAGTAGAATTTTATTCAACTTTATTTCCATATATTTTGATGAATAAATCTGTGATGGCAAGAAGGCGGCAGCAACTTATTGCCATCAGTTAATATTACTCTAAGCCACGAGATATTTCATTTTTTACTTTGGGGCTGCTCCTTTGCAACTATCTTGCTGAGACTAATACCTCTTGAGGAATTAGTACTGTCCTGTAGTCAGGATGTGATTTTTCTGATGATATATCTGTAGAGACTTGTGTTAGATGAAGTGAAAATGACAAAATAATAACTACAAATAGCTACAGTCTTACAGAGCAGTCTTTGTCTTTAAGGAAGGAAGTTCAGAGCCGTCGGCATGAGGGCCCCGCGCTCTGTGCAGGTGGTGTAATAACTCTGGTGACTTGTGTAGCAGGAGGTTCACCACATGTATGACCATTACAACTGACTTTCCATCACCTATTGAGTAATGGGGCTTACTTATCGCTTGCTGATTTTTTTTTTGACCCAAATATCTGCTATTTTACGTGTGTGTGTGTGTGTGTGTGTGTGTGTGTGTGTGTGTGTGGTGGGTTTTTTTGTTTTTTTTTTTTTACTGTGCCACACAGCTTGCAGGCTCTTAGTTCCCCAACAAAGGATCAAACCCGCACCCTCAGCAGTAAAAACGTGGAGTCCTAACCTCTGGGCGGACAGGGAATTCCCTCTGCTATTTTAGATGATGAAATAATGGTCGTTAGATCTGACATACTGGCTATAAATGATTAAATGATTTTTATATTCACTGGGAAAACTTTATGATCTTTAGTTGGTTGGCTCTGTCTTTCAGAAAAAGCTATACATTTCCAAGAGGAGTTTGCGACTCTTAATTTTAAAAAGGAAGAACTGGATCATTCTGTAAATCGTGTGAAAGAACTTGAGGTAATTGTTAAGCCTATTGGTTTTTTTGAAATAGTTATTAGACATCACGGGAAATTGTAGCTTCAGTCATACATAATTTATCTTGAGTTATCCTCTTGGTATTTTTGGACTGTTTATTATATGACTCAGAGGGTGATGGCTGAACTTAATTCAGTAGTTCCTTATTTCAATCTTAGTCTCCTAGAGAAGCATAGAAAGAGCATGTCCTTTGGGGCCCAGAGTCGTCCTTGAATCCTTTGTGTCTCCCTCACTGCTTGTGTGCCTCTGGGCAAGATCTGTGACCTCAGATCCCTCCTCCGTAAACTCTTTGATATTGCCCACATCCCATGGTTGTTGAGGGACTTCAGTGAGCTGGTTTACTGCACCTGGCCCATAGCAGGTGGCTGGTGTATACCAGTATCTACTCAGCCTCGTCTCCCTTCCCCTCAGCAGCAGGTGAAAATTCTTATCACTACATCAGGATCTCACAGATTAAAGCAAAATGAGAGGCATTTTTCACATGATACTGTTACTTTTTTTCTGTCCATTTGTGTGCTTGCTATCCAAAGGACAGGACTGGACCTTCAGGAACTTAAAATACGTTCTGTATATAAAATTTATTTTTGCAACTGTGATGACTTGTTTGAGAACTTTATAGGCTCATGTCTCCAAACATGAGATATATTAGACTAAGAAAAGGAAAGCACCTCACAGCATGTTATTGGTATCTATCTTACCTTTTCATATTAAAAAATAGACACATTATTAACTCTGTGATGGCTTTTGGGTCCTTAGCTGCATCTGGAAAATGGGGTGATAATCCGAAGGGCTTGCTTTGTAGGACAGGGTTCTGCATAAATCGAGTTGGATGAGCTTGCCCCATCCCCAGCTCCAGGGCAGAAGTCGTAGTTAGGGCTGTCTAGTCGAAGAGAACCACACTTCAGTCAAGTGACCGTAATTAAATTATGCTGCCCAGCTGAGAGCAGCCTGCCAGCATTTACCTATGCAGTCCTGTAAAGTCACTGTTCAAATACAAGTTTTCCTTTTCCAATTCCAGCTTCAGTTGGAGTCTGTCAAAGCTCAGTGTTTGGCATTAACAAAGCAAAACCACGTGCTGAGCAAGAAGGTTAAAGAGATGAGCAACTATTCACTACTTAAAGAAGGGAAGCTGGAGCTTGAGGCGCAAAATAAACTACTTAAACAACAACTGGAAGACATGAAAAGTGAAAACTTGAATCTCCTAAACCGTAAGTCTTTTTTTTTTCCTGATTTGCCTGCTTTTGTAATTCATGTTAGGTTCATATTAGGGAACTGCTCTAAGGGAGGCTTCAATTGGGAAGATTTTATAAAATTAAGATTCTCAGATTGAAATTCCTTTCTTTTTGCTTGCTATTCCATAATTCGTAGTGTAAGAAGAAACATTTTTTTTAATTTAATTTTTATCTTATATTATAGTTGATTTACAATGTTGTGTTAGTTTCAGGTATACAGCAAAAGGATTCAGTTATACATATACACATATCCATTCTTTTTCAGATTTTTTTCCCATATAGGTTATTACAGATCATTGAGTAGAGTTCCCTATGCTATACAGTATGTCCTTGTTGATTATCTATTTTATATATGGTAGTGTGCATATGTTAATCCCAAACTCCTAATTTTATCCCTCCCCAGACCTTTCCCCTTTCATAAATTTGTTTTTGAAGTCTGTGAGTCTGTTTCTGTTTTGTAAATAAGTTCATTTGTATCATTTTTTTTAGGTTCCACATACAAGTGACATCATAAGATATTTGTCTTTTTCTTTCTGACTTATTTCACTTAGTATGATATTCTCTAGTTGCATCCATGTTGTTGCAAATGGCATTATTTTGTTCTTTTTTATGACTGAGTAGTATTCAGTTGTACATATGTAACACATCTTTATCCATTCCTCTGTTGATGGACATTTCAGTCGCTTCCATGTCTTGGCTATTGTAAATAGTGCTGCAGTGAACATTGAGGTGCATATATCTTTTCGAATTATGGTTTTCTCTGGATATATGCCCAGGAGTGTGGTTGCTGGATCATATGGTATTTCTATTTTTAGTTTTTTAAGGAACCTCCGTACTGTTCTCTATAGTGGTTGAACCAATTTACATTGCCACCAACAGTGTAGGGGGATTTCCTTTTCTCCACACCCTCTCCAGCATTTATTGTTTATAGACAGTTTTTTTAAAGGAATTTTTTCTTTTTTTTTTTTTAAACTTATTATTTATTTTATTTTTGGCTGCCTTGGGTCTTTGTTGCTCCACGTGAGCTTTCTGTAGTTGCATAGAGCAGGGGCTACTCTTTGTTGTGGTGGACAGGCTTCTCATTGCAGTGGCTTCTTTTGTTGTGGATCATGGCCTCTAGGTGTGTGGGCTTCAGTAGTTTTGGCACATTGGCTCAGTAGTTGTGGCTCATGGGTTTTAGAACACAGGCTCAGTAGTTATGGCGCATGGGCTTAGTTACTCCGCAGCATGTGAGATCTTCGCAGACCAGGGCTCGAACCCATGTCCCCTGCATTGGCAGGCGGATTCTTAACCACGATGCCTCCAGGAAAGCCCTGTTTATAGACATTTTGATGATGGCCATTCTGACCCGTGTGAGGTGATAACTCATTGTAGTTTGGATTTACATTTCTCTAAACACTAGCAAAGTTGAGCATCTTTTTGTGTGCCTGTTGGCCATCTGTATGTCTTCTTTGGAGAAATGTCTATTTAAATCTTCTGCCCATTTTTTGATTGGGTTATTTGAGCTGTGTGAGCTGTTTTGTATATTTTGGAGATTAATCCTTTTCAGTTGCTTCATTTGCAAATGTTTTCTCCCATTTTGTGGGCTGTCTTTTCATTTTGTTTATGGTTTCCTTTGCTGTGCAAAAGCTTTTAAGTTTAATTAGGTCCCATTTAAAAAAATTTTTTTTAAATTTTCGTTACTCTAGGAGGTAGATCCAAAAAGATATTACTGCAATTTATGTCAGAGTGTTCTGCCTATGTTTTCCTCTAAGAGTTTTATAATATTTGGCCTTACATTTAGGTCTTTAATCCATTTTGAGTTTATTTTTGTGTATGGTGTTAGAGAATGTTCTAATCTCATTCTTCTACATGTAACTGTCCACTTTTCCCAGCACCACTTGGTGAAGAGACTGTCTTTTCTCCATTGTATATTCTTGCTCCTTTGTTGTAGATTAATTGACCATAGGGACGTTCTGTTTTTTGGGCTTTCCTGTTTTTTGAACTATATTTCTGGGCTTTCCTGTTTTTTGAACTATTTCTGGGCTTTCCTGTTTTTTGAACTATATTTCCGTTTTTGTGCCAGTACCATACTGTTTTGATTATTGTAACTTTGTAGTATAGTCTGAAGTCAGGGAGTCTGACTGCTCCAGTTTCATTTTTCTTTTTTCTTTTTTTTTAAATTTATTTAATTAATTAGTTAATTTATTTGGCTGTGTTGGGTCTTTGTTCAGTGAGCGGGCTTTCTCTAGTTGTGACGAGTGGGGGCTACTCTTTGTTGCGGTGCATGGGCTTCTCATCGCAGTGGCTTCTCTTGTTGCGGAGCACGGACTCTAGGTGCGTGGGCTTCGGTAGTTGTGGCTCGTGCGCTCTAGAGCACAGGCTCAGTCGTTGTGGTGCATGAGCTTAGTTGCTCCACAGCATGTGGGATTTTCCTGGAGCAGGCCTCAAACCTGTGTCCCTGCATTGGTAGGTGGATTCTTAACCACTGCACCACCAGTGAAGTCCCTCCAGTTCCATTTTTCTTTCTCAGGTTTGCTTTGGCTGTTCAGGGTCTTTTGTGTTTCCATAGAAATTTAAAATTTTTTCTTCTAGTTCTGTGAAAAATGCCATTGGTAATTTGATAGGGATTGCATTGAATCTGTAGATTGCTTTGGGTAGTATAGTCATTTTGACAATATTGATTCTTCCAATCCAAAAACATGGTATATCTTTCCATCTGTTTGTGTCATCTTTAGTTTCTTTTATCAGTATCTTATAGTTTTCAGAGTACAGGTGTTTTGCCTCCTTAGGTAGGTTTATTCCTAGGTATTTTATTCTTTTTGATGTAATGGTAAATGGGATTGTTTCCTTAATTTCTCTTTCTGATCTTCATTGTTAGTGTGTAGGGATGCAAGAGATTTCTGTGTATTAATTTTGTATCCTGCAGCTTTACTGAATTCACTGATGAGCTCTAGTAAGTTTTCTGGTAGCATCTTTAGGATTCTATGTATAGTATCATGTCATCTGCAAACAGTGACAGTTTTACTTCTTTTGCAATTTGGATTCCTTTTATATCTTTTTCGTCTCTGATAATTTGGAAGTCCTATCCACAGCAGTGTTGTATAAAAGTGGTGAGAGTGCACGTCCTTGTCTTTTGTCTTTGATTTTGTTTGTTGATAGTTTTTGTGTGTGTGTGTCTTTGCTCTGTTGGATATGTTTTTTAATTTTTTATTGAAGTATAGTGGAATTACAGTGTTTCATTAATTACTGCTGTACAGCAAAGTGACTCAATTATAGATATATATACATTCTTTTTCATATTCGTTTCCATTATGGTTTATCACAGGATATTGAATATAGTTCCCTGTGCTATACAGTAAGATCTTGTTGTTTATCCATTCTGTACATACCAGTTTACATCTGCTAATCCCAAACTCGCACTCCTACCCTCTCCCACCCCCCCACCCCCTTAACAACCACCAGTCTGTTCTCTATGTCCTGATTTTGTTTCTATTTCATAGATAGGTTCATTTGTGTCATATTTTATTTTTTACTTCTTTCAAGTCACTCTACCTTTTATTTTACTTTTTTAAAGTTAATTTTTATTGGAGTATAGCTGCTTTACATGTGTCATATTTTAGATTCCACATATAAGTGATATCATATGGTATTTGTTTTTCTCTTTCTGACTTACTTCACTTAGTATGATAATCTCTACTTGCATCTGTGTTGTTGCAAATGGCATTATTTCATTCTTTTTCTGGGTGAGTAGTATTCAATTGTATGTATG
Organism: Balaenoptera physalus; assembly: GCF_965194825.1. NCBI lineage: Eukaryota > Metazoa > Chordata > Mammalia > Artiodactyla > Balaenopteridae > Balaenoptera > Balaenoptera physalus. The sequence goes on along the minus strand of NC_138904.1, from coordinate 9,961,141 downwards.
TACCATATCATCTTTTATCCATTCATCTCTTGATGGATATTTAGGTTGTTTCCATGTCTTGGCTATTGTGAATAGTGCTGCTATGAACATAAGGGTGCATGTATCTTTTTTAATTAGAGTTTTCTCCAGATATATGCCCAGGAGTGGGATTGCTGGATCATATGGTAATTCTATTTTTAGTTTTCTGAGAAACCTCCATACTGTTTTCCACAGTGGTTGCACCGACTTACATTCCCACCAACAGTGTAGAGGGGTTCCCTTTTCTCCACATCCTCTCCAGCAATTTGTCATTTGTAGACTTTTTAATAATGGCCATTCTGACTGCTGTGAGATGGTACCTCACTGTAGTTTTGATTTGCATTTCTCTAATAGTTAGCCATGTTGAGCATCTTTTCATGTGCCTGTTGGCCACCTGTATTTATATTTTGGAGAAATGTCTACTTTAGTCTTCTGCCAGTTTTTCAATTTGGTTGTTCTTTTGTTTTTGAGCTGTGTGAGCTGTTTGTATATTTTGGGAATTAAGCCCTTGTCAGTCTTATCATTTCAAATATTTTCTCCCGTTCTGTAGGTTGTCTTTTCATTTGTTTACAGTTTCCTTTGCTGTGCAGAAGGTTGTAAGTTTGATTAGGTCCTGTTTGTTTATTTTTGCTTTTATTTCTATTGCCTTGGAAGACTGACCTAAGAAAACATTGGTATGATTTATGTCAGAGAATGTTTTGCCCCTGTTGTCTTCTAGACATTTTATGGTGTCATATCTTATGTTTAAGTCTTTAAGCCATTTTGAGTTTATTTTTGTGTCTGGTGAGAGGTCGTGTTCTAACTTCATTGGTTTACATATGGCTCTCCAACTTTCCCAACACCACTTGCTGAAGAGTCTGTCCTTTTTCCATTGTATATTCTTCCCTCCTCTGTAGAAGATTTATTGACCATAGGTGTGTGGGTTTATTTTTGGGCTCTCTCTTCTGTTCCATTGATCCATATGTCTGTTTTTGTGCCAATGTCATGCTGTTTTGATTACTGTAGCTTTGTAGTATTGTCTGAAGTTTGGGATGTTTATGCTGTTGGAAGTCTTTTAATCACAGTTTCAATTTCAATACCTGTGATTGGTCTTTTCTTATTTTCTATTTCTTCCTGGTTCAGTCTTGGAAGATTTGTACTTTTCTAAGAATCCGTCCATTTCTTCTAGGTTGTCCATTTTATTGGTAGATAGTTGCTTGTAGTAGTCTCTTATGATCCTTTGTATTTCTGTGGTGTCAGTTGTAACTTCTTTTTTGTTTCTAATTGTATTGATTTGAGCCCTCTCCCTTTTTTCTTGATGAGTCTGGCTTAAAGTTTATCAATTTTCTTTATCTTTTCAAAGAATCATCCTTTAGTTTCATTGATCTTTTCTGTTGTTTCCTTCATCTCTATTTCATTTATTTCTGCTCTGATCTTTATGATTTCTTTCCTTCTACTTACTTTGGGTTTTGTTTGTTCTTCTTTCTCTAGCTGCTTTAGGTGTAAAGTTAGGTTGTTTGAGATTTTTCTTGTTTCTTGAGGTAAGATTGTATTACTATAAACTTCCCTCTTAGAACTGCTTTTGTTGCATCTCATAGGTTTTGGATTGGCATGTTTTTGTTTTCATTTGTCTCTAGGTATTTTTTTATTTTCTCTTTGATTTCTTCAGTGATCCATTGGTTGTTTAGGAACATATTGTTTAGCCTCCATGTGTTTGTGCTTTTTCGGTTTTTTTGTTGTAGTCGATTTTTAATCTCATAGCGTTGTGGTAGGAAAAGATGCTTAATATGATTTCACTTTTCTTAAATTTACCGAGGCTTGCTTTGTGACCAAGCATGTGGTCTATCCTGGAGAATGTTCCATGTGCACTTGAGGAAAATGTGTATTCTGCTGCTTTCATATGGATCGTTCTGTAAATATCGGTTAATTCCATCTGGTCTAATGTGTCACGTAAGGCCTGTGTTTCCTTATTGATTTTCTGCCTGTATGATCTGTCCATTGATGAAAGTGGGGTGTTAAAAGTCCCCCACTATTATTGTGTTACTGTTGATTTCTCCTTTTATGGCTGTGAGCATTTGCCTTCTATATTGCTTCTATGTTGGGTGCATAAATACTTACAATTGTTATATCTTCTTGGATTGATTTCTTGATCATTATGTAGTGTCCTTCTTTGTCTCTTGTAATAGTCCTTATTTTAAACTATGTTGTCTGATATGACTATTGCTATTCCAGCTTTCTTTTGATTTCTGTTTACATGGAATACATTTTACCATCCCCTCACTTTCAGTCTGTATGTGTCCCTAGATCTGAAAGGAGGCTCTTGTAGACAGCATATATATGGGTCTTGTGTTTGTATCTATTCAGCCAATCTATCTTTTGGTTGGAGCATTTAATCCATTTACACTTAAGGTAATTATTGATATGTACTTAACTAACATTTTGTTAATTGCTTTGGTTTTGTTTTGGAAGGTCTTTTTTCTTCCCTTCCTCTTTTGTTCTCTTGTTACTTGATGTCTGTCTTTAGTGTTGTGTTTGGGCTGCTTTTTCTTTTTTGTGTGTGTATCTATTGTACATTTTTGATTTGTGGTTCCCATGAGGTTTTGATATAGCAGTCTATATATGTACAAGATTGCTTTAAGTTGCTGGTCTCTTAATTTCCAGTGCATTTCCAATATCCTGCATTCATACTATCCTCTTCCCATGATTGCTGGTTTTGATATCATACTTGTGTGTGGGTGATTTCCTACCTTTGTTTTATGTTTGCCTTTACCGATGAGCTTTCCCATTCATAATTTTCTTGATTCTAGTTGTGGCCTTTTCTTTTCCGCCTAGAAAAGTTCCTTTAGGATTTGTTGTAAAGCTGGTTTGGTGATGCTGAATTCTCTTAGCTTTTGCTTGTCTGTAAAACTTTTGATTTCTCCATTGAATCTGAATGAGAGCCTTGCTGGGTAGAGTATTCTTGGTTGTAGGTTTTTCTCTTTTATCACTTTAAATATATCTTGCCATTCCCTTCTGGCCTGCAGAGTTTCTGCTGAAAAATCAGCTGGTAACCTTATGGGGATTCCCTTCTTTGTTATTTGTTGCTTTTCTCTGTTGCTTTTAATATTTTCTCTTTGTCTTAATTTTTTGGTCACTTTGATTAATATGTGTCTCGGTGTGTTCCTCCTTGGGTTTATCCTGTATGGGACTCTCTGTGCCTCCTGGACTTGAGTGAGTGTTTCTTTTCCCATGTTAGGCAAGTTTTTGGCTGTTAGCTCTTCACATATTTTCTCAGCCCCTTTCTCTCTCTCTTCTCCTTCTGGGACCCCGTTAATGCCAATGTTGTGGATTTAATGTTGTCCTAGAAGTCTCTTAGACTGGCCTCATTTCTTTTCATTCTTCTTTCTTTATTCTGTTCCTCAGCAATGATTTCCACCAATTTGTTTTCCAGCTCACTTATTCGTTCTACTGCCTCATTTATTCTGCTGTTGATTCCTTCTAGTGTATTTTTCATTTCAGTTTTTGTATTGTTCATCTCTGTTCATTAAAGCTTCTAACTCTTTATTAAACATTTCTTGTATCCTCTTGGTCTGTGTCTCCATTGTTTTTCCTCTTGGTCTTGGATCATCTTTACTATCATTACTTTGAATTCTTTTTCAGGTAGGTTGCCTATCTCCACTTCACTTAGTTGTTCTTCTGGGGTTTTATCTTGTTCCTTAGTCTGGAAGATATTTCTCTGCTGTCTGGTATTGTCTCACTTGCTGTGTTTTTGTGGTCTCCATTCCTCAGGCCGTAGGACTGTAATTCTTCTTGGTTCCGGTGTCTGTCCCCTGGTGGGTGAGGTTGGTCCAGGGGCTTGTGCAGGCTTTCTGGTGGGAGGAACTGGTGCCTGCACACTGGTGGGTGGAGCTGTGTCATGTCCCCCTGGTGGGCAGGGCCATGTCAAGGGGTGTGTTTATAGGTGGCTGTTGGCTCAGGACAACTTTAGACAGCCTGTCTCCTGAGGGGTGGGACTGTGTTCCCACCCTGTTCATTGTTTGGCCTGAGGCGTCCCAGGACTGGATCCTGCAGGCTGTTGGGTGGGGCCGATCATCGGTGCCAAAATGGAGACCCCCGGGAGAGCTCACGCCCAAGAGTTTTCCTTTGGCCCCCACGGTGAGCCACAGCTGACCCCCACCTCTCCCGGAGACCCTACAGTACCTGCAGGTAGGTCTGGCCCAGGCTCTTATGGAGTCACTGCTTTGCCCTGGGTCCCAGTGCACATGAAACCTTGTGTGCGGCCTCCAAGAGGGCCGTCTGTTTCTCTCAGTCCTGAGGAACTCCTGCACTCAAGCCCAGCTGGCCTAGAAAGCCAAGTGCTCTGGGGGCTCCACCTCCTGATGCCAGATCCCCAGGCTGGGGAGCCTGATGTGGGGCTCCAGACTCTCACTCATATGGGAGAACCTCTGTGATATAATTATTTCCCAGTTTGTGGATCGCCCATCTGGAAGGTATGGGATTTGATTATAATGCAGAAGTGAACTTCCTACTGTCTCACTGTGGCTTTGGATGTAGAATATCTTTTTTGGAAGGTTCAAGTCTTTTTTGTCAGTGGTTGTTCAGCAGTTAGTTGTGATTTTGGTGTTTTCGTGAGGGGAGGTGAGCTGAAGTCCTTTTACTCCACCATCTTGTCTCTCCTGCCAGTCCTGAAGAAACATTTTAAAACTGTCCGAATTTGCCCCTGCAGATGGTACCGGGCTTCCCTTGCCCTCTGACTGCTGGTCAGGTGTGCCGAGTGCCTTCAAGCACTGGGAGGGAGGGAGGAGAGAGGTCAAGGTTGTTTGCCCTCTCTGCCACCTCCATGTACAGTGTCCTGGGCTGGCCCTGCGCCTTTCAGCCATGCAAGATCCCAGTGCTTGTGGGATGGCCTCTCTAGCATTCTGCACCAGCTCGCTCTCTCCAGTTGTGGGAGTTCCTCCCTCTCCGGCCCTCTAGGCCCAAGGGCTACAAACAGCATGGTGCTGCTAGTAGCCTAGGGAACTGTGCCATCCTTTGTGGCTACAGACCCAGCCTAAGTCATTCTTCATTGAAGGGTTCTCTGATGACCTGAATTGGGGGGCCATCTGTTTTCTGCCTGGACCCTGTGCCGCTGACAGATGCAAAGATCGAATTGGACCTCAGGGCAGTCATTGACAGGTTTTTTTTTTTTAATTAATTAATTAATTTATGGCTGCGTTGGGTCTTTGTTGCTGTGTGTAGGCTTTCTCTAGTTGCGGCAAGCAGGGGCTACTCTTCGTTGCGGTGCGTGGGCTTCTTATTGCAGTGGCTTCTCTTGTTTGCAGAGCACGGGTTCTAGGCGCATAGGCTTCAGTAGTTGCAGCTCATGGGCTCTAGAGCTCAGGCTCAGTAGTTGTGGCACATGGGCTTAGTTGCTCCTCGGCACGTGGGATCCTCCCGGACCAAGGCTCGAACCCATGTCCCCTGCACTGCGCCACCAGGGAAGTCCCAACAGGTTTTGATAGAGCACTCCTTATCTGTCTCTGAAGGGAGAAGAGGTGGGCTTTCAAGTTAATTTGAGGATTTGAAAGAGTTCTGTTATGTGGAGAAGGACGTAAGAATAGTAAAATTTGCATTTATGTTCATTAAGTTATTTTGTTTTGAAATTTGTGAGTCAGAATTGCTTGTAGTACATTTGATAGACTACAGAAAAAGGAAGAACAATTTGAAACTTGTTTGGCTGCTTTTAAAAGTCAAGCGGCATAAATCTCTCTTTCTGAGAAAGACAAATATAGTATCACTTATATGTGAAATCTAGAAAGATGGTACAGATGACCTTATTAGCAAAGGAGAAATAGAGACACAGATGTAGAAAACAAACTTATGGTTACCAAGGGGGAAAAGGGGTGTGGGATGAATTGGGAGATTGGGATTGACATATATACACTACTATGTATAAAAGAGGTAACTAATGAGAACTGACGGTATAGCACAGGGAACTCTACTCAGTGCTCTGTGGTGACCTAAATGGGAAGGAAATCGAAAAAAGAGTGGGTATATGTATAACTGACTCACTTTACTGTACAGCAGAAATTAACACAACATTGTAAAGCAGCTATACCCCAATTTAAAAAAAAAAAGATAAACAATAAGGACCTACTGTATAGCACAGAAAACTATACTCAATATCTTGTGATAACCTATAATGGAAAAGAATCTGAAAAAATATATATTATGTATATGTATAACTCAGTCATTTTGCTGTATACTTGAAACTAACACAACATTGTAGATTAACTAAACTTCAATTAAAAAAAAATTAAAAAAAAAAAAGTCAAGAGAAATGAGAACACTTCGGGGTGGTAACGACCAGGCTCTTCTACCTTCTTAGGCATAGCTCAGCCATCTCCTGAACTGCTGATTTTTCAGAAAGAATTAAAGAAAGCAGAAAATGCTATCACCTTGGAGCATAAGGAGTTTGAAACCCAGAAACAAGCTCTGCAAAAACAGCTGCAAAGTGAAGTGAGTATTTCTCCTTGAGCACCCAGGGGTCAGGCCAGTCCACTGCGTAGACATGTGAACTTGGCACACGCCACACTGGTGTAAGTGGGATTTATTTTAATATCAGAGATCCCTCAAGGTGCTAAAGGGTGTCCTTTCTCATCTGAGAGAACTGTCCAGTGGTCATGTGACTTTATATTCATAATAGTCACAAAATCCAGAGGCAAGCAAACTCACTTAAACACAACATTTTCCAAGTCCTGATGGTGCCCACAGTGGAAGTGTCTCGATTCTCACCCTGTGACTTGGAAATATTGCTGCCCTCACTCTGGTGTCTGCCCATGCCCTGGAGTAGCTGCTCTGACATGCGTGTAAGAAGAAATGGAAACTTGTGTTATCGGTCGTCATTTTAAAGGGACCCTGTGGTTTACGGGTGTAAAGCTGCTCAAAACTGGCAAAACAAAAAAAGAGAATAAGCCCAATGAGAGAATTGTTCCCTTTGAAGTGAGCTGTGATTTGTTTTACGTTGATTTCTTTTTCTTCTCTAATTCCCTGCAGATTGAGCACTCCGCCCAGCTGAAGGCCCAGATATTAGGATACGATGCTTCTGTCAAGAGGTTAACTGTGCAGGTTACCGATTTAAAATTGCAACTGAAACAAACTCAGATAGGTTAGAGGCATTTTTAACCTGTGTGTGTGTGTGTGTGTGTGTAAAACTTCTGACATTTGTGGAAATGTAATAATTGTTACTCGTTGAATTTTTAGTAATTCTCACAGTAGGGGTAAAGCCATAGAGACATGGGCCATCTTAGAAGTCAAACTCCGTGTCCGTTTCATGGATACCAGCCAGGTCGTCAGCTAAAGTGACTTGCTTTCACAGGTGCCCCATGCTTGGGGGAGCCTCATACCCCAGATAGGAAAGGTGTGGTAGTGATGCAGAGGCCCCCAAATTCATCCTGGACCTAGGCTTTCCTTTTTTATTTGCTACCCTGATAATAAGAGCGGTCTACTCTTCAGTGGTTTTATATACTCCTTGACGGGTGTATACACCTGTGGGAGAAGGCAGAGTGCCCTGGCAGAAAGAGCACTGCTTCTGGAATCAGAAAATTGGTTTTGTACCCCAATTTTGAAGTTAGTTGTTTGGCCTTGGACATGTTTCTTTTAACTTCCTTGGGCCTCAGTTTCCCCCTTTGTAATGAGGATGATAATACCTTCTGTGCCATGGAGGACGAAGGGGAAAGGTGATTGGCTCCAGTACAGTGCCTGGGGCATATAAAACACTGGGGAAATGGCCACTGCTATCATCTTATTACTATGTCTTCCTGTGGATGCGTGACACCTGCCCCTGCTCCTTCATAACAAGTGTTCCTAGGCTTCGACACTTTCTTCAGCTGCTTTCAAGCTCAGTGGAAGTTCCTGAGTGTTCGTGATTTTGAGCCTTCCTCAGTTCCTTCTTCCCACTCAGGCCCTTGGCCCCTTCTCCCCACACCAGTTTTATTTTGGTCTCTTTACTCATCTCCACTCTTTCCCGTTCCTCATTTTGTCTCCACAATTCTGCATTTGCCAAACTGCCCACAGCTGAAACTGTACCAAGCTCATATCATTAGAAATAGTTGATGGATGAGGATGGAAGCTAGTGAGGATGGAAACTTCTGGAAGATGGGCATCACAAGCATCTGTCCCGTGGTATCATCAAGGTGGCCTTGCAGGAGAGGAGTGGTCACATTTGCTGGCTTTATTAGGCCAGCGCAGTGGCTCGATGCCTCGCTAACTGGGCGATTCAGCTGCAGTCCGCCATCCATGACGTGGGAGCTGTGAGAATTCTGGGCCCACAGTGGTGGCCTGACCGCATGTCCTCCTCATCTGAGACTCAGGCCGTATGCAGTGGATTTTGCCGCAGCCCTGAGAGTTTGGGAGCGGCATCCTGTAGTGAGACACATTATTTTGAAATCAAATGTGTGAACATTCATGCTGAGTGGAATAATTAAAGATTATAAATGGGTTTATATCAGTTCAGGTCAGGTTTTTCAACCACATGAGTTCAAGTCTGGTTAGGCTTTGTCCCCTAATTGTAAATACCTTTTCACTTCTCAAAGCTTTTATATTTCAAGGTCTTGCATAATGGATTGTGAAATAATAACATACGTTACGAATGAAGGCATATGAAGCAGTAGCTGGTACACATAAGCTCTCAAGTAAATATTAATAATTACTGTTAGGACCGTGGTTTCACAAACAATTTTTTTATTTTTATTTATTGAAGTATAGTTGATTAACTGTTAATTTCTGCTGTACAGCAGAGTGATTCAGTTATATGTATATATACATTCTTTTTGATATTCTTTTCCATTATGCTTTATCATAGGATACTGAATATAGTTCTCTGTGCTCTACAGTAAGACCTTGTTGTTTATGCATATATAATAACTCACATCCGCTAACCCCAACTTCCCATTCCATCCCTCCCCCAACCCCCTCCCTCTTGGCAACCACAAGTCTGTTCTCTTTGTCTGTGAGTCTGTTTCTGTTTCGTAAATATGACACAAATGAACATATCTTAGATTCCACATGTGATATCACATGGTATTTGTTTTCTCTTTCTGACTTACTTCACTTAGTATGATATTCTCTAGTTGCATCCATGTTGCTGCAGGTGGCATTATTTTGTTCTTTTTTACAGCCGAGTGACATTCCATTGTGTGTGTGTGTGTGTATGTGTATATATACCACATCTTCTTTATCCATTCATCTGTTGATGGACATTTAGGTTTCCATGTCTTGGCTGTTGTAAATAGTGCTGCTCTGAACATATGGGTGCATGTATCTTTTTGGATTAGAGTTTTGTCTGTATACGTGTGCAGGAGTGGGATTGCTGCATCATATGGTAATTCTGTTTTTACTGAGGAACCTCCATACTGTTTTCCATAATGGCTGTACCAACCTACATTCCCAACAACAGTGTAGGAGGGTTCCCTTTTCTCCACACCCTCTCCAGCATTTGTTATTTGTAGACTTTTTAATGATGTCTATTCTGACTGGTGTGAGGTGGTACCTCATTGTAGTTTTGATTTGCGTTTCTCTAATGATTAGCAATGTTGTATGTCTTTTCATGTGCCTATTGGCCATTTGTATTTCTTCTTTGGAGAAATCTCTACATAGGTCTTGCGCCAGTTTTTCGATTGGGTTGTTTATTTTTTTGTTGTTGAACTGTATGAGCTGTGTGTATATTTTGGAAATTAAGCCCTTTTTGGTCGCATAGTTATAAAATATTTTCTCCCATTCTGTGGGTTGGCTTTTGTTTTATGGTTTCCTTTGCTGTGCAGAAGCTTGTAAGTTTGATTAGGTCTTGTTTGTTTATTTTTGCTTTTATTTCTATTGCCTTGGGAGACTGACCTAAGAAAACATTGGTAAGATTTATGTCAGAGAATGTTTTGCCTGTGTTCTCTTCTAGGCATTTTATGGTGTCATGTCTTATGTTTAAGTCCTTAAGCCATTTTGAGTTTATTTTTGTGTATGGTGAGAGGGTGTGTTCTGACTTCTTTGATTTACATGTGGCTATCCAACGTTCCCAATGCCACTTGCTGAAGAATCTGTCCTTTTTCCGTTGTATTAGTATATTCTTGCCGCCTTTGTCGAAGACTAATTGACTGTAGGTGTGTGGGTTTATTTCTGGCCTCTTTATTCTGTTCCATTGATCCATATGTCTGTTTTTGTGCCAGTACCATGCCGTTTTGATTACTGTAGCTTTGTAGTATTGTCTGAAGTCTGGGAGGGTATTGCCTCCGGCTTTGTGTTTTTGCCTTAGGATTGCTTTAGCAATTCTGGATCTTTTATGGTTCCATATAAATTTTAGGATTATTCTAGTTCTGTGAAAAATGTCATGGGTCATTTGACAAGGATCACATTAAATCTGTAGATTGCTTTGGGTAGTATGGCCATTTTAACAACATTCTTCCAATCCAAGACCATGGGATATCATTCTATTTCTTTGAATCATCTTCAGTTTTCTTTACATAATTCTCAGCATATAAGTCTTTCACCTCCTTGGTCAGGTTCATTCCTAAGTATTTTATTTTTTGAGGTGTGATTTTGAAAGGTATTGTGTTTTTACATTCCCTGTCTGATATTTCATTGTTAGTGTAAAGAAATGCAACAGATTTCTGTCTGTTAATCTTGTATCCTGCTGCATTGCTGAATTCGTTTTATCAGTTCTAGTAGTTTTTGTGTAGCGTCTTTAGGGTTTTCTGTATATAGTATCATGTCATCTGCATGTAGTGACAATTTTACCTCTTCCCTTTCAATTTGGATACCTTTTATTTCTTTGTCTTGTCTGATTGCTGTGGCTAAGACTTTTAGTACTATGTTGAATGGAAGGGATGAGATTGGGCATCCTTGAGTTGGTCCAGATTTTAGCAGGAAGGCTTTCAGCTTTTCACTGTTGAGTATTACACTGGCTGTGGGTTTGTCATAAATAGCTTTTATTATGTTGAGACACGCTCCCTCTATACCCAGTTCGGTGAGAGTTTTTATCATGAATGGGTGTTAAATGTTGTCAGATGCTTTTTCTGCATCTATTGAGATGATCATGTGGTTTTTGTCTTTTCTTTTGTTGATGTGGTATGTCACATTGATTGATTTGTGTATGTTGAACCATCCTTGTGAAGTTGGGATGAACCCCACTTGGTTGTGGTGTATGATCTTTTTTATGTGTTGCTGGATTCGGTTTGCTAATAGTTTGTTGAGGATTTTTGCATCTGCATGCATCAAAGATATTTTCCTTCTTGGTGGTGTCTTTGTCTGGTTTAGGTGTCAGGGTGATGGTGGCTTCATAGAATGTCTTTGGGAGTGTTCCCTCCTCCTCAAGTTTTTGGAAGAGTTTGAGAAGAATCAATATAAGGTCTTTTTTGTATGTTTGGTAGAATTTACGTGTGAAGCCATCTGGTCCTGGATTTTTGTTTGTAGGGAGTTTTTTGACTACAGATTCTATTTCACTTCTAGTATTGGTCTGTTCAAATTATTTATTTCTTCTTTATCCCATTTTGGTGGGCTATATGTTTCTAGAAAGTTGTCCATTTCTCTAGGTTGTCAAATTTGTTAGCATATTAATTGTTCATAATATTCCCTTAGGGTTTTTTGTATTTCTGTGGTATTGGTTGTTATATCTCCTTTTTCACTTCTTTATTTTGTTTATTTGGATTCTCTCTCTTTTCTTCTTGGTGAGCCTGGCCAGAGGTTTGTCCATCTTGTTTACCCTTTCAAAGAACCAGTTTTTGGTTTTATTGAGTTTTTCTATTTTTTTAAATCTCTATTTTATTTATTTGCTCTTTCATCTTTATTATTTGCTTCCTTCTGCTGACTTCGGGTTTTGTTTGTTCTTCTTTTTCTAATTTTTTAAAGTGGTAGGTTAGGTTTTTTATTTGACATTTTTCTCGGTTTTTTTTTTTTTTTTGAGGAAGGCCTGTATCGCTATGAACTTCCATCTAAGAACTGCTTTTGCTATGTCCCATAGATTTTTTTATGGTTTTGTTTTCATTGTCATTTGTCTCGAGGTATTTTTTAATTTCCTCTTTGATTTCATCATTGATCCATTGCTTTTTTTGTAGCATGTTGTTTAGTCTCCATGTAATCATTTTTTCTCATTTCTTTTTCTGTGGTTGATTTCTAGTTTCATGCCATTGTAAAAGATTCTTGAGATAATCAGAAAAGATTCTTGAGATAATCTCTGTACTCTTAAATTTGTTGAGGCTTTTTTTTGTGCCCTAGTATGTGGTCAATCCTAGAGAATGTTGCATGTGCATGTGCACTTGTGAAGAATGTGTATTCTGGTTTTCTTTTTGTTTTGTTTTGGATGTAGTGTTCTGAAACTGTCAGTTAAGTCTAACTGTTCTGTCGTGTTGTTTAGTATCTCTGCTGCCTTACTGACTTTTTTTTGTCTACAAGATCTGTCCATTGATGTGAGTGGGATGTTAAAGTCTTCTACTATTATTGTATTCTTGTCAGTTTCTCCCTTTATGTCTGTTAGTATTTGTTTTATGTATTTGGGTCCTCCTGTATTAGTGCATATATGTTGATGTCTGTAAAATCCTTTTCTTGTATTGATCCTTTTATCATTGTATAGTGTCCTCCTTTATCTTTCTTTATGGCCTTTGTTTTAAAGTCTATTTTGTCTGATGTGAGTATTGCAACCCCTGCTTTCTTGTCATTTCCGTTTGAATGAAATATCTTTTTACATACCCTCACTTTCAATCTGTGTGTGTCCTTTGTCCTAAAGTGGGTCTCTTGTAGTCAGCCTATTGTAGGCTCTTGTTTTCTTTTTAATCCAATCTGCCACTTTGTGTCTTTTGATTGGAGCATTCAGTCTGTTTATATTTAAGATGATTATTGATAGATATGTAGTTATTGCAATTTTAAGCCTTGTCTTCCCATTTATTTTATATTTGTCCATTTGTTTTTGTTTTTCTTTGTGTGGTTTGATGATTGTCTTTTGTATGCTTATGTTCTCTTGTTTTTGTTTTTTGTGAATCTGTTGTATGTTTTTGATTTGTGGTTACCCTGTTTTCAAGTATGTTAACCCCATTCTGTATCTGGTTGCCTTAGACTGGCAGCCATATAGGCTGAAACGCATTCTAGGAAGTGAAAAAATAATCTACATTTTCTTAATCTCCTCCCCCACATTTTAAGATTTTGATGTCCTCTATTACATCTTTATGTTCATTCTTTTGCTGTTCATTGTGATTATCATCATTTCACAGAAATTTTTTGATTCTTTCTTAATCTGTGTACTGGCTTATTTAGTTGATTTGCTTTTTTCCTTTTTTCTATTTAGAGAAGACCTTTCAATGTTTCCTTTAGGATAGGTTTAGTGTTGCTGTATTCTTTTAGTTTTCACTTGTCTGAGAAATTCTTAATCTCTCCTTGTATTCTAAATGATAATTTTGCTGGGTAGAGGATTCTAGGTTGCAGATTTTTCCCTTTGAGGACTTTGAATCAATCTCTCATGGGCTTCCCTGGTGGCGCAGTGGTTGAGAATGTGCCTGCCAATGCAGGGGACACGGTTTTGAGCCCTGGTCTGGGAAGATCCCACATGCCTCAGAGCAACTAGGCCCATGAGCCACAACTACTGAGCCTGCGCGTCTGGAGCCTGTTCTCTGCAACAAGAGAGGCTGTGATAGAGGCCCATGCACCGCGATGAAGAGTGGCCCCCCCACTTGCCGCAACTAGAGAAAGCTCTCGCACAGAAACGAAGACCCAACACAGCCAAAAATAAATAAATAAATAAATAAATAAAGGAGTTCCTTTAAAAAAAAATCTCTCTCCACTGCCTTCTGGCCTGCAGTGTTTGTGTAGAGAAGTCAGCTGATAGCTTTATGGGGGTTCCCTTGTAATTAACTCCTTGTTTTTCTCTTGCTGCTGTTAGCATCTTCTCTTTAACTTTTACCATTTTTATTATAATATGTCTTGCTATAGGTCTCTTTAGGTTTATGTTGTTTGAGACCCTCTGTGCTTCCTGCACATGGATATCTGTTTACTTCTTGAGGTTTGAGAAGTTTTCAGCCATAGTTTCTTCAAATACATTTTTGATCCCCTTTTCTCTTTCTTCCACTTCTGGAATCCCTATTATGCATAGATTGGCATGCTTTATATTGCCTCATAGTTCTCTTATATTGGTTTCATTTTTTTTTTCATTTTGCTTTCTGTCTGATGTCCTGATTGGGTGATTTCCATTATTCTATCTTGCAGATCACTTATTCGTTCTTCTGCATTATTTGTTTTGTTGTGGCCATGTTGCACAGCTTGCGGGATCTTAGTTTCCTGACCAGGGATTGAACCTGCACCCTCGGCAGTGAAAGTGCGGTGTCCTAACCACTGCACCACCAGGGAATTGCCTGTTCTTTTGCATTATTCATTCTGCTATTCATTGCCTTTAGTTCAGTTTTCATCTCGGCAAATGAGTTTTCTAATTTTTCTCGGTTCCTCTTCATAGTTTCTAGTTCCTTTTTACAGTAATCTGCATTTTTGTCGATATCCTTTCTTAATTCCTTCAGTATTTTCCTTATCTCCTTTTTGAAATCGGTGTCTATTAAACTGAAGAGATCTGTTTCATTGTTTGTTCTTTTAGGGATATTTTCTTGGTCTTTTAACTGGGAGTGGTTCCTCTGCTTCTTCATTTTGCTTCTATTTCTCTTATTCTGTGAGTTCAGGAGAATCAGTTATCTACTGTGGTCTTAGAGGGCTATTTATATGTGGCATCATCCCTGTGTAGCGTCTGTGGGTTTAATATTTTTTTGGCATGAGAGCTGTTTTTAGTATGGATGCCTGTCTCCTCTTCCCTCAACGTGTGCTGCTCATTATCCCCTTGATAGAGGGGGTGTGCAGACGCGGCAGCTGCTGCCCAGTCCCGGAGTTCTCGGCAGCAGTGGGGTCTCGTGCACCCCTGGAGCACACAGTGGGAGCAGAGGCAGCTTGCAACTGCTCCAGGAGCCTGGGAGGGCAGCTGTGGTGGCTTGCGACCACTCCTGGAGTCTGGGAGGGCAGCGGTGGTGGCAGCTGGAGACTGCTCCTGTAGCTCGTGTAGGTGGTGTCCTGCTGCCTTAGAGCATGCACAGCGAAGAAGGCTGCAGTGGCGGGTCCCACCCCTCCCCTCGCGCACCCCCCAAACAGTGGCGCCTGGCTTCCTCTGCATACACCCTCAGGTGTGGTTGCATCAGACTTCAGCCCCTTCAGGCTGTTTGCACGCAGCCCACCCCAGTCCTCTCCCCGGGTCTGGTCTCCGAAGCGTGAGCTTCAGCACCCAGCCCCAGCCCACGCTGGCGGACGCACATCTCAGGCTGGGGATCACAGGGCGGTGGCACAGACCTTTTGTGCAAGTCTCTCTCCATCCTAGCTGCTGCAGACTGGTTGCTGCGTTCGCCTCCAAAGCTCTCTGTCTGTCCCGGCTGTTCTCCACGCCAGGGAAGGGACTTGCTGGGGTGCAGGAACCTGGCCTCTTGCACAGCTCCCTCCCAGGGTGCAGGTCCTGTCCTGCTTCCTTTCTCACTTTCTTTTTTTTTTCTTTTTTCTTTTGTCCTACCTGGTTGCATGGAGATTTTCTTGCTCTTTCAGGTGTCTGAGGTCTTCTGCTAGCGTTCAGTAGATATTCTGTGACAATCGTTCCACATGTAGATATATGTTTGATGTATTTGTGGGAGGAGGTGAACGTCATGTCCTATAGGTGGTCCTATTCCACCATCTTTTTTTTTTTTAAATTTATTTATTTATTTATGGCTGTGTTGGGTCTTCGTTTCTGTGTGAGGGCTTTCTCTAGTTGTGGCAAGTGGGGGCCACTCTTCATCGCGGTGCGCGGGCCTCTCACTATCGCGGCCTCTCTTGTTGCAGAGCACAGGCTCCAGACGCGCAGGCTCAGTAATTGTGGCTCACGGGCCTAGCCGCTCCGCGGCATGGGGGATCTTCCCAGACCAGGGCTCGAACCCGTGTCCCCTGCATTGGCACGCAGATTCTCAACCATTGCGCCACCAGGGAAGCCCCTATTCCACCATCTTGATGGCTCCCTCCACAAACTGTTTAATGTGCCAGTTTGCCCTTATTACTTTGATTTTTTAGAAAAGAAATTCTCAATATATTTTAATTTGATTCTCCACCTTTTCCCTTCCTGTCTCACACTGTCTGTCTGTTTGTATGTAACCCGTAGCTCTGGAGAACGAAGTGTACCGCAACACGAAGCAGTCTTTGTTAAATCACTCCATCAATGGGTTAATGAGTGGCAAGGAGGGACCTCGTGATGATGACATAAGCGGGGATTTCTTGAAAACTCCTCTGAGACAAGAGGAACTGATGGCAGGCCCAGTTATACCACAGATCCCCAGTTACCCAAATGCCAGCGTGGAGAGTAGTTCCCCCGATTCCGACCTTGAGTTTGTAGCCAATACCACGGCAAGGGTGAGAGAGCTGGAGCAAGAGGCCGAGCGCTTGGAAAAAGCTTTCCAAAACTACCATCGAAGGGTCAGTCAGTGCCCTGCCAAGAGCCCATCGGCAGCCAGGAGCCTGCCCTCCCTGCACCTGCTGAGAGCTCTCAAGAACGTTCCTGCACGTGCTCCTGAGAAGTGTGTTTTTGCAGAGGACAGAGTTGCCTCTCAGCAGCCTCTGTTGAATGCGCATAGAGGGGACGAGAGTGAGGTATCTGAGGTGCCAGGCAGCACAGCCTCAAGGTCACACAAGGACACGGCCTCCGGACGCCTCTCCTCCACTCCCCTCCCCAAAGCAAGGAGAAGCCTTGATAGTGAGATGTACCTGGAAGGTAAGCTACTGCCAGAGGGGTTGCGGGATGCTCTGGATGTGGGTGGGTTGGTCCTCATCGGGCCTCTCCTCCGAGTGAGAGCGCAGCCAGGACGGCAGCAGGTCGTGGGAGTCGGGCCCAGGAGAGCCCTGCCTTTGAACCGCGGGCTCCTGGGGAACCATGGCATCTCCCCCGAGTCACAGTTGCTGTGGGAGGCCATGGGATAGAGCATCAAGTGCCAGCGTTTTGCTTGGCGCAGAAAGGTGTTCAGAGACTGACAGTGGCTTTTCCTTGGCTGCGGGTTAGTTTCATGTGTTTCCTTGTTACCGCTGCAGTTTCATTCAGGTGCCTGAATTGTCCGTTCTATGGATCATTTACACATACTCCACTGTTTGCAAGGATGATAGAGTTCATTTTCAAAGCAATAGAACTCTTTAGAAACCACACTGCTGTCTTCTCCACACAATCTGTAACATGCTCACCCTGGTTCCTCCTGCCTTGTAGGGCTGGGCCAGTCCCCCGCCACTGTCCCTGGTCCCGACAGAACGCCGCAGCCTTCACCTACCGAGTCCAGGCACAGCCTTTCCGTGCACTCGCTCTCCAGCCCTGCAGGGCAGAAGGCCGGGTATGTACCACCTTCTGCCCAGCCTCTGCCAACGCTGGTTGCTGCCTACGATCTCAGTCATGGTGTGTTTGGGTCTTTTAGGTGATATTAAAGACTGTGTGGCAGTATAGAATTTGCAGTCAGATTGTGAGATGTGTGATCTTTGAGAATCATCTGAATTACCTGGGGGAAAAAAAGACTCCTTTTAGCAAATGAGTAATTTTTACTCATTTGCTAAACTTGATGTATAGAATATGTACTATGGTATTAATAAGCATTTGCATAGTTCCATGAATAGACTTGGTTTATAAAGATAAAACAGACATACAGACTGCAAAACCAAATAAATTGAGTGTAAACTTAAAATAGTTTCATACATCATTAAAAAGCCACAAATATTTAGGCATTTAAATATAAGCAAATAAGGTTCCACTTTGTAAATCATTGAAAGTGGTATTGGGTCCTAGGATATGATGGCTGGAGCAGGATGCGGTGGGTGTGTTGAGAAGCTCGGGGGAGGGAGGGGCAGGCTGGCATTCGAGTCACGTGGGGGGACTCCTGCCTGGGCCCAGTCCCCGTGGCAGGAGATTCTGACTCCTTCATTCTGGGCTCAGGCCTAGGCATCTATGTGTTGATGCAGTTCTACTGTACAGAGTTGAAAACTGCCACATGTGCCTGTCCTGGTCCTCAAGTATGTAATAGTTTTTATATCACTCCTTCTGTGCTAAAGCCAAGAGGAGAGGCAGGACACACATGGGCCGAGGTAGGGCACTGTGGTGTGTTGCATCTTCAGCTGGCTCACACTAAAGGTGTGCACAGCTTTTCAAAAACCTGTTTTCAAAAATTTTTTGTAGTTCTTTAAAAAAAAACAAAAAATTCCCTCCTAGGAGCAGCCTTGTTATCGTCTGTGAACAGTGGTAGTACCTACCTCACGGCATGAGGCGGTCTGGAGGAGTGACTGAGTTAAAGTGTATTAACTGTTTGGAATGACGCCTGGTGCGTGGAGAGCGCCCAGTGCACCGTAGCTCTTATTCTCTATGAGTCCACGAAAAATTAATTTTCTAAAACATTTTCTCGAGTCACAAAAGGCTTTTTCATCACCCTGTGCTCTTGTGTCTTACATTATTAAAGCTTCACATTCTTGAATTTTATTCTTCCCATCCAGACTTTATCAAAGACAAACAGAACTTCAAGACACAAGTGAATTTTCAAATCGGGACAAGCTAGCTTTTAAGGATCGTGAGGAATTTGAACCATCTTTTGAATGTAAGTTTAAATATTAATACTTGTTTTTGTAAGTTCAAAATGTAGAAAGTTAGTTTTGGTAAAACATACCCCTTGTTATAAACAACAAAGCAGTTACAAATTAGGCCATTTTTATTTTGTGATAAAACCACACGTACAGATATATAGTGCCTCGTTTTTGTATCACAAAGATTTTCAGGTTCTGATTTCCATTTATTAAAAATTTCAGGATAACTAATTGCAAAGTCAGAGCTAAGCCCATAAATGAATCCTTAATTTATGAAGTTTAGGATTGCCTCAGATTTAAAATACCTATTTAAATAGATTTAAATGACTTCTTAATTTTGCTTTTTTTTCCTCTTTTATGGAATGTGAAAAAGTTATTTTTTAAAAAATTATACTGATTGCATCAATTGCCTCAGATTTAGAAAACCCTTTCTTAGAGAGTGGAGGTAAAAGAGTATTAGCTTAAGAGTCTAGAAACTGGTGTCCTGACTTTGGCCCTGCCGTACACTGAAGCAGGAGGCTCCGAGGTAGAACAGTCTAAACTAAGGATGTAGAGTCAACCAGCTCTGAGGTTCTTTCCGGCTTGGCAAGTCTTGTGTTATTTTTGGTTATAGAAGCTTTATTCATGATAGCCAGAAACTTGAAACAACCCAGGTATCCTTCAATTAGTGAATGGTTAAACAAATGATGGCAAATCTATACCACGAACTACCACTCAGCAATTACATGAAACGGAGTATTGATACATGCAACAGTTTGCATGGATCTCCATGGAATTAGCTTAGTGAGAAAAATCAATCCCAAGATTACATACTGTAATAGCTTATATAACATTCTTTTTTTTAATTGAAGTACAATTGATGTACAATATTATATGTTACCATGTACAATATAGTGGTTCACAATTTTTAGAGGTTATACTCCATTTACAGTTATGGAATATTGGCTCTATTCCCTGTGTTATATTGGGAAGTCTTTTTTTTTTTTCTTATTGGAGTATAGTTGATTTGCAGTGTGGTGCTAATTTCTGCTGTACAGCAAAGTGACTCAGTTATACGCCTATATACATTTTTTTATATTCTTTTCCATCATAGTTTATCCCAGGAGATTGGATATAGTTCCCTGTGCATATAGTAGGACCTTGTTGTTTTATTCATTCTAAATGTCATAGTTTGCATCTACTAACCCCAAACTCCTAGTCCATCCCTCTCTCTCCCCCGTCTTCCCCTCGGCAGCCACAGGTCTGTTCTCTATGTCTGTGAGTCTGTTTCTGTTTCATAGATAGGTTCATTTGTGCCATATTTTAGACTCTACGTTCAAGTGATATCCTATGGAATTTGTCTTTCTCTTTCTGACGTACTTCACTTAGTATGATAATCTCTAGTTCCATCTGTGTTGCTGCAAATGGGATTATTTTGTTCTTTTTTATGGCTGAGTAGTATTCCATTGTGTATATGCACGACATCTTCTTCATCCATTCATCTTTCAATGGACATTTAGGTTGTTTCCTTGTCTTGGCTATTGTGAATAATGCTGCTATGAACATAGGGGTGCATGTATCTTTCTGGATTCGAGTTTTGTCTGGGTATATGCCCAGGAGTGGGATTGCTGGACCATATGGTAATTCTATTTTTAGCTTTCTAAGGAACTGCCATACTGTTTTCCATAGTGGCTGCAACAACTTACATTCCCACCAACAGTGTAGGAGAGTTGTTTGTTCTCCACACCCTCTCCAGCATTTATTATTTGTGGACTTTTTAATGATGGCCATTCTGAGTGGTGTGAGATGGTACCTCATTGTAGTTTTGATTTGCATTTCTCTGATAATTAGTGATGTTGAGCATCTTTTCTTTTTTTATAAATTATCCCAATATTTGATTCATTAAAATTTGATTCATTATAATTCATTAAAATTATAATTTACAAAATACTTCGATTTACATATTATTTGGTCTACCTGGTTCTAACCTTACTCTACTAAAATATGTTCTCAGCAAAATAGAGTGTTAAAACAGTCAAATAATGATATATCACTCCTCTGCTCAAAACCTTGTACTGGCTTCTCAAGTATCCCACTCAGATGAAAAGTCCAGGTCCTTACGCTGAGGTTAACAGTTCTGTCTGTGGTATTCACTCTCCCTGCAAATCTTCCCTTTTTGCCTATAAAGGGGTCTCAAGTTATCACCATTAGTATTACCCATTCAGTTCAGGGCCATTAAAACCAATTAAGTCATGGGACTTCCCCAGCGGTCCAGTGGTTAAGAGTCTGTGCTTCCAATGCAGGGGGCACAGGTTCCATCCCTGGTTGGGGAACTAAGAATCCCACTTGCTGTGGCCAAAATAAATAAATAAAACCAATTAAGTCAGGTGATCTGGAACATGCACTCTGGCCCTCTTGATCTAGTTCCCTTTACTTCTCAGATCTCAGCTTACTCTCCTGGCTCATTCAGTTTAGGCACCTGGGCTTCCTTGCTCTTTTCCCAACACTGTACCCTTTTTATATATTGTCACATTCAATTTGCTAAAGTTTTGTTAAGAATTTTTGCATCTAGAGCATCTTTTCTTTACTGGCCATGTGTATGTCTTTTTTTGAGAAATGTCTATTAAGGTCTTCAGCCCATTTTTTGATTGTGTTGTTTGTTCATTTGTTGTCGAGTTGTATGAGCTGTTTGTATATTTTGGAGATTAAGCCCTTGTTAGTCGCATCACTTGCAAATATTTTCTCCCATTCTGAGGGTTGTCTTTTTGTCTTGTTTATGATTTCCTTTGATGTGCAAAAGCTTATAAGTTTGATTAGGTCCCATTTGTTTATTTTTGTTTTTATTTCTGTTGCCTTGGGAGACTGACCTAAAAAATATTGTTACGATTTATGTCAGAAAATGTTTTCCCTAGGATTTTTCCTAGGATTTTTATGGTGTCATGTCTTATGTTTAAATCTTTAACCCATTTTGAGTTTATTTTTGTGTATGGTGAGATGGTGTGTTCTAAATTCATTAATTTACATGCAGCTGTCCAACTTTCCCAACGCCACTTGCTGAAGAGACTGTCTTTTTCCCATTGTATATTCTTTCCTTCTTTGTCCAAGATTGACCGTAAGTGTATGGGTTTGTTTCTGGGCTCTGTTCTGTTTCATTGATCCATATGTCTGTTTTGTGCCAGTACTATGCTGTTTTGATTACTGTAGCTTTGTAGTATTGTCTGAAGTCTGGGAGGGTAATGCCCCTGCCTTGTTTTTTTGCCCCAGGATTGCTTTGGCAATTCTGGGTCTTTTATGGTTCAGTATAAATTTGAGGATTATTTGTTCTAGTTCTGTGAAAAATGTTATGGGTCATTTGATAGGGATCGCATTAAATCTGTAGGTTGCTTTGGTTAATATGGCCATTTTAACAACACTCTTCCAATCCAAGAGCATGGGATATCTTTCTATTTCTTTGAATCCTCTTTAATTTCCTTATTTATGTTTTGTAGTTCTCAGTGTATAAGTCTTTCACCTCCTTGGTCATGTTTATTCCTCGGTGTTTTTGTTTTTTGGATTCTGGTGCAATTTTAAAAGGTATTTTTTTTTACATTCCCATTCTGTTATTTCATTGTTAGTGTAAAGAAATGCAACAGATTACCAAATGTTAATCTTGTATCCTGTTACTTAGCTGAATTCATTTATTAGATCTAGTAGTTTTTGTGTGGAGTCCTTAGGGTGTTCTATATATTGAATATAGTGTCATGTCATCTGCATATAGTGACCATTGTACCTCTTCGCTTCCAATTTGGATATCTTTTATTTCTTTGTCTTGTATGATTGCTGTGGCTAGGACTTTCAGTACTATGTTGAATAGAAGGGGTGAGATTGGGCATCCTTGAGTTGTTCCAGATTTTAGCAGGAAGGTTTTCAGCTTTTCACTGTTGAGTATTACATTGGCTGTGGGTTTGTCATAAATAGCTTTTATTATGTTGAGGCACGCTCCGTCTATACCCACTTTGGTGAGAGTTTTTATCATGAATGGATGTTGAATTTTGTCAGATGCTTTTTCTGCATCTATTGAGATGACCATGTGGTTTTTGTCTTTTCTTTTGTTTATGTGGTGTATCACATTGATTGATTTGCGTATGTTGAACCATCCTTGTGAAGTTGGGATGAATCCCACTTGGTCGTGGTGTATGATCTTTTTTATGTGTTGCTGGATTCGGTTTGCTAATAGTTTGTTGAGGACTTTTGCATCTGCATGCATCAAAGATATTTTCCTTCTTGGTGGTGTCTTTGTCTGGTTTAGGTGTCAGGGTGATGGTGGCTTCATAGAATGTCTTTGGGTGTGTTCCCTCCTCAAGTTTTTGGAAGAGTTTGAGAAGGATCAATATAAGGTCTTCTTTGTATGTTTGGTAGAATTTGCGTGTGAAGCCATCTGGTCCTGGACTTAACGTTTGTAGGAAGTTTTTTGACTACGGATTTCACTTCTAGTGATCGGTCTGTTCAAATGATTTATTGCTTCTTGATTCCATTTTGGTGGGCTGCATGTTTCTATAAAGTTGTCCGTTTCTTCTACGTTGTTGTATTTGTTGGCATATAATGTTCATAGTGTTGTCTTATGTATTTCTGAAGCATCAGTTGAGATATCTCCTTTTTCATTTTTTTATTTTGTTTATTTGGATTCTCTCTCTTCTCTTCTTGGTGAGCCTGGCCAAAGGTTTGTTAATTTTGTTTACCCTTTCAAAGAACCAGCTCTTGTTTTTACTGATTTTTTTCTATTGTTTTTTAAATATTTTATTCATTTCCTCCCTGATCTTTATTATTTCCTTCCTCTGCTGACTTTCAGTTTTGTTTGTTCTTTTTCTAATTCTTTTAGGTGGTATATTAGGTTATTTGAGATTTCTTTTTGTTTTTTGAGGAAAGCCTGTATCTCTATGAACTTCCTTCCAAGAACTGCTTTTGCTATGTCCCATAGATTTTGTATGGTTGTGTTTTCATTGCCATTTGTCTCAAGGTATTTTTGAATTTTTCTTTTTAAAAAAAATATTCGTTTATTAATTTATTTGGTTGCTCCAAGTCTTGGTTGCAGCACGTGACATCTTTGTTGCCGCATGTGGGATCTTCGTTGCAGCATGTGGGATCTTTAGTTGCGGTATGTGGGATCTAGTTCCCTGACCAGGGATCAAACCCAGGCCCCCTGCATTGGGCATGCAGAGTCATAACCACTGGACCACCAGGGAAGTCCCTAATTTTCTTTTTGATTTCCTCATTGACCCATTGGTTTTTTAGTAACATGTTGTTTAGTCTCTGTGTAATCGTTTTTTTCTCATTTCTTTTTCTGTGCTTGATTTCATGCTGTTGTGGTCAGAGAAGATGCTTGAAATAATTTCTGTATGCTTAAATTTGTTGAGGTTAGTTTTGTGCCCTAGTATGTGGTCAATCTTAGAGAATGGTCCATGTGCACTTGAAAAGAATTCATATTCTGTTCTTTTTCTTGGATGTAATGTCCTGAAAATATCAATTAATTCTAACTTTTCTACTGTATTATTTAGTACCTCTGTTGCCTTACTGATCTTGTCTAGAAGATCTGTCCATTGATGTTAGTGTGTGTTAAAATCTCCTGCTACTATTGTATTCCCGTCAATTTCTCCCTTTATGTCTGTTAGTATTTGTTTTATGTATTTGGGTGCTCCTATATTACGTGCACGTATGTTGATGCGTGTAAAAGCCTCTTCTTGTATTGATCCTTTTACCATTATATAGTGTCCTTCTTTATATTTCTTTATGACCATTGTTTTAAAGTCTATTTTGTCTGTTATGAGTATTGCAATTGCTGCTTTCTTGTCATTTCCGTTTGCATGATATCTTTTTCCATCCTCTCACTTTCCATCTATGTGTGTTCTTTGCCCTAAGATGGGTCTCTTGTAGGCAGAATATTGTAGGCTCTTGTCTTTTAATCCAGTCTGCTACTCTGTTGTTTTTTTTAAATTAATTAATTAATTAATTTGGTAGTGCTGGGTCTTAGTTGCAGCACATTGGCTCCTTAGTTGCAGCATGTGGGCTTCTTAGTTGCAGCATGCATGTGGGATCTAGTTCCCTGACCAGGGATTGAACCCAAGCCCCCTGCATGGGGAGCACGGAGTCTTAACCACTGCACCATCAGGGAAGTCCTTCTATGTCTTTTTATTGGAGCATTCAGTCCATTGACATTTAAGGTAATTATTGATACATATGTATTTATTGCCATTTTAAATCTTGTTTTCCAGTTGATTCTATGTTTCTTCTCTGTTCCTTTCTTTTTGTGGTTTGAAGATTTCCTTTTATTTTATGCTTGTGTTTTGTTTCTGGTTTTTGTGAATCTATTGTATGTTTTTGACTTGCAGTTGCCCTGTTTTTCAAGTATGTGAACCCCTTCCTGTATCTGCTTGTTTTAGACTGATAGTCATATAGGCCCAAATACATTCTTAAAAAAAAGTCTACATTTTCTTACTTTCCTTCCCCACCTTTTATGATTTTGATGTCCTTTTTTTTAACGTCTTCATGTTTATCCTTTTGCTGTTCCTTGTTTTATTGTCACTTTCACAAAGTGGGTTTTGTTTTTTTCTTTTTAATCTATATACTGGCTAATTTAAGTGATTTACTTTCAATAGTGATTTCCTCTTTCCTGTATCTTTTTTTTTTTTTTCTGTTTAGAGAAGACCTTTCAATATTTCTTTTCAGGTAGGTTTAGTATTGCTGTTTTCTTTTCGTTTTTGCTTGTCTGAGAAATTCTTTATTTCTCCTCCTCTTCTAAATGATAATCTTGCTGGGTAGAGCATTCTAGGTTGCAGATTTTCCCATTTCAAGACTTTGAATATATTTTGCCACTCATTTCTGGCCTGCAGCGTTTCTTTAGAAAAATCAGTTGATAGCCTTATCAACTTATCAACTGGGAGGGTTCCCTTTTATTTAACTCTTTGTTTTTCTTTTGCTGCCTTTAGAATCCTCTCTTTAACTTTTGCCATGTTTATTATAATATGTCTTGGTATAGGTCTCTTTGGCTTTACCTTGTTTGGGACTCTCTGTGCTTCCTGTATCTGGATATCTGTTTCTTTAGGTTTGGCAAGTTTTCAGCCATAGTTTCTTCAAAAACATTTTCTGTCCCCTTTTTCTTCTCCTTCTGGAATCCCCATTATGGGTAGATTGACCTGCTTTATATTATCCCATTGGTCTCTTACATTGCTTTCTTTTTTTTTTTTTTGGTTTTCTTTCTGCTGTTTTGATTGTGTAATTTCAATTATTCTGTCTTCCAGATCACTTATTGTTTCTTCTGCATTATTCATTCCGGTATTCATTGCTTTTAGCTCACCTTTAGTCTTGACAAATGAATTTTCTAATTTTTCTTAGCTCCTGCCTATAGTTTCTAGTTCCTTTTTATAGTTATCCACATTTCTGTTGATAGCCTTTCTTAATTCCTTCATTATTTTCTTTTCTTTTCTTTTCTTTTTTAACTCAGTGTCTGTTAGACTGAAGAGGTCTGTTTCATTGTTTGTTCTTTCAGGGGAATTCTCTTGGTCTTTTTATCTGGGAGTGGTCCCTCTGCTTCTGCATTTTACTTATATTTCTCTTACTCTGAATTTAGGAGAAACAATTATCATCTACTGTGGTCTTGGAGCGCTATTTATATGCAAAAGCGTCCCTGCGTAGCTTGTGTGAGTTTAGTATTTTTTTTTTGCGTGAGGGCCGTTTTTGGTTTGGATGCTTACCGTCTCTTTCCTCAGTGTGTGCTGGTTGTTATCCCTGTGATAGGGGTGTGCAGGTGTGCGGCCCATGCATCCTACCACGAGGGCAGGGGCAGTGGTTGGTGCCCAGTTGTGGGATCCTCGGCAGTGGCAGCGGTTGCACCTGACCCCAGAGCTTGTGTAAGCGGTGCCCTGCCACCTAAGAGTGCGCATGGAGAGAGACGCTCCTATGGTGGTCCTGCTCCTCTCCTTGCACGTCCCCCAACAACGGCGCCTTGCCTATCTGGCCGTCCCAGGCTTCTTCCCGTACTCCCTCAGTTGTGGCACACCACACCCTAGCGCCCTCAGGCTGTCTCCCCGGTTCTGACCTCTGAAGCCTGAGCCTCAGCACCTAGCCCCAACCCGCCCTAGCAGGGTGAGGGGTGCCGGGTGGCGGCACCAACCATCTGTGCAGGTCTCTGTCTGTTTTGACCTCTGCAGCCTGGTTGCTGCGCTCTCCTCCAAGTCTTCGAAGCTCCCCCTCTTTGCAAGCTGATCTCCCCACCGGTGAGGGGACTTGCCAGGGTGCAGAAACCTTTCCTTTTTCGCAGCTCCTTCCCGCGGGTGCAGGTCCTGTCCCGATTCTTTTCTCTCTTTTTCTCTTTTTTTTTTCTTTATTATTTTATCCTACCCACTCACCTGGCGTTTTCCTCACCCTTTTGGAAGTCTGAGGTCCTCTGCCAGTGTTCAGTCGATGTTTTGTGAGAATCGTTCCACGTGTAGATGTATTTTTGATGTATTAGTGGGAGAAGGTGAGCTCCATGTCCTCCTCCTCCACCATCTTGATCCGATCCCCCAGGAAGTCTTTGTATTTGTATATTAACCTATTGTCTGCCTTGTGAGCTTCATCCTCAAGTCTCAGTGTATAGTATTTTGAACAGGTAAACGAAAGAGCTTAGTATGTTTTACCAGATCTTTGTAACCAACTTCATTAACTTTGTTAAATCATTGATATTTAAATAGAATTCAAATGATTATCTGCCAAGCCAGGTGAATTCTTCTGTCACTGGATTGATTTTCCTACTGGGTAACAAATTGAATTTGTAAATGAATCTCCTAAGAATGCTTTGAGAAACAGATACATTGGCAAGTGGCTAGGATGACTTCCTAGAATCCTGTAAGGAAGGAGCTGGCCCAGTTGCTCTGTCTGAAATTTAAGTGCTCAGCAAGGACTTATCCCCGCCCTCCCTTCTCTTGCTGCTGCTGCTGTTAAGGACTCATGGGAGACTCGTTTGCACCTCATGTAGATGCAGGGAACATGCCGAGGCAGTTTGAGATGGACGGCCTCCATCCTGCTGGCAACATGCCTCATGTGGAAGGTGCTGCAGCCCCTGTGCCTGCCAGACCTGTCTCCTATCAGTACCCAAGTAAGTTTTTCTTTAACTAATGGGATATGTTAGTAATAATATTTAATATTATTTTTCTTTCTGTCTCTTTGCTTCCTTCATGCCTTAAAAATTAGGAAAGTTAACCCTTTATATTTCAATCTTCAGAAAAGCTGATGATATTGGAGGAAAAGTGATCATCAGACTTCACTTGTCTGGCCCACTTTGTCTCTCCCCTTCCCTTCTCCAGACTCCCCCCTTCCCTTACCAGCATGTGGAGGGGGGAGATGGGAGCTTTGGTTCGGGGCTTGGCCAATATAGCCAGATCCTTTTCTCCTTGGACCAAAGTGCTGAAGCCTTATACTGGCAATTCCTCAAGTAAAACCACCTACTAGTCGTTTGCAAAAGTTGGGAGAACATCATCCCCCAAACCTATGTAAAGCCTCTTGTAAGCAGTTTGTTTGAAGTCACAGTACTCAGGAATATGTGAGTTGCTGACAGAAGCAAGAGATTTTTGAGTGGGTTGATTTTGCTGATTCCAGCGTAACTCATTCTAGAAAGCACTCTTTGAGGGCAACTTGATCAAGAGCTTTTTCTGTGCTGGGCACTTTGATGGGGGCTGGGAATTCAGCAGTGAACCAGCCCAAGTCCCTGCTTCACGGAGCTTCTAGTGGAAGGGTGGGACGGTCAGCAGGCCATCACCAAGGACCTCCAGTCAGATGGGTACTGAGTAGGGATGGTGGCCACCCGAGAGCGAACCTGATGGGCAGCCGTCTGGCAGAGATGGGAATAAAAATAATAGAATAAGGGAAACCAACTGAGTAGACAGGCGTTCTGCCTCTGAGATGGAATGGAGATTATAATAATGGCTTTTAAAATGATTATTAAGTAGTGTGGCTACATTTTGATTATTGAGAAATTCTCTGCTGTTCATTTCACCTCTGCATCTGGGCCCAAAGAGAAATGAAAAGGCTGAAACTTGGTATCTTTGAGGTGCCCAGTGGAAAAGCTTCCTTTTTTTTTTTCACTCTTATGTCCAAAGAGGTTTTTGTCCAAGAGGTTTTTGTCTGCCACTCTGCAGCCACAAAGTATACCCCACGGCCAGGAAAGAGCCCTTTTTTCTTCCTTCTTTAACTTTTTGAATTGACACCAAACAGCATTCCTATCTGAGATCACTTTTCCATGTGAGAAAGCGACACCATTTGGGAGCAGCCCTTCTCCCTCAGCAAGGAGGCAGAAGGGTGCGTTTCTGCCTGTGGAAATGACCAGCTGCCGCCTCTGGTGTTCAAGTTCATGGCCAGGGTCAAGGGACAGAGAAGACTGTTACCTCTCTCCTATTAGGAAAGCTAGCTCAGTTCTGTTGGTGATGTAGAACAGGGCATGGCAAAGAGGTTCAAAGTCCTCTGGTGAGTCTCCGAGTTTGTCTGTTTCTCAGCATTGTTAAGGGGGGAAGAAATGAGGTTGCGGGCCGGAGCTGGAGGAGAAGGGTCAGTGTAGTCATCAGCGGGATTGGCATGTAATGAAATCTGTGAGGCGCAGGGACTTGTGCTCCGGGCTCTAGGGAGTCGACAGATAATTAAAGCATGGGCCTCGCCTGGAAGGAATAGAAGTAGTAAAAAGATACACAGGGTTTTGGACGAGGCGGGCACAAAATACCGTGTGAATATGGCGCTGGAGAGGCTCCCTGTCCCTGTGGGGACACGTAGGTGCGCTTGGTCTGGGGCTCGCGGGGTAGGTAGGGTTTTGTGGGAGAGGTGGCGGGGGAGGGAGCGCGTCGGGTCGGGGAGCCCGCGGACGCGAGGGTGGGAGCAGGCAAGAGCAGCTGGAGTCGGGGGTCGGTGAGTGTGCTGGTGCAGGTTTAGGGTGTTTCAGGTGCAGGCGTGGTGGTGATGGGGGGGAAGTCAGTGCAGAAAGAAGAAGGCAGGGTGTCGGGGCCCAGGCTGCCATGGATGTGGACCCTGCCGGAGCAGAGACGGCGCACAGCAAATCCTGGCCTTCAGGGAGTGACTGGTGCTAACGAAGTGGGGTGGCTTGAAGGCCGAGCGACTGGTGTCAGGGAGAGCGTAGACTCCGGTATTGGAGCTGTGCAGGAGATGGTGGTCAGGACCCTCGCTGCAGCAGCAGGAGCAGGAGGCAGAAGCCGTAAGCCCTGGTGGCCGTGTGGACAGAGCGTAGAAAGAGCACAGTGAAAGGGACAGGAATGCAGATGGCAGGGCAGTGCCCCGCCAACAGCATGGATGTGAGGCCTGGGCGAGAGGTCAGGACGAGAGAAAACGTGTGGGCATGATCAGGACGGAGGTGGGAACCAAAACCCCAGGGAGGGGTCAGCCCGGAGGAAGTGGGGTGACGGCAAGGTGGCCCGAGCGGGGAAGCGGGGAGGGTGGTGGTTTTGTCGTGCTCCGGGCCAAGAGACTCGAGTGCCTCTGTGGGAGTGAGTGGCGGGTGGGGAGCAACAAAAGTGCTGTGGAAATAAATGGGGACGAATGTCTGCATCAGAATCCTAAGGATGGGTCGGGCTTGGAAACCAATGCAGAGGCAGAAATGCAGGGCTCGCCTTGGCAAGGATGGAGGAGGGAGGAGATGGGGGCGGAGGGGAGGACAGTGGATGTCGTGGTGCTGAGGATGACCTGGGCTCATCTCAGTGAGGTGAGAGGTGGGCGGGGCTTGCTGCCGGGAGTGGGTCTGGAGCCTCGAAGGCCATGAGGGGGGAGCAGTTGCTCAAAGCAGGTGCACAGAGGCGGCCGAGAATCACGCAGTCTCCCTGGGGCTTGGCAATGCCCCTGCCAAAGCCGATCCTGCGTTTGTTTGAAAAATCTGCTGCTGGATGCTGTTGATTCTTTATTTTCTGTCCCGTTAGGTGTAGATCAGAAACCACTTGGGGAACAGGAGGAAGGAGAAACAATACGGGAACAACAAGCAAAGGAACGAAGTCAGGGAGAAGAGCAGAGGCAGAGCGGGTGGCAAGAAGCTCTGGAAAGGGAACGGCAAGAAGTAGAAAAGCTGGACCAGGAAAGGGTGAGGATGCCCAGTGAGTTCTCTGTCCTAGC
Organism: Balaenoptera physalus; assembly: GCF_965194825.1. Classification (NCBI taxonomy): domain Eukaryota; kingdom Metazoa; phylum Chordata; class Mammalia; order Artiodactyla; family Balaenopteridae; genus Balaenoptera; species Balaenoptera physalus. The sequence continues at coordinate 9,930,466 of NC_138904.1, read as the reverse complement.
TGCTTCGTGGCCCCCCTGCAGCAAGCGCGCTGCTCTCGGGAGGGTGAGTCCTTCGTGTGTCCTGAAGTCCTAGGAGTGGCAGAGAAGTGAACAAGCCACTGGTGGCCTCCGACCCTCTTCTTTGCTGGAGAGCACTGAGGACGGCTGCAGGGCATGCAGGCCTCGTGCCTTTGCTGGTCCAGGGTAGCATGGCCAGCCCCATTCACGTGCATCCTCATCTGGTCCTGAAAACAGGCTCGTAAATGAGGAGGACCTTGTTTTGCTGTTGATCTTCTCGTTGTAAATGAGGTTGAAAGGAGAGACTCCCAGGGTTGGCTAGCTGGGACTCAGGGAACCCTGGGGAGGTGGCTTCCGGGGCGCCCCTGCCCTCTGCCTTTGGTGCTCTTCTGGCCCTGATTCTGGTCCCAGATGGATGACTCGGACCACTTCACCTGCCTGCTGAGGCTTATGTGAATTAATCTTCCGTGTGGAAGGTCCTTGGCCTCCTGGTTAATCTGGGCTACAGCATGGGACAGTTGAGGCAGATTAATCCCTTCCTTCATTGAGATGACAAATTTTTGTCCCCCTTTGATAGTAGCAATGACTTCAAGTAAAAAACAGTTCTCTGGCATGCAGGTTGTACTTAAAGGGTCAGGATTATATTACTGTGCATTTTTCAACCCTTAGAAGTTTTAAAAGATGTCATTGTATATTTCTTATTTTGGTCCTCACCTATTTCAGAGGCTAATTGAAGAGTCGTTGAAGATGGAAATGGAAAAAGAATTCGAAATGAGCATTCAGGAAACGAAAGACAAATCTAAATCTGTCTGTAGTGAAAATCCTTTAGAGAAGTACATGAAGATCCTCCAACAGGGTCAAGATAAGGTGCCTATGCTGTGGACGGGTGTCTGTGGGTGCGGGTGCCGAGGGTTTCTGTGGTTTACTTGAAACCTGGGGGATAAGGATCTGCCTTCTCCACTGGGGACAAAGGTAAAAGCATAGAAAGTCCAGAGTTCACATTGGAGCCTCAGTACGCTCCTGACAAAATGTCATCCCTTTGGCTTGGGTAGAAGATTGAAGAGATTTTGATTTGTCAAAGTTTGTGAAAGTTGGGATGTCTCTTATTATTTTAAGAACAAGAAATAAATGTAATGAAAGCCCTATGAATGAATACTGAACACATTAGTCCTAAGACAGTAATATTTTATGTAAGTCTAAAGTATTATGGGTGTTGAGAATGCCTCCCAGGTAGTTTATTCTGATGTGCTTGCTAAATGTCATGTTTAAAATTACTTCTTTTTTAGACGCTTACATTACATATATATTTCAAAAATAGTTCTTAGAGAAGTCATAATGTGTTGAATAAAATGAATCCACATCTAATTGCAAAATTCTTCTCCCCACTCCTTTGTGTCAGAGTTCAAAAAAGGTGGTCATAGAGGGCTCACAAGTGGACACACTGCCATCTAGTGACAAAGATGAAAGGTATGGCGTCCCCTACGTTGTGTTCTTGTGCAAACCATTATCCTGTTGCTGCTTTTGTCAGCCAGGGAAAGGTTCAGATATTTGAGTCTGCCTTTAAGAAACTGAATCAGTCAAAATGACTGACTTCAAAAAAAAAAAAAATCTATTGCATTTTGTAACCTGTGAAATTGCTACTGATGCAGATCGTAAGCAAGGGCAGAAACCCCACAGGGAAGGAAAGAGAGCATGACAGAGATCCCTGAATAAATGTAACAAGAATTTAACAAATTTTTAAATTTTTTGTCTTTCCCTAATTTAGTTGGACAGGCTTTTCTCACGAGGAACCAGATGACACTTGGTAACCGTGTTTTTGCTGCGCAGCATCTTACTCAGATATCGTAACTAAAGGCCTATGATTTCTCTGTGGTAATATAAAATTCTCAATAAAAAATCATGTGTGATCCAGTGTGATTTTTTTTTTCATAATTCTATTTGGTACTGTAGTGTATAAATGAAAAATAAGCTAGTTAAGTGACATCTCTGTGGGGGGGGGTGGTGGGATGAATTGGGAGATTGGGATTGACATATACACACTAATATGTGTAAAATAGATAACTAATAAGACTCTGCTGTATAAAAAATAAAATACATTCAAAAAAAAAAAAGGGACATCTCTTTAGCATGTCTCATTCTTAGGCCCTTCATTACACTGAAATGAGCTGCTATTTTTTTTTTTTCCATTTTTATCTTAGGTTATATCTACTTGAAAACTTACCTTATTGGTCAAGTTCTAGGCCTGCATTTTGGAAGTTTCAGCTGTGTTCCTTCCTCTCCAGAGTCGGGCTACCAGCTGTCAAACAAAAGGCCATCTTCCCTGACACTCTGTTTGTGATTTGTCCCTGAACATAGAGACACGGGTTTTTCTATTCTAGGCTCTAGAAATAGTATTGTATCACCTCTGGTCTTTTACTTTTGACATCTTTTTCGTGAGAATCAACACAAACCCTTCTGAAATGGTGATAAAAGAGAAGGTAACATTTATCGAGCACTTGCTATGTGCCAGGTATAGTTTTAAACCTTTATAGGTATTAACTCATTTAGTGCTCGTATCAGCCATACAAAGTGTAGGTACTGTGAGTGCTGGCATTTTACAGATCAGGAAACGCGAGGCACAGAGAGGTTAGTGACTTGGCCAAGGTCTCATGGCCATCAGGTCACAGAGCCCGGATGTATACCCAGGTGTCGAGACCAGTACTGCCTCTGACCTGGGCTGTTCTGGAGCTGGTCTGGTGGAAGACATCCCGGGACTTGCAGTGGGTCACCCATCGGATGTCCCTCTCCAGAATGACCTTTAGAAACTACACATCGCCCAAATCTAGGAAACTGCACTCAAATGCAGCACCAGCATAACTTCCACAGAGGGAAGAGGGGACTCATTTGCTCGCTATCCCCTTCATCTTTGTACCCGTGCAGCTCTCAGCCCAGCGTCTTGCTTGCACGTGGGAGCACCTCGGAAAAGTTCTTTAATGACACTGCCAGTGTAGTCACCAAAAAGTGCACACAGGACTCCTCTGAGGGTGCCTGGCCTTAGGGGTTTTCCAGGACGTGAGACTTTCAGTGCTAACTGGTGGTCACCCAGCATCTAGCACAGGCAGGGCTGGTCTGGTCTGTCTGCCCAGTAAAACCCTAGAGGATTCCTTTCCCTTTACGTATACAAACTGGGCTCAGTTGTTGTTGCCGGCAAAACTTGTTTGGCTGTAGGTTCCATAACAAAGCGGGAAGGAGTTTTGGGGGTGTTTATTATTCTTTAGGCTTCTAAGGAATTTTTTATTTAAGTATACCTTTGAAAATAGTGTGAAGAAATAAGTTGTCCAGGCATCGTTCATTATTACACTTGGCCCATCGTACATTGAGCCTCATTGCCACCAAGAACTTGGCATCTTCTCTTTCAACAGCACCTCAGATAACTTTTTTTTTTCCTTCCAGCTTTGAGATATAATGGACGTATAACATTGTGTGAGTTTAAGGTATAAAACATGTTGATTTGATATATTGCAAACTGATAAACACCATAGCATTAACACCTGCATCATGCCACATAATTACCACTTGGTGACAACATTTAAGATCTACTCTCAGCAACTTTCAAGTATATAATACAGTATGAACTATAATCACCCTGCTGTACATTAGATCCCCTGAACTTACTCATCTTGCAACTGCAAGTTTTTGCTATTAGACTAACATCTCCTCTTCCCCACCCCCAGCCCTTGTAACCAACATTTTTGTCTCTTTCTACGAGTTCAGCTTTTTAGATTCCATGTATAAGTGAGATCATACAGAAATTGTCTTTGTCTACCTTGTGTCACTTAACATAATACCCTCAAGGTCCAGCCACGTTGGTGCAAATGGCAGAATTTCCTTTTGTCTCATGGCTGAATAATATTCCATTGTGGGTATGTATACCACATTTTCTTCATTCAGCCTTTGATGGATGCTCAGGTTGTTTCCTATCTTGGTTGTTGTGAATAATGCTGCAATGAACATAGCAATGCAGATATCTTTTCAAGATCGTGTTTTCATTTCCTTTACCCAGAAGTGGAGTTGCTAGATCATATGGTAGTTCCATTTTAAATCTTTTGAGGTAACTCCATAGTCTTTTCATAGTGGCTGTACCAATTTACATTCCTACCAGTGGTGCACAAGGATCCGCTTTTCTCCACATCCTCAACACTTGTTATCACTTATCTTTTTGATGATAGCTATTTAAACATGTATAAGGTGACATCTCATAGTGGTTTGGATTTGCATTGCCCTGATGATTAGTTCAGTTGAGCACCTTTTCATGTACCTGTTAGCCACTCGTATGTTGTCTCTGGAGAAATTGTCCATTTAGTTCCTCTGCCCATTTTTTAGTTGAATGGCTTTTTTTTTTTTTTTTTTTTTTTTTTTGCTATTGAGTTGTATGAGTTCTTTATATATTTGGGATATTATCCCCTTATCAGAAACATGGTTTGCAAATATTTTCTCCCATTCTGTAAATTACCTTTTCATTTTGCTGATTATTTGCTGTGCAGAAGCTTTTTAATTAATGTAGTCTCACTTGTTTGATTGGATACAAAAAGCAAAAATAAAAATCATCATCAAGACGAATGTTTACCCCCTGTTTTCTTCTAGGAATTTTATGGCTTCAGGTCTTATGTTCAAGTCTTTAATCTATTTAGAGTTGATTTTTGTGTATGGTGTAAGATAGGTGTCAAGTTTCATTCTTTTGCACTCACCTATACAATTTTCCCAACACCACTCATTGATGAGACTATTTTTTCCCTCATATAGTCTTGGCTCCTTTGTTAGAAATCAGTTGACCATATATACCTGGGTTTATTTCTGGGCTCTATATTCTGTTCCATTGATCTATATGGCTGTTTTTATGCCAATACCATACTGTTTTGATTACTATATCTTTGTTGTATAGCTTCAGGTCAGGAAGAGTGATGCTTCCAACTGTGTTTTTTCTTAAAATTGCTTTACCTATATGGGGTTTTATTTTATTTTGTGGTGTAATTTACAATTACTAACTATAGCATTGTTTCTTCTATTTCTGTGAAAAATGCCTTTCAAATTTTCATAGGGATTGCATTGAATCTGTAGATTGCTTTGGGGAGAATGGACACTTTAACAGTATTCTTCCAATCCATGAGCATGGAATATCTTTCCGTTTATTTGTATTGTCTTCAGTTTCTTTCATCAGGGTCTTACAGTTTTCAGTGTACAGATCTTTGATCTCCTTGGTTAAATTTATTTGTAAGTGTTTTACTCTTTTTTAAAAAATTTATTATACAACAGGTTCTTATTAGGTATCTATTTTATACATATTAGTGTATACATGTCAATCCCAATCTCCCAATTCATCCCACCACCACCAGCGCACCCACACACACACTTTCCCCCCTTGGGTCCATACGTTTGTTCTCTACATCTGTGTCTCTATTTCTGCCTTGCAAACTGGTTCATCTGTACCATTTTTCTAGATTCCACATATACGTATTAATATACGGAATTTGTTTTTCTTTTTCTGACTTACTTCACTGTGTATGACAGTCTCTAGGTCCATCCACGTCTCTACAAATGACCCAATTTTGTTCCCTTTTATGGCTGAGTAATAGTCCATTGTATATATGTACCACATCATCTTTATCCATTCATCTTTCGATGGGCATTTAGGTTGCTTCCATGACCTGGGTATTGTAAATAATGCTGCAGTGAACACTGGGGTGCATGTGTCTTTTTGAATTATGGTTTTCTTTGGGTATATGCCCAGTAGTGGGATTGCTGGGTCATATGGTAATTCTATTTTTAGTTTTTTAAGGGACCTCCATACTGTTCTCCATAGTGGCTGTATCAATTTACATTCCCACCAACAGTGCAAGAGGGTTCCCTTTTCTCCACAGACTCTCCAACATTTGTTGTTTGTAGATTTTCTGATGATGCCCATTCTGACCAGTGTGAGATGATATCTCATTGTAGTGTTGATTTGCATTTCTCTAATAATTAATGATGTTGAGCATATTTTCATGTGCCTCTTGGCCATGTGTTTGACTTCTTTGGAGAATGTCTATTTAGGTCTGCCCATTTTTTGATTGGGTTGTTTATTTTTTTAATATTGAGCTGCTTGAACTTGTTTTACTCTTTTTCATGTAATTGCAAATGGTATGTTCGCTTAATTTCTCTTTCTGATAGTTCATTGTTAATATTCATTGCCTATTTGCTCTGGCAAGGTCTTCAAGTACTATGTTGAATAAAGTGACGAGAGTACACATCCTTGTCTTGTTCCTGATCTTGGAGGAACAGCTTTCAGCTTCTCACTGTTGAGAATGATGGTACCTTTGGGTGTTTCATATGCAGCTTTTATTATGTTGTGGCACATTCCCTCTATACTCAGTTTATCGAGAATTTTTATTATGAAAATATGTGGAATTGTGTCATCTAATGCGACAGTCATGTTATTTTTATCCTTCATTTTGTTAAGGTAGTATTTTGCATTGATTGACTTGCCCATGTTGAACCGTCCTTGCATCCCTAGACTAAATCTCATTTGATCATGGTGTGTGATCTTTTTAAGGTCCTGTTGAATTCTGTTTGCTAATGTTTTGTTGAGGATTTTTGCATCTATGTTCATCAAACATATTGATCTATAATTTTCCTATAGTGTCTTTGTCTGATTTGTGTCTTGGGTTAATGCTAGACTTATAAAATGAGTCTGGAAGTGTTCCCTCCTCATCTATTTTTTAGAGGAATTTGAGAAAAATTGGAGTTAACTCTTTAAATGTTTAGTAGAATTCACCAGTGAAGTCGTCTGATCTTTTTTTGTTGGGAGATTTCTGATTACTGATTCAGTCTCCTTACTAGTAGTTGGTATCTCCGAGTTTTCTACTTCTTCATGATTCAGTCTTGGAGGTTGTATGTTTCTAGGAATTTATCCACTTCTGCTAGGTTGTCCAGTCTGTTGGCATGTAATTTTTCACTGCCATCTCTTATGATCCTGTGTATTTCTGTGGTATCAGTTGTAATGTCTCCTCTTTCATTTATAATTCTGAGTCCTCTCTTTTTTTCTTGGCTAATCTAGCTAAAGGCTTGTCAGTTTTGTTTTTAAAAAAACAGTTCTTAGTTTCTCTGGTCTTTTCTATTGCCTTTTTAGTCTCTATTTCATTTATTTGCACCCTGCTGTTGAGTAGACTTCTGTATCTTGGGTTTGTAGAATAGCCAGTGGTACATGGACCTTTATGAAGGTTCCTCATTGTTTCCACTTTCCCCAAACTTAAAGCTTTGTGTTAATCCCATAAATAAGTATAAAGCTTCAGAAAAATTATACACTAAAGTGTTAGTAGCACTTGATGTAAAATACAGCCCAGTGGGTTACTGTGTTTTCTCAAATTGCTCTTGCTTTAAAAGAGGTTTCCGTCAGAAATGAAACGTGTAGCAGTTAGGAACTTCATTTCCATACAAATGTGGAATCTTGATTATGCATACTGTTTAAAAATGACACCGTACCAAAGACAGAGAAGGACAGTATTTATGTATGGTAAAAAGGCAAGTGAATGAAGCTATAATTTTTAATTTCATTTCTCTTACTACATCCACAGCTATTGCCACCTAAATAGATCTTTAAAATAAGCATACACAAGTACTGACTTTTATCTACAAATATTTATTGTAACACTTGAATAGAACTACAGGAAGCCCTTGGCACTGATAGAAAATATTGATTCACTGTTAGGTTACAAAAATTTATACATAAAATTTAATGCTCTTTACATAAAAAATATTAAACTACTTAAACAAAACTTTCAAAAATTCCTGGTAATGGCTAGCAGAATTAGAAAAGTAAAATTAGGCTTTAGACACTGCCTCTTCTAGAACACTGGACTCAAAAGAGCACCTCCACTGCTAGAAAAAAATATTTGTCTGTCATGCAACAGGAAAACAAAACAAGCTATTCTGGAACAACTGTTATACCCAGAAGAGAATGTCTCCCAATTTAAAAAAAAAGTCAAGATCCAAATAGGCATTTTTTAGGCATTAACACCACCAACAAAAAGAATCCTAATGAACTATTATACTTGGTGTTCAATTTTAATAGCATCTGATAAAGGTATGCTTCCTTTCATTTTAACACATGGATATGTTTTAAAATCCAGGAAAGAGCCAAACAACAAGTTAATTCTTAACATGAATATACAAAGTTAACCCTATATTATGCAGCCCACTTTAAAAAGCGCTGATGCCAACAATTATATGTATCATTTCATAAAGAACAACACAAAGTTTACCATCACTAATACTCGATACCTATAGTCACAATGTTCTGAAACACAATGATTTAGAAGGCAAGTTTCTTTCAAAGATGGCTTAAAACTCAAGCAGTTGGGGTTTTTTGTTGTTTTTGTGGGGTTTTCCTGGGTTTTTTTGTTTGTTTTGCTTAACATTGAACTTTATTATTTCAGGAAACTAAGATTTAGATAAGAAAAAGTGAAATAAATACCAACCCTAATTGAAATTACTTCAGTATTCAAGTCTATAAAAGTAGGAGGTCTGCGGTCTGTTGGTAATTAGGTTTTAGATAGTTGGTATGAAACTGTAAACTCACTATTCAGACCACGTAAAAATGGTTTTGAGTGGTGGTCATTTTAATAAGGTAACACTTCTTCATTAAGAAAAACACTTGTGGAACAAAATTCTATGAAGGATTTGGGGTTGCCTGTTGTAACTTAAGTTCTTAGAAATTTAAAGCAAATAAATACTCATTAAGGCAGAGCTGACATTTCTCAAGAAGAATGTGACAGTTTATTAAAATGAAATCTATTATAAAATTGATTCTGGAAAGTTTGTCAGTTGAAATCCAGCTTCTTCCACGGTAGGTGTAGCAGAATTATTACAATGGGCTTATTTTAATATTCTTGGGAAAAAAAAATTTCTGATTGGATCAGGAAATTGATTTGTCCTGCAGGCGGGGAGGTCAGCTATTTTTTTAAAGAAAAGTCAACTGTAAGAATCACTTTATCTTTGAGCCCCGGCTTCATAAATGTCAGCTGTCAGAAATGGAACTTCACATCAATTCCACTTTATTTCCTATTTAGATACATTTATTTGAGAAGGGTTGGCCTAAGTGAATCTATGGTCACACCCCCTGATGCTGGTATGGCATGGTCCCTATCAAGATAGGGGTATGATGTATTCTCACAGCCTGTCTTGGTAGGATTATTAACATGCCACAGATTTTCAAATGGATGAACAATCATTTTGTCAGTGTTGCCTTTTAAAATGGCTCCCGTGAAACCAACAATATCTGTTCTAAAGAAAAATATTTACCTACTGGAAGGTTTTCCTAGAAATACATCCCAGCAGCTTGAGAGAGACAGTGAAGTGTTTGGACTTCTACATGAGTTTATTTGGTGGGGTACACATCTGTACTGCAGAGCAGCTGTCTGATGATTTGTCAGAGCTGTAAATTCATCGGCTGAGACCCTCTGGCAAACATTTATGTGTAAGAATTGAGTTGTTCTTTTGACCGAGACTGGATATCTTGCAGTTCCTGTTCTTCCTTTGCTTTGATATCCTGGTAAACCTGCATTTTGCTTGCATCCTTTAAGTAAGCCCAGTTAGAAGACAGTATCATGAGGAAGTGGATCTGGAAAAGAAGGGTAAGCATGATGGCTAGTGAGCATGGGAGAAGGCAAAGCGAGCTGCGAGGTAGATTAGACGCTCTGTACTGAAAAAGGGAGAGGCAGTTATTCCGTATTAATACTCCTTCTGCTATCAGAGGCATCGGAGGCTGAGCGCATGCTCTGCTAAGACGCTTCATATTAAGAGGCTGAAGGAAAGTTAGTACACACACAAACATAATGAACTTGGAAAAAATGGCCAAAGTTACTGTTAAGAAAAGGCAAAAGTGAAATACGACAGGGTGCTTTTTACCATTTTGAAGGGAACTTTAAGGCAGAAATTCAGAAACACGCTGTGTGGTTATTTTAGAACCAGTGTTGTGCAAAGATCTTGCTTTCCTAGCTATCTGTGGATAAAAATAATTCTCCTAAAGGCCTGAAAGTGTGAACAATGTTTATTTTGAGTAAATAATATAAAACTACATATTTAACATGTAAAAATGAAGTGAATGTCAAAACCAAAATGAAGAACTATAAGCAAAGCATGCAGTCTGTGTTAACACATTTTGGTGGTGAAACTACAGTTTTCACTTTGTAACTGCCATGATTTCATTTCACAAAACGTCAGAATCTTTATTACCATTCTTGAGAGTTGATGTGGCAAACACTTCTTTCCTGCTTATTTTCCTCATCTTTCCTGCAACACCTACATCTCAAGTTCCTTATATTATTTCCTTCTCGACATATTTGAGACTTTCTGATCCAAGCACAATTACTCTCCCCATTAAAGTCTTACATGCAGTTTGAGAAGTGGCTATAAGGAATCAGTTACTACTCACCCAAACCCAACACTTTGAGGTTATCAATCAATTCTGGGGGCTCTGAAAGGAATGATGGTGTTGTGTAAAAATAAAACTACATATAAATCCCCTTTTTAGAGATAACAAATGAGCTCTTTTTCTTCAAGTTTTCATAGGCTTATTTGAGGGGCATTTATTTGGTAGTGAGCCCTGTAATCATAAAAAGAATTGTAATTAAATTTAAAATAATGTTGTAATCAAATTTAGAATACATTTGTAGAATATTTTCCAGAGTCTGACAAGATCAAATCCAGATGAAAACGGTTCTCTTCCATTTCATCTTTAGCGCTTGTTTTCATCACTGAAATTGGTTATCAAACAAGCAAAAATAATGGAAAATGCAGGTATCCCAAAGTTGTAATACTTAGAGATACTACTGCTCAAAGTTTAAGTTCAAGAAAAATTGTTTTTCAGTGGATGCTCACCAATGTCAGTAAATAACTGAATCCTTTCCAAAAGGTGGAGAGAGCCAGATCTCATTATTTTGTACTTCATGTACAGTAAGTCATTTCATTAATCTACCATGCACAATGAGTTGATTAAAGTGATTTACGTATTACTGTAACAAAACTACAGAAACCTAGGCTCTGCTTTAGTCTGGGGGTCAGTGATATTTCATGCTACCAAATATAGCTCTCTAAAGCTCCTTATTGGCCTTATGCAATTTAGAAATTAGTGCAGCAATCTTCCCGACTCTTAAACTTCAAAACCACATAGTTATATGTAGTAGCCATCATGCAGATCAGCTGGTGGAAGAGAAAAGAACAGGACAGTAAGATACAGGCAATGAGGGCCGGCGCCCTGACGCTTCTAAACTCGGGTGGGGATGAGCGCTAGCTCAGAGCCTACGGTGCTTCTTTTTTCCCATTTATGATCACAAGAGAAGATTTTTCATAGCTGGCACACACAAGTTCATAATTGGCATTTCACATATAAGTCCTCTGCTCTCCCCTCAATACGTTTATGAAAAAGACTGGATGTATTTAAAAAATAACAGAGAGAGCTGGGTGAGCAGCATGAGAAAGATGAGGGTAAGAACCCTTTCCCCTCATTCTTTCCCAAGCTGCCCACTCAGCAGCTGTTAGTTCTCTGCCTGCCTGTTGCTCAGCAAAGAGAACAAGTCACTCCTGTGATGGAGCAGGTAGTTCTTTCCCTGGCTGGAATGGGAAGGGATGATGTCAAGGTTGGAAAAACTGGGAAGAACTCATTTCGGAGCACATGTGATTTCCCCTTCTCTCTACGAGTCTTAGATTTCTCGACACCACAAGCCAAGCCCTCCCAAGTTATATACACACACACACACACAAACATACACCTGTGTGGTTGCACCCTCCCTATGTGTGAATTTGCCTTCATGTTAAAATTTCTCTGCAACTCCCAGGTCAGGACTCATGGCACTGCCACGGCCATTTGGACATGCAGAGTGGGGAAAAAGCTGAGGCAACCAAGGCAACACTCTGCCTTCTTGTGGCAACTCTTGGGCTGTAAACAAGCGTCCTTTTCATAATCTACTTAGTGCCATGTAGTTTGCATTTCTGTGATTTCGCTCTTTACATGTTCCCTCACCGGCGTGCTGAAGGGCTGTCTAGGGTCCCTAAGCTCAGGAAGGCTGCGAGGGGCCTTATGGAGAAAACACGTGTGTTAAACTTCATTCAGGTTTGAGTTACAGTGCTGTTGGCTGTGAGTTCACTGTTCATGAATCAGCAATATATAATGAATAAGATGTCTTTAAACAGAAGCAAACTGATTCTTTCCACAGAATCCAAATTTCATCACCTACCATGGATGCCAAGACCACCACCTCGTACTTCCTGCAATCTAGACATGGGGTAAGTTTACACAGGGGAAACTGAACCAAGGTCGAGTCTCAGCCTTGTTGGCAGGAAGCCTGGAAGGGAAATCTGTTAATATAGTGACTGCAGGGAAGGGGGAGACTGCACTAGGCCTGTCCTGGGGCCAGTACTCACCAAGGCAATGACGGTGGCGCCAGCTCTGGCACAGGCCACGATGAACAGGTGATAGGACATGTAGAACTAGGAAAGAGCAGGGCACCAACGTTAGCATTTTATGTGGAAGGACATGGCTTCCACCGTTCTGGGCGTGGCTCCCTCTTTCTCCTCTAGGGCTGTTTTGCGAAGGCTGGGCACCTGCTGGAATCACCTGTGGGGCTTTCCAAACTTCCTGCGGCCCAGGGTGGACCCCAGACCAGTTACATCAGAGTAGCTGGGGGCTGGGCCCCAGCGTCAGGATATGATACTGCTCCAGCGTGCCTGCAGCTGGATCCTGGATATACACGCTGAGCAGCCAGGTAGGCGGGCCCTGCTGATCTCGGTCGCTCATGGCTTCCAAAAGCACGTCAGGATTCTCTTGACTATGCAAGCTTCCACGTGTGCATGGGAGAATTTGCTTTTTTTAAAAAATTAATTTTATTTTTGGCTGCTTTGGGTCTTCATTGCATGCAGGCTTTCTCTAGTTGCGGTGAGCGGGGGCTCCTCTTCCTTGTGGTGCGCGGGCTTCTCATTGCTGTGGCTTCTCTTGTTGCAGAGCACAGGCTCTAGGCACGCGGGCTTCATTAGTTGTGGCACGTGGGCTCAGTAGTTGTGGCTCGCGGGCTCTAGAGTGCAGGCTCAGTAGTTGTGGCGCACGGGCTTAGTTGCTCCGAGGCATGTGGGATCTTCCCAGACCAGGGCTCGGACCCGTGTCCCCTGCATTAGGCAGATTCTTAACCACTGCACCACCAGGGAAGTCCCAGAATTTGCTTTTATAAACAGTTATAAACCACTGCCTAAAGACTATTCTAGGGCAGAGAGATTTTAAACCCTAGTGTGTCAGGATTTATTGCCAATTAAGGATGAACAAGAAATAGTAGCAACTCCATCTGGAAACGTGAGCCCAAGTGCCAATGTATAAAAATTTGCTTGTATACAAATTCAGGGCCGTCTTCTCTATGACAATTTGCCTTGGTTCTGTGACAGGTGTCCTACTTTGAAAAGCTATCTGAAGGTGAGAGAGAAGAGTCTGCAGGTATGTTCAGATCTGCAGGGCTGGGGTCACTCTCGAATTATTGCCGAGAGAGAAAGAGAAAGCGCTCTGCTGGCGCAGGCTCCTCACTCAGCGGGCTGGGCCAGGACCACGTTCTAGGTCAAGAATGGAGGCAGAGCGCCCACTCTCTGTCCCTAGGAGAAGCCCTTCGCTCAGCCTCTGCTGCCCCGCGGTCATGTAGGAGCCAGTGCAAGGGGCGGGGCTTACCTCACTGGTGTTGCAGATGTTCTCCAGGGCCGAGCCACACATTCTTCCTAGGAGGGCATTCCAAGGGATGATACCTGGGAAGCGAATCCCAACAGAAGCTTAGGGATTAGTACCGAGTCCAGCGCCCCTGCTCTCAGCGGGCCCCACCTCTTTCAGTGGCAGTTACAACACAATGACCAGCCACGTTCTTCAACAACCGATGTACCTGCTCCTTGTAGAACAAGCTTTGGGGAATAAAAAGTCCTATTTGGACAACAGGGTAAGAGCAAAGTCAACTAACTAGTCCATAAGGGAATTAGACAACTCAATTTTTTTCCCCACGAATTCTGCTTTGGTTAGTTGAGCTGATAGTCCTGAACTCTAGTTCAACAGCTGCAGGACAGCCCACCTCACAGGCATTTCCTCCTCCTGAAGCCAAACACATCTCCCCCTGAATTTCATGGTCTGCAGCCTCACCCTTCAAGCTCTTTGTCAGTGGTCCGCCCCAAGATCCGTTCTGAAACGGGCAGGCTGTGCTCAGAAAGGTTCATGGCAATTTGACAGAGTAATTATGTTCTAGAATTCGGGTTTCCATTTTGTATGTCTTTGCTTTTCTATTCATTTTTGTTGTGTTTTACAAGTATCTCGGAAATGCTTCTGGATTGAAGCTCCAGTTGGAAACTTGGAAAACCACTGTCCTTCCCCACAGAGAGCATGGCCCTTGGTGTCTCTCACTGTACCCAGCTCACCTCTGCAGGCACCTCGTCCATTCGGCGGCTGCTCTTTCTGCCGTGAATGCCTAAGTGTGTGCTTAAATATGACATGCGTCAAGTTCTCCTTCTCCCAGGAGGTAAGGAAGGAGGATTTTATTTTTACAAGAGATAAATAGACTAACACCAAGCATTGTACATGGATGACCACAACAAAAGCAACAATGATTGCAATTACCAAACACGAAGCACACTCATACTATGTCATAATATTGACATTCAGTCCAGTAATCCTCCACTGTAACAACTCCTTTACTTTGCAGTGAAAATTGATTTGTATATTCTTTGCTTCTGAGTCCTTGTGGGATTTTTTAAAAATAATTCAAAATGAAAGTCACAAAAATTATACTCATCCTCATCAGTTCACTCATTCCCATGTAATTAATTTTTTTTTCATCTTGATCTTCTGTTAGCATTTTTATGGTTCATCAGTTTTCCATTATAGTTCTGAAAATGCTTATTCATTCAGTTCAGCAGTATAGTCAGTTACCAGAAACCTGTACTTGTCAGAGTCTTTTCCATGAATTCCTTGAAGATGAAACCCTTTTATAGGAACATTTTTGCAAAAGCATCAGAGTACACCAAGAACTGTCTGTAAATGACAAGACTTAAAAATGACCACGGTTAAAGATGTGATGAAAGTTCATCATAATGGAATTGACAAGGAAATTTAGTTATTTCTGAGATATACATTTTAAAGTAATAACTAGAATTATGATATAACATTATACCAGAACATATAAGATTTTTAGAAATTTCATGTAATGTCTGAAACATTTATATTAATGTATTTCCCTACAAATAACCCAAAGAAAGTTTAGTATTAGTTGCTTGTTTTTTTATACTGCAGGTTCTTATTACTCATCAATTTTATACACATCAGTGTATACATGTCAATCCCAATCACCTAATTCAGCACACCACCATCCCCACCCCACCGCAGTTTTCCCCCCTTGGTGTCCATATGTCTGTTCTCTACATCTGTATCTCAACTTCTGCCCTACAAACCGGCTCATCTGTACCATTTTTCTAGGTTCCACATACATCTGTTAATATACGATATTTGTTTTTCTCTTTCTGACTTACTTCACTCTGTATGACAGTCTCTAGATCCATCCACATCTCAACAAATGACTCAATTTCGTTCCTTTTTATGGCTGAGTAATATTCCGTTGTATATATGTACCACATCTTCTTTATCCATTCGTCTGTCAATGTGGATTTAGGTTGCTTCCATGACGTGGCTATTGTAAATAGTGCTGCAATAAACATTGGGGTACATGTGTCTTTTTGAATTACGGTTTTCTCTGGGTATACACCCAGTAGTTGAATTGCGGGATCATATGGTAAATCTATTTTTAAATTTCTAAGGAACCTCCATACTGTTCTCCATAGTGGCTGTATCAATTTACATTCCCACCAACAGTGCAAGAGGGTTCCCTTTTCTCCACACCCTCTCCAGCATTTGTTGTTTGTAGATTTTCTGATGACTCCCATTCTAACTGGTGTGAGATGATACCTCATTTTAGTTTTGATTTGCTTTTCTCTAATAATTAGTGATGTTGAGCATCTTTTCATGTGCTTCTTGGCCATCTGTATGTCTTCTTTGGAGAAATGTCTATTTAGGTCTTCTGCCCATTTTTAGATTGGGTTGTTTGTTTCTTTAATATTGAGCTGAATGAGCTGTTTATATATTTTGGAGATTAATCCTTTGTCCGTTGATTCATTTGCAAATATTTTCTCCCATTCTGAGGGTTGTCTTTTTGTCTTGTTTATGGTTTCCTTTGCTGTGCAAAAGCTTTGAAGTTTCATTAGGTCTCATTTGTTTATTTTTGGTTTTATTTCCATTACTCTAGGAGGTGGATCAAAAAAGATCTTGCTGTGATTTATGTCAAAGAGTGTTCTTCCTATGTTTTCCTCTAAGAGTTTTATAGTGTCCGGTCTTGCATTTAGGTTTTGAATCCATTATGAGTTTATTTTTGTGTACGGTGTTAGGGAGTGTTCTAATTTCATTCTTTTACATGTAGCTGTCCAGTTTTCCCAGCACCATTTATTGAAGAGACTGTCTTTTCTCCATTGTGTTTCTTTGTCTCCTTTGTCATAGATTAGTTGACCATAGGTGCGTGGGTTTATCTCTGGGCTTTCTATCTTGTTCCATTGATCTATGTTTCTGTTTTTGTGCCACTACCATACTGTCTTGATTACTGAAGCTTTGTAGTATAGTCTGAAGTCAGGGACTCTGATTCCTCCAGCTCCGTTTTTTTACCTCAAGACTCCTTTGGCTATTTGGGGTCTTTTGTGTCTCCAAATTTTAAGATGATTTATTCTAGTGCCGTACAAAATGCCATTGGTAATTTGATAGGGATTGCATTGAATCTGTATATTACTTTGGGTAGTATAGTCATTTTCACAATATTGATTCTTCCAATCCAAGAACATGGTATATCTCTCCAGCTGTTGGTATCATCTTTAATTTCTTTCATCAGTGTCTTATAATTTTCTGCATACAGGTCTTTTTTCTCTCTAGGTAGGTTTATCCCTAGGTATTTTATTCTTTTTGTTGCAATGGTAAATGGGAGTGTTTCCATAATTTCTCTTTCAGATTTTTCATCATTAGTGTATAGGAACGCAAGAGATTTCTGTGCATTAATTTTGTATCCTGCAAATTTACCAAATTCATTGATTAGCTCTAGTAGTTTTCTGGTGGCATCTTTAGGATTCCCTATGTATAATATCATGTCATCTGCAAAGAGTAACAGTTTTACTTCTTCTTTTCCAATTTATATTCCTTTTATTTCTTTTTCTTCTCTGATTGCCGTGGCTAGGACTTCCAAAACTATGTTGTATAATAGTGCTGAGAGTGGACACCCTTGTCTCATTCCTGATCTTAGAGGAAATGCTTCCAGTTTTTCACCATTAGAATGATGTTTGCCATGTGTTTCTCATATATAGCCTTTATTATGTTGAGGTAGGTTCGCTCTATGCCCATTTTCTGGAGAGTTTTTATCAAAACTGGGTGTTGAATTTTGTCAAAAGCTTTTTCTGCATCTATTGAGATGATCATATGGTTTTTATTCTTCGATTTGTTAATATGGTGTATCACATTGATTGATTTGCATATATTGAAGAATCCTTGCATCTCTGGGATAAATCCACTTGATCGTGGTGTATGATCCTTTTAATGTGTTGTTGGATTCTGTTTGCTAGTATTTTGTTGAGGATTTTTGCATCTATATTCATCAGCGATATTTGTCTCTAATTTTCTTTTTTGTAGTATCTTTGTCTGGTTTTGGTATCAGGGTGATGGTGGCCTCATAGAATGAGTTTGAGAGTGTTCCTTCCTCAACAATTTTTTGAAAGAGTTTGAGAAGGATGGGTGTAGCTCTTCTCTAAATGCTTGATAGAATTCACCTGTGAAGCCATCTGGTCCTGGACTTTTGTTTGTTGGAAGAGGTTTAATCACAGTTTCAATTTCATTACTTGTGATTGGTCTGTTCATATTTTCTATTTCTTCCTGGTTCAGTCTTGGAAGGTTATACCTTTCTAAGAATTTATCCATTTCTTCCAGGTTGTCCATTTTATTGGCATAAAGTTGCTTGTAGTAGTCTCTTAAGATGCTTTGTATTTCTGCGGTGTCTGTTGTAACTTGTCCATTTTCATTTCTAATTTTATTGATTTGAGTCCTCTCCCTCTTTTTCTTGATGAGTCTGGCTAATCGCTTATCAATTTTGTTTATCTTCTCAAGGAACCAGCTTTTAGTTTTATTGATCTTTGGTATTGTTTTCTTTGTTTCTATTTCATTTATTTCTGCTCTGATCTTTATGATTTCTTTCCTTGTGCTAACTTTAGGTTTTGTTTGTTCTTCTTTCTCTAGTTCCTTTAGGTGTAAGGTTAGATTGTTTACTTGACATTTTTCTTGTTTATTTAGGTAGGCTTGTATAGTTATAAACTTCCCTCTTAGAACTGCTTTTGCTGCATCCCCTAGGTTTTGGATCGTTGTGTTTTCATTGTCATTTGTCTCTAGGTAATTTTTGATTTTCTCTTTGATTTCTTCAGTGATCTCTTTGTTATTTAGTAACGTATTGTTTAGCTTCCGTGTGTTTGTGTTTTTTACGTTTTTTTCCCTGTAATTCATTTCTAATCTCATAGCGTTGTGGTCAGAAAAGATGCTTGATATGATTTCAATTTTCTTAAATTTACTGAGGCTTGATTTGTGACCCAAGATGTGATCTAACCTGGAGAATGTTCCGTGCACCCTTGAGAAGAAAGTGTAGTCTGATGTTTTTGGATGGAATGTCCTATCAATATCAATTAAATCTATCTGGTCTATTGTGTCATTTAAAGCTTGTGTTTCCTTATTTATTTTCATTTTGGATGATCTGTCCATTGGTGTAAGTGAGGTGTTCAAGTACCCCACTATTATTGTGTTACTGTCAATTTCCTCTTTTATAGCTGTTAGCAGTTGCCTTATGTATTGAGGTGCTCCTATGTTGGGTGCATATATATTTATAATTGTTATATCTTCTTCTTGGATTGATCCCTTGATCATTATGTAGTGTCCGTCCTTGTTTCTTGTAACATTCTTTATTTTAAAGTCTATTTTATCTGATATGAGTATAGCTATTCCAGCTTTCTTTTGATTTCCACTTGCATGGAATATATTTTTCCATCCCCTCACTTTCAGTCTGTATGTGTCCCTAGGTCTGAAGTGGGTCTCTTGTAGACAGACAGGTCTTGTTTTTGTATCCATTCAGCAAGCCTGTGTCTTTTGGTCGGAGCATTTAATCCATTCACGTTTAAGGTAATTATCAATATGTATGTTCCTATGACCATTTTCTTAATTGTTTTGGGTTTATTTTTGTAGGTCCTTTTCTTCTCTTGTGTTTCCCACTTAGAGAAGTTCCTTTAGCATTTGTTGTAAAGCTGGTTTGGTGGTGCTGAATTCTCTTACCTTTTGCTTGTCTGTAAAGCTTTTGATTTCTCCATCAAATCTAAATGAGATCCTTGCCGGCTAGAGTAATCTTGGTTGTAGGTTCTTCCCTTTCATCACTTTAAGTATATCATGCCACTCCTTTCTGGCTTGTAGAGTTTCTGCTGAGAAATCAGCTGTTAACCTTATGGGAGTTCCCTTGTATGTTATTTGTCGTTTTTCCCTTGCTGCTTTCAATAATTTTTCTTTGTCTTTAATTTTTGCCAATCTGATTACTATGTGTCTCAGCATGTTTCTCCTTGGGTTTATCCTGTATGGGACTCGCTGCGCTTCCTGGACTTGGGTGGCTATTTCCTTTCCCATGTTAGGGAAGTTTTCAACTATAATCTCTTCAAATATTTTCTCTGGTCCTTTCTCTCTCTCTTCTCCTTCTGGGACCCCTATAATGCGAATGTTGTTGCATTTAATGTTGTCCCAGAGGTCTCTTAGGCTGTCTTCATTTCTTTTCATTCTTTTTTCTTTAATCTGTTCCGCAGCAGTGAATTCCACCATTCTGTCTTCCAGTTCACTTATCCGTTCTTCTGCCTCAGTTTTTCTGCTATTGATTCCTTCTAGTGTAGTTTTCATTTCAGTTATTGTATTGTTCATCTCTGTTTGTTTGTTCTTTAATTCTTCTAGGTCTTTGTTAAACATTTCTTGCATCTTCTCGATCTTTGCCTCCATTCTTATTCCGAGGTCCTGGATCATCTTCTCCATCATTATTCTGAATTCTTTTTCTGGAAGGTTGCCTATCTCCACGTCATTTAGTTGTTTTTCTGGGGTTTTATCTTGTTCCTTCATCTGGTATATAGCACTCTGCCTTTTCATCTTGTCTGTCTTTCTGTGAATGTCCTTTCTTATCTCTTGTAACAGTCTTTATTTTAAAGTCTATTTTAGCTGATATGATTATTGTTACTCCAGCTTTCCTTTGATTTCCATTTCCATGGAATATCTTTTTCCATCCCTTCATTTTCAGTCTGTAAGTTTCCCTAGGTCTCTAGTGAGTCTCTTATAGACAGCATATATGTGGGTCTTGTTTTTGTAACCATTCAGTCAGTGTGTGTCTTTTGTTTGGGGCATTTAATCTTTCTGTATTTAAGGCAATTATCAATATGTATGTTTCTATTACCATTTTCTTAATAATTTTAGGTTGTTTTTGTAGGTCTTTTCCTTCTCTTGTGTTTCCTGCCTAAAGAAGTTCCTTTAGCATTTGTTGTAAAGCTGGTTTGCTGGTGCTGAATTCTCTTACCTTTTGCTTGTCTGTAAAGTTCTTGATTTCCCTGTCAAATCTGAATGAGATCCTTGCTGGGTAGAGTACTCTCGGTTGTAGGTTTTTCTCTTTCATCACTTTATGTATATCCTGCCACTTCTTTCTGGCCTGCAGAATTTCTGCTGAAAAATCAGCTGATAAGCTTATGGGGATTCCCTTGTATGTTATTTGTTGCTTTTCCCTTGTTGATTTTAATATTTTTCTTTGAATTTCATTTTTTTTAGTTTGATTAATATGTATCTCAGCATGTTTCTCCTCAGGTTTATCCTGAATGGGACTCTCGGTGCTTCCTGGATTTGGGTGGCTATTTCCTGTGCCATGTTAAGGTAGTTTTCAACTATAACTGCTTCAAATATTTTGTCAGACTCTTTCTCTTCTTCTTCTGGGACCCCTATTATTAAAATGTTGGCGTGCTTAATGTTGTCCCAGATGTCTCTGAGACTGTCCTCAATTCTTTTCATTCTTTTTTCTTTATTCTGCTCCTCAGCAGTTATTTTTACCACTCTGTCCTCCAGCTCACTTATTAGTTCTTCTGCCTCAGTTATTCTGCTATTGATTCCATCTAGTGTATTTTTAATTTCAGTTATTGTGTTGTTCATCACGGTTTGTTTGTTCTTTAGTTCTTCTAGGTCCTTGTTAAACATTTCTTGTATCTTTTGTATCCGTGCCTCCTTTTTATTTCCGAGATCTTGGATCATCTTTACTATCATTACTCTGAGTTCTTTTTCAGGTAGGTTGCCTATTTCCTCTTCATTTATTTGGTCTTGTAGGTTTTTAACCTTGTTCCTTCACCTGTAACATATTTTTTTGTCATCTGTCTCTCTTTTGTGTGCTCTTTTTATTTTTATTTTTTGATGTGTGGGACTGTGTTCCTGTCTTACTGGTTGTTTGGCCTGAGGTTTCCAACACTGGATTTTGTATGCTGGTCACTCAGGGGTTCCTCCCATCCTCTTAGGTGTCGAGTTCCACCACCAGCATCAAGTAGGTGCCCTAGTTGTGGAAAAATGCAACTCCACATCCTCTTACTCCACCGTATTTAATCTGCCAGATACCTGGATGTATTTTTTTCAGTAGTTCTATTTTTTTCATCCCCTTAAAATGGTAGTTTTGAGTAGATACTCTTCTATGTTAAAAATTTGACTTCTCACAGCATTTTCTTTCTGCCTATTATTTTCAAACCAAAGGGGCATACTATGGCAACCTGTTTTTGTAAATAAAGTTGTATTGAAACACATCCACACCCATTTGTTTCTATACTATGTATCTTTGCTTTCACCCTATAACAAAAATTTGGGTAGTTTTAACAGAAACCACATGGCCCACAAAGTTTAAAATATTTAATATCTGGTTCTTTACCTCCCTAAGTGTACTTATTTCAGCTTAAAAATATAACATAGGAATGTTGGATTATATAAACTGGTTGCTGCAATTACTAAAATCAGCCTATCTAAAATGGGAAATTGTTTATTTTTTCTCACTACATATTCTTTGAAGAGAAATATCATTGAGTTAACTAAGAATGAAAATTTTTCCTGGTGTTATAGTCTGATATTTAATCTGCCACCAACCAGCAAAATTATGGTTAAAACCAAGATTATCCTATTCATATGGTTTCTAAGATAAGTTAGTACCCATCTACTTCTATAATGGGAGCTGAGAAAACAAAGAAAGCATGTTTCAAATGAGAATATTATTTTTTAAAATAATGAAAAAAATAAGTAAAAGCATTTCTTAAACTGGAATTATTGCCTCAATTTCTTAAAATCCACTATTCTTCATCTTTGTCCTCTTTCTCATGCCATCCTTCTGAACAATAACCTCACATAGATGTATTTGTTCAGATAAAAAGAGAAGAATGTCTTTGGAACAATCCATTCAGTCACCAGGCTCAGTATGGGGAGTTTATGTCATGGTAACCCTGGTTGTATCACATGTTTACAGATACAGCAAGACTAGTAAGTCATTGTATAAATTTACTATCCAAATACTACAGAAACAGGGTTTTAAAATTATAGTCAATTTAGTGTTTACATAAATTTCAATGTAAACAAATGTTAATTTTCAGGAATGACCCAAATTTCTTTTTCTAATAGTAATCAATGAAGTAATAAGGTCAGCATGGAAAAGCATGTAATGGAAACAATAATACAAATGTAGGAGTTGTATTATATAGCTCATTGAGATATTTTCCACATTTAAATGTTCTAAAAACACCCCACAAATGACATTATAACTATTTTATACCTCTAGCACCACCTGGCTGGCCACAGTTCTCCCTACAAGCCTATTCCACATATACCCTCTCTTCAGATGTTCTTCTTGGCATATTCTTACACAGTGAGTATCCATATCCAGTTACCACACTATGATTTAATTTAAAGCTTCCAATTTTAAAACTGTCATTTGTAATAATATGGGATCTATCTGAGAAAACTTGCATGCTTTCCTTAAAAATCTCTAATCATCTATTAAACACTACTTATGAATTTTGGTCACCTAGCAGTGTTCTGTGACAAATACAAACTGTTTCAAACACATTCTCTAATCTTAAATACTTGAAATAAGGGGAAGGAGTCAATATAGTGGAATAGGAGTATGTGGACTTCACCTCTCCTCACAAATACATCAAGAATACATCTACAAATAGAACAGTTCTCATGGAAGACCTGCTGAACACTGGCAGAAGACCTCAGACACCTAAAAGAACAAGGAAAATCCCCACTCAACCAGGTAGGAGGAAAGAAAGAAAAAAGGAAAAGAGGAAACAAGAAGGGGCCAGCACCCCTGGCAGGGAACTGAAGGTGAGGAGAGGTTCCCACACTCAGAAAAGTCCATTCATGGAGGGAAAATAAGCTGGGGCAGAAAAGGACCTTCAGGTGATCAGAGAGGAATGCAGCAACTGGTCTGTGGCAGGCAGGACAAAGTAATAACTGCATCAATGGTCTATGCTGCAGCGCTATGCACCCTACCAAGTCGTGTGTCTCCTGGTGCAGAGGGGGACTGGGGGCTGGAAAGTAGGGTTTGGAGAGTGGACCCAAGGAGGGGAAAGCTGCTGACTGTGAAGAGACAACCTGAAGGGACAGGAGTAAGGAGACCCACAACCAGGAAAGTTTTCAGAAGAAGCCCAGCCACTATAGAAGCAAGGCACCATTGTTGAGTGGTGTGCAAGTGGTGGGGCCGCCATTGCAACCCCCTTTCTCCACCTGCTGGTTCCTGCCTCCATGAGCACTGGGAGGGGCGCCCACTTGAGCAGGCTTGCCTGCCTCTCAAGCCAAGGACTCCTCCACCTGCACAGGTTCCAGCGTCCTGAGAACCACAACTACCAAAGCCTCCTCAAGAATCAGCCCTAGGGTGCTCCAGCCTGAGATGGGAAGCTGCCAATGCTGGTGGGGGTGAGAGCTAAAGTGTGGGGTTAGGAGGGAAAATCCAGGGAGAGTATTGGTGTTGGCTGTGCAGAGACAACCGGAGGGGATGGGAGTGAGGGCCTCTGTGGCTTGCTTCTATAGGAAACATGGTCTGCCTTGGAAATGAGGTGCCATTGTTGAGTGATGCACAAGGGGCGGGGCTTCCAATGCAATTACCCTCCCCAACTGCTGGCCCCTGCCTCCTTGGGCACTGGGAGAGACTACCACCACGTGAGTGCATCCCAGTCTGATGCAACCTCTCCTTGCACACCCCAGCTATGGCTGCTTTATCCCTCCTCAGCCTGAGGGAGTAAGTGTGCCCTATCAGCCTCAATGCCCCAATCAGCTTACATCCCCTCTTGCCTGGGTGGGAAACACATGCCGGAGGGTGGCCCACACAAAGACATGGGGCCAAAAACAAAGCTGAGCTCCAGGGGTGGTGTGTGGAAGAAGAAAGGAAATCTCTCTATGCAGCTGCACCAGCTGCAGATTAAATCCCCGTGATCTGCTGGGTAAACCCTGCATCTTTGGAATATCTGAATGGACAATAAGTGCTCCTACAACTAAGTCCAATCTAGGTCTAGGAGCTGTGGACTCTGGGGACAAGTACATGTGGGTGTCAGGCCAGGTCGAAGTTTGACCTGCTCCCACAGTGCCAAGAGCAGGTCCAGAGACCTACCTAGAGGTATTGGAGGGCCTCCTGAGGAGGCAGAGGTTTACTGTGTCTCACTGAAAGGGAAGGCACCAGGAAAATATTATTACTACCATTATTTTTTTGTTTTCTTTTGTTTTGTTCTGTTATTTTTGTTGTTTTGTGTTTTTTATTATTTTTATTTTTTTCTTTTCTTTTTAAAATTTTTAACGTATTTTTTATTTTTCTATTTTTAATTTACTTTTTTGTTGTTTTGCATTTTTTTCTTGTTTTTGATCTTTGTTTCCTTTTTTTGAATTGTTTGTGTGTATTGTTTTCTTTGCTTTTTAAAAAATTTGCTTTCTACTATTGTTTGTTTCTTTGTTTCTATTAATTTTGTTTTTATTGTTTCTTTTTGTTTTGGGGGTCTTTTCTTTGGTTATTCTTTTTTTTAATATAAATTTATTCATTTATGTATTTATTTTTGTCTGTGTTGGGTCTTTGTTGCTGCGTGTGGGCTTTCTCTAATTGTTGTGAGTGGGTGCTACTCTTTGTTGCAGTGCACAGACTTCTCATTGTGGCAGCTTCTCCTCTTGCAGAGCATGAGCTCTAGGTGTGCAGGCTTCAGTAGCTGTGGCATGCAGATCTGCAGTTGTGGCTCACGGGCTCTAGAGCACAGGCTCAGTAATTGTGGTGCACGGGATTAGTTGCTCCACGGCATGTGGGTTCTTCATGGACCAGGCCTTGAATCCATGTTCCCCAAATTGGCAGGTGGATTCTTAACGACTGCACCACCAAAGAAGCCCTGTTCTCCTGTTTTTTGTTTTCTGGGTTTTTTTTTCTTTTTTGTTTGTTTGTTGGCTTGGTTGGTTTTGCTTTTATCATTTGTCTTGGGTTTTTTTTTTCTTCTCGTTTCTTTTCTTTTTCTTTCTGGCCATGCCATGCAGCTTGGCGGGGGGGGGGGTCTTGGTTCCCTGGCTAGTGGTCAGATCTGAGCCCCTGGGGGTAAGAGCATTGAGTCCAAGATGCCGAACCACCAGAAAATCCGAGCCTCAGGGAATATTAATCCCTGTGAGCTCTCCTGAAGATCTCCATCGCTACACTAAGACCCAGCTCCACCAAACTGCCTACAGGTTCCATGGCTGGAAGCCTCATGCCAAACAACTAGCAAGACAGGAACACAGCCCCACCCATCAGCAGACAGACTGCCTAAAGTCGTTCTAATCTCACAGATACACCAAAACACACCACCTCATGCGGCCCTGCCCATCAGAGGGAAAAGACTCAGCTCCACCCACCAGAGTACAGGCACCAGTCCCTCCCACAAGGAAGCCTACACAAGCCACTAGACCAACCTGACTGACCAGGGGGCAGATTCCAGAAGCAAGGGGAACTACAACCCTGAATTCTGCAGAAAGGAGAACAGATACACAGTAAGTCACACAAAATGAGATGACAGAAAAATATGTTGCAGATGAGGGAGCAAGGTAAAAATTCCACAAGACTAAATAAATGAAGAGGAAATAGGCAGTCTACCTGATAAAATAATTCAGAGAAATGACAGTAAAGATGATCCAAGATCTTAGAAATAAAATGAAGGCATGGTTAGAAAAGGTATGCGAAATGTTTACAAAGGACCTAGAAAAAAATAAGTAAATAAAAGAAAAAGGACCTAGAAGAACTAAAGAACAAACAATGATGAACAACACAATAATTGAAATTAAAAATTCTCTAGAAGGAATCAATAGCTGAATAACTGAGGAAGAAGAATGGATAAGTGGGCTGGAAGACAGATTGGTGGAAATAACTGCTGCAGAGCAGAATGAAGAAAAAAAATGAAAAGAAATAAGGACTCTCAGAAAACTGGGACAACATTAAATGCACCAACATTCAAATTATAGGGGTTCCAGAAGAAGAAGAGAAAGCGAAAGGGTCTAAGAAAATATTTGAAGCAGTTAATAGTTCAAAATTTCCCTCATATGGGAAAGGAAATTTTCATCCAAGTCCAGGAAGTGCAGAAAGTCCCATACAGGATAAACCCAAGTAGAAACACAACATATTAATCATATGCATATTAAACACAGTATAATTAACTAAACATATTAATCAAAGTAACAAAAATTAAACACAAAGTAAAAATATTAAAAGCAGCAAAAAACCCCAACAAATAACATACAAGTGATCCCCATAAGGTTATCAGCTGATTTTTCAGCAGAAACTCTGCAGCCAAGAAGAGACTAGCATGATATATTTAAAGTGATGAAAAAGGAAAATCTACAACCAAGAATATTCTACCCAGCAGGGCTCTCATTCAGACTTGATGGAGAAATCAAAAGCTTCACAAACAAGCAAAAGCTAAGAGAATTCATCACAATCAAACCAGCTTTACAACAAATGCTAAAGGAACTTCTCTAGGCAGGAAACACAAGAGGACATAAAGACCTACAAAAACAAACCCCAAACGATTAAGAAAGTGGTAATAGGAACATACATATCAATAATTACCTAAAATATAAATGGATAAAATGCTCCAACCAAAAGACACAGACTGGCCGAATGGATACAAAAACAAGACCCATATATATGCTGTCTACAAGAACCCACTTCAGACCTAGGGAAATGTACAGACAGAAAGTGAGGAAATGGAGAAAGATATTTCATGCAAATAAAAGCCAAAAGAAAGCCAAAGTAGCAATACTCATATCAGAAAAAATAGACTTTAAAATAAAGACTGTTACAAGAGACAAACAAGGACACTACCTAATGATCAAGGGATCAGTTCAAGAAGATATAAAAGAGAATGAGAAAAGAGGAAAAAATATATACATGAAAAATTGGGTGAAGTGATATACTACATAGGATTAAATTTAGTAAGTAAAATTACTTGCTGAAAGACTTTGAAAAGTGAAGAAAAGTTCACCAGTTCAAGAATTACAGAGAAAAGGCCCTCACCAGGGCCATAAGTCTTACGCCCATGGCCACTGGTTTCCCTGCGCATTTGGCACCACTGGAGCTCCCATGATTCAAGCAGTCATACTGCCTCTGAGCCCTGTCCTCACTGGGGCAGAATCAAGAGCTCCAAGTCACCCTCAGGACCAGACACCGGTGGGTGGACTACACACAGAGGTGGGGATAAAAACCAAAGCTGAACCCCAGGGATGGGGTGACTAAGGAAGAAGATCTAATATCTTTCCATCAGCTGTACAAGCTACAGATTAAATCCCCACCATCAGCTAGGTACCTGCATCTATGTAATATCTGAGTAGATAATGAGTGTTCCCGCAAATGAAAACCATCTAGCTCTGGCAGCTGTGGACTTTGGGGGCAGCACACGCAGGAATTGAGCCAGATCAGAGTCTGAGTGGTCTCCACAGGGCCCACAGCAGGTCCAGAAGCCAGCCTAGAGGCAGGAGAGCCTCTTGGGGAGGTGGAGATGGGCTGTGGCTCATGGTGTGTGCAAGGACATTTACAGCAGAGACCCCAGGGAAACATAATTATTACTATTAATTTTACTATTACTTTTTAAATTTTTAAATGTTATTTTATTTTCTTTTTTATACAGTAGGTCTTATTAGTCATCAATTTAAAACACATCAGTGTATACATGTCAATCCCAATCACCCAGTTCATCACACCACAATCCCCACCCCCCCGTGGCTTTCGCTCCTTGGTGTCCTTTGTTCTCTACATCTGTGTCTCAACTTCTGCCCTGAAAACTGGTTCATCTGTATCATATTTCTAGGTGCCACATACATGCGTTAATATACGATATTTGTTTTTCCCTTTCTGACTTACTTCACTCGGATGACAGTCTCTAGATCCATCCACGTCTCAACAAATGACCCAATTTCACTCCTTTTTTGGCTGAGTAATATTCCATTGTATATATGTACCACATCTTCTTTATCCATTCATCTGTCGATGGGCATTTAGGTTGCTTCCATGACCTGGCTATTGTAAATAGTGCTGCAATGAACACTGGCGTGCATGTGTCTTTTTGAATTATGGCTTTTTCTGGGTGTATGCCCAGTAGTGGGATTGCTGGATCATATGGTAATTCTATTTTTAGTCCTTTAAGGAACCTCCATACTATTCTCCATAGTGGCTGTATCAATTTACATTCCCACCAACAGTGCAAGAGTGTTCCCTTTTCTCCACACCCTCTCCAGCATTTGTTGTTTGTAGATTTTCTGATGATGCCCATTCTAACTGGTGTGAGGTGATACCTCATTGTAGATTTGATTTGCATTTCTCTAATAATTAGTGATGTTGAGCATCTTTTCATGTGCTTCTTGGCCATCTGTATGTCTTTCTTTTTTCACACATGCACACACACACTGTATTTTATTTTTACAACAGATAAATAGACTGACACCAAGCATTGTACATGGATGACCACAACAAAAGCAACAATGATTGCAATTACCAAACATGAAACACACTCATACTATGTCATATTATTGACATTCAGTCCAGTAATCCTCCACTGTAACAGCTCCTTTACTTTGCAGTGAAAATTGATTTGTATATTCTTTGCCTCTGAGTCCTTGTGGGATTTTTTTTTAATTCAAACAGAAAGTCACAAAAATTATACTCATCCTCATCAGTTCACTTAGTCCCATGTAATTAATTTTTTTCTTGATCTTTTGTTAGCACTTTTATGAGTTCAGCAGTTTTTCATTAGAGTTCTGAAAATGCTTATTCACTCAGTTCAGCAGTACAGTCAGTTACCAGAAACCTGTACTTGTCAGAGTCTTTTCTGTGAATTCCTTGAAGATGAAACCCTTTTATAGGAACATTTTTGAAAAAGCATCAGAGTACACCCAGAACTGTCTGTAAATGACAAAAGACTTAAAAATGACCACGGTTAAAGATCTGATGAAAGTTCATAATAATGCAGTTGACAAGAAAATTAGTTATTTCTGAGATATACATTTTAAAGTAATAACTAGGATTATGACTTATAACATTATACCAGAACATATAAGATTTTAGAAATTTCATGTAATGTCTGAAACATTTATATTAACATATTTCCATACAAATAACCCAATGAAAGTTTAGTATTCGTTGTTTCTTTTTTTATACTGCAGGTTCTTATTAGTCATCAATTTCATACACATCAGTTTATACATGCCAATCCCAATCGCCCAATTCAGCACACCACCAACCCCACCCCACCGTGGTGTTCCCCCCTTGGTGTCCATACGTTTGTTCTCTACATCCGTGGCTCAACTTCTGTCCTGCAAACCAGTTCATCTATACCATTTTTCTAGGTTCCACATACATGCGTTCATATACGGTATTTGTTTTTCTCTTTCTGACTTACTTCACTCTGAATGACCCTCTCTAGATCCATCCACGTCTCAACAAATGACTCAGTTTTGTTCCTTTTTATGGCTGAGTAATATTCCATTGTATATATGTACCACACCTTCCTTATCCATTCGTCTGTTGATGGGCATTTAGGTTGCTTCCATGACCTGGCTATTGTAAATAGTGCTGCAATGAACATTCGGCTGCATGTGTCTTTTTGAATTACGGTTTTCTCTGTGTATATGCCCAGTGGTGGGATTGCTGGGTCATATGGTAATTCTATTTTTAGTTTTTTAAAGAACCTCCATATTGTTCTCCATAGTGGCTGTATCAATTTACATTCCCACCAACAGTGCAAGAGGGTTCCCTTTTCTCCACAGACTCTCCAACATTTGTTGTTTGTAGATTTTCTGATGATGCCCATTCTAACTGGTGTGAGGTGATACCTCATTGTAGTTTTGATTTGTATTTCTCTCATTATTAGTGATGTTGAGCATCTTTTCATGTGCTTCGTGGCCCTCTGTATGTCTTCTTTGGAGAAATGTCTATTTAGGTCTTCTGCCCATTTTTGGATTGGGGTGTTTGTTTCTTTAATATTGAACTGAATGAGCTGTTTATATATTTTGGAGATTAATCCTTTGTCCGTTGATTCATTTGCAAATATTTTCTCCCATTCTGAGGGTTGTCTTTTTGTCTTGTTTATGGTTTCCTTTGCTGTGCAAAAGCTTTGAAGTTTCATTAGGCCCCATTTGTTTATTTTTGTTTTTATTTCCATTACGCTAGGAGGTGGATCAAAAAAGATCTTGCTGTGATTTATGTCAAAGAGTGTTCTTCCTATGTTTTCCTCTAAGAGTTTTATAGTATCCAGTCTTACATTTAGGTCTCTAATCCATTTTGAGTTTAATTTTGTGTATGGTGTTAGGGAGTATTCTACTTTCATTCTTTTACATGTAGCTGTCCAGTTTTCCCAGCACCACTTATTGAAGAGACTGTCTTTTCTTCATTGTATATCTTTGCCTCCTTTGTCATAGATTAGTTGACCATAGGTGCATGGGTTTATCTCTGGGCTTTCTATCTTGTTCCATTGATCTATGTTTCTTTTTTTGTGCCAGTACCATATTGTCTTGATTACTGTGGCTTTGTAGTATAGTCTGAAGTCAGGGAGTCTGATTCCTCCAGCTCCGTTTTGTTCCCTCAAGACTGCTTTGGCTATTCGGGGTCTTTTGTGTCTCCATACAAATTTTAAGATGATTTGTTCAAGCTCCATAAAAAAATGCCATTGGTAATTTGATAGGGATTGCATTGAATCTGTAGATTGCTTTGGGTAGTATAGTCATTTTCACAATATTGATTCTTCCAATTCAAGAACATGGTATATCTCTCCACCTGTTGGTATCATCTTTAATTTCTTTCATCAGTGTCTTATAGTTTTCTGCATACAGGTCTCTTGTCTTCCTAGGTAGGTTTATTCCTAGATATTTTTGTTGCAATGGTAAATGAGAGTGTTTCCTCAATTTCTCTTTCAGATTTTTCATCATTAGTGTATACAAATGCAAGATTTCTGTGCATAAATTTTGTATCCTGCAACTTTACCAAATTCATTGATTAGCTCTAGGAGTTTTCTGGTGACATTTTTTAGGATTCTCTATGTATAGTATCATGTCATCTGCAAACAGTGACAGTTTTAATTCTTCTCTTCCAATTTGTATTCATTTATTTCTTTTTCTTCTCTGATTGCCGTGGCTAGGACTTCCAAAACTGTGTAGAATAATAGTGGTGAGAGTGGACATCCTTGTCTTCTTCCTGATCTTAGAGGAAATGCTTTCAGTTTTTCACCATTGAGAATGACGTTTGCTGTGAGTTTGTCATATATGACCTTTATTATGTTGAGGTAGGTTCCCTCTATGCCCACTTTCTGGAGAGTTTTTATCATAAATGGGTGTTGAATTTTGTCAAAAGCTTTTTCTGCATCTATTGAGATGGTCATATGGTTTTTATTCTTCAATTTGTTAATATGGTGTATCAGATTGATTGATTTGCATATATGGAAGAATCCTTGCATTCCTGGGATAAATCCCACTTGATCATGGAGTATGATCCTTTTAATTGTTGTTGGATTCTGTTTGCTAGTATTTTGTTGAGGATTTTTGCATCTATATTCATCAATGATATTGGTCTGTAGTTTTCTTTTTTTGTAGTATCTTTGTCTGGTTTTGGTATCAGGGTGATGGTGGCCTCATAGAATGAGTTTGAGAGTGTTCCTTCCTCGGCAATTTTTTTGAAGAGTTTGAGAAGGATGGGTGTTAGCTCTTCTCTAAATGCTTGATAGAATTCACCTGTGAAGCCATCTGGTCCTGGACTTTTGTTTGTTGGAAGAGGTTTAATCACAGTTTCAATTTCATTACTTGTGATTGGTCTGTTCATATTTTCTATTTCTTCCTGGTTCAGTCTTGGAAGGTCATACCTTTCTAAGAATTTGTCCATTTCTTCCAGGTTGTCCATTTTATTGGCATAGAGTTGCTTGTAATAGTCTCTTAGGACGCTTTGTATTTCTGTGGTGTCTGTTGTAACTTCTCCTTTTTCATTTCTAATTTTATTGATTTGAGTTCTCTCCCTCTTTTTCTTGATGAGTCTGACTAAAGGTTTACCAATTTTGTTTATCTTCTCAAGGAACCAGCTTTTAGTTTTATTGATCTTTGGTATTGTTTTCTTTGTTTCTATTTCATTTATTTCTGATCTAATCTTTATGATTTCTTTACTTCCACTAATTTTGGGTTTTCTTTGTTCTTCTTTCTCTAGTTCCTTTAGGTGTAAGGTTAGATTGTTTATTTGAGATTTTTCTTGTTTCTTGAGGTAGGCTTGTATAGCTATAATCTTCCCTCTTAGAACTGGTTTTGCTGCATCCCATAGGTTTTGGATCATCATGTTTTCATTGTCATTTGTCTCTAAGTATTTTTTGATTTCCTCCTTGATTTCTTCAGTTATCTCTTGGTTATTTAGGAACATATTGTTTAGCCTCCATATGTTTGTGTTTTTTATGTTTATTTCCCTGTAGTTCATTTCTAATCTCATGGCATTGCGGTCAGAAAAGATGCTTGATATGATTTCAATTTTCTTAAATTTACTGAGGCTTGATTTGTGACCCAAGATGTGATCTAACCTGGAGAATGTTCCGTGCACCCTTGAGAAGAAAGTGTAATCTGCTGTTTTTGGATGGAACGTCCTATAAATATCAAATAAATCTATCTGGTCTATTGTGTCATTTAAAGCTTCTGTTTCCCTATTTATTTTCATTTTGGATGATCTGTCCATTAGTGTAAGTGAGGTGTTAAAGTCCCCCTTTATTATTGTGTTACTGTCGATTTCCTCTTTTATAGCTATTAGCAGTTGCCTTATGTATTGAGGTGCTCCTATGTTGGCTGCATATATATTTATAATTGTTATATCTTCTTCTTGGATTGATCCCTTGATCATTATGTAGTGTCCTTCCTTGTCTCTTGTAACATTCTTTATTTTAAAGTCTATTTTATCTGATATGAGTATAGCTACTCCAGCTTTCTTTTGATTTCCTTTTGCATGGAATATATTTTCCATTTCCTCACTTTCAGTCTGTATGTGTCCCTAGGTCTGAATTGGGTCTCTTGTAGACAGCATATATATGGGTCTTGTTTTTGTATCCATTCAGCAAACCCGTGTCTTGGTTGGAGCATTTAATCCATTCACGTTTAAGGTAATTATCAATATGTATGTTCCTATTACCATTTTATTAATTGTTATGGGTTTGTTTTTGTAGGTCCTTTTCTTCTCTTGTGTTTCCCACTTAGAGAAGTTCCTTTAGCGTTTGTTTTAGAGCTGGTTTGGTGGTGCTACATTCTCTTAGCTTTTGCTTGTCTGTTAAGCTTTTGATTTTTCCATCAAATCTGATTGATATCATTGTCAGGTAGAGTAATCATGGTTGTAGGTTCTTCCCTTTCAACACTTTAAGTATATTATGCCACTCCCTTCTGGCTTGTAGAGTTCCTGCTGAGAAATCAGCTGTTAACCTTATGGGAGTTCCCTTGTATGTTATTTGTCGTTTTTCCCTTGCTGTTTTCAATAATTTTTCTTTGTCTTTAATTTTTGCCAATCTGATTACTATGTGTCTCGGCGTGTTTCTCCTTGGGTTTATCCTGTATGGGACTCACTATGCTTCCTGGACTTGGGTGACTATTTCCTCTCCCATGTTAGGGAAGTTTTCAACTATAATCTCTTCAAATATTTTCTCTGGTCCTTTCTCTCTCTCTTCTCCTTCTGGGACCCCTATAATGCGAGTGTTGTTGCATTTAATGTTGTCCCAGTGGTCTCTTAGGCTGTCTTCTTTTCTTTTCATTCTTTTTTCTTTATTCTTTTCTGCAGCTGTGAATTCCAACATTCTGTCTTCCAAATCACTTATCCGTTCTTCTGCCTCAGTTATTCTGCTATTGATTCCTTCTGGTGTAGTTTTCATTTCAGTTTTTGTATTGTTCATCTCTGTTTGTTCTTTAATTCTTCTAGGTCTTGTTAACCATTTCTTGCATCTTCTCGATCTTTGCCTCCATTCTTTTCCAAGGTCCTGGATCATCTTCACCATCATTATTCTGAATTCTTTTTCTGGAAGGTTGCCTATTTCCACTTCATTTAGTTATGTTTCTGGGGTTTTGTCTTGTTCATTTATCTGGTACATAGCCCTCTGCCTTTTCATCTTGTGTATCTTTCTGTGAATGTGGTTTTTGTGCCACTGGCTGCAGGATTGTAGTTTTTCTTGCTTCTGCTGTCTGCCCTCTGGTGGGTGAGGCTATCTAAGAGGCTTGTGTAAGTTTTCAATTTTATAATATTTTGATTCATTCGGTTGTTTGTTTTATATTTTGTTTTTCTTTTTCTTGCTTTCTTTTTTTTTTAGTCTTTTGGGATCTCCATGTTTTATAACATATTTTTTATTTTTAATTTTTTTATATAGTTCTATTTTTACTTTGCTTTTCTGTTGTTCTGTGTCCTTTTTCTCTCTTTTCTTTTTCTTTTTTTATATTTCCATTTCTACTTTGCTTTTCTGTTGTCCTGTGTTTTTTCCCATTTTTCAAAATTTTATTAACATTTAAAAAATCATTTTTATTGGTTTGTTCTGTTTCCTTGCTTTATTCTTCAGTTGGCACACTGCTTTGGTTTTGTGTTTAGCTTATGTGTTTTTGTTAGTTTTAATCCTAATTTTTTTATTTCGTTTTTCAGTTCTTCTATTTGTTTTGTTGTTCTCTTGCTGTTTGTTTTATTTGGCTCTGTTTTTGTTTGTTTTATATGTGTGTGTGTTTCCATGTTACTCTTTTTGTTTGATTTCGTTTTTACAATTCCTCTGCGGTTTTGCTTTTCTTTTTTTTCTTTGATATATTTTCTATTTTATCTTTTTATATTTCTATTTCTATGTTTCTATTCTGTTATTCTGTCTTCTTTCCCCTTTCTGGTTTTCTTTTCTTCTTTTATAAGATAATTTTTGTTGTTTTGTTTTGTTTCTTGTTTCATTCTTCAGTTGGCACTCGACTTTGGTTTTGTTCTTTGGTTTTGTGTTTTTATAAGTTTTCCTTTTAATTGTTTCATTTTGTTCTTGGGTTCTTTTGTTTGTCTGGTTGTTCTCTTCCTTTTCAATTTATTAGGTTCTGTTTTTGCTTCTTTTGTGTGTGTGTGTTTCCTTGTTTCTGTTGCTGTTTGATTTTATTTTTACCATTTGTCTGGGGGGTTGTTAGTCTTTTGTTTGCTTGTTTGTTTTTTAATCCCCTTTATTGCCAGGAGGAGCAACTTATGGGATCTTTGTTCCTCGACCAAAAGTTGGAACTGAGGCTCTGGGGTGGGAGTACTGAGTCCAGGACACTGGACCACTAAAGAATCCCTGGCCACAGGGAAGATTAATCACTGAGAGTTCTCACCGAGGCCTCAATCTGAATCCAGGACCCAGCTCCACCCAACTGCCAGCAGCTCCCAGCGCTGGACACCTCAACCCAATCAACCATGACAGGAGCACAAACCCACCCACTGGCAAACAGACTACCTAAAGTCATATTAAGCTCACAGACAACCCAAACACACCACCTGACATGGTCAGAGGGAAAAGACACAGCTCCACCCACCAGAATGCAGACAACAGTCCCTCCCATCAGAAGCCTGCACAACCCACTGAACCAAACTCATACCAGGGGCAGACAATAGAAGGAAGAGGAGCTACCCAGCAGCCTAGGGAAAGGAGACCTCAAATACCATAAACTAGACAAAACAAGAAGACAGAGAAGTATCTTGCAGGCAAAGGAGCAAGATAAAAACCTGCATGACCAAATAAATGAAGAGGAAATAGGCAAACTAACTGGATAGGAATTCAGAGTTATGATAGTAAAGACGATACAAAATCTCAGAAATAGAATAGAGAAAATACAAGAAACGTTTAGCAAGGACCTAGAAGAACTAAAGAGCAAAGAAACAGTAATGAGCAACACAATAATTGAAATTTAAAATACTCTACAATGAATCAATAGTAGAATAACTGAGGCAGAAAAACAGAGAAGTGAGCTGGAAGATAGAATGGTGGAAATAATGGCCACAGAGCAGAATAAAGAAAAAAGAATGAAAATAATTGAGAAGACTCTCAGAGACCTCTGGGACAACATTAAACACACAAACATTCGAAATATAAGCAACCCAGAAGAAGAAAAGAAATGGTCTGCGAAAATATTTGAAGAGATTATAGTCAAAAACTTCCCCAACATGGTAAAGGAAATAGTCAATCAAGTCCAGGAAGCTCAGAGAGACCCACACAGGATAAACCCAAGGAGAAACATGCTGAGACAGATATTAATCAAACTAACAAAAATTAAACATAAAGGAAAATGTTAAAAGCAGCAAGAGAAAAGCAAAAGATAACATACAAGGGAATCCCAATTAGGTTAACAGCTGATCTTTCAGCAGAAACTCTGAAGGCCAGAAGGGAGTGGAAGGATATATTTAAAGTGATGAAAGGGAAAATCTTACAACCAAGTTTACACTACCCAGCAAGGATCTCATTCAGCTTTGATGGAGAAATCAAAAGCTTTACAGACAAGCAAAAGCTAAGAGAATTCAGCACCACCATACCACCTTTACAACAAATGCAAAAGGGACTTCTCTAGGCAGGAAACACAAGGAAAATACCTATAAAAACTAACCCAAATCAATTAAGAAAATGGTAAGAGGAACATACAAATCTATAATTACCTTAAATATAAATGGATTAAATGCTCCAACCAAAAGACTCAGACTGGCTGAATGGATACAAAAATAAGACCCATGTATATGCTGTCTACAAGAGACCCAGTTCAGACCTAGGGACACATACAGACTGAAAGGGAGGTGATGGAAAAAGATATTCCATGCAAATGCAAATTAAAAGAAAGCTGGAGTAGCAATACTCATATCAGATAAAATAGACTTTAAAATAAAGACTGTTACAAGGGATAAGGAAGGACACTACATAATAAACAAGGGATCAATCCAAGAAGATATAACAATTGTAAACATATATGCAGCCAACATAGGAGCACCTCAACATATAAGGCAAATGCTAACAGCCATAATAATATTAGGCAACTTTAACACCCTACATACACCAATGGACAGATCATCCAAACAGAAAATAAATAAGGAAGCACAAGCTTTAAATGAAACAATAGACCAGATGGACTTCATTGATATTTATAGAACATTCCCTCCATAAACAACAGAATACACTTTCTTCTCAAGTGCACACGGAACATTTTCCAGGATAGATCACATCATTGGTCAGAAATCTAGCCTTAAAAATTTAAGAAGATTGAAATTGTACCAAATATCTTTTCTGACCAGAATGCCATGAGACTAGATATCAGTTACAGGGAAAAAACTGTAAAATATACAAACACATGGAGGCTAAACAATACGGTACTAAACAACCAAGAGAACACTGAAGAATCAAAGAGGAAATTAAAAAATACCTAAAAACAAATTACAATGAAAACATGACAGCCCAAAACCTATGGGATGCAGCAAAAGCCATTCTAAGAGGGAAGTTTACAGCAATACAATCCTACCTCAAAGGATAAGAAAAAAATCTCAAATAAACAGCCTAACCTTACACTTAAAACAATTAGAGAAAGAATAAAAAATTTCCAAAGTTAATAGAAGAAAAGAAATCATAAAGAACAGATCAGAAATAAATGAAATAGAAACAAAGAAAACAATACCAAAGGTCAATAAAACTAAAAGCTGGTTCTTTGAGAAGATAAACAAAATTGTTAAACTTTTAGCCAGATTCATCAAGAAAAATAGGGAGAGGACTCAAATCAATACAATTAGAAATGAAAAAGGAGAAGTTACAACAGACATTGCAGAAATACAAAGCATTATAAGAGACTACTACAAGCAACTCTATGCCAATAAAATGGACAACCTGAAAGAAATGGACAAATTCTTAGAACGGTGAAACCTTACAAGACTGAACCAGGAAGAAACCGAAAACATGAACAGACAAATCACAAGTAATGGAATTGAAACTGTGATTTAAAAACTTCCAACAAACAAAAATCCAGGACCAGATGGCCTCACAGATGAATTCCATCAAACATTTACAGAAGAACTAACACTCATTCTTCTCAGACTTTTCCACAAAACTGCAGAGGAAGGAACACTCCCAAACCCATTCTACAAGGCTGCCATCACCCTGATACCAAAATAAGACAAAGATACTACAAAAAAAGATAATTACAGACCAAAATCACTGATGAAAATAGATGCAAAAATCCTCAACAAAATACTAGCAAACAGAATCCAACAACACATTAAAAGGATCATACACCATGATCAAGTGGAATTTATCCCAGCAATACAAGGATTCTTCAATATATGCAAATCAATCAATGTGATATACCAGATTAACAAACTGAAGAATAAAAACCATGTGATCATCTCAATAGATGCAGAAAAGCTTTTGACAAAATTCAACACCTGTTTATGGTACTCTCCAGAAAGTGGGCATAGAGGGAACCTACCTCAACATAATAAAGACCATATATGACAAACTCATGGCAAACATCATTCTCAATGGTGAAAAACTGAAAGCATTTCCTCTAGGATCAGGAACAAGACAAGGATGTCCACTCACGCCAATATTATTCAACATAGTTTTGGGAGTCCTAGCCACGGCAATCAGAGAAGAAAAAGAAATAAAAGGAATACAAATTGGAAAAGAAGAAGTAAAACTGTCACTGTTTGCAGATGACATGATACTATACATAGAGAATCCTAAAAATGCCACCAGAAAACTACTAGAGCTAATTACTGAATCTGGTAAAGTAGCAGGATACAAAACTAATGCACAGAAATCTCTTGCATTGCTATACACTAACAATGAAAGATCAGAAAGAGAAATTAAGGATACTCTCTCATTCACCATTGCAAACAAAATAAAATACCCCAGAATAAACCTACCTAAGGAGGTAAAAGACCTGTACTAAGAAAACTATAAGGCATTGATAAAAGTAATCAAAGATGGGCTTCCCTGGTGGCACAGTGGTTAAGAATCTGCCTGCCAATGCAGGGGACATGGGTTCAAGCCCTGGTCTGGG
Source organism: Balaenoptera physalus (assembly GCF_965194825.1). Taxonomy (NCBI): domain Eukaryota; kingdom Metazoa; phylum Chordata; class Mammalia; order Artiodactyla; family Balaenopteridae; genus Balaenoptera; species Balaenoptera physalus. The sequence goes on along the minus strand of NC_138904.1, from coordinate 9,890,784 downwards.
AAGATCCCATGTGCCACGGAGCAACTAGGCCCATGAGCCACAACTACTGAGCCTGCGTGTCTGGAGCCTGTGCTCCGCAACAAGAGAGGTCGCAATAGTGAGAGGCCCACGCACTGCGATGAAGAGTGGTCCCCGCTTGCCGCAGCTGGAGAAAGCCCTCGCACAGAAATGAAGACCCAACACAGCCATAAATAAATAAATAAACAAATACTTTAAAAAATAATGACTCCCTTCTTAAAAAAAAGAAAAAAAAGTAATCAAAGATGACACAAACAGATGGAGAGATATACCATGTTCTTAGATTGGAAGAAACAATATTGTGAAAATGACCATACTACCCAAAGTAATCTACCAATTAAATGCAACCCCTATCAAATTACCAAGGGCATTTTTCACAGAACTAGAACAAAAAATCTTAAAATTTGTATGGAGATGCAAAAGACCCTGAACAGCCAAAGCAAACTTGAGAAAGAAAAACAGAGTTGGAGGAATCAGGCTCCCGGACTTCAGACTATATTACAAAGTTACAGTAATCAAGACTGTATGGTACTGGCACAAAAACAGAAATATAGATCAATCTACAGGATAGAAAGCCCAGAGATAAACCCACGTACCTATGGTCAACTAATCTATGACAAAGGAGGCAAGGTAATACAGTGGAGAAAAGACAGTCTCTTCAGTAAGTGGTGCTAGGAAAACTGGACAGCTACAAGTAAAAGAATAAAATTGGAACACTCCCTGACACCAAACACAAAAATAAACTCAAAATGGATTAAAGACTTAAGTGTAAGACCGGACACTATAAAATTCTTAGAGGAAATATAGGCAGAACACACTTTGACATAAATCACAGCAAGATCTTTTTTGACCCACCTCCTAGAAAAATGGAAATAAAAACAAAAATAAACAAAGGGGACCTAATGTAATTTTAAAGCTTTTGCAAGGTAAAGGAAGCTGTAAACAAGGCAAAAAGACAACCCTCAGAATGGGAGAAAATATTTGCAAATGAACCAATGGACAAAGGATTAATCTCCAAATATATATAAACAGCTCATGCACCTCAATATTAAAAAAAGAAAACCCAATCAAAAAATGGGCAGAAGACTTAAATAGACAATTCTCCAAAGAAGATATACAGATTGCCAACAAACACATGAAAGGATGCTCAACATCACTAATTATTATAGAAATGAAAATCAAAACTACAGTGAGGTACTCCTCACACAGTTTAGAATGGGAATCATCAGAAAATCTATAAACAACAAATGCTGGAAAGGGTGTGGAGAAAAGGGAACCCTCTTGCACTGTTGGTGGGAATGTAAATTGGCGCAGTCACTACAGAGAACAGTATGGAGGTTCTTTAAAAAGCTAATAATATAATTACCATATGACCCAGCAATCCCTCCACTGGGCGTATACCCAGAGAAAACCATAATTCAAAAAGACACATGCACCCCAATGTTCATTGCAGCACTATTTACAATAGCCAGGTCATGGAAGCAACCTAAATGTCCATCAACAAGTGAATGGATAAAGATGTGTCACATATATACAATGGAATATTACTCAGACATAAAATGGAACAAAATTGGGTCATTTGTAGAGACATGGATGGACCTAGAGTTTGTCATACAGAGTGAAGTAAGTCAGAAAGAGAAAAACAAATCCCGTATGCTAACGCACATATATGGAATCTGAAAAAACAGTACTGAGAACATAGTGGCAGGCTGGTAATAAAGACGCAGACATAGATAATGGACTTGAGGACACAAGGGTGGAAGGGGAAGCTGGGACAAAATGAAAGAGTAGCAATGACATATACACACTACCAAATGTAAAATAGATAACTAGTGGGAAGTTGTTTCATAGCACAGGGAGATCAGCTCGATGCTTTGTGACTGCCTAGATGGGTGGGATAGGGAGGGTGGGAGGGAGGATCAAGAGGTAGGGGATATGGGGATATATGTATACATATAGCTGATTCACTTTGTTGTACAGCAGAAACAAGCACAACATTGTAAAGCAATTATACTCCAATAAAGATATAAAAAAATAAAACAAGAATTACATAACCCATTTTTGAATAATCATGTCAAATTTTAAATGTTAATTTCAATGTAATAAACGTTTATTTCATAAACTTAAAATTAAATCTGAAGGAATATTGGAGTGACAAGTATGCTCAAGCATTTGTGATTGTCATATAACACTTAATGTGTGTACCTACAAAGACAATGAGCAAGCAAACTGTGAAACTACAGAGATGATACTTTCATGTGTTGTGGCTTTTTACAGCTGATAAATGAACTTGTTGGTTGAAATGAAGATGAGTAGGTAAGCCACCCTCCAGATCAGCATTTATTGTAGGTCACATATTGATCACAAGCACTGTTGCTGAAGATTACTAATAATAAATGCCTGATCCATATTCTTATTCAAGCATATAGTATACATGTGATGGAAGTTTTTGGTGTCTTGGCAATTTTGAATTATTTTTAAAATAGTTAGCATTTATCAACTTTGCTAGCTTAAAAAATTCTCCCAGGAATTATCTTTTGCTTCCAATTTTCTCTCTAAAACCACAGCTAATAAATTTTCTTATACACACTGTTAGGGATGTAGTGGCGGCCTGTAAATCTGTCATTAAATAATATTTAATTGACATAAAATATTAACAGTCTATAAGAATTAATGATGCTGAGATACACAGCTGTATAATAAGGGCTTTAACAAATGTTATGCCCATGGCTTTTGCTTTTAGACAGAAAAACAAAAGTGATGTTTTTTCAGAGATGTTTTTCAAAATGTTTTGTAGAGACCAAAATGGTGTTATCTGTCACTGGCAAACACCAGGTTAATAAAAATATAAATTATATACATAAAAAAATGATACATTTTGGGGAAGAAATGCTGCCAACTATGATAAGCTTCATCAGAACAATGTATTATATTATTTTGCTCCTTTAAAAACATGCAAATAACTTAGTTTCTAATCATCATAGAAATGAATAAACTTTTATCTCAGCTCCTCAGTTTAGTGAATATTCCAAAGCACCTCTCTTATTAATATTTGGCTGTTTATGTACATTTTTAAAAAACACCCACACAGAAGAAAAGACAGGGTCTTTGTTTTGTTAGTTTTGCAGTAGGTAGATTTGATTTGGAAATTGAAATAAACCAAAAATTAACAAATGAAATTGCTCTCTTTAGGATAAATGTTATCAAAGTATTGTGTACGGAAGAAATTCCACATGAAAACAAGCAGTCTCTATCCCAGCACACTAGGTTGATCTACATGAAATTGCCATTTTTGTAGGAGTAAAATTGTTGACCATCAGCAATTTCAGATAGTTCAACCTACAGATTAATAAGTAAAACGTACTTGTACCTCTATCTGGGAGAATTACTATAGTTTAGTGAATGTCACTGGATGCCAGGGTCCCAAGAAAAGCTACCTTAGCATAGTAGCTTTTGATATAAGAGCAACTGTGAGTACAGAATATATTCTTGTGCCTTTACAGCAGTCTGTAACTTTGGGTGAGAGAGATAAATTACAACGCAGTGAGATGCTCTTAACCTCAAACGGGCTGAGTGGATTCCATGGGGTGACGAACTTGAATCAGTCATTATCTAGGAAAAGTCATTAATTTTAGCTTCTATTATCTGCCATCTTCTTACCGCAAAACACTTTACTTCTCCCCGCAAAAACCATTCCGTACGTCAAGATCAGGATGTTTTCTGAGATGCCCTTTGAGGAACAGGACCGGTGTGGCTTTTCCTCCCACAAGTCTCCAAGTCACAGATAGCAGACACCCCGCACCTCCCCGCCAACGCCTTCCATCAGCACTAGCCGACAGAGCTGACGTTCCCTCTCTCAAGCTCCAACTGTAAATGGTTATTACATATCAGAGTCAGGGTCTGATACACGGAAATAGCAATCGTATTCAATACGAAAATTAGAGAATGTCCAAAATCACTATCGCATCAGCGGAACTGAAGCGTACTTAATACGCGTGCCCCTCCAGTTCCCCCTTGGCATTAGCAGAAAGCAATGCACCCCATGTCCCTGGGATATAACATGCGGAACCTAGGACCTCAGTTCGGACTCATTATAGTAATTAAAGCAGACAGTTTCCCCAATCCAGCTACCCAAGGTGACAGACTGCGGACCTCCTTCTGTGCAATACCACGTTCGGGAGAAGGGTTTGGACCAGGATTGGACCGGAGAGAGGCTGCTCTATTCACTTAACATCAGCCTCCAGGAGAAAAACCACCCTGAAAGCCAGACCAGGCCATCCGGATGGTTTCAGAGCCGATTCTACACGAGACGCAAACGGGCTACCCATTTTTAAGCCCCCAGTGAAAAGCTTTAAACAGGCTATTGTCAGAGCCCTGGGTACCTTTTCTCTCTTGGCTTTGTTCAGTATTTTCCTCGGCTGCAGTTTCCATGGCTGGCTTCATACCATCCACCAAAAATGCTTTGCCCGCTCCCCCCAGTACACACTTCTCCCCCTCCTCTTCCTTTTCTTTTGGGCTCCCCTCCGGCTCTTATTTACACCCGCGTGATTGAGAGCTTCTGTTCTTCACTACAGAAGATTACAGTCCCTTCCAAGATGCAAAAGTCTCGTCGGCGTCAATCCCCCTCTGCCTACTGGTCCAGAAAGATAGCTGCCAAGGAGCCGGCAGCCGTACGTCACGGAGAATCCGGTTATAAAACCACCACCGCCTGCCCGCCGGTGCCGAGCCCCGATGCGGCTCCGGGGGAGGAGGAGGGGCGGGGGGTGCCGCGACCCGACCGACAGGGCTGCGCCTCTGGCCGGCCTACGCGTGCGCTCCGGCTCCCTCCTTCCTCCTCGCCAGCTGCACCCGATGAATGCTAATTAATTCTCCCAGGAAAGAATAGATTTGTGACATCACAGCAGGGGCTGTGGAGCTGAGAGGAGAGAGCCCCCTCCCACCACGTGACTCAGCGATCGGCCGGTGTGTGTTCCAGCAGAAAGCGTGTCTTCGCACAAGCAAACTCTTCTTGCCCCTGGGACCCCTTGGCGGGGCATCACCCTTTTATTTCTTTACACCCCACCCCCACTCATCTATGACAGAAAATAGTCAAAGAGCTTGCCCACAGTACTATCTTATTTGCCTTCTTTCTAGGTCTAGATAGATTTTAAAATAAAAAGCGTGAAAAATACATAAGGTGCAAGAAAATCCAAACAGATTTAACAACAGCAGTGTAGCAGCTCTGTAATAGAACCCGTTTCCTGGTCTCTAGCTAACATATGTGATAAGAAGAGAAACTTTAGCTCAAGTCCAATTCATTAAAAAGCATCTGTCCTTATTTTGAAATAAGCATAACACGGTACAAGCATATCTAGTTGACATTTTAGAGGCTTTTGAGAATGAAAATCAAAACACAAATTAAAAAAAATTGAGCATGGCTATCTCTTCCTGGAGCATTATTCATAAGAACCCCTCACTCAGGGACTTCCAATAAAGTCTCTCCAATTCCTGTGCAGGGGGTGCGGGTTGGGGAATTAGCATCCCAGAAGCCTCGGGTCAAAGCTTAAAAAAAAAAGAACTCCTCACTCACAGTCAAAAGGGCATTTTAAAGAGTATTCTAAATGTTCAGCAGAAAAGCTCTTGTATTAACAAACAACGATTGTGATTGCTGGTTTAACAAGCTTTCTTGTATGTCCCGATATTATGGGATTAATGTTCTCAACCCATCCAAGCATATAAGCCTTTATCATGGTTATGACCCATGGCTTCCAAATTTCACTAATTTGTGCACAGTTTTTAAAATATTTGGCTGACTAACTTACCTTCATTTTCCCTACCAAAACAAATCAAAAACCCAAACCAAAACAAAACAAACAAACAAAAAATAGCTAATGATAGAAATTCAAGTCAAATGGGATGACCATTTATAACCACAGGTTAAAGTTTCCCTAATGTAAATGGAATCTTTTAGTTGGCTCCCATTCTTGGAAGGAATTCACCAAAGATTTGAGGGTTTGTTATTCAACACTTAAAAAGAAAAGCCTGTAAAACAATTCAAAATCATATAGCAATGTGGTCTGTTAATGTTTAGAAAATCCTTAAAAGCTTCTTATATTTAATGTCTCTGATCCTGATAAACCACAAAATATTTGTGGTTTGACCCATTTCAACATTATCTTTACTTTTTCACCTTTCTTTTCACTTTAATTACATCCTAGAAAACTATATTATGATCAATTGATCCCTTAAACTATGGCCCCAGTCAATATTACTGTGTCGTGGCAAGGAGACTAAGAAGACTGTTGAGTCTAAATCTGCTGTTTTCCGAAAAAATTAGTTTGGGATTAATTACTACCAACACAGGGAACTCAGTTATGTATTCTAATGGAATGATCTTATAACATTCTTACAAAGATGAGTAAGTCCATTTAGCCAGAAAGGTAATAAATGTTGATTTCTGAAAGGATGAGTCTCCAGCCCTTGAATGAGAATAAAAAACAAAATTTAATTCAGCACAAAAGGAAACAATTTGGGTTAGCTCTTACCTATTTTTTATTTATATCTTTTATAAAAATTGAGATAAATTGATGTAATTTTTGTTGATATATAATCAACATGTAATATTAATTTTTTTAAGATGTGCAACATAATGCTTTGATATATGTATATATGGGAAAATGATCACCACAATACGTCTAGTTAACATCCATCACCATACAGATTTTTCTTTTCTTCTGATGAGAACTTTTGTCTCTTCTTCAGCATTTTTCAAATATACGATAAGGCATTATTAACTATAATCACCATACAGTACATTACATCCCTAGGACTTATTTTATAACTGGAAGTTTGTACCTTTTGACCACCTTTACCCATTTTGCTCATGCCCTACTCCGTGCCTCTGGTAACCACCAATCTGTTCTATCTATGAATTCATTTTTGTTTTTATTTTTTCCAGATTTCACAAATGTGAGATCATACATTATTTGTCTTTCTCTGACTTATTTCACTTAGCCTAATGCTCTCAAAGTGCACCCATGTTGATCCAAATAGCAGAATTTCCTTCTCTTTTTTTCAGCTGAATAACACTCTCTATTGTACGTAAATACTACATTTTCTTTATCCATTCATCTGTTGGTGAGTGGGCACTTAGGTTGTTTTCCTGTGTTGATTATTATAAATAATGCTGCAGTGATCATGGTGGTGCAGATATCTTTTCAAGTTATTGTTTTCATTTTTTTCATATACATCCTGATTTGCAATTGCTGGATCATATGGCAACTCTATTTTTAATTTTTTGAGGAAACTCCACCCTGCTTTCTACAGTGCCTGCACCAATTTACAGTCCCACCAACAGTACACAAGGGTTTTCTTCTTTCCACATTTTGCCAACACTTGTTATTTATTGTTTTTTTGATAATAGTCATCCTAACAGGTGTGAAGTGATATCTCATTGTGTGTTTTTTTGTTGTTGTTGTGGTTTTGATTTGTATTCCCCTGGTGAGCAGTTTTTCCTGTAACTATTGGCCATTTGCAGTCTTCTTTGGGAAAAGATCTATTCAAATCCTGTGCCCTTTTTATTTTTATTTTTTAAAGTTTTTATATTGATTTTATTTATTTATTTTATTGTGTTAGTTTCTGCTTTATAACAAAGTGAATCAGCTATACATATACACATATCCCCATATCTCTTCCCTCTGCATCTCCCTCCCACCCTCCCTATCCCACCCCTCTAGGTGGACACAAAGCACCGAGCTGGTCTCCCTGTGCTATGTAGCTTCTTCCCACTAGCTATCAGTTGTACATTTGGTAGTGTGTATATGTACATGCCACTCTCTCACTTTGTCCCAGCTTACCCTTCCCCCTCCCGGTGTCCTCAAGTCCATTCTCTAGTAGGTCTGCATCTTTATTCCCATCCTGCCCCTAGGTTCTTCATGACCAATTTTTTTTTTTAAGATTCCGTATATATGTGTTAGCATACGGTATTTGTTTTTCTCTTTCTGACTTACTTCACTCTGTATGACAGACTCTAGGTCCATCCACCTCACTACAAATAACTCAATTTCATTTTTTTATGGCTGAGTAATATTCCATTGTATATATGTGCCACATCTTCTTGATCCATTCATCTGTTGATGGACACTTAGATTGCTTCCATGTCCTGGCTATTGTAAATAGTGCTGCAATGAATATTGGGGTACATGACTCTTTTTGAATTATGGTTTTCTTAGGGTATATGCCCAGTAGTGGGATTGCTGGGTCATATGGTAATTCTATTTTTAGTTTTTTGAGGAACCTCCATACTGTTCTACATAGTGGCTGTATCAATTTACATTCCCACCAACAGTGCTAGAGGGTTCCTTTTTCTCCACACCCTCTCCAGCATTTACTGTTTGTAGATTTTTTGATGATGGACATTCTCACTGGTGTGAGGTGATATCTCATTGTAGTTTTGATTTGCATTTCTCTAATGATTAATGATGTTGAGTATCCTTTCATGTGTTTGTGGGCAATCTGTATATCTTCTTTGGAGAAATGTCTATTTAGGTCTTCTGCCCATTTTTGGATTGGGTTTTTTGTTTTTTGATATTGAGCTGCATGAGCTACTTGTAAATTTTGGAGATTAATCCTTTGTCTGTTGCTTCACTTGCAAATATTTTCTCCCATTCTGAGGGTTGTCTTTTCATCTTGTTTTTGGTTTCCTTTGCTGTGCAAAAGCTTTTAAGTTTCATTAGGTCCTATTTGTTTATTTTGGTTTTTATTTCCATTTTTCTAGGAGTTGGGTCAAAAAAGATCTTGCTGTGATTTATGTCAAAGAGTGTTTTTCCTATGTTTTCCTCTAAGAATTTGATAGTGTGTGGCCTTACATTTACATCTTTAATCCATTTTGAGTTTACTTTTGTGTATGCTGTTAGGGAGTGTTCTAATTTCATCCTTTTACATGTAGTTGTCCAGTTTCCCCAACACCACTTATTGAAAAGGCTGTCTTTTTTCCATCATATATTCTTGCCTCCTTTATCAAAAATAAGGTGACCGTATGTGTGTGGGTTTATCTCTGGGCTTTCTATCCTGTTCCATTGATCTATACTTGTTTTTGTGCCAGTACCATACAGTCTTGATTACTGTAGCTTTGTAGTATAGTTTGAAGTCAGGGAGCCTGATTCCTCCAGCTCGGTTTGTCTTTCTCAAGATTGCTTTGGCTATTCAGGGTCTTTTGTGTTTCCATACAAATTGTGAAATTTTTGGTTCTACTTCTGTGAAAAATGCCAGTGGTAGTTTGATAGGGATTGCACTGAATCTGTAGAATGCTTTGGGCAGTATAGTCATTTTCACAATGTTGATTCTTCCAGTCCAAGAACATGGTATATCTCTCCCTCTGTTTGTATCATTTTTAATTTCTTTCACCAGTGTCTTATAGTTTTCTGCGTACAGGTCTTTTGTCTCCTTCGGTTTATTCCTAGGTATTTTATTCTTTTTGTTGCAGTGGTAAATGGGAGTGTTTCCTTAATTTTACTTTCAGATTTTTCATCATTAGTGTATAGGAATGCAAGAGATTTCTGTGCATTAATTTTGTATCCTGCTACTTTACCAAATTCATTGATTAGCTCTAGTAGTTTTCTGGTAACATCTTTAGGATTCTCTATGTATAGTATCATGTCATCTGCAAACAGTGATAGCTTCACTGCCTCTTTTCTGATTTGGATTCCTTTTATTTCTTTTTCTTCTCTGATTGCTGTGGCTAACATTTCCAAAACAATGTTGAATAAAAGTGGTGAGAGTGGGCAACCTTGTCTTGTTCCTGTTCTTAGTGGAAATAGTTTCAGTTCTTCACCATTGAGGACGATGTTGGCTGTGGGTTTGTCATATATGGCCTTTATTATGTTGAGGTAGGTTCCCTGTATGCCTACTTTCTGGAGGCTTTTTATCATAAATGGGTTTTGAATTTTGTCAAAATCTTTTTCTGCATCTATTGTGATGATCATATGGTTTTTATTCTTTAGTTGGTTAATATGCTGTATCCCATTGATTGATTTGCATATATTGAAGAATCCTTGCATTCCTGGGATAAACCCCACTTGATCATGGTGTATGATCCTTTTAATGTGCTGTTGGATTCTGTTTGCTAGTATTTTGTTGAGGATTTTTGCATCTATGTTCATCAGTGATACTGGCCTGTAGTTTTCTTTCTTTGTGACATCTTTGTCTGGTTTTGGTATCAGGGTGATGGTGGCCTCATAGAATGAGTTTGGGAGTGTTCCTCCCTCTGCTATATTTTGGAAGAGTTTGAGAAGGATGGGTGTTAACGCTTCTCTAAATGTCTGATAGAATTCGCCTGTGAAGCTATCTGGTCCTAGGCTTTTGTTTGTTGGAAGATTTTTAATCACAGCTTCAATTTCAGAGCTGTGATTGGTCTGTTTATATTTTCTATTTCTTCCTGGTTCACTCTAGGGAGGTTGTGCATTTCTAAGAATTTGTCTATTTCTTCCAGCTTGTCCATTTTATTGGCATATAGCTGCTTGTAGTAATCTCTCATGATCTTTTGTATTTTTGCAGTGTCAGTTGTCACTCCTCCTTTTTCATTTCTAATTCTATTGATTTGAGTCTTCTCCATTTTTTTCTTGATGTGTCTGGCTAATGGTTTATCAATTTTGTTTATCTTCTCAAAGAACCAGCTTTTAGTTTAATTGATCGTTGTTATTGTTTCCTTCATTTCTTCTTCATTTATTTCTGATCTGATCTTTTTTTAAATTTTATTTATGGCTCTGTTGGGTCTTCATTTCTGTGCGAGGGCTTTCTCTAGTTGCAGCAAGTGGGGACCACTCTTTATCGTGGTGCGCGGGCCTCTCATTATCGTGGCCTCTCTTGTTGTGGAGCACAGGCTCCAGACGCGCAGGCTCAGTAGTTGTGGCTCATGGGCCTAGTTGCTCCGTGGCATGTGGGATCTTCCCAGACCAGGGCTTGAAGCCGTGTCCCCTGCATTGGCAGGCAGACTCCCAACCACTGTGCCACCAGGGAAGCCCTGATCTGATCTTTATGATTCCTTTCCTTCTGCTAAATTTGAGGGTTTTTTGTTCTTCTTTCTGTAATTGCTTTAGGAGTAAGGTTAGGTTGTTTATTTGAGATGCTTCTTGTTTCTTAAGGTAAGATTGTGTTGCTATAAACTTCCCTCTTAGAACTGCTTTTGCTGCATCCCATAGGTTTTGGGTCATCGTGTTTTCATTGTCATTTGTTTCTAGGTATTTTAAAATTTCTTCTTTGATTTCTTCAGTGACCTCTTGATTATTTAGTAGTGTATTGTTTAGCCTCCATGTGTTTGTATTTTTACAATTTTTTTCCTGTAATTGTTATCTAGTATCATCACATTGTGGTTGGAAAAGATACTTGATATGATTTCAATTTTCTTAAATTTACCAAGGCTTGATTTGTGACCCAAGATATGATCTATCCTGGAGAATGTTCTATGAGCACTTGAGAAAAACGTGTATTCTGTTGTTCTTGGATGGAATGTCCTATAAATATCAATTAAGTCCATCTTGTTTAATGTATCATTTAAAGCTTGTGTTTCCTTATTTATTTTCATTTTTGATGATCTGTCCATTGGTGAAAGTGGGGTGTTAAAGTCCCCTACTATGATTGTGTTACTGTTGATTTCCCCTTTTATGGCTGTTAGTATTTGCATTATGTATTGAGGTGCTCCTATATTGGGTGCATAAATATTTACAATTGTTATATCTTCTTGGTTTGATCCCTTGATCATTATGTAGTGTCCTTCTTTGTGTCTTGTAATAGTCTCTGTTTTAAAGTCTATTTTGTCTCATATGAGAATTTCTACTCCAGCTTTATTTTGATTTCCGTTTGCATGGAATATCTTTTTCCATCCCCACACTTTCAGTCTGTATGTGTCCCTAGGTCTCTGCCCTTTTAAAATCAGATGGTTGTTTTACTATTAACTTGTGTAAATTCATTATATATTTTGAATATTAATCCCTTATCAGATTTATGATTTGCAAATATTTTCCCTTATTCAGTAAGCTGCCTTTCCATTTTGTTGGTGGTTTCCCTTGCTGTCCAGAGGCTTTTTAGTTTGGTTAGTCCCAATGTTTATTTTTGTTTTTCTTTTTTTAAAAATTAAATTAAATTAAATTTTTTTATACAGCAGGTTCTTATTAGTTATCTATTTTATACATATTAGTGTATATACGTCAATCCCAATCTCTCAATTCATCCCACCACCACCCCACTCCCCTTGACTTTCCCCACCTGATGTCCATACCTTTGTTCTCTACATCGTGTCTCTAATTCTGCCTTGCAGACTGGTTCATCTGTGCCATTTTTCTATATTCCACATATGTGCATTAATATATGATATTTGTTTTTCTCTTTCTGACTTACTTCACTCTGTATGAAAGTCTCTATGTCCATCCACATCTCTACAAATGACCTAGTTTCATTCCTTTTTATGGCTGGGTAATATTCCATTGTATATAAGTATCACATCTTCTTTATCTATTAGTCTGTCGATGGGCATTTCTTGATTTTGCTTTTGGTGTCAAATCTAAAAAAATCATTGTCAAGACCTGTGTCAAGGAGGTCACTACTTGTTTTCTTTTAGGATGTTCATGGTTTCAGGTCTACATTCAAGTCTCTAACCCATTTTGAGTTAATGTTTGTATACGGTGTGAGAGAGTGGTCCAGTTTTATTGTTTTGTATGTGGTTCTCCAGTTTTCCCAACATAATTTATTGAAGAGATTGTCTTTTCTCCATTGCATATTGTTGGCTTCTTTGTTATAAATTAATTGACTGTATTTTGGATGGGTTTATTTCTGGACTCTTCAATTTGTTCCATTGATCTATGTGTCTGTTTTTATGCCAATACCATGACATAGCTTTGTAATAGAGTTTGAAATTAAGAATTATGCTTCTATCTTTGTTCTTTCTCAGCAGTGCTTTGGCTATTCAGTGTCTTTTGTTCTTCCATACAAATTTTAGAATTGTTTGTTCTATTCTGTGAAAAAATACCATGGAACTTTGATAGGGCTTCCATTGACTCTGTAGGTAGCTTTGGGTGAAATGTACATTTTAACAATATTAATTCTTCCAATACATGAGCATGAAACATCTTTCCATTTATCTGTGCTTTCTTTAATTTTTTTTACTAGTGTTCTCAGTGTACAGGTCTTTCACCCAAAGGGCCCCAACAAATTTATTTAAAATGAATTAATAGCAAATAAAAGACCAAGGAGAGATGCAGAGTACAAAGAAACTGAGATTATAACTTAGGGAACATTGTGTTTAAAATAAAAAGGGGAAAAAAACAAAACCAAAAAAACCCAAAAAACCTTGAAGGGAGAGTACAAGAGACCAAGAAAAAATAATAGGAAAATCAGCGAAACAAGAAAAAAAGTGAGATTTTTGAATTAGGGAAAGTTTAGTAAAGGGTCAAATGGTGTAGAAGGAACAGAAAGCAAAAAAATCAGCAGAATTTGATTATTTATGGATTCAACAGAATCCAAATTATTTATGGAAATGTTGAACACAACAAGACCCAAGTGAGAGAATCCTATGTCAGACCACTATAGCTATCATCCTGGTTGGTTGACTGGTTCCTTACTTCACTGGCTCCACCCTTTCCTCTTTCACTTCTGCTTTCTTTATTACTTATTATATCCTGTTGGAAGCTTGGATTATCTCATTAAGAGTGAGCTCTCCCTGCAATGGCTCCCAATTAACTCTCTTGTTAAGCACTTACCAGTCAACGTTAACATTTCCAGACTCCTTTTTGTTAGCTGTTAAATTGCAGCTACTGGAATTCTGCTTATAACTACAGAGCAGTTAATACTTAGTTCACCAGAAACCTTGGAGGCTAAAACATTCTCTTACCCAGAATAAGTCAGAGGTTCAACTATAAAGCTGGGTGAAGCTGAGGCACTCTGTGGAGAATTATTCTTATATTACCTGCCAAAATCTCAACCCACGTCACCTTCCAGTTCCTCTTCCCTTTCTGAAAAACACAACCCAAAGCCTTACTCCTTTAGGAGGAGTTCTTGATTAGGTCCACTCATTTTCCTCTACTTTGAATTCTCTCTAACTACCTCTCTTAGTTATAAATGCAAACACATGAGATATGACAGAACTCAGGAGGTGTGGGTAAAGGCCAGTGCTCAAGGACTGAAGGTTTTCTATGCATCAGTGTTGGTGTGAAATTTTAACCCATGTTCTTTCACTTTCATTTTGAAAATGGCATTGAGACATGGGTATAACCATCTCCCACGTAAAGACAAAGAAACTAAGGCCAAAGGGAGATAAAGGAACTTGGCCAGGGTTACACAGGTGGTCAGAGACCAAACTAAGCCTTGACTCAGACCACTAGTTGCCAAAGCTAGAAATCAGGAGTCAGGCAGCCTCAATGGCAAGAGCATAGTCTAAATGAACGCCCAGGTGACTAGGTGATCAAGTGCATCAATTGCTTCCCTCGGAGAGTCTAGGTCACCAACAAAGACGCTCAGAACAGCTTTTCCACAATTTGCTACATTTTCTCTAAACATAGTGATCTGGAGTGCCCCTTACCTGTTCCTCATAAACCTCTGATAATGTAGGAGGCTGCACACCTCCCCAGAAGAGTAAGGCTCTCATGTCTGTATTCTTGCCCACTATCCCTTCTAGGCCAGCTGCACCATTTACCAACCTTGTGATGCCACCTGATCTTCCTGAGCCTCAGCTTCCTCACCCACTAAAAGGGCTCACACAGAACTTCCTTCATCAGGTTTTTGTTACGGCAGTGAAATACTGCACAATGCTTCCTACATAATGCTCTGAAGTGCTATTATTTTTAGCTTCTATGTTATCCATGCTTCCACCACGATCATACAGGTCCAAGAGGGAGTTGGAAGCAGGAAGACTAGCTGGTGATTCTACCTCCTTCCAGATCTTTCCCTTTCCCTGAAGGGTTCAGTGCTGTGCCTTTGGCTGGACTGATGGGACTTCTAAGGGCACTTCCCACCCTCACATCCCCCCAGACCTCCCTGAGTGGGTATGGCTTGGATGTGATACGTAAGCTACAAATAAATATGTGCAACTATGATGAATAAAACAGTGGAGTTATAAAGAATGTGTCCCTAAGAAGACTTTAGCAAACAGGCAAAACTGTCTTCTAGAATCTGGAAGATGTAGAGTGTTTCTAACACCTAGGTACTTAATTGGGTAAAACGCATGCATGCACAGGCACACACACACACACACACACACTTCTTTTTTCATATTAAAGAACCATGCAAGCAGGGCCAGCTTCATGCAGTGGCACATGGTTCGTCCTTATAATTCATTAGTGTAATGCTCTGCTGTTGTTACATTTAATTTCTTCATAATTTTATCTTTCAACTTGTGTTTCAAAGTGAATTCTACTGGGAAAATGGAACATGTGGTTGAGCAAAGGAGATATGTGTTTATTGATGTCTCATTTTCTTATAGCATTTATGTCACATGAGTATAGAATTCAGGTGGACCTATGATGAGTGTGAGTTCAGTGAGGCTCAGCATGAGTAGAAGGTAAGCATATTACATTTAGGCCTGAGTAAGAGCTCAGATAGCCCCAAAAGGCCATGCTTTATTTTAATCAGAACTTGCTTTGAACACAGAATGAAAGCCATAAGATTCAAATAAACACAAATGGCCAATGAATCCTATTACATCCTTTCCTACTTGTGATATTTTGACCACATACTTAAAATGATTACAAAGAAAGAAAAGAAAGGACACATCATAGTTCCCTTTATCTCAGTTCTTCTTTATTCATGAATAAACTCAAGATAGAGAGTGTTGAAACATTAACTTGAGATACCTGCTTTCTTTTATAAACAATAATATTTTGATGTGCTGACTACCTGGTTTTTGTTGCAAAAACTCCTATATATCCTCCCTTCCCTCTTTGTAACAGTCCCTCAGAGCTACTTGAGTGGCTGCCTCTCAGAATCAGAAAGTCCTCCAACTAAAACATAATTCTCAACTTTTGGGTTGTACGTTTTTTGTTGTGTTTTGTATTTTTTTTTAGTCTATATTATGAACACCAGATTGATCGTCCAATAGTGTCATCTCATTATACAGAAATCCTGGCTATATATGTCCCATAATAATGAAAGTTTAACACATAAAACTTTAGCTGCTATTAAAGTGACCAGATTGCGCCTTAGATGGAATCACTCTTGCTAAGTCCCACCTCAGCAAACCAAACTTAACTAACCTTCTATTCTCGGCTCTTCCAGGAAAGGAAGAACTCTCTTTGCTCCATATAAGGAAAGTAACCCTGCTTTAAACACTCTGCAAATGTCCAGGATAACTTCCTTACTCCTGCTCACTTGGGGTCTGTAAAGCTCTTCAGAGCTCCTTTCTATCTGCTAGATTGGATGCTGCCCCATTTATGAATTGCTGAGTAAAGCCAATAACACCTCTAAATTTTAATCAGTTGAATTTTGCATTTTAAAACTAGGTATCCAGTTATCTGGGGTAAGAGAGCCAAGTGAATAACCTGAAGACTTGAAATAAACATACCCCAAATTGTACTAAACCCCTGATAAGACTGACTTTGAAAACACAAGTATCTCGATAAGCCTTCAGTCATGGCCTTGGCACAGTAAAAGTTTTACTGCCATTTCAAAACATCAATTTCTTTTCTTTTCTTTTCTTTTTTTGCTATGGCTTGTGTAGGAAGTCAAAGGCTAGCCAAGTCCCTTGCATAACTTTTCAACCATGCCTTCTTAATAATTTTAAAAACATTGCTTTCCTGAGAAGGTAGGAGGCTGGCCTCCCAAGAGGCAGTGCTGAGGGAAAGTGCCAAAAAAGCCCAGTGGGACCCACTCAGCTCAGGAACCTGCACACCCCAGGGGCATCATGGGTGCCTGGAGTGGCCTCAGCTGGCTTCAGCCCCTTTCTCTGGGCACAATAAGAGCCCTGCCCCCTCCCCTTCTCTTTATCATCAGTCATATCTCACCTATGACAGGCTCAAAAAGACTCCGAGGGGAAGTGTACCTCAAATTAGCATATTTCTCCCCTCCACACAATAGAGTCTTTTAAGCTGCTGCGTTTTAAAAACAAGGGAGAGAGGGGAGAAGGGGAAAGGCCAGGCTGCTCTTAGCAACAGAATCTGAATGTAATGATGTGTCTCCCTCAAAGTGGTTGGCATGTTTTTCCATTTTCTTAAAGCAAGCCTACTCTCAAATGGCCTCAAAACTTGTTAGAAGATATATTAGATAATCAAGTAAATTCCTTGATTAAAATAAGTAATTACTGTGGATGAAAAATGTCACCTGCCATATTAGTAACAAAGGATGTTGTGGCCATCAATGCACCACAGCTCTGCAGCCACCCCTGAAGGTGAAATGTAGGGAACTCAGAATGGAAGCAGGATGCCCACCTTCAAGCCCTCAGCCACTGCAGCCAACCCCAACCATGAACACTGAGGGCACTTAGGTGGGAAAGAACATGATATTGACCCTAGATAGCTGAGGTGTATGTCAAAGGAATGCTTTCTATGAGCCCAAACTCTTGCATCTTACCATCAAGAGAAAAGTACTAAATTTATTAACTTGAAGTATCTGGTTTTCTTTAATTAACAATAATCTTTTGATATCCTGACTACCTAGTTCTGGTTGCAAAAACTGCTATATATCCGGGCTCTTCCCTTTCCTCTTTGTAACAGTCCCTCAGAGCTATCTGAGAGGCTGTCTTTCAGGGCTTAAGTCCCCAGTAATGCCCCAAATTAAACATAATTCTCAACTATTAGGTTATGAATTTTTTTTTCAATCTACAGTTTTGGAGACTTTGAAGGGACTCAGAGCAGACTCCTCTCCTTTGCCTGAACTCTGCAAGGATCTGGAGCCTTGGTACCAGCAGAGGTCCCTTGAGCCCATTCACCTCCTCAGGAAGTCCAGATGAATTTGGGTGAGCCTCTCCTGATTTTTGTATCTCTCAACTATTGGTTGATGATTCTGAGCTTTATTTGGCAGTGTCTAACAGGTGCCTGTCTCCCCAGTTGAAAGTTATAGGGGAGTGACCTCCCCTAGTTGAAAAATATTAGGGGAACACAGTTGAAAGACACTGGGAGAAAGTTCCCCCCAGCTAAAAAATACTGGGGGAACCTACTTGAAAGACACTGGGATTTTCTCAGTTGAAAGATACTGAGTGGTTTAGGCTAACTGGTTAGGTAGGAGGCTGACCTGACATCTTTCCTCCAGTTGGCTACCTTAACAAGAATTTGTTGAGATAAAAGTGAAAATTTATCCCTAACAAATTCAACTTTAAAATGAGAAATAGGCTCCCTCAAACAGAGAAAGAAGGGGCATCAGAGAGCCAATCTCCAAATAACACTCCAGTTAGATTTATGTATGTACAAAGTTCATACTTGCAAGTACTTTCGTAATTGGGAATTAAAGGAAGTCTCACTCTTATTGTGTACAAAGCTAAGTTAGAAAAAGTCAGCTTAATAAAAAACATTTTTTCAGACTTCTGACCTTAAAGAAACAAAAGCCCTTTAGGGGGAACTTGCATTTTTCTTCCTGTATTTTTGAGATATAAATGTTCTACCGATCTTCAGCAATGTGTGTGTGTGTGTGTGTGTGTGTGTGTGTGTGTGTGTGTGTGCATTTTGAGATATTGGTTTTTAGCATCCAAAATATACACATATGGTGTACAATTGGCAGCCAATCTAACAGACTGAAATTCTGAGCAGGATTTTGTCTGACTGCGCTAACTCCCAGAGAATTTTTGCCATCTTAGCCTTCACTTTGTCAGGCTGTAAATAGAAGACCTTTACTTTCTTACACTATTTCTAGGAATAAACTCTCTGGATCTTGTATAGGTGGCATCCTTCACACATTCTTGTGGGGGTGCCTCTTGCATCTTATTGGTTTAAGTCTCTATTAAGATGTATCTCATTAATGGCCAGATGGTGGATCCTTTAAATGGGAGAAACTTCTAAATTGGTACATTTTTATAGAGTGCTAATTAAAACAGATGTTTATTGGTACTTATGGGGGAAAGACACAAAGTAAAAAGTGGAATTTATATATCTATATCTACATAGATATCTATATCCATAGATAGGTATAGATAGATATAGATATATAAAATTGTTAACCTAAGAACTCCCTTAATGTAAAACAAACAAACAAACAAACAAACAAAAAATCAGTTTGGGAAGCCTTATTTGTGGTTTCCACTTCTCAATGGGTCTTACAAATACTAATAAAAACGTTAGGATAATAGGATAATTAATTTAATTAGGTTAATTAACAGGAAAATTTTTTTTTAATGAAGGTCCAGAGATTTTTTCCCAACAAGCTGGAAATTTTAAAGGGACTTATCCCAAATGAATAAAGAAATCTTTAGTTATTTTATTTATTTATTTATTTTTAATTTTTAAAAATTTATTTATTTTTGGCTGTGTTGGGTCTTTGTTGCTATCCACAGGCTTTCTTTCATTGCGGCGAGCGGAGGTTACTCTTCATTGCGGTGTGCAGGCTTCTCATTGCGGTGGTCTCTCTTGTTGCAGAGCACAGGATCTAGGCGCACGGGCTTCAGTAATTGTGGCTCGTGGGCTCTAGAGCGCAGGGTCAGTAGTTGTGGCACACGGGATTAGTTGCTCCGCGGCATGTGGGATCTTCCCAGACCATGGCTTGAACCCGTGTCCCCTGCATTGGCAGATGGATTCTTAACCACTGCACCACCAGGGAAGTCCCCTCTTTAGTTATTTTAAAATGGAATAAATAAAATGGACATTAATGGGATTAAAACCAAAGGTTTTGATACAACACTACCTAAGGTTGAATGGGCCAAAAGGAGCTCCTACTAGAGTCCTCAGCATTAAAGGGCCCCAAACAAGTTTGCTCTGTTTAACCCACTTTAAATATACATATTTAAAGGGCTGGAAGACAATTACACTGAGACACCTGACCAGCAATTAATTAGGTTAACACTTAGGCCAATTAATCAAGTTAAAAGATTGACAAAAGGGCCTTAGCTCAACCCCTCACTGGTGACCCCAGAGCCTTTCATACAAAAATAGATAAAATGGTCAGGGGATAAAAAGTAATGAAAGCTACAAGTCTCCTTGCAAAACTGATGTTTGTTGATTGGGTCCTAATAGAAACTAAAAGATAAAGAATTGAGATGAAACCTTATAAAAATTGGTATATTTAGACGGGGTTTGTATAAGATGGTTACATCTCTTTTGCTTCATTATATTGTGAGATAACATGTCTCACTAGGGAATGCTTCCTGTGCTTGGTAACATAAGACAGGGCATAGGAATTTGCCCCTCGGGAAATATTAATTAGGTTACCTGAGCCGTACAATATAAAGTAAAAACTGGGAGAAATATCTAGGGAACAACAAAAAATAATAGCAGAGATTTTGCTCAGGGTCTAAAATGTGCACTCAGAAAGAGGAACTTTGTTGAATGCCTTGTGTGAACTTTTGAAGGCATGATAAGTAAACTTAAAATTCTAAAATATAGAACTCTTGAATTTCAGTTTAGTTGAAATTCTTCTCACTGATTTATAAAACAAAATGATAGAAAATATAATTTATCAAATCAATCTTTTGATATCATTTTGGGCTGCAAGCCAGTTCTTTGGAAAGTTAAAAGCAACTGTCTCTGCCTTACAAATCTCTACAAATCAGAAATGTAAATACAAACCACAATAACCTGAGACTGAGCCTTATTAGCTCAATCACATAGAACCTGAAACCAAGTGGAGGAGAAAGGGAAAATGTGACCTTTTAAAACTCAAACTGCTGGAAAGGCTCCTTCACCCAAAATATAATTCATAGTCTCCTTAAGAAATTATCAAAGACAAGTACAAATCTTAAAAGCCTGTTGCAAAAGTAGTAAAAACTTAGGTCATCTGAGCAAGAAAATTTAATGTATTCTAACTCATTTATAAACCAATAAGTTTATATTGTAATAACTTCATAACTAAGTTTTTAAAGTGAAGCTATGAGATCTCTAGTTTTGTCTGTTTATATGTCTGTGTGTACATTAAACATGAGACATGTCTACCTCTACAAGATATTATCAAAATTAGATTTATAAAACAACTCTATTTAGTTTACTTAAAGTAAGCACTTACAGGCGTGTATTTCATCAGAAGATGGAAGCTGTCAGCAAAGCCACCATCCCCCACCGCCCACTCGTGTCCCACTTCCTCCCTCCAATTCCACCCCCTTCTCTGGTGCCCCCCCTTCCCTCCCTGAGGGACAGAGCATCCCCAACACCTTTCTGGCATGGAGCCCAGATCCCCACAGAGCCTGAACTCCTAGCTTGGTGTCTCTTCCCTCCACTATTGTTGAGCTGCCCCAGAGACTGAAGGGAAGGTGACATGACCTGTGACCCTCAACCCCAACCCCACCCATGGTTGCACTGCCACCACACTTCAGATGGACCCTGCCAGCTGAAGCCCCATCTGCCCTTGGGGGTCACATGTGAGGAGGGAAGAGAAGATGGCAAAGTAGAAGGACCTTGAGATAACCTACTCCCATGAGTAAACCAAAATCACAACTAACTGCTGAACAACCATCAACAAAAAGACTGGAACCTACCAAAAAAAGATTTTCTACATCCAAACACAAAGAAGAAATCATAATGAGATGGGAGGAGGGTCATGATATAATCAAATCCCATAGCTCCCAGGGTGGGTGACCCATAGACTGGAGAATAATTATATTGCAGATGTTCTCCCACAGCAGTGAGAGTTCTGAGCCCCACATCCTGCTCCCCAGCCTGTGGGTCTATCATTGGAAGGAGGAGCTCCCAGAGCATCTGACTTTGAAGCTCAGCAGTCTTGATCACAAGACACCCACCGGTCTGGGGGAAACAGAAACTCTACTCTGGGAGGATGTATACATGGTCTCATGTGCACCAGGACCCAGGAAAAAGACAGTGACTTCATAGGATCCTGGGTCAGACTAAGCTGCTGACCTTGGAGCATCTCCTGGGAGGGTGGAGGGTGGCTGTGGCTCTCTCTTGGGACATAAAAGCTGGTGGCAAACATACATGGGAGTATGCATATAAAGGCTGACATCTTGCTTAGGATATTAGCACCAAGAGCATGCCCCACCCAACTGCATCTAGTGCTGGGACACCTCAGGACAAACAACCAAAAATGTGAAAACACAGCCCCACCCATCAACAGACAGGCTGCCTAAGGACTTCCTGAGCCCACAGACACCTCTAGACACACCATTTGACACGGCCTTGTCCACCAGAGGCCCAAGACCCAACTGCACCACCAGTGGGCAGACACTTGCCCTTCCCACTAGGAAGCATGTACAAGCCTCTAGACCAGCCTCACCCACCAGGGGGTAGACACCAGAAGCAAGAAAACTAAAATCTCACACACTATGGAACTGAGTCTGCAAACACAACTCATAACCCACCCCAAGACCAGCTGGTCACTGGCCCTTGAGTGATGAGAGGGGAGTGTACTTCTTGGACACATAGGACATCCCCCACAGAGGGACAATTCTCCAAGTTTGAGAACCATAACTAACCATCCACATACATAAAAATACAAATAGAAATTTAGACAAAATGAGACAACAGAGGAATGTGTTCCAGATGAAGAAGCAAGATAAAACCCCAGAAGAACAACTAAGTGATGTGGAAATAGGCAATCTACCCAAGAAAGAATTCAGAGTAATGATCATAAAGCAGATCCAAGAACTTGGGAAAGAATGGCTGCACAGAGTGAGAAGTTACAAGAAATTTTAAGCAAAGAATTTGGAAACAATAAAGAACAACCAAACAGAGTTGAGGAATACAATAACAGAAATGCAAAATATACTAGAAGGAGTTAATAGCAGAATAACTGAGGCAGAAGAATGGAGAGAAGTGAGCTGGAAGACAGATGGTGTAAATCAGTGCTGCGGAACAGAATAAAGAAAAAAGAATTTTTTAAAAAAAGGGACAGTTTAAGAGAACACTGGGACATGGTCAAATGCACCAACATTCACATTATAGGGGTCCCAGAAGAAGAAGAGAGAGAGAAATGGTCTGAGAAGATATTTAAAGAGATAATAGCTGAAAACTAACAAAACATGGGAAAGGAAGTAGTCACCCAAGTGCAGGAAGTGCAGAGAGTCCCATACAGGATAAACCCAAGAGGGAGACACTAAGACAGATAGTAATTAAATTAACAAAAATTAAAGAGAAAATATTAAAAGCAATGAGGGAGAAGCAACAAGTAACATAAAGGGAACCCCCATAAATTTATGAGCTGATATTTCACCAGAAACTCTGCAGCCAAGAAGAGAGGTAGAACAATATATTTAAAGCGATGAAAGGGAAAAACCTACATCCAAGACAATTCTACACAACAGAACTCTCATTCAGATTCAGTAGAGAAGTCAAAAGCTTTAAGACAAGCAAAAGCTAAAAGAATTCACCACCACCAAACCAGCTTTACAACGAAGGTTTAAAAAAAAAGAAAAAAAAATTCTCTAGGTGGAAAAGAAATGATCACAACTAGAAACAAGAAAATTACGAAATGGGAAAGCTCACCAGTAAAGGCAAACATACAGTAAAATTAGGAAATGATCCACACACAAATATGATAAATAAACCAATAATCAAGAGAGGAGAAGAGTACATATGCAGGATATTTGAAAAGCATTTGAAATTAGGAGACCAGCAAATTAAAACAAGGTTGTATATATATAGACTGCTATATCAAAACCTCATGGTAACTGCAAACCAAAATTCTCTGATAGACATACACAGAAATAAGAAAAAGAAATCTAAACACAGCACAGAAGAAAGTTATCAGATCACACGAGAACAAAAGAGGGAAGGAGGGGGAAATGCCTACAAAAACAAATCCAAAACAATTTACAAAATAGCAATAAGGACATACATATCAATAACTACCTTAAATGTAAGTGGATTAAATGCTCCAACCAAAAGACATAGACTGGCTGAATGCATAAAAAACAAGACCCATATATATGCTGTCTATGAGAGACTATCTTCATACCTAGGGACACATACAGACTGAAAGTGAGGGAATGGAAGAAGATATTCCATGCAAATGGAAATCAAAAGAAAACTGGAGTAGCAATACTCATACCAGACAAAATAGACTTTAAAATAAAGACTCTTACAAAAGACAAAGAACGACACTACACAATGATCAACGGATCAATCTAAGATGAAGATATAACAATTATAAATATATATGCACTCGACATTTGAGCACCTAAATACATAAGGCAAATGCTAACAGCCGTAAAAGGGGAAATTCACAGTAACACAATAATTGTGGGGGACTTTAACACTCCACTTACACGAATGGACAGATCACGCAGACAGAAAATTAATAAGGAAACACATGCTTTAAATGACACAACCGGCCAGACAGATTAGCAGCAGAATACACATTCTTTTCAAGTGGATATGGAACATTCTCCAGGATAGATCACATGCTGCGCCAAAAAGCAAGCCTTTGTAAATTTAAGAAAAGTGAAATTGTATCAAGCATCTTTTCCATCCACAATGCTATGAGATTAGAAATCAACTACAAGAAAAAAACTAAAAAACACAAACACATGGGACTTCCCTGGTGGCACAGTGTTTGGGAGTCCACCTGCTACTGCAGGGGACATGGGTTCGAGCTCTGGTCCAGGAAGATCCCACATGCCACAGAGCAACTAAGTCAGGGCACCACCACTACTGAGTCTGCGCTCTAGAGCCTGTGAGCCACAACTACTGAGCCCACAAGCCACAACTACTGAAGCCTGTGCACCTAGACCCCGTGCTCCACAACAAGAGAAGCCACCACAATGAGAAGCCCACGGACTGCAAAGAAGAGTAGCCCCCACTCACCACAACTAGAGAAAGCCCGCACACAATAATGAAGACCCAATGCAGCCAAAAATAAATAAATAAATAAATAAGTAAATTAAAACACACACACAAACACATGGAGGCTAAACAATATGCTACTAAACAACCAATGGATCACTGAAGAAGTCAAAGAGGAAATCAAAAAATACCTAGAGACAAATGAAAACAAAAACACAATGATCCAAAACCTAGGGGATGCAGCATTTCTAGGAGAGAAATTTATAGTGACAAAACATACCTCAGGAAACAAGAAAAATCTTGAATAAACAACCTAACACAAAAGCAACTAGAGAAAAAAGAACAAAACTCAAATTTAGTAGAACAAAAGAAATCATAAAATTAGAGCAGCAATAAATGAAATAGAGACTAAAAAAGCAAAAATCAAAAAACAATAGAAAAGATCAAAGAAACTAAAAATTTGTTCTTTGAAAAGATAAACCAAGTTGATAAGACATTAGCCAGACTCATCAAGAAAGAAAGAGAGAGGGCCCAAATCAATAAAAGTAGAAATGAAAAAGGAGAAGTTACAACCAATGTCACAGAAATACAAAAGAGCATAAGAGACTACTACAAGCACTATATGCCAATAAAATGGACAGCCTTGAAGAAATGGACAAATTCTTAGAAAGACACAACTTTCCAAGACTGAACGAGGAAGAATTAGAAAATATAAGTGGATCACAAGAAATGAAACTGTAATTAAAAATTCAACAAGCAGAAGTCCAGGACCAGATGGCTTCACAGGCAAATTCTATCAAACATTTAGAGAAGAGTTAACACCTATCTTTCTCAAAATCTTCCAAAAAATTGCAGAAGGAGGAACACTCCCAAACTCATTCTACAAGGCCATCATCACCCTGATACCAAAACCGGACAAAGATGTCACACAAAAAAGAAAATTACAGACCAATATCACTGATGAACATAGACACAAAAATCCTCAACAAAATACTATCAAACTGACTCCAACAACACAATAAAGGACCATACACGATGATTAAGTGGGATTTATCTCAGGGATGCAAGGATTCTTCAATATCCACAAATCAATCAGTGTGATACACCACATCAAAAATTGAAGAAAAAATGACATATTGTCATCTCAATTGATGCATAAAAAGCTTTTGATAAAATTCAACACTTATTTTTGATAAAGACTCTCCAGAAAGTGGGCATAGAGGGATCCTACCTCAACATAATAAAGATCATATATGAGAAACCCACAGCTAACACCATACTCAATGGTGAAAAGTTAAAAGTTAAAATCATTTCCTCTAAGATCAGGAACAAGACAAGAATGTCCATTCTCTCCACTTTTATTCAACATAGTTTTGGAAGGCCTAACCACAGTAATTAGAAAAAGAAAAGAAAATAATACAAACTGGAAAAGAAGAAATAAAAGTGCCACTATGCAAATAACATGATGCTATACATAGAAAATCCTAAAGACACTACCAGAAAACTACTACAGTTCATCAATTAATTTGGTAAAGTTGCAGGATAAAAAATTAACACACAGAAATCTGTTGCATTGCTATACGTTAACAATGAAAAATCAGAAAGAGAAATTAAGGAAACAATCCATTTGCCATTGCATCAAAGAGAATAAAATACCTCCTATACTGTGAAAACTATAAGATGCTATTGAAAGAAACTGAGGCCAAAACAAACAGATGGAAAGATATGCTATGTTCTTGAGTTTGGAGAATCAGTATTGCCAAAATACTATACTACCCAAGGTGATATACAAATTCAATGTAATCTGTATCAAATTACCAACACCATTTTTCACAGAACTAGAACCAAAAAAAATTTAATTTGTATGGAAACACAACAGATCCTGAATAACCAAAACAATCTTAGAAAGAAAAACACAGCTGCAGGACCAAAGCTACAGTAATCAAGACAGTTGGTATTGGTACAAAAACAGAAACATAGATCAATGAAATAGGATAGGAAGCCCAGAAATAAACCCACACATATAAGGTTATTAATGTATGACAAAGAAGACAAGAATATACAATGGGTAAAAAACAATCTCTTCAACAATTGGTGCTGAGAAAACTGGACAGCTACATGTCCAGAAAACTGGACAGTGAAATGAAATTAGAACATTCTCTAATACAATACAAAAAATAAACCGAAAACTGATTAAACACCTAAATGTAAAGCTGGTACTATTAAACTCCTAGAGGAAAACATAGGCCAAACACTCTTTGACATAAATTGCAGTAGTATCTTTTTGGCTCTGTCTCCTAGAGTAATGGAAATAAAAACAAAAATAAGCAAATGGATCTTAATTACACTTACAAGTTTTTGCATAGCAAAGGAAACCATACACAAAACAAAATGATAGCCTACAGTATGGGAGGAAATATTTGCAAATGATGACACTGACAAGGTATTAATCAGCAAATTATACAAATAGTGCATATAGCTCAATATCAAATAAACAAGCAACCCAATCAAAAAATGGGAAGGTCTAAAAGGCATACAGATGGCCAAAGGTACAGGAAAAGATGCTCTACATCACTAAATATTAGAGAAATTCAATTCAAATTATTGGTCAGAATGGTCAACATCATGAAGTCTACAAACAATAAATGCTGGAGAAGGTGTGGAAAAAGGGAGCCCTCCTACACTGTTGCTGGGAATGTAAGTCTATACACCCACTATGGAGAACAGTATGGAGGTTCCTTAAAAAACTAAAACTAGAACTACCATATGATCCATCAATCTCTCTCCTGGGCATATATCCAAATGACATGTTGTAGCATGTATTAGTAATTTCTTTCTTTTCATTGCAATACCATTTTAGAGTCCCAGCAGCAATGTTCAAGGGATCTGATTTCTCTACATTTTAGACTAACTTGTTATTTTCCATATTTTTAACTATAGCCATCCTAGTAGGTGTGTAGTGGCATTTATTGTAATTTTAATGTGAATTTCCTTAAGACTAATATTATCGAAAATCTTATAAAATGCTTATTAGTGATTTGTATACCTTCTCTGGAGAAATATTTACAAAGCTTCTGCCCATTTTTCGATTGAGTTGTTTATCTTTTTTTTCAGTTTCAGGAATCCTTTATGTATATTTAGAATATTAAATCCATATTAGATGTGTGATTTCCAAATACGTTCTTCCATTCTGTAGATTATCTTTGTACTTTCCTGATAAGGACTTTTGAAGCACAAGAGTTTTAAATTCTCATTAAGTCCAATTTGTCTATTTTTCCTTTTGTTTCTCATGCTTTTAGTACCATAGCTATGATCCATTCCCAAATCCAACATCCTGAAAATTTACCTCATGTTTTCTTCTAAAAGTTTTATGGTATGGCTTCTTATATTTAGGTTGTTGATCCACTTAGCATTAATTTTGCTTGAGGTCAGCCTCCAAATATATTCATTTTCTTGTGTATATCCAGTTGTCCAAGCATCATTGTTGTTTCCCTGTTGGATGGAATTCACATGCTTGCCAATTTCTATTGGCTTTATGTATGAATTTATTATTGGATTCCTAATTTTATTCCATTGATCTATTTATTACATGTTATACTTTGGGGGGGGGTTGGTTTTGTTTTTAATTTATTTTTCATCTTATATTGGAATATAGTTGATTTAATGATAACTGTTACTTTGTATTAAGATTTGAAATCAGGAAGAATGAGTCCTACAAATTTATTCTACTCTTTCCGTACTGTTCTTTCTTTATGGGGCCCCATTGAATTATACATGAAATTGAAGTTTAGTTTTTTTAATTTTTCAAAGAGTGTGTTGAGATTTTGATAAAGATGGCATTGACTTTGTAGAAAACTTGGATTCCCACCTTAACATTAAGTCTTCCAATGCATGAACATGTGATGTCTTTCCATTTATTTAGATCTTATTTAATTTTTTGCAACACTGTTTTATAGTTTTCACTGCAGGAGTCTTTGTCTTCCTTAAATTTAGCCAATGTATTTTCTTTACTTCAATTCTATTGTAAGTAGAATTGTTTTCTTATTTTACTTGTCAGTTGTCCATACCAGTACAACTGTTTTTGTGTATTGATCTCTTTTCCTGCAAAAATGCTGAATTCTTTATTAACTCATAGTTTTGGGGGGAATTCTCTGGGATTTTCAGTATAAATGAAAAGGTCATCTGCAAATAGGGATAGTTTATTTCTTCCTTTCTTACTTGTATGTCTTTTTTTTTTCCTGCCTGATTTCCCTGGATAAAACCCCCAATGCAAAGATTAGAAGAAGTGCCTAGAGTGGGCAAATATGTTAAGTCTGTCAACACTGTATATGATGTTAGCTATAGGTTTTTCATAAAATCTTGAAACAGGCTGAGGAAATGCACCTTTCTTTCTGGTTAGTTAAGTATTTTTAGCATGCAAATGTGGGGTGGACTTTTTCAAAGGTTTTTATGTAACAAATGAGATGATCATATAGTGCTTTGTACTTCATTTATTAATTATTACATTGATTTCATATGTTAAACACTCTTTCATTACTGGGATAAATCAACTTGGTCGAGATAAATAATCCGTTTTACATGCTATTAGATTTGATTTGCTAGTATTTTGTTAAGGAATTTTCCATTGTATTCATAAGGGTTATTAGTGTGTAATTTTTTTTCTGTGGTATGTGGATTCCAGGCACAGTGAGCAGTGTATCTGTGTGTGTGTGCTGGTATAGGTTGTGCATTGAGTCACAGTGAGCCATGTTTAAGTTTGTGTGTGTGTTTTTGTGTGTGCTGGGATGGGCTGTGCATTGAGTCACATTCAGTAGTGTGTGCGCATGTGTGTGCTGTTATAGGCTGTGCATTGTGTCACAGTGAGCCGTGTGTGTGTGTGCTGTAAAAGGCTGTGCATTAAGTCACAGTTAGCCTTGTGTGTGTGTGTGTGTCTGTGTGCTGCTATGGGCTGCACGTTGAGTCACAATGAGAGGTGTCTGACTTTGTGGGTGTGCTGGTATAGGCTGTGCATTGTCACAGTGAGCCATGTGTCTCTGTGTGTGTGTGTCCTGGTACAGGCTGTGCCTTGAGTCACAATGCACCATGCATCTGTTTGTGTGTGTGTGTGTGCTGGTATGGTTTGTGCATTGACTCACTGAGAGCCGTGTGTCTGTGTCTATGTGTGTGTCTGTGACCTGGTATAGGCTGTGCATTGAGTCAAATTGATCCGTGTGTGTGTGTGTGTGTGCTGGTGTAGGCGGTGCACTGAGTCACAGTGAGCCGTGTATATTTGTGTATGCTCGTATAGGTTGTGCTTTGAATTACAGGGAACGATGTTTATATGTGTGTGTCTGTTTTTGTGTTTGTGCTGTTATGGGCTGTGCATTGAGTCACATTGAGCCGTGTGTGTGTGTGTGTGTGTGTGTGCTGTTAGAGGCTGTGAATTGAGTCACAGTAAGCGGTATCTGTGTCTCTGTGTGCTGCTATACACTGTGCATTCAATCACATGAGCCATTTATGTGTGTGTGTGTGTGTGTGTGTGTGTATGCTGGTATAGGTTGTGCATTCAGTCACAGTGAGCCATGCGTGTGTGTATGTGTGAGTGTGTGTGTGTATTGGTATAGGCTGTGTATTCAGTAACAGTGAGCCGTGTGTGTGTGTGCATATACTGGTATAGGCTATGCATTCAGTCACAGTGAGCTGTGTGTGTGTGTCTGTGTGCTGCTATAGGCTGTGCATTCAATCACAGTGAGCAATTTATGTGTGTGTCTGTGTGTATGCTGGTATAGGCTGTGCACTGAGTCACAGTGAGCTGTGTATGTGTGTGTGCTGGTATAGGCTGTGCATTGAGTAACAGTGAGACATGTGGCTGTTTGTGTGTGTGCTGCTATAGTTTGTGCATTGAGTCACACAGAGGTGTGTGTGTGTCTGTGTGTGTGCTGGTATACGCTGTGCATTGATTCACAGAGAGCCATGTGTGTGCTGTTATAGGCAGTGCATTGCGTTACATTTAGCCATGTGTGTGAGTGTGTGTGTGTGTGCTAGTATGGGCTGTGCAATGAGTCACATTGAGCCGTGTGTGTGTGTGTGTGTGTGCTCTTATAAGCAGGGCATTGAGTCACAGTGTGGTGTGTGTGTGTGTGTGTGTGTGCTGGTATAGGCTGTGCATTGAGTCACAGTGAGCCGTGTGTGTGTTTGTATGTGTGTGTGTTGGTGTCCTGGTACAGGCTGTGCATTGAGTCATATTGATCCTTGGGTGTTGGGGTGTGTTTGCTGGTATAGGCTGAGCATTGATTCACAGTGAGGTGTTTGTGTGTGTGTGTGCTGGTATGGACTGTGCATTGGGTCACAGTGAGAGGTTTGTGTGTGTGTATGTGTGTGTGCTGTTAGAGGCTGTGCATTAAGTCACAGTGAACCATGTGTGTGTGTTTGTGTGTGCTGGTATGGGCTGTGCATTGAGTCACTGTGTGGTCCATGTGTTTGTGTGTGTGTGTGCAGGTATGGGCTGGGCATTGAGTCACAATGAGGTGTGTGTGTGTGTGTTGTTAGAGACTGTGAATTAAGTCACAGTGAGCCGTGTGTGTGTGTGCTGGTATGAGCTGTGCATTGAGTACCAGTGAGGTCCGTGTGTGTGTGTGTGTGTGCTGGTATGGGCTGCGCATTGAGTCTCACTGAGACATGTGTATGCGTGTGTGTGTGTGTGTGTGTGCTGGTATGGGCTGGGCATTGAGTCACATTGAGCTGAATGTGTGTGTGTGCTGTTATAGGCTGTGCATTGTGTCACAGTGAGCCGTGTGTGTGTGTGTGTGTGTGTGTGATATTACAGGCTGTGCCTTGAGTCACAATAAGTCATGCGTCTGATTGTGTGTGTGTGCATGTTAGTATGGTTTGTGCATTGACTCACACTGAGCCGTGTGTGCATGTGTCTGTGTGTGTTTGTGTCCTGATATAGGCTGTACATTGAGTCAAATTGATCGGATAGGGTGTGTGTGTGTGTGTGCTGGTATAGGTTATGCACTGAATCACAGTGAGATGTGTCAGTGTGTGTGTGTATGTGTTTTTCATGTGCTGGTATAGGCTGTACATTGAGTCACAGTGAGCTTTCTTGTGTGTATGTGTGGGTGAGTGTTTTCTGGTAATGGCTGTGCATGCAATCACAGTGAGCCGTGTGTGTGTCTGGGCTGGTATAGGCTGTGCATTGAGTCACAGTAAGCTGTGTCTGTGTGTATGTGTGTGTGTCTGTGTGTGTTTTTATATGATCTGCATTTTGTCACAGTGAGGCGTGTATGCGTGTGTGTGTGCTGGTATAAGTTGTTCACTGAATCACAGGGAGCCATGTGTAAGTTTGTGTGTGTGTTTGTGTGTGTGATGGTATAGGCTCTGCATTGTGTCACATTGAGCCATGTGTGTGTGTGTGTGTGCTGTTAGAGGCTGTGCCTGGAGTCACAATAAGCCTTGCCTCTGTTTGTATGTGTGTGTGTGCAGGTATGGTTTGTGCATTGACTCACTGTGAGTTGTGTGTGTGTGTTTCTGAGTGTGACTGTGCTGGTATAGGCTGTGCATTGAGTCAAATTGATCCGTGTGTGTGGGTGTGTTCCTGTGTCTGTTGTTACAGGCTGCGTATTGAGTCACAGGGAGATGTGTTTGTCAGTGTGTGCTGGTATATGGCGGGCTCTGAATCACATTGAGATGTGTGTGTGTGTGTGTGTGTGTGTGTGTGTTGTATAAGCTGAGCATTGAGTCAAGTGTGGTGTGTGTTTGCTCTTGTATAGACTGTGTATTGAGACACAGTGAGATGAGTGTGTGTGTGTGTGTGTGTCTGTGCGCTGGTATAGGCTGTTCTTTGTGTCACATTGATGAGAGTGTGAGTGTGTATGTGTGTCCTGCTAGAGCCTTGAATTTAATAACTGTGGGCCCTTTATGTGTGTGTGCATGTGTTTGTGGTATAGGCTGTGCATTGATCAGATTGAACCTTGTTTGTGTGTGTGTGTGTGTGCAGGTATACACTCTGCATTGAGTTCCATTGAGTTATGTGTGATTTTGTGTGTGTGTGTGTGGTCCCTATGCTGGTATAGGCTGTGCATTGAGTCACAGTCAGCTTTCTGTGTGTATGTGTGTGTGAGTGTGTTTTCATAAAGGCAGTGTATGCAAGCACAGTGAGCTGTGTGCGTGTCTGTGTGCTGGTATAGGGTGTGCATTGAGGCACAGTGAGACATCCGTGTGTGTGTTTGAGCTTGCATAAGCTGTGCATTGAGTCACAGAGCCGTTTGTAAGCATGTGAATGTTTCTGTACAGTTATAGGCTGTGCATTGAGTCACAGTGAACCATGTATGTGTGTGTGTTTGTGTGCTGGTATACGTTGTTCATTTATTTATTTATTTTATTTTTTATGGCTGTATTGGGTCTTCGTTTCTGTGCGAGGTTTTCTCTAGTTGCGGCAAGTGGGGGCCACACTTCATCGCAGTGCATGGGCCTCTCACCATCGTGGCCTCTCTTGTTGCAGATCACAGGCTCCAGATGAGCAGGCTCAGCAATTGTGGCTCATGGGCCTAGTTGCTCCGTGGCATGTGGGATCCTCCCAGATGAGGGCTCGAACCCGGGTCCCCTGAATTGCCAGGCAGATTTCCAACCACTGCGCCATCAGGGAAGCCACTAGTTGTTCATTGAATCACAGTGAGCCGTGTGTAAGTTTATGTGTGTGCTTGTAAGTGTGATGGTATAGGCTCTGCATTCAGTCAAAGTGAGCCGTGTGTGTGTGTGTGTGTGTGTGTGTATGTGCTGTTATAGGCTGTGATTGGAATCACAATGAGCCATGAATCCAATTGTGTATGTGTGTGTGTGCTGGTATGGTTTGTGCATTGACTCACTGTGAGTTGTGTGTGTGTGTGTGTGTGAGTGTGACTGTGTGGTGGTATAGGCTGTGCATTGAGTCAAATTGATCCGTGTGTGGGTGTGTTTTTGTGTCTGTGCACTAACAGGCTGTGCATTGAGTCACAGGGAGCTGTGTTTGTGTGTATGTGCTGGTATATGGTGGGCACTGAGTCAGTTTGAGGTGTGTGTGTGTGTCTTGTATAAGCAGAGCATTGAGTCACAGTGTGGTGCATGTTTGTGCTTTTATAGAATGTGCAATGAGTCACAGTGAAACGAGTGTGTGTGTGTGTCTGTGTGTGGTTATAGGCTATGCATTGAGTCAAAATGAGGTATGTGTGTGTGCATGTGTGTCCATGAAAAGGGTGTGCATTGTGTCACAATGTGCAGTGTGTGTGATATGTGTGTGCTTTCATATAGACTGTGCATTGAGTCACATTATTCTGTGTGTGTGATGTTATAGGCTGTGCATTCAACAACAGTGAGCCTTTTATGTGTGTGTGCGTGTGTGTGCTGGTAAAGGCTGTACATTGAGTCACAGTAAGCCGTGCCAGTGTGTGTGTTTGTGTGTGTGTGTGCTGTTATATGATCTGCATATTGTCACAGTGAGCCGTGTATGTGTGTGTGCATGCTGGTAAAAGCTGTGCTTTAAGTCACTGTGAGCCATGTGTATGTGTGTATAAGTGTGTCTGTGTGCTGCTATGGAGTGTGCATTGAGTCACATTGTTCCGTGTGTGTGTGTGTGTTTCCTGCTATATGCTGTGCATTCATTCAAGTGAGCCCTTTACATATTTGTGTGTGTGTGTGTGTGTGTGTGTGTGCTGGTATAGGCTGTGCTTTGAGTCACAGTAAGCAGTGCCTGTGTGTCTTATAGTGTGTGTGTGCTGTTATATAATCTGCACTTTGTCATAGTGAGCCATGTATGTGTGTGTGTGTGCAGGTATAGGCTGTGCATTGAGTCACAGTGAGCGATGCGTGTCTTTGTGTATATGTGCGTTCTGGTATAGGCTGTGTTTGAGTCACTGTGAGTCTTATGTGGGTATGTCTGTGTGTGTCTCTGTGCTGCTATAGGCTGTTCATTGAGTCACATTGATGAGTGAGTGTGTGTGCGTGTGTGTGCTGCTAGAGCCTTGCATTCAATAAGAGTGGGCCATTTATGTGTGTGTGTGTGCGTATAGGCTGTGTTTGAGTCACTGTGAGTCTTATGTGGGTATGTGTGTGTGTGTCACTGTGCTGCTATAGGCTGTTCATTGAGTCACATTGATGAGTGTGTGTGTGTGCATGTGTGTGCTGCTAGAGCCTTGCATTCAATAACAGTGGGCCATTTATGTGTGTGTGTGTGTGTGTGTGTGCTGGTATAGGCTGTGCATTGATCACATTGAGCCTTTGTGTGTGTGTGTGTGTGTGTGTGTGCTGGTATAAGCTGGGCATTGAGTCCCATTGAGACGTGTGTATTTGTGTGTGTGTGTGCTGTTATAGGTTGTGCTTGGAGTCACAATGAGCCATGAGTCCATTTGTGTGTGTGTGTGTGCTGATATGGTTTGTGCATTGACTCACTGTGAGTTGTGTGTGTGTGTGTGAGTGTGACTGTGTGGTGGTATAGGCTGTGCATTGAGTCAAATTGATCCTTGTGTGGGGGTGTGTTTCTGTGTCTGTGCTGTTACAGGCTGTGCATTGAGTCACAGGGAGCTGTGTTTGTGTGTATGTGCTGGTATATGGCAGGCCCTGAGTCACATTGAGGAGTGTGTGTGTGTGTGTGTGTGTGTGTGTGTTGTATAAGCTGAGCATTGAGTCACAGTGTGGTGTGTGTTTGCTCTTGTACAGACTGTGCAATGAGTCTCAGTGAGACGAGTGTGTGTGTGTGTTTGTGTGTGCTGGTATAGGCTGTGCATTGAGTCACAATGAGGTGTGTGTGTATGTTTGTGTGTGTGTGCTTGAAAATGGTGTGCATTGTGTCACAATGTGCCATGTGTGTGTATGTGTGTGTTCTCGTATAGACTGTGCATTGAGTCACAGTGAGCCCTGTGTGTTGTTTTGTAGGCTGTGCATTGAGTCACTGTGAGGCATGTGTGTGCATGTCTATGTTTGTGTGTGCTGGTGTGGTCTGTGCATTGATATCCAGTGAGGTGTGTGTGTGGGTGTGTGTGCAGGTATTGGCTGTGCATTAAGTCACAGTGAGAGTGGTCAGTGTGTATGTGTGTGTGTGCTGACATAGACTGTACATTGTTTCACAGGAAGCCGTGTGTCTTTCTGAGTGTGTGTGGGCATGTGTGCTGGTGTAGGCTGTGCATTGAATCACAGTGAGCCATGACTGTGTGTGTCTGTGCTGGAATATGTGGTGCATTGAGTCACAGTAAGCAGTGTCTGTGTGTGTGTGTGTGTGTGTGCTGTTATATGATCTGCATTTTTTCACACTGAGCCGTGTATGTGTGTGTGTGTGCTCGAATAGGCTGTGCATTGAGTCAGAGTGAGCCACACATGTGTTTGTGTGTGTGTGTGTTCTCCTTTAGGCTGTGCTTTGAGTCACTGTGTGTCTTGTGTCGATGTGTCTCTGTGTGTCTGTGGGCTGTGCATTGAGTCACATTGATGAGTGTGTTTGTGTGTGTGCATGTGCTGCTAGAGCCTTGCATTCAATAACAGTCGATCATTTGTGTGTGTGTGTGTGTGCTGGTATAGCCTGTGCATTGATCACAGTGATCCTTGTTTGTGTGTGTTTGTGTGTGCTGGTATACGCTGTGCATTGAGTTCCATTGACCCGTGTGTGTTTTTGTGTGTGTGGGTGTTGTCTGTATGCTGGTATGGGCTGTGCATTGAGTCACAGTGAGGTTTATTGTGTGTATGTGTGTGTGGGTGTGCTCTGGCAAAGGCTGTGCATTCAATCACAGTGAGCCATGTGTGTGTCTGTGTGCTGGTATAGGGTGTGCATTGAGGCACAGTTAGACATCCGTTTGTGTGTTTGAGCTTGTATAGGCTGTGCATTCAGTCACAGTGAGCCATTTGTATTCATGTGAATGTTTGTGAGCTGTTATAGGCTGTGCTTTCAGTCACAGTAAGCCATGTATGTGTGTGAGTGTGTGCTGGTGTAGGTTGTTCATTGAATCACAGTGAGCCGTGTGTAAGTTTGTGTGTGTGTTTGTGTGTGATGGTATAGGCTGTGTATTCAACAACAGTGATCCATTTATGTGTGTGTGCGTGTGTGTGCTGGTATAGGCTGTGCATTGAATCACAGTAAGTCATGCCTGTGTGTGTGTCTCTGTGTGGGTGTGCTGGTATGGGCTGTGAACTGAATCCCAGTGAGGTGCGTGTGTGTGTGTGTGTGTGCTGGTATTGGCTGTGCATTCAACAACACTGAGCCATTTACGTGTGTGTGTGTGTGTTTGTGCTGGTATAGGCTGTGCATTGAGGCACAGTAAGCCATGTCTCGGTGTGTGTGTGTTCTGTTATATGATCTGCATTTTGTCACATTGAGCCGTTTATGTGTGCCTGTGTGCTGGTATATGCTGTGCATTGAATCACAGTGAGCTGTGTGTGTGTGTGTCTATGTGTGTGTGTGTGCTGGTATGGGCTGTGAATTGAATCCCAGTGAGGTGTGTGCGTGTATGTGTGTGGTGGTATTGGCTGTGCATTGAGACAAAGTGAGAGATGTGTGTGTGTATGCGCTGGTATAGACTGTCCATTGTGTCAAAGGGAGCCTTGTGTCTTTCTATGTGTGTGTGGACGTGTGCATGTATAGGCTGTGCATTGACTCACACTGTTTCATGTGTGTGTGTTGCTATAGACTGTGTATTCAACAACATTGAGCCATTTATATGTGTGTGCATGTGTGTGCTGGTATAGGCTGTGTATTGAGTCAGAGTAAGCTGTGCCTGTGTGTGTGTGTGTGTGTGTGTGTGTGTACTGTTATATGATCTGCATTTTGTCACAGTGAGCCATGTATGTGTTTGTGTGTGCTGGTATAGGCTCTGCCTGGAATCACAATGAGCCGTGCGTCTGTTTGTGTGTGTGCGTGTGCTGGTGTGGTTTTTTGCATTGACTCACTGTGAGTCGTGTGTGTGTGTGTCTCAGTGTGTGTGCTGCTATAAGCTGTGCATTTAACAACAGTGAAGCCTTTATGTGTGTGTGCATGTGTGTG
The DNA here is from genome assembly GCF_965194825.1 of Balaenoptera physalus. NCBI lineage: Eukaryota > Metazoa > Chordata > Mammalia > Artiodactyla > Balaenopteridae > Balaenoptera > Balaenoptera physalus. The sequence continues at coordinate 9,852,957 of NC_138904.1, read as the reverse complement.
CTGGTATAGGCTGTGCATTGACTCCCAGTATGCCATGCCTCTGTGTGTGTGTGTGTGTCTGTTTGTGTGATGTTATAAAACCTGTATTTTGTCACAGTGAGCCTTGTATGTGTGTGTGTTTGTGTGTGTGTGCTGTTATATTATCTGCATATTGTAACAGTGAGCCGTGTATGTGTGTGTGCATTGTCGTATAAGCTGTGCTTTGAGTCACTGTGAGCCATGTGTGTGTGTGTCTGAGTGTGTCTGTGTCTTGCCATGGAGTGTGCATTGAGTCACATTGTTCTGTGTGTGTGTGTGTATGTTGCTATACACTGTGCATTCAATCACAGTGAGCCCTTTACATGTTTGTGTGTGTGTGTGTGTGGTGGTATAGGCTGTGCACTTAATAAGCATGAACTGTGTTTGTGTGGGTGTGTGTGCTAGTGTACACTGTTCATTGAGTCTAGTGAGGCATGTATGTTTTGTGTGTATGGGTGTGTGTCTGTATGTTGCTGTAGGATGTGCATTGAGTCACAGTGAGCCGTGTGTGTGTGTCTATGTTTGTGTGTGCTGGCATGGGCTGTGAATTGATTCCTAGTGAGGTGCGTGTGTGTGTGTGTGCACTCGTATAGACTGTGCATTGTGTCACAGGGAGCCATGTATCTTTCTGTCTGTGTGTGGACGTGTGCGTGTATAGGCTGTGAGTTGAGTCATATGTTTCTGTGTGTGTGTGTGTGTGTGCTGCTATGGGCTGTGCATTCAACAACAGAGAGCCATTTATGAGTGTGTACCCCTGTGTGCTGGTATAGGCTGTGCATTGAGTCACAGTAAGCTGTGCCTCTGTGTGTGTGTGTGTATGTGTGTGCTGTTATATGATCTGAATTTTGTCACAGTGACCTGTGTATATGTGTGTGTGTGTTGGTATAGGCTTGGCATTGAGTCACATTGGACTGTGAGTGTGTTGGTGTGTTTGTGTGTTCTGAGATAGGCTGTGTTTTGAGTTACTGTGAGTCTTGTGTGGGTGTGTCTGTGTCCTATATGCTGTTCAAAGAATCACATTGATGAGTGTGTGTGTGTGCATGGTGTGCTGCTAGAGCCTTGCATTCAATAACAGTGGGCCATTGATGTGTGTGTGCATGCGTATGAAGGTATAGTCTGTGCATTAATCACATTGAGCCTTGTTTGTGTGTGTGTGTGTGCTGGTATACCCTGTGCATTGAGTCCCATTGAGCCATGTGTGTTATTGTGTGTGTGGGTGTGGTCTGTATGCTGGTATAGGCTGTGCATTGAGACACAGTAGAGCTTTCTTGTGTGTGTGTATGTGTGTGTGTGTGTGTGTGTGTATTCTAGGAAAGGCTGTGCATGCAATCACAATGACTCGTGTTTGTGTCTGTGTGCTGCAATAGGGTTTGCATTGAGGCACAGTGAGACATCTGTGTATGTGTTTCAGCTTGTATAGGCTGTGCGTTCAGTCAGAGTGATCCATTTGTATGCATGTGAATGTTTGTGTGCTCTTATAGGCTGTGCATTGAGTCACATGAACCATGTATGTGTGTGTGTGCTGGTATAGGTTGTTCATTCAATCCCAGGGAGCCGTGTGTAAGTTTGTGTGTGTGTGTGATGGTATAGGCTCTGCATTGAGTCACATTGAGCCGTGTGTGTGTGTGTGTGTGTGTTTGTGTGTGTGCTGTTATATGATCTGCATTTTGTCACAGTGAGCCATGTATGTGTGTATGTGTGTGCTGGTATAGGCTGTGCATTGATCAGAGAGAGCCTTGTTTGTGTGTGTGTGTGTGCTGGTATACACTGTGGTTTGAGTCCCACTGAGCCATGTGTGTTTTTGTGTGTGTGGGTGTGGTCTTTATGCTGGTATAATCTGTGCATTGAATCACAGTGAGCCATATATATGTGTGTGTGTGTTCTGGTATAGGTTGTTCACTGAATCACAGGGAGCCATGTGTAAGTTTGTGTGTGTGTTTGTATGTGTGATGGTATAGGCTCTGCATTGTGTCACATTGAGCTGTGTGTGTGTGTGTGTGTGTGCACTGTTATAGGCTGTGCCTGGAGTCACAATGAGCCGTGCATCTGTTGGTGTGTGTGTGTGTGTGCTGGTATGGTTTGTGCGTTGACTCACTGTGAGTCGTGTGTGTGTGTTTCTGAGTGTGACTGTGTGCTGGTATAGGCTGTTCATTGAGTCAAATTGATCCGTGTGTGGGTGTGTTTCTGTGTCTTTTGTTACAGGCTGTGCATTGAGTCACAGGGAGATGTGGTTGTGTGTGTGTTCTGGTATATGGCAGGCACTGAGTCACATAGAGGTGTGTGTGCATGTGTGTGTGTTGTATAAGTTGAACATTGAGTCAGAGTGTGGTGTGTGTTTGCTCTTGTATAGACTGTGTATTGAGACACAGTGAGACAAGTGTGTGTGTGTGTGTGTGTGTGTGCTGGTATAGGCTGTTCTTTGCATCACATTGATGAGAGTGTGTGTGTGCATGTGTGTGCTGCTATAGACTTGAATTTAATAACTGTGGGCCATTTATGTGTGTATGCATGTGTTTGTGGTATAGGCTGTGCATTGATCAGAGTGAGCCTTGTTTGTGTGTGTGTGTGTGCTGGTATACACTCTGCATTGAGTTCCATTGAGCCATGTGTGTTTTTGTGTGTGTGTGTGTGGTCTCTATACTGGTATAGGCTGTGCATTGAGTCACCATCAGCTTTCTGTGTGGGTGTGTTTTGGTAAAGGCCATGTATGCAAGTACAGTGAGCTGTGTGTGTGTCTGTGTGCTGATATAGGGTGTGCATTGAGGCACAGTGAGACATCCGTGTGTGTGTTTGAGCTTGTAAAAGCTGTACATTGAGTCACAGTGAGCCGTTTCTATGCGTGTGAATGTTTCTGTACAGTTATAGGCTGTGCATTGAGTCACAGTGATCCATGTATTTGTGTGTGTGTGTGTATGTGTGTGCTGGTATAGGTTGTTCATTGAATCACAGTGAGCCATGTGTAAATTTGTGTATGTGTTTGTGTGTGTGATGGTATAGGCTCTGCACTGAGTCACGTTGAGCCATGTGTGTGTGTGTGTGTGTGTGTGTTGTTATAGGCTGTGCCTGGAGTCACAATGAGCCGTGAGTCCATTTGTGTGTGTGTGTGCTGGTATGGTTTGTGCATTGACTCACTGTGAGTTGTGTGTGTGTGTGTGTGAGTGTGACTGTGTGGTGGTATAGGCTGTGTATGGAGTCAAATTTATCCGTGTGTGTGGGTGAGTTTCTGTGTTTGTGCTGTTACAGGCTGTGCATTGAGTCACACGGAGCTGTGTTTGTGTGTATGTGCTGGTATATGGCAGGCCCTGAGTCACATTGAGGAGTGTGTGTGTGTGTGTGTGTGTGTGTGTTGTATATGCTGAGCATTGAGTCACAGTGTTGTGTGTTTGCACTTTTATAGACTGTGTAATGAGTCACAGTGAAACGAGTGTTTGTGTGTGTGTGTGTGTTTGTGTGCGGGTATAGGCAGTGCATTGAGTCACAATGAGGTATGTGTGTGTGTTTGCATGTGTGTGCTTGAAAAGGGTGTGCATTGTGTCACATTGTGTCGTCTGTGTGTATGTGTGTGTTCTTGAATAGACTGTGCATTGAGTCACATTGTTCTGTGTGTGTGTGTGTGTGTGTGCTGCAATAGGCTATGCATTCAACAACAGTGAGCCTTTTATGTGTGTGTGCGTGTGTGTGATGGTATAGGCTGTACATTGAGTCACAGTAAGCCGTGCCTGTGTGTGTGTTTGTGTGTGCTATTATATGATCTGCATATTGTCACAGTGAACCGTGTATGTGTGTGTGCATGCTGGTATAAGCTGTGCTTTGAGTCACTGTGAGCTGTGTGTGTGTGTATGAGTGTGTCTGTGTGCTGCTATGGAGTGTGCATTGAGTCACATTGTTCCTTGTGTGTATGTGTGTCCTGATATAGGCTGTGCATTGAGTCCCAATAAGCCATGCGTCTGATTGTGTGTGTGTGTATGTTAGTATGGTTTGTGCATTGACTCACACTGAGCCGTGTGTGCATGTGTCTGTGTGTGTCTGTGTCCTGATATAGGCAGTACATTGAGTCAAATTGATCCGACAGTGTGTGTGTGTGTGTGTGTGTGTGTGTGTGTGCCGGTATAGGCTATGCACTGAATCACAGTGAGATGTGTCTTTGTGTGTGTATGTGTTTTTTATGTGCTGGTATAGGCTGTGCATTGAGTCACAGTGAAGTTTCTTGTGTTTATGTGTGTGTGGGTGTACTCTGGCAAGGGCTGTGCAGGCAATCATAGTGAGCCATGTGTGTGTCTGTGTGCTGGTATAGGGTGTGCATTGAGGCACAGTTAGACATCCGTTTGTGTGTTTGAGCTTGTATAGGCTGTGCATTCAGTCACAGTGAGCCATTTGTATTCATGTGAATGTTTGTTTGTGGGCTGTTATAGGCTGTGCTTTGAGTCACAGTGAGCCGTGTATGTGTGTGTGTGTGTGCTGGTGTATGGTGTTCATTGAATCACAGTGAGCCGTGTGTAAGTGTGTGTGTGTGTTTGTGTGTGTGATGGTATAGTCTGTGTATTCAACAACAGTGATCCATTTATGTGTGTGTGCGTGTGTGTGCTGGTATCGGCTGTGCATTGAATCACAGTAAGTCATGCCTGTGTGTGTGTCTCTGTGTGGGTGTGCTGGTATGGGCTGTGAACTGAATCCCAGTGAGGTGCGTGTGTGTGTGTGTGTGTGCTGGTATTGGCTGTGCATTGAGTCAAACTGAGAGATGTGTGTGTGTGTGCGCTGGTATAGACTGTGCATTTTGTCACATTGTTCCGTGTGTATGTGTGTCTGTGGTGCTATAGGCTGTGCATTCAACAGCACAGAACCAGTTTCGTGTGTGTGTGTGTGTGTGTGTGCTGGTATAGCCTGTGCATTGAGTCATAGTAAGCCGTGTCTGTGTGTGTGTGTGTTCTGTTATATGATCTGCATTTTTTCACACTGAGCCATGTATGTGTGCCTCTGTGCTGTTATATGATGTGCATAGAATCACAGTGAGCAGTGTGTGTTTGTGTCTATGTGTGTGTGTGCTGGTATGGGCTGTGAATTGAATCCCAGTGAGGTGCGTGCGTGTATGTGTGTGCTGGTATTGGCGGTGCATTGAGTCAAAGTGAGAGATGTGTGTGTGTATGCACTGGCATAGACTGTGCATTTGTCAAAGGGAGCCTTGTGTCTTTCTGTGTGTGTGTGGACGTGTGCGTGTATAGGCTGTGCATTGACTCACACTGTTCAGTGTGTGTGTGTGTGTGTGTGTGTGTGCTGCTATAGACTGTGTATTCAACAACAGTGAGCCATTTATGTGTGTGTGCATATGTGTGCTGGTATAGGCTGTGCATTGAGTCACAGTAAGCTGTGCCTGTGTGTGTGTGTGTGTGTGCTGTTATATGATCTGCATTTTGGCACAGTTATATGATCTGCATTTTGGCACAGTGAGCCATGTATGTGTGTCTGTGTGCTGGGATAGGCTGTGCATTGAGTCACAGTGAGTGATGCGTGTGTTTGTGTATGTGTGCGTGCTGGTATAGGCTGTGTTTGAGTCACTGTGAATCTTATTTGGGTATGTCTGTGTGTCTCTCTGTGCTGCTATAGGATGTTCATTGAGTCACGTTGATGAATGTGTGCGTTTGCTCCTAGATCCTTGAATTTAAAAACAGTGGGCCATTTATTTGTGTGTGCATGTGTGTGCTAGTATTGGATGTGCATTGATCAGAGTGAGCCCTGTTTGTGTGTGTGTTTGTGTGTGTTGGTATAGGCTGTGCACTGAGTGCCACTGAGCCGTGTGTTTTTTTGTGTGTGGGTGTGGTCTGTATGCTGCAATAGGCCGTGCATTGAGTCACAGTGAGCTTTCTTGTGTGTATGTGTGGGTGAGTGTGTTCTGGTAATGGCTGTGCATGCAATCACAGTGAGCCGTGTGTGTGTCTGTGTGCTGTTATAGGCTGTGCCTGGAGTCACAATGAGCCATGCGTCTGTGTGTGTGCGTGTGCTGGTATGGTTTGTGCATTGACTCACTGTGAGTCGTGTGTGTGTGTTTCTGAGTGTGACTATGTGCTGGTATAGGCTGTACTTTGAGTCAAATTGATCCGTGTGTGTGGGTGTGTTTCTGTGTCTGTTGTTACAGGCTCTGCATTGAGTCACAGGGAAATGTATGTGTGTGTGTGTGTGTGTGTTTGTATAGGCTGTGCATTGTGTCAGAGTAAGCCGTGCCTGAGTGTGTGTTTGTGTGTGTGTGCTGTTATATGATCTGCATTTTGTCATAGTGAGCCGTGTATGTGTCTGTGTGTGCAGGTATAAACTGTGCATTGAGTCACAGTGAGCAATGTGTGTGTTTGTGGATGTGTGCATTCTGGTATAGATTGTGTTTGAGTCACTGTGAGTCTTATGTGGGTATGTCTGTGTGTGTCTCTGTGCTGCTATAGGCTGTTCATTGAGTCACATTGATGAGTGAGTGTGTGTGCGTGTGTGTGCTGCTAGAGCCTTGCATTCAATAAGACTGGGTCATTTCTGTGTGTGTGCGTGCGTGTGCTGGTATAGGCTGTGCATTGATCACATTGAGCCTTGTTTGTGTGTGTGTGTGTGCTGGTGTGGGCTGTGCATTGGGTCACAGTGAGAGGTTTGTGTGTGAGTGTGTGTGTGTGCGCTGATATCAGTTGTGCATTGAGTCACAAGGAGTGTGTGTGTGTATGTGTGCTGGTATATGCTGTGAACTGAGTGACATTGTGGTGTGTGTATGTGTGTGTGTATGCTGTATAGTCTAAGCATTGAGTCACTGTGATGTGTGTGTTTGCGCTGGTATAGGCTGGGCATTGAGTTACAGTGAGCCGTGTTTGTGCGTGCGCGTGTGTGTGTGTGCTGCTATAGGCTGTGCATTCAATAACATTGAGACATTTGTGTGTGTGTGTGTGTTTGCTAGTATAGGCTGTGCATTGATCACAGTGAGCCATATTTGTGTGTGTGTGTGTGTGTGTGTGTGCTGGTATACGCAGTGCATTGAATCCCAGTGAGCCAAGTGTGTTTTGTGTGTGTGGGTGTGTCTCTGTGTGCTGGTATAGGCTGTGCTTTGAGTCACAGTGAGCCATGTGTGCTCTTATAGGCTGTGTATTGAGTCACAGTGAGCATTTTTGTGTGTATGTCTGTTTGTGAGAGTGTTCAGATATAGGTTGTGCATTGATATTGATTTACAGTGAGCTGTGTGTGTGCCTGTGTGCTGGTATGTGGTCTGAGTTGAGGCATAGTGAGCCGTGTATATGCGTGTATGTGTGTGTGTGCTGGTATGGGCTGGGCATTGAGTCACATTGAGCCAAGTGTGTGTGTGTGTGTGTGTGTGTGTGTGCTGTTATAGGCTGTGCATTATGTCACAGTGAGCCATGTGTATGTGTGTGTGTGATATTATAGGCTGTGCCTTGAGTCCCAATAAGCCATGCGTCTGATTGTGTGTGTGTGTATGTTAGTATGGTTTGTGCATTGACTCACACTGAGCCGTGTGTGCATGTGTCTGTGTGTGTCTGTGTCCTGATATAGGCAGTACATTGAGTCAAATTGACCCGACAGTGTGTGTGTGTGTGTGTGTGTGTGTGTGTGAGTGCCGGTATAGGCTATGCACTGAATCACAGTGAGATGTGTCTGTGTGTGTGTGTATGTGTTTTTTATGTGCTGGTATAGGCTGTGCATTGAGTCACAGTTAAGTTTCTTGTGTGTACTTGTGTGTGGGTGTGCTCTGGCAAAGGCTGTGCATGCAATCACAGTGAGCCATGTGTGTGTCTGTGTGCTGGTATAGGGTGTGCATTGAGGCACAGTTAGACATCCGTTTGTGTGTTTGAGCTTGTATAAGCTGTGCATTCAGTCACAGTGAGCCATTTGTATTCATGTGAATGTTTGTTTGTGGGCTGTTATAGGCTGTGCTTTGAGTCACAGTGAGCCGTGTATGTGTGTGTGTGTGTGCTGGTGTAGGGTGTTCATTGAATCACAGTGAGCCATGTGTAAGTGTGTGTGTGTGTTTGTGTGTGTGATGGTATAGTCTGTGTATTCAACAACAGTGATCCATTTATGTGTGTGTGCGTGTGTGTGCTGGTATCGGCTGTGCATTGAATCAGAGTAAGTCATGCCTGTGTGTGTGTCTCTGTGTGGGTGTGCTGGTATGGGCTGTGAATTGAATCCCAGTGAGGTGCGTGTGTGTGTGTGTGTGCTGGTATTGGCTGTGCTTTGAGTCAAAGTGAGAGATGTGTGTGTGTGTGCGCTGGTATAGACTGTGCATTTTGTCACATTGTTCCGTGTGTATGTGTGTCTGTGCTGCTATAGGCTGTGCATTGAGTCACGTTGATGAATGTGTGCATTTGCTCCTAGATCCTTGAATTTAATAACAGTGGGCCATTTATGTGTGTGTGCATGTGTGTGCTAGTATTGGATGTGCATTGATCAGAGTGAGCCCTGTTTGTGTGTGTGTTTGTGTGTGTTGGTATAGGCTGTGAACGGAGTGCCACTGAGCCGTGTGTTTTTTTGTGTGTGGGTGTGGTCTGTATGCTGCAATAGGCCGTGCATTGAGTCACAGTGAGCTTTCTTGTGTGTATGTGTGGGTGAGTGTGTTCTGGTAATGGCTGTGCATGCAATCACAGTGAGCCGTGTGTGTGTCTGTGTGCTGTTATAGGCTGTGCCTGGAGTCACAATGAGCCATGCGTCTGTGTGTGTGCGTGTGCTGGTATGGTTTGTGCATTGACTCACTGTGAGTCGTGTGTGTGTGTTTCTGAGTGTGACTATGTGCTGGTATAGGCTGTACTTTGAGTCAAATTGATCCGTGTGTGTGGGTGTGTTTCTGTGTCTGTTGTTACAGGCTCTGCATTGAGTCACAGGGAAATGTGTGTGTGTGTGTGCTTGTATAGGTTGTGCATTGTGTCAGAGTAAGCCGTGCCTGAGTGTGTGTTTGTGTGTGTGTACTGTTATATGATCTGCATATTGTCATAGTGAGCCGTGTATGTGTGTGTGTGTGTGTGCAGGTATAGACTGTGCATTGAGTCACAGTGAGAGATGCGTGTGTTTGTGCATGTGTGTGTTCTGGTATAGACTGTGTTTGAGTCACTGTGAGTCTTATGTGGGTATGTCTGTGTGTGTCTCTGTGCTGCTATAGGCTGTTCATTGAGTCACATTGATGAGTGAGTGTGTGTGCATGTGTGTGCTGCTAGAGCCTTGCATTCAATAAGAGTGGGTCATTTCTGTGTGTGTGCATGCGTGTGCTGGTATAGGCTGTGCATTGATCACATTGAGCCTTGTTTGTGTGTGTGTGTGGGCTGGTATATGCTGGGCATTGAGTCCCATTGAGACGTGTGTGTTTTTGTGTGTGTGTGCTGTTATAGGCTGTGCATTGAGTCACAGTGAGGCGTGTGTGTGCGTGTCTATGTGTGTGTGTGCTGGAATGAGCTGTACATTGAGTACCAGTGAGGTCCATGTGTGTGTGTGTGCTGGTGTGGGCTGTGCATTGGGTCACAGTGAGAGGTTTGTGTGTGTGTGTGTGCTGCTATCAGCTGTGCATTGAGTCACAAGGAGTGTGTGTGTGTATGTGTGCTGGTATATGCTGTGAACTGAGTGACATTGTGGTGTGTGTATGTGTGTGTGTATGCTGTATAGTCTAAGCATTGAGTCACTGTGATGTGTGTGTTTGCGCTGGTATAGGCTGGGCCTTGAGTTACAGTGAGCCGTGTTTGTGCGTGCCTGTGAGTGTGTGTGTGTGTGTGTGTGCTGTTATAGGCTGTGCATTCAATAACATTGAGACATTTGTGTGTGTGTGTATGTTTGCTAGTATCGGCTGCGCATTGATCACAGTGAGCCATATATGTTTGTGTGTGTGTGTGTGTGCTGGTATACGCAGTGCATTGAATCCCAGTGAGCCAAGTGTGTTTTGTGTGTGTGGGTGTGTCTCTGTGTGCTGCTATAGGCTGTGTATTGTGTCACAGTGAGCCGTGTGTGTGTATGTGTGTGTGATATTATAGGCTGTGTCTTGAGTCCCAATAAGCCATGTGTCTGATTGTGTGTGTGTGTATGTTAGTATGGTTTGTGCATTGACTCACACTGAGCCATGTGTGCATGTGTAAGTGTGTGTCTGTGTCCTGATATAGGCAGTACATTGAGTCAAATTGACCCGACAGTGTGTGTGTGTGTGTGTGTGTGCCGGTATAGGCTATGCACTGAATCACAGTGAGATGTGTGTGTGTGTGTGTGTGTGTGTGTTTTATGTGCTGGTATAGGCTGTGCATTGAGTCACAGTGAAGTTTCTTGTGTGTATGTGTGTATGGGTGTACTCTGGCAGTATGGACAGTGCAATGTGTCACAGGGAGCCATGTGTGTGTGCTGGTAGAGACTGTGCATTGTGTCACAGTGAGCCTTCTTTGTGTGTGCAAGTATAGTCTGAGCATTGAGTCACAGTGCGGTGTGTGTGTGTGTGATGGTATGGACAGTGCATTCAGTCACCCTGAGCCATGCATGTGTGTGTGTGTGTGTGTGTGTGTGTGCTGTTATAGGCTGAGCACTGAGTGACAGTTATCTTTGTGTGTGTGTGGTGATATGAGCATTGCATTGAGTCACAGTGAGGGTTATGTTTGTGTGTGTATCCTGGTATAGGCTGTGCACTGAGGTACACTGAGCCATCAGTGTGTATGTGTATTTGTATGTTTGCAGGTATGGATGGTGCATTTAGTCACAGTGAGCTGAGTGTGTCCGTGTGTGCTGGTATAGGCTGCACATTGAGTCACAAGTGGTGTGTGTGTCTGTGTGTGCTGGTATATGCTGACCATTGAGTCACATTGAGGTGTGTGTGTGTGTGCAGGGATGGATAGTGCATTTAGCCACAGGGAGCTGAGGGTTTGTGTGTGTTTGCTGCTATAGTCTGTGTATAGAGTCACAGTGAGCTGTGTGTGTGTGTGCTGGTACAGGCTGCGCATTGACTCACAGTTGTGTGTGTGTGTGTGCTGGTGCAGGCTCTGCATTGAATCACAGTGAGGTGTGTGTGTGTGTGTGTGTGTGTGTGTGTTGGTATAGACTCTTCATTGAGTCACAGTGAGCCATGCGTGTGTGATGGCATAGGCTGTGCATTGAGTTACAGTGACCCGTGTGTCTGTGTGCAGGTATAGTCTGAGCATTGAGTCACACTGAGGTGTGTGTGTGTGTGTATGTGCAGGTATACATGGTGCATTGAGTTACACTGAGCCATGTGTGTGTGTGTATGTGTGTGTGTGTATGTGCTGGTATAGACTGTGTATTGAATCACAGTCTGTGTGTGTGTGTGCTGGTATAGACTGTGCATTGAGTCACAGCTATGTGTGTGTGAGTGTGTGCATCTGTGTGTTGTTATAGGCTTGGCCCTAAATCACAGTGAGCCATCTGTGTGTGTTTGTATGTGTGTGTGTGTGCAGGTATGGATGGTACATTGAGTCACAGTGAGCCATCTGTGTGTGTGCGTGTGAAGGTATAGGCTGTGCATTTAATCATCGTGACATGTGTGTGTGCTGGTATATATCCTGCATTGAGTCACAGTGAGGGTTATGTCTGTCTGTGTGTGTGCTGCTGTAGGCTGAGCATTGAGTCACAGTTAGGTGTGTATGTGTGTTCTAATATAGGCTGTGCACTGAGGCACACTGAGCCATCAGTGTGTGTGTGTGTGTGTGTGTGTGTGCAGGTATGGATGGTGCATTTAGTCACAGTGAGCCGAGTGTGTCTGTGTGTGCTGGTATAGGCTGTGCATTAAGTCACAGTGAGTTGTGTGTGTGTGTGTGTGTGCTGGTATATGCTGCGCATTGAGTGTCTGTGACATGGGTGTATGTGTGTGTGCCACTATCGACTCTGGATTGAGTTACAGTGAGGTGTGTGTGTGTGTGTGTATGCTGTATAGGCTGTGCAGAGTCACAGTCTGCCATGTGTGTGTCTGTATGTGTGTGTGCTACTAGCATAGGCTGTGCATTGAGTCATAGTCAGGGATGTTTGTGTTTGTGTATGTGTGTGTGTGCTGGCATAGACTGTGCATTGAGTCACAGTCAACCGTGTGTGTGTGTGTGCACATGCTGGTATAGGCTGTGCATTGAGTCACAGCTGTGAGTGTGTGTGGGTGTGCTGGTATAGACTGTGCACTGTGTCACTGATCTGTGTGTGTATGACGGAAAAAACTGTGCATTGTCTCACAGTGAGCTGTTCATGTGTGTGTGTGTGTGTGTGTCTGTCTGTCTGCTTTTAGAGCCTGGGCATTGAGTCACAGTGAGCCATACGTTTTTGAGTGCATGCGAGTGTGCTTGTATAGGCTGTGCATTGAATCACAGTGAACCATGTTTGTGAGTGCAGGTATAGACTGTGCATTGAGTCACAGCTGTGCGTGTGTGTGTATGTGTTTGTGCTGCTTCGGGCTGAGTATTGAGTGACAGTTAGGTGTGTGTGTGTGTTGACATAGGCTATGGACTGAGTCACATTGAGCCATCTGTGTGTGTGTGTTTCTGTGTGCAGGTATGGACAGTGCACTGAGTCACAGGGAGCCATGTGTGTGGGGGTGTGTGCTGGTATAGGTTGAACAGTGAGTCAGTTATGTGTGTGTGAGTGTGGTGGTATCGGCTTTGCACTGAGTCAGAGTGAGGTTTGGGTGTGTCTGGGTGTGTGTGCTGCTATAGGCTGAGCATTGAGTCACAGTTAGGTGTGTGTATGTGTTCTGGTATAGGCCGTGAACTTAGTCACATTGAGCCTTCTGTGTGTGTGTGTGTTTGTGTGTGTGTGTGCAGGTATAGGCTGGGCATTGAGCCACAGTGAGATGGGTGTGTGTGTATGAGTGTGTATGTTCTGGTATGGAAAATGCATTGAGTCACAGTGAGCTGTGTGTGTGCCTGTGTGTGTGTAGGCGTGCAACTAGAGTCTGTGCATTGAGTCACAATAATTCGTGTGTGTGTGTGCATGCGTGTGTGCTGGTATAGGCTGTGCATTGAGTCACAGTTACCCATGTGTGTTTGTGCTGGTATAGAGTGTGCACTGAGTCACAGCCATGCTTGTGTGTGTCTGTGGTGGAATAGACCCTGAATTGTGTCACAGTCAGGTGTGTTTGTGTGTGTCTGTGTGCTGGTATAGACTGTGCATTGAGTCACAGTCAGCCGTGTGTGTGTGCGTGTGTGTGTGCGCACTGGAATAGACTGTGCATTGACTCACAGTGATTTGTTCACATGTGTGTGTTTGTGTGGTGTGTCTACTGTTAGAGCCTATGAACTTAGTCACAGAGAGCCGTATGTGTTTGAGTGCATGCGAGTGTGCTGGTATAGGCTGTGCATTGAGTCACAGTGAACCGCGTTTGTGTGTGCAGGTATAGACTGTGCACTGAGTCACAATCAGCTGTGCGTGTGCCTGTATGTGTTTGTGTTGCAACAGGCTGAGTTTGAGTCACAGGTGTGTGTGTGTGTTGATCTAGGCTATGGACTGACTCACAATGAGCCGTCTGTGTGTGTGTGTTTGTGTTTGCAGGTATGGATGGTGCATTGAGTCACAGTTAGCTCTGTGTGTGTCTGTGTGTGTGTGTGTGTGTGTGTGTGCTGGCATAGGCTGTGGACTGAGTCACAGTAAGCCGTGTGTGTGTGTGCTGGTATAGTGTGAGCATTGAGTCACAATGAGGTGTGTGTGTGTGTGAGTATGTGCTGGTGCGGAGGATGCATTCAGTCACATGAGCCATGCGTGTGTGTGTGTGTATGTGCTAGTATAGGCTGTACATTGAGTAACAGTGAGGGGTGTGTGTGTCTGTGTGTGCTGGTGTAGGCTGACCATTGAGTCACACTGAGGTGTGTGTGTATGTGCGCATGCTAATATAGGCTTTGCATTGAATCACAGGTAACTGTGTGTGTGTGTGCATGTGCTAGTATAGGCTGTGCATTGTGTCACAGTGAGGGGTGTGTGTGTCTGTGTGTGTTGGTATAGACTGTGCATTGAATCAGAGTAAGCCATGTGTGTATGTGTGTTCTGGTGTAGGCTGTGCATTGAGTCTCAGTGAGCTGTTCATCTGTGTGTGTGTGTGTTGGTACAGGCTCTACACTGAGTCACATTGAGACGTGTTTGTGTGTGTGTGTGCTGATACAGGCTGCACATTAGGTCAGAGTGAGGTATCTGTTTGTGTGTGTACTGGTACAGGCTGTGCATTGATTCACAGTGAAGTGTGTGTGTGAGTGTGTGTGTGTGCAGATATAGCCTGGGAATTGAGTCACACTGAGCCATGAGTGTGTGTGTGTCCTGGTATAGGTTGTGCATTGACTCAGAGTGAAGGGTGTGTTTGTGTGTGTGTGCATGCTGCTAAAAGCTTTGCATTGAATCAGAGTGAGCACTGTGTGTGTGTCTGCTGGTACAGACTTGGCACTGAGTTACAGGGAACCATGTGTGTGTGTGCGCTTGTATAGAATGTGCATTGAATAACAGTGAGGTGCTCATGTGTGTGTGTGTTTGTGTGTGTGCTGGTTACAGCTGTGCACTGAGTCACACTGAGCAGTGTGTTTGTGTGTGTGTGTGCAGGTATGTGTTGGTATAAGGTGTGCATTGAGTCACAGCTGTGTGTGTGTGTGTGTGTATGTATGTTTCTGTGCTGGTACACGCTGTGCATTTAGTCACACTGATGTATGTGTGTGGGTGTGCTGGCATAGATAGTGCGTTGAGTCACAGAGCTGTGTGTGTGTGTCTGCACACTGGTATAGGCTGTGCATTGAGTCACAGTGAGGGTTGTGTGTGTCTGTGTGTGCTGCTATATGCTGACCATTGAGTCACAGTGAGGTGTGTGTGTGTGTGTGCTGGTATATGCTGTACATTGAATCACAAGTGTGTGTGTGTGTGTGTGTGTGTGTGTGTTGGTATAGACTCTTCATTCAGTCACAGTGAGCCGTGTGTGTGATGATATAGGCTGTGCGTTGAGTCACAGTGAGCCGTGTGTCTGTGTGCTGGTATAGTCTGAGCATTGAGTCGCACTGAGGTGTGTGTGTGTGTGTGTATGTGCTGGTATGGATGGTGCATTGAGTTACACTGAGCTGTGTGTGTCTGTATATGTGCTGCTATAGACTGTGCATTGAGTCACAGCTGTGTGTGTGTGAGTGTGTGTGTCTGTGTGCTGGTATAGGCTTTGCCCTGAATCACAGTGAGACATCTTTGTGTGTTTTTATGTGTGTGTGTGTGCAGGTATAGATGGTGCATTGAGTCACAGTGCTGTGTGTGTGTGTGTCTGCAAGCTGATATAGGCTTGCATTGAGTCACAGTGAGGTGTGTGTGTCTGTGTCTGCTGGAACAGGTTGCTCATTGAGTCACAGGTGTGTGTGTGTGTTGATATAGGCTATGGACTGAATCACATTGAGCCGTCTGTGTATGTGTGTTTGGGTTTGAGGTATGGAAGGTGCATTGAGTCACAGGGAGCCGTGTGTGTGTGTGTGTGTGTGTGTGTGTGTGTGTGTGTGTGTGTGCTGGCATGGGCTGTGCATTGAGTCACAGTTAGCTGTGTGTGTGTGAGTGTGTGTGTGTGCTGGCATAGGTTTTGGACAGTGAGCTGTGTGTGTGTGTGCTAGTATAGTGTGAGAATTGAATCACAATGAGGTGTGTGTGTGTGAGAGTATGTGCTGGTGTGGAGGATGCATTCAGTCCTACTGATCCGTGTGTGTGTGTGTGTGTGTATGTGCTAGTATAGGCTGTGCATAGAGTAAAAGTGAGGGTTATGTGTGTCTGTGTGTGCTGGTGTAGGCTGACCATTGAGTCACACTGAGGTGTTTGTGTGTGTGCGCATGCTGGTATAGGCTTTGCAATGAATCACAGGTAGCTGTGTGTGTGTGTCTGTGTGTGTGCTGGTATAGACTGTGGATTGAGTCACAGTAAGCCGTGTGTGTATGTGTGTTCTGGTATAGGCTGTGCATTGAGTTTCAGTGAGCTGTTCATCTGTGTGCGTGGGGGGGGTGGTACAGGCTGTACACTGAGTCAAATTGAGACGTGTGTGTGTGTGTGTGTGTGTGTTTGTGTGTGTTCTGATACAGGCTGCACATTGGGTCAGAGTCAGCTATGTTTGTGTGTGTGTGCTTCTATAGGCTGCACATTGAGTCAGTGAGCTGTGTGTGTGAGTGTGTGTGCTGATATAGACTGAGCATTAAGTCACAGTGAGGTAACTCTGTGTGTGTGTGCTGGTACAGGCTGTGCATTGAGTCACATTGAAGTGTGTGTGTGAGTGTGTGTATGGGCAGGTATAGGCTGGGAATTGAGTCACACTGAGCCACGTGTGTGTGTCTGTGTGCTGGTATAGGCTGTGCATTGAGCCACAGTCAGCCGTGTGTGTGCATGCTGTTAAAGGCTTTGCATTGAGTCACAGTGAGCAGTGTGTGTGTGTGTGTGTGTGCTGGTACAGACTTTGCACTGAGTTACAGGGAACCACGTGTGTGTGTGTGTGTGCTTGTATAGAATGTGCATTGAATAACAGTGAGGTGTTCATTGTGTGCGTGTGTGTATGTGTGTGCTGGTATAGTCTGTGTATTGAGTCACAATGAGCCATGTGTGTGTGTGCTGGTATAGGCGATTCATTGAGTCACAGTAAGCCATGTGTGAGTGCGTGTTTGTGTTTGTGTGTTTCTGGTATAGGCTGTGCATTGAGTCACAGTGAGCCCTGTGTCTGTGCGTGTGTGTGTGTGTGCTGCTATAGGCTGTGCATTGATTCATCATGAGTTGTGTATCTTTGTGTGTTTGCAGGATTAGGCTGTGCATTGAGCCACAGTGAGCCGTGTGTGTGTGTGTGTGTGTGTGTGTGTGCTGCAATAGGCTGTGCGTTGAGTTATATTAAGGTGTGTGTATGTGCTGGTATAGGGTGTGCGTTGATTCACAGTCACTCGTGTGTGTGTGTGTGTTCAGGTATGGAGGGTGCATTGAGTCACAGTCACCCATGTGTGTGGTATAGGCTCTGCAATGAGTCACCATGAGCTGTGAGTGTGTGTTTGTGTGTGTGTGTATTTGTATAGGCTGAGCATTGACTCACAGTGACGTCTGTGTGTGTGCTGGTATAGACTGTGCACTGAGTCACAGATGAGTGTGTGGGTGCAGGTATAGGCTGGGCATTGAGCCACAGTGAGTCGTGTGTGTGTGTGTGTGTAGGTGCTGGTATGGAAAGTGCATTGAGTCACACTGAGCCGTGTTTTTGTGTGTGTATGTGTGTGTTGGTATAGACTGTGCATTGAGTCACAGGTGTGTTTGTGTGTGTGTGTGAGTGCTGCTATAGACTGTACATTGAGTCACAGTCAGCCGTGTGTGTGTGTATGCACTGGTATAGGCTGAGTTTGAGTAAGAGTGCAGTGTGTGTGTGTGTGCATGTGCTGGTATAACCTAGGCATTGAGTCACAATGAGCTGTGTGTGTGTGTTGGTATAGACTTTACACTTAGTCACAGGGAGCCGTGTGTGCTGGTGTACACTGTGCTTTGGGTCCCAGTAAGCTGTTCTTGTGTGTGTGTGTGTGTGTGTGCTGGTTTAGGCTGTGCATTGAGTCACACTGAGGTGTGTGTTTGGGTGTGCTGTTATAGATAGTGCATTGAGTCACAATGTCGTGTGTGTGTGTGTGTGTCTGCACACTGGTATAAGCTGTGTATTGAGTCACAGTGAGAGGTGTGTTTGTGTGTGCTGCTATAGGCTGACCATTGAGTCACAGAGAGGGGTGTGTGCGTGCTGGTATATGCAGCACATTGAGTCACAGGTATGTGTGGGTGTGTGTGTGCTGGTACAGGCTGCACATTGAGTCACAGGTGTGTGTGTGTGTGTGTCCTGGTGCAGGCTATGCATTGAGTCACAGTGAGGTGAGTGTGTGTGCTTGTGCTGGTATGGACAGTGCATTGAGTTAAACTGAGCAGTGTATGTGTGTATGTGTATGTGCTGGCATAGACTGTGTATTGAATCACAGTCAGGTGTGTGTGTGTGTGTGCTGGTATAGACTGTGCAAAGAGTCACAGTCATGTGTGTGTGTCTGTGTGTCTGTATGCTGTTATAGGCTTTGCACTGAATCACAGTGAGCCATCTGTGTGTGTTTGTATGTGTGTGCAGGTATGGACGGTGCATTGAATCACAGTGAGCAGTGTCTGTGTGTGTGTGTGTGTGTGTGTGTGCACGGGTGCTAATTTAGGCTGTGCATTGGGTCGCAGTGAGCTGTGTGTGTGTGTTTGTGCTGATATAAACTGTGCACTGAGTCACACTGAGCCATGTGTGTGTGTGTGTTTGACCTAGTGTAGGCTGTGCATTGAGCCAGAGTAGCTGTGTGTGTCTCTGTGCTGGTATAGGCTATCCATTGAGTCACAGTGAGATGTGTTTGTTTGTGTGTGCTGGTATAGACTGTGCATTGGGTCACAGCCATGCGTATGAGTATGTGTGTGCTGGTATAGACCCTGAATTGAATCACAGTCAGGTGTGTTTGTGTGTGTCTGTGTGCTGGTATAGACTGTGCATGGAGTCACAGTGAGCCATGTGTGTGTGTCTGTGCACGATGGTATAGGCAGAGCATTGAGCCACAGTGGGGTGTGTGTGTGTGTGTGTGTGTGTGTGCCTGTTTAGGCTGTGCATGGAGTCACAGATGTGTGTGTGTGTGTGTATGTGCTGGTATGGAAAGTGCATTGAGTCACCCTGAGCCATAAGTGTGTGTGTGTGTGTTGGTATAGAATGTGCATTGAGTCACTGGTGTGTTTGTGTGTGTGTGTGTGTGCTGGTGTAGAATGTACATTGAGTCACAGTCAGCCATGTGTGTGTGTGTGTGCACACTGGTATAGGGTGACTTTGAGCCAGAGTGAGCTGTGTGTGTGTGTGTGCATGTGCTGATATAAGCTTTGCATTGAGTCACAATGAGCTTGTGTGTGTGTGTGTGAGTGTGTGTGTGCTGGTATAGGCTCTGCACTGAGTCACATTCACCTGTGTGTGTCTGTGTGTGTGTGTGTGCACACTGGTATAGGCTGTTCATTCAGTCACAGTTAGGGGTGTTTGTGTATGTGTGTGCTGGTATAGGGTGAACATTGAGCCACAGTGAGGTGTGTGTGCATGTGTGTGTGTTCCGTTAGCGTCTGTGCATTGAGTCACAGTGATTCATGTGTGTGTGTGTACATGCGTGTATGCTGGTATAGGCTGTGCATTGAGTCACAGCCATGCGTGTTTGTGTGTGTGCTGGTATAGACCCTGAATTGAGTCACAGTCAGGTGTGTTTGTGTGTGTCTGTGTGCAGGTATAGTCTGTGCATTGAGTCACAGTCAGCTGTGTGTGTGTGTGTGTGTGTGCACAATGGTATACACTGTGCATTGAATCACAATGAGGTGTGTGTGTGTGTGTGAGTGCTGGTATAGCCTGAGGACTGAGTCACATTGAGCCGTGTGTGTGTTTGTGCAGATATGGATGGTGCATTGAGTCACAGTCAGTCGTGTGTGTGTGTGTGCACACTGGTTTAGGCTGTGCATTCACTCACCATTATGGGTGTGTGTGTCTCTGTGTGCTGCTATAGGCTGATCAGTGAGCCACAGTGAGGTGTGTGTGTGTGTCTGAGTGCCGTAAAAGCCTGTGTGCCATTAAAGTCTGTGCATTGAGTCACAGTGATTCATGTGTGTGTGTGCATGCGTGTGTGCTGGTATAGGCTGTGCATTCTGTCACAGTGACCCGCCTGTGTTTGTGCTAGTATAGACTGTGCATTGTATCACAGCCAGAAATGCGTGTGCGTGTGTGTGTGTGCTGGTATAGACCCTGCATTGACTCACAGTGAGCCGTGTGTGTGTGTGCTGGTATAGTCTGAGCATTGAGTCACAATGAGGTGCGGTTGTGTATGTGCTGCTTATAGACTGTGCATTGAGTCACAGTCAGCTGTGTTTTGTGGTTCTGTGTGCTGGTACAGACTGCATTGAGTCACAATCAGCCATGTGTGTGTGTGCATGTGTGCATGCTGCTATAGACTCTGCATTGAGTCACAGTGAGTCATGTGTGTGTGCTGGCAGAAGCTGTGCATTGAGTCATAGTGAGCTGTGTGGGGGTGCGCAGGTATAGCCTGAGCATTGAGTCACAGTGAGTTGCATGTGTGTGTGTGTATGTGTTACTTATAGACTGTGCATGGAGTCACAGTCAGGTGTGTTTGTGTGTGTGTGTGTTGGTATAGGCTGTGCACTGACTCACCATGAGCAGTGTTTGTTTGTGTGGGCTGGTATAGGCTGTGCATTGAGTCACACTGAGCCATGCGTGTTTGTGTGTGTGTGCTGGTATAGGCTGAGCATTGAGTCACACTGAGGGATGTGTGTGTGTGTGTGTGCTGGTATAGACTGTGCAATGAGTCACAGTTGTGTTTTTGTGAGTGTGTGTGTCTGTGTGCTGTTACAGGCTTTGCACTGAATCACAGTGAGCCATCTGTGTGTGTTTGTATGTGTGTGCAGGTATGGATGGTTCATTGAATCACAGTGAGCAGTGTGTGTGTGTGTGCACGAGTGCTAAATTAGGCTGTGCATTGGGTCACAGTGAACCATGTGTGTGTGTTTCTGTGATATAGACTGTGCACTGAGTCACACTGAGCCGTGTGTGTGTGTGTGTGTGTGTGTTTGATCTGGTGTAGTCTGTGCATTGAGTCACAGTAGCTGTGTGCGTGTCTGTGCTGGTATACGCTATCCATTGAGTCACAGTGAGATGTGTGTGTTTGTGTGTGTCGGTATAGGCTGAGCATTGAGTCACAGTGAGGTGTGTGTGTGTGTGCTGGAATAGGCTGTGCATTGGGTCACACTGAGGTGTGTGTGTGGGTGTGCTGGTATAGATAGTGCATTGAGTCAAAGTGCTGTGTGTGTGTGTTTCTGCACGCTGGTATAGGCTGTGTATTCAGTCACAGTGTGGGTTGTGTGTGTCTGTGTGTGCTGCTAATGGCTGACCATTGAGTCACAGTGAGGGGTGTGTGTGTGTGTGCTAGTATATGCTGCACATTGAGTCACAGGTATGTGTGGGTGTGTGTGTGCTGGTACAGGCTGCGCATTGAGTTACAGGTGTGTGTGTGTGTGTGTGTGTGCTGGTGCAGGGTGCGCATTGAGTCACAGTGAGGTGGGTGTGTGTGCTTGTGCTGGTATGGACGGTGCATTGAGGTAAACTGAGCAGTGTATGTGTGTGTGTGTATGTGCTGGTATAGACTGTGTATTGAGTCACAATCAGGTGTGTGTGTGTCTGCTGGTTTGGACTGCATTGAGTCACAGTCGTATGTGTGTGAGTGTGTGTGTCTGTGTGCTGTTACAGGTTTGCGCTCAATCACAGTGAGCCGTCTGTGTGTTTGTATGTGTGTGCAGGTATGGAGGGTGCACTGAATCACAGTGAGCAGTGTTTGTTTGTGTGTGTGCACGGGTGCTAATTTAGGCTACTCCTTGAGTCACTGTGAGCCATGTGTGTGTTTGTTTGTGCTGGTATAGACTGTGCACTGAGTCACACTGAGCCATATGTGTGTGCGTGTGTTTGTCCTGCTGTAGGCTGTGCATTGAGTCACAGTAGCTGTTTGTGTGTCTGTGCTG
Organism: Balaenoptera physalus; assembly: GCF_965194825.1. Taxonomy (NCBI): domain Eukaryota; kingdom Metazoa; phylum Chordata; class Mammalia; order Artiodactyla; family Balaenopteridae; genus Balaenoptera; species Balaenoptera physalus. The sequence goes on along the minus strand of NC_138904.1, from coordinate 9,831,438 downwards.
GTATAGGCTGAGCATTGAGTCACAGTTAGGTGTGTGTCTGCGTGTGTGTGTGTGTGTATGTGTTGTGGTATAGGCTCTGCAATGAGTCACCGTGACCTGTGAGTGTGTGTTTTTGTGTGTGTGTTTGCTGGTATAGGCTGAGCATTGAGTCACAGTGAGGCCTGTGTGTGTGCTGGTATAGGCTATGCATTGAGTCACAGATGTGTGTATGTGTGTGTGTGTGTGTGTGCAGGTATTGACTGGGCATTGAGCCACAGTGAGACGTGTGCGTGTGTTTGTGTTTGTGTCTGTGTATGTGCTGGTATGGAAAGAGCATTGAGTCACACTGAGCCGTGTCTGTGTGTGTGTGTGTGTGTGTGCTGGTATAGACCCTGCATTGAGTCACAGTGAGCCGTGTGTGTGTGTGCTGGTATAGTCTGAGCATTGAGTCACAGTGAGGTGCGTGTGTGTATGTGCTGCTTATAGACTGTGCCTTGAGTCACAGTCAGCTGTGTTTTGTGTTTCTGTGTGCTGGTATAGACTGCACTGAGTCACAATCAGCCGTGTGTGTGTGTGTGTGTGCATGCAGGTATAGAGTGTGCATTGAGTCACAGTGGGGGGGTGTGTGTGTGTGCATGTGTGTGTGCTGGTAGAGACTCTGCATTGAGTCACAGTGAGCCAGGTGTGTGTGCTGGCATAAGCTGCTCATTCAGTCATAGTGAGCCGTGTGGGAGTGTTGAGGTATAGCCTGAGCATTGAGTCACAGTGAGTTGCATGTGTGTGTGTGTGTGTGTGCGACTTATAGACTGTGCATGGAATCACAGTCAGGTGTGTTTGTGTGCGTGTGTGTTGGTATAGGCTGTGCACTGAGTCACAGTGAGCTGTGTATGTGTGGGCTGGTATATGCTGTGCATTGAGTCACACTGAGCCATGCATGTGTGTGTGTGTGTGTGTGTGTTGGTATAGGCTGAGCATTGAGTCACAGGTTTGTGTGTGTGTGTGCACATATAAACTTTGTATTGAGCCACAATGAGCTGAGTGTGTGTATGTGTGTATGTGCTGGTATGGATAATGCATTGAGTCACACTGAGCTGGACCTGTGTGTGTGTGTATGTGCTGGTATAGACTCTGCATTGTGTCAGAGTCAGGTGTGTGTGCATGCGTGTGTGTGTGTGCATGTATAGTTTGTGCATTTATTCACAGTAACATATGCGTGTGTGTGTGTGTGTGTGTGTGTGCTGGTATAGACTGAGCATTGAGTCAAAGTGAGCTATGTGTGTGTGCTGGTATAGGCAGTGCATTGAGTCACAGTGAGGTTTGTGTGTGAGTGTGTGTTCAGGTATCGGATGTGAAAAGAGTCACAGTGAGTCATGTATTTGTGTGTGTTTGTGCTGCTATTGGCTGTGCATTGAGTGATAGGTGTGTGTGTGTGTGTATGTGCTGGTATAGGCTGCACATTGAGTCACAATGAGGTGTGTGTGTGTGTGAGTGTGTGCTTGATTAGAATGTTCATGGAGTCACAGTTAGCCATGTGTGTGTGTGTGTGTGTTTGTGTGTCCTGGTATAGAATCTGTAGTGAGTGACAGTGAGCCATGTGTGTGTGCTGGCATAGGCTGTGCATTGTGTTGGAGTGAGCTGTTCTTGTGTGTGTGTGTGTGTGCTGGTATAAGCTCTGCACTGAGTCACAGTCACCCATGTGTGTGTGTACAGGCCATGCATTGAGTCACACTGATGTGTGGGTGTGTGCAGGGGTGCTGGTATAGATAGTGCATTGAGTCACAGTGCCGTGTGTGTGTATCTGCACGCTGGTATAGGGTGTGTATTGAGTCACAGTGAGGGGAGTGTGTGTGTGTGCTGGTATACGTTGTTCATTGAGTCACAGGTATATGTGCGTGTGTGTGTGCTGGTGCAGGCTGTGCATTGAGTCACAGTGAGGTGTGTGTGTGTGTATGTGCTGGTATAGACTCTGTATTGAGTCACAGTCAGTTGTGTGTGTGTGTGTGCTGGTATAGGCTTTGCACTGAATCAGAGTGAGCCGTCTGTGTGTGTTTGTATGTGTGTGCAAGTAAGGATGGTGCATTGAATCACAGTGAACAGTGTGTGTGTGTGTGTGTGTGTGTGCACGGGTGCTAATTTAGGCTATGCTTTGAGTCACAGTGAGCCATGTCTGTGTGTTTCTGCTGGTATAGACTTTGCACGGAGTCACATTGAGCCATGTATGTGTGCGTGTGTTTGTCCTGGTGTAGGCTGTGCATTGAGTCACAGTAGCTGTTTGTGTGTCTGTGCTGGTATAGGCTATGCATTGAGTCACAGTGAGCTGTGTGTGTTTGTGTGCGCTGGTATAGGCTGAGCACTGAGTCACAGTGAGGTGTGTGTCTGTGTATGTGTGTGTGTGTATGTGTTGTGGTATAGGCTCTGCAATGAGTCTCCATGAGCTGTGAGTGTGTGTTTGAGTGTGTGTGTGTGCTGGTATAGGCTGAGCATTGACTCACAGTGAGGCATGTCTGTGTGCTGGTATTGGCTGTGCATTGAGTTACAGATGTGTGTGTGTGTATGTGTGTGCAGGTATTGACTGGGCATTGAGCCACAGTGAGATGTGTGCGTGTGTGTGTGTGTGAGTGTGTGCTGGTATAGACTGTGCATGGAGTCACAGGTGTTTGTGTGTGTGTGTGTGTGTGTGTGCTGGGATAGACTGTACATTGAGTCACAGTCAGTCATGTGTGTGTATGTGTGTGTGTGTGCACTGGTATAGGCTGACTTTGAGTCAGAATGAGGTGTATGTGCTTGTGCACCTGCTGGTATATGCTTTGCATTGAGTCACAATGAGCTATGGGGGTGTGTGTGTGTGTGTGTTTTGGTATAGATTTTACCCTGAGTCACAGGGAGCCGTGTGTGTGCTGGTATGGACTGTGCATGAAGTCTCAGTGCGCTTTTCTTGTGTGTGTGTGTCTGTGTGTGTGTGTGTGCTGGTATAGGCTGTGCACTGAGTCAAAGTCACTCATGTGTATGCGTGTGTGTGTGTGTGCAGGTTTGGAGGGTACATTGAGTCACAGTCACCTGTGTGTGTGTGTGTGTGTGTGTGTGCCTGTGGGTATAGGCTGTGCATTCAGTCACATTTAGGGGTGTTTGAGTATGTGTGTGCTGGTATAGGCTGAGCATTGAGCCTCAGTGAGGTGCGTGTGTGTGTGTGTGCCGTTTGATTCTGTGCATTGAGTCACAGTGATTCATGTGTGGGTCTGTGTGCATGCCTGTGTGCTGGTATAGGCTGTGCACTGAGTCACAGTAACCTGCGTGTGTTTGTGCTGGTATAGACTGTGCATTGAGTCACAGCCATGCGTGTGAGTGTGTGTGTGCTGGTATAGACCCTGAATTGAGTCACAGTCAGGTGTGTTTGTGTGTGTCTGTGTGCTGGTATACACTGTGCATTGAGTCACAGTGAGCCGTGTGTGTGTGTGTGTGTGTGTGTGTGTGTGTGTATGATGGTATAGACTGTGCATTGTGTCACAGTGAGGTGTGTCTGTGTGAGTGCTGGTATAGGCTGTGGGCTAAGTCACATTAGGCCGTGTGTGTGTGTGGGTGTGCAGGTATGGGGGGTTCATTGAGTCACAGTCAGCGATGTTTGTTTGTTTGTGTGTGTGTGTGCTGGTATAGACCCTGCATTGAGTCACAGTGAGCTGTGTGTGTGTGCTGCCATAAGATATGCATTGAGTCACAGTTAGCCGTGTGTGTGTGTGCTGGTATAGTCTGAGCATTGAGTTACAGTGAGGTGCGTGTGTGTACGTGCTGCTTATAGACTGTGCATTGAATCACAGTCAGGTGTGTTTTGTTGTTCTGTGTACTGGTATAGACTGAATTGAGTCAGTCAGCCGAGTGTGTGTGTGTGTGTGTGTGTGCATGTGTGTGTGCAGGTATAGACTATGCATTGAGTCACAGTGAGCCATGTGTGTGTGCTGGCATAAGCTGTGCATTGAGTCATAGTGAGCCATTTGGGGGTGCGCAGGTATAGCCTGAGCATTGAGTCGCAGTGAGTTGCTTGTGTGTGTGGGAATGTGCTGCTTATAGACTTTGCATTGAGTCAGAGTCAGGTGTGTTTGTGTGTGTGTTTGCTGGTGTAGGCTGTGCACTGAGTCACAGTTAGCTGTGTTTGTTTGTGTGTGCTGGTATAGACTGAGCATGGAGTCAAAGTTAGGTGTGCGTGTGTGTGTGTGTGTGCTGGTATAAACTGTGCACTGAGTCACTGATCTGTTTGTGTGTGTGTGATGGAATAGAGTTTGCATTGTCTCACAGTGAGCTGTTCATTTGTGTGTGTGTGTGTGTGTGTGTGTGTCTGCTGTTAGAGCCTGTGCATTGAGTCAAAGAGAGCCATATGTGTTTGAGTGTCCGCGAGTGTGCTGGTACAGGCTGTGCATTGAGTCACAGTCAACCGTGTTTGTGTGTGCAGGTATAGACAGTGCATTGAGTCACAGTCAACTGTGCGTGTGTGAGTATATGTGCTGCTACAGGCTGAGTACTGAGACACAGGTGTGTGTGTGTGTTGATATAGGCTATGGACTGAGCCACATTGAGCCGTCTGTGTGTGTGTGTGTTTCTGTTTGAAGGTATGGACGGTTCATTGAGTCTCAGGGAGCCATGTGTGTGTGTGTGTGTGTCTGTGTTGGTATAGGCTATGTAGTCACAGTGAGCTGTTTATTTTGTGTGTGCTGGTATAGGCTGAGCATTTAGTCACAGTGAGGTGTGTGTCTGCGTATGTGTGTGCGTGTGTATGTGTTCTGGTATAGGCTCTGCATTGAGTCCCCTTGAGCTGTGTGTGTGTGTTTGTGTATGTGAGTGTGCTGGTATAGGCTGAGAATTGAGTCACAGTGAGGTGTGTGTGTGTGCCAGTATAGGCTGTGAATTGAGTCACAGATGTGTGTGTGTGTGTGTGTGTGCAGTTATAGATTGGGCATTGAGCCACAGTGAAACGTGTGTGTGTGTGTGTGTGTCTGCTGGGATAGACTGTACATTGAGTCACAGTCAGCCGTGTGTGTGTGTGTGCACAATGGTATAGACTGTACATTGAGTCACAGTGAGGTGTGTGCATGTGAGTGCTGGTATACGCTGTGGACTGGGTCACATTGACCCGTGTGTGTGTGTGTGTGTGTGTGTGAGTGTGCAGGTATGTACAGGGCATTGAATCACAGTCAGTGATTTGTGTTTGTGTGTGTGTGTTTGTGCTGGTATAGACTCTGCATTGAGTCACAGTGAGCCATGTGTGTGTGCTGCCATAAACTCTGCATTGAGTCACAGAGAGCCGTGTGTGTGTGCTGGTATAGTCTGAACATTCAGTCACAGTGAGGTGCGGGGGTGTATGTGCTGCTTATAGGGTGTGCATTGAGTCACAGTCAGGTGTGTTTTGTGGTTCTGTGTGCTGGTATAGACTGCATTGAGTCACAGTCAGTTGTGTGTGTGTGTGTGTGTGTGTGTGCATGCAGGTATAGATGGTGCATTGAGTCACAGTGGTGTGTGTGCATGTTTGTGTGCAGGTAGAGAATCTGCATTGAGTCACAGTGAGCCATGTGTGTGTGCTGGCATAAGCTGTGCATTGATTCATAGGTAGCCGTGTGGGAGTGCGCAGGTATAGCCTGAGCATTGAGTCACAGTGAGTTGCTTGTGTGTGTGTGTATGTGCTGCTTATAGACTGTGTGTTGAGTCACAGTCAGGTGTGTTTGTGTGTGTGTGTGTTGGTGTAAGCTGTGCACTGAGTCACAGTTAGCTGTGTTTGTTTGTGTGTGCTGGTATAGGCTGAGCATGGAGTCACAGTGAGGTGTGCGTATGTGTGTGTGTGTGCTGGTATAGACTGTGCCTTGACTCACAGTGAGCTGTTCATTTGTGTGTGTGTGTCTGCTGTTAGAGCCTGTGCATTGAGTCACAGAGAGCCATATGTGTTTGAGTGCATGCGAGTGTGCTGGTATAGGCTGTGCATTGAGTCACAGTGGACCGCGTTTGTGTGTGCAGGTATAGACTCTGAATTGAGTCACAGTCAACTGTGCGTGTTTGAGTATATGTGCTGCTACAGGCTGAGTACTGAGACACAGGTGTGTGTGTCTGTTGATATAGGCTATGGACTTAGTCACATTGAGCCGTCTGTGTGTGTGTGTTTGTATTTGCAGGTATGGACGGTGCATTGAGTCACAGGGAGCGGTGTGTGTGTGTGTGTCTGTCCTAGTATAGGCTATGCATTGAGTCACAGTGAGCTGATTTTTTTGTGCATGCTGGTATAGGCTGAGCATTTACTCACCGTGAGGTGTGTGTCTGTGTATGTGTATGTGTGTATGTGTTCTGGTATAGGCTCTGGTATGAGTCCCCTTGAGCTGTATGCGTGTGTTTGTGTGTGTGTGTTGGTATAGGCTGAGAATTGCGTCACAGTGAGGTGTGTGTGTGTGCCAGTATAGGCTGTGCATTGAGTCACAGATGTGTATGTGTGTGTGCAGGTATAGGCTGCGCATTGAGCCACAGTGAGAAGTGTGTGTGTGTGTGTGTGTATGTGCTGTTATGCAAAGTGCATTGAGTCACAGTGAGCCGTGTGTCTGTGTGCTGGTATAGTCTGAGCATTGAGTCACACTGAGGTGTGTGTGTGTGTGTGTGTGTATGTACTGGTATGGATGGTGCATTGAGTTACACTGAACCGTGTGAGTGTGTATATGTGCTGGTATAGACTGTGTATTGAGTTACAGTCTGTGTGTGTGTGTTGGTATAGACTGTGCATTGCAACACAGCTGTGTGTGTGAGTGTCTGTGTCTCTGTGCTGTTAAAGGTTTTGCCCTAAATCACAGTGAGCCGTCTGTGTGTGTTTTTATGTGTGTGTGTATCACGTATGGATGGTGCATTGAGTCACAGTGAGCTGTGTTTGTGTATGTGTGTGCTGGTACAGGCTGTGCATTTTGTCACAGTGAGTTGTGTGTGTCTGCATGTGTGCTGGTATACATAGTGCATTGAGTCACAATGCCATGTGGGTGTGTGTGTCAGCAGGCTGGTATAGGTTGTGTAATGAGTCACAGTGAGGGTTGTGTGTCTGTGTGTGCTGCTATAGGCTGACCATTGAGTCACAGTGAGGTGTGTTTGTGTGTGTGCTGGTATATGCTGCGCATTGAGTCACAGGTATGTGTGGGTGTGTGTGTGTGGAACAGGCTGCGTGTTGAGTCACAGGTGTGTATGTGTGTGCTGGTGCAGGCTGTGCATTGAGTCACAGTGAGGTGTGTGTGTGTTTGGATGTGCCAGTAAGGACGGTGTATTGAGTTGCACTGAGCCGTGTATGTGTGTATGTGTATGTGCTGGTATAGACAGTGTATTGAGTCACAGTCAGTTGTGTGTGTGTGTGTGTGCTGGTGTAGACTGCATTGAGTCACAACCATGTGTGTGTGAGTTTGTGTGTCTGTGTGCTGTTATAGGCTTTGCACAGAATCACAGTGAGCCGTCTGGGTGTGTTTGTATGTGTGTGCAGGTATGGACGGTGCATTGAATCACAGTGAGCAGTTTGTGTGTGTGTGTGTGTGCACGGGTGCTAATTTAGGCTGTGCCTTGAGTCACAGTGAGCCATGTGTGTGTGTGTTTTTGCTGGTATAGACTGTGCAGTGAGTCACAGTAGCTGTGTGTATGTCTGTGCTGGTATAGGCTATGCATTGAGTCACAGTGAGCTGTGTGTGTTTGTGTGTGCTGGTATAAGCTTAGCATTGAGTCACAGTGAGGTGTGTGTCTGCATATGTGTGTGTGTGTATGAGTTATGGTATAGGCTCTGCAATGAGTCACCGTGAGCTGTAAGTGTGTGTGTGTTTGTGTGTGTGTATGTGCTAGTATGGAAAGAGAATTGAGTCACACTGAGCCGTGTGTGTGGGTGTGTGTGCATGTTTGTGTGCTGGTATAGACTGTGTATTGAGTCACCGTTGTTTTTGTGTGTGTGTTTGTGTATCCTGGGATAGACAGTACCTTGAGTCACAGTCAGCCGTACGTGTGTGTGTCTGTGTATGTGTGCAGGGGTATAGGCTGACTTTGAGTCAGAATGAGGTGTGTGTGTGTGTGTGCGCATGTGTTGGTACATCCTTTGCCTTGAGTCACAATGAGCTCTGTGTGTGTGTGTGTTGGTATAGACTTTGCTCTGAGTGACCGGGAGCCGTGTGTGTGTGCTGGTAAGACTGTGCATTGAGTCCCAGTGAGCTTTTCTTGTGTGTGTGTGTGTTTGTGTGTGTGTGTGTGCTGGTATAGGCTGTGCACTGAGTCACAGTCACTCGTGTGTATGCGTGTGTGTGTGTGTGTGCAGGTTTGGAGGGTACATTGAGTCACAGTCACCGTGTGTGTGTGTGTGTGTGTGTGTGCGTGCATGTATGTGGGTATAGGCTGTGCATTCAGTCACATTAAGGGGTGTTTGAGTATGTGTGTGCTGGTATAGGCTGAGCATTGAGCCACAGTTTGGTGCGTGTGTGTTTGTGTGCCATTTGATTCTGTGCATTGAGTCACAGTGATTCATGTGTGGGTCTGTGTGCATGCCTGTGTGCTGGTATAGGCTGTGCATTGAGTCACAGTAACCTGCGTGTGTTTGTGCTGGTATAGACTGCGCATTGAGTCACAGCCATGCGTGTGAGTGTGTGTGTGCTGGTATAGACCCTGAATTGAGTCACAGTCAGGTGTGTTTGTGTGTGTCTGTGTGCTGGTATAGACTGTGCATTGAGTCACAGTGAGCCGTGTGTGTGTGTGTGTGTGTGTTTATGATGGTATAGACTGTGCATTGTGTCACAGTGAGGTGTGTTTGTGTTAGTGCTGGTATAGGATGTGGACTAAGTCACATTAGGCCGTATGTGTGTGTGGGTGTGCATGTATGGACGGTTCATTGAGTCACAGTCAGCGATGTGTGTTTGTTTGTGTGTGTGTGTGCTGGTATAGACCCTGCATTGAGTCACAGTGAGCTGTGTGTGTGTGCTGCCATAAGATATGCATTGAGTCACAGTTATCCGTGTGTGTGTGAGCTGGTATAGTCTGAGCATTCCGTTACAGTGAGGTGCGTGTGTGTATGTGCTGCTTATAGACTGTGCATTGAGTCACAGTCAGGTGTGTTTTGTTGTTCTGTGTACTGGTATAGACTGCATTGAGTCAGTCAGCCGTGTGTGTGTGTGTGTGTGTGCATGTGTGTGTGCAGGTATAGACTATGCATTGCGTCACAGTGAACCATGTGTGTGTGATGGCATAAGCTGTGCATTGAGTTATAGTGAGCCATTTGGGGGTGCGCAGGTATAGCCTGAGCATTGAGTCGCAGTGAGTTGCTTGTGTGTGTGTGTATGTGCTGCTTATAGACTGTGCATTGAGTCAGAGTCAGGTGTGTTTGTGTGTGTGTTTGCTGGTGGAGGCTGTGCACTGAGTCACAGTTAGCTGTGTTTGTTTGTGTGTGCTAGTATAGGCTGAGCATGGAGTCAAAGTTAGGTGTGCGTGTGTGTGTGTGTGCTGGTATAAACTGTGCACTGAGTCACTGATCTGTTTGTGTGTGTGTGATGGAATAGAGTGTGCATTGTCTCACAGTGAGCTGTTCATTTGTGTGTGTGTGTGTGTGTGTGTGTGTGTGCTGTTAGAGCCTGTGCATTGAGTCATAGAGAGCCATATGTGTTTGAGTGTACACGAGTGTGCTGGTACAGGCTGTGCATTGAGTCACAGTCAACCGTGTTTGTGTGTGCAGGTACAGACTGTGCATTGAGTCACAGTCAACTGTGCATGTGTGAGTATATGTGCTGAGTACTGAGACACAGGTGTGTGTGTGTGTTGATATAGGCTATGGACTGAGCCACATTGAGCCGTCTGTGTGTGTGTGTTTTTGTTTGCAGGTATGGACGTTTCATTGAGTCTCAGGGAGCCATGTGTGTGTGTGTGTGTGTGTCTGTGCTCTATAGGCTATGTATTCACAGTGAGCTGTTTATTTTGTGTGTGCTGGTATAGGCTGAGCATTTAGTCACAATGAGGTGTGTGTCTGCGTATGTGTGTGCATGTGTATGTGTTCTGGTATAGGCTCTGCATTGAGTCCCCTTGAGCTGTGTGTGTGTGTTTGTGTATGTGAGTGTGCTGGTATAGGCTGAGAATTGAGTCACAGTGAGGTGTGTGTGTGTGCCAGTATAGGCTGTGCATTGAGTCACAGATGTGTGTGTGTGTGTGTGTGTGTGTGCAGGTATAGGCTGGGCATTGAGCCACAGTGAAACATGTGTGTGTGTGTGTGTGTGTCTGCTGTGATAGACTGTACATTGAGTCACAGTCAGCCGTGTGTGTATGTGTGTGCACAATGGTATAGACTGTACATTGAGTCACAGTGAGGTGTGTGCGTTTGAGTGCTGGTATAGGCTGTGGACTGGGTCACATTGAGCCGTGTGTGTGTGTGTGTGTGTGTGTGTGTGTGTGCAGGTATGTACAGGGCATTGAATCACAGTCAGTGATGTATGTGTGTGTGTGTGTGTGTGTGTTTGTGCTGGTATAGACCCTTCATTGAGTCACAGTGAGCCATGTGTGTATGCTGCCATAAACTGTGCATTGAGTCACAGAGAGCCGTGTGTGTGTTCTGGTATAGTCTGAACATTCAGTCACAGTGAGGTGCGGGGGTGTATGTGCTGCTTATAGAATGTGCATTGAGTCACAGTAAGTTGTGTTTTGTGGTTCTGTGTGCTGGTATAGACTGCATTGAGTCACAGTCAGCCGTGTGTGTGTGTGTGTGTGTGTGTGCACGCAGGCATAGATGGTGCATTGAGTCACAGTGGTGTGTGTGCATGTTTGTGTGCAGGTAGAGACTCTGCATTGAGTCACAGTGAGCCATGTGTGTGTGTGTGTGTGTATGTTTGTGTGTCCTGGTATAGAATTTGTAGTGAGTGACAGTGAGCCATGTGTGTGTGCAGGCATAGGCTGTGCATTGAGTTGCAGTGAGCTGTTCTTGTGTGTGTGTGTGTGTGTGTGTGTGTGTGTGTGTGTGTGCTGGTATAAGCTCTGCACTGAGTCACAGTCACCCATGTGTGTGTGTACAGGCCATGAATTGAGTCACAATGATGTGTGGGTGTGTGCAGGTGTGCTGGTATAGATACTGCGTTGAGTCACAGTGCCGTGTGTGTGTGTATCTGCACGCTGGTATAGGGTTTGTATTGAGTCACAGTGAGTGGAATGTGTGTGTGTGCTGGTATACGTTGTGCATTGAGTCACAGGTATATGTGTGTGTGTGTGTGCTGGTGCAGGCTGTGCATTGAGTCAGAGTGAGGTGTGTGTGTGTGTGTATGTGCTGGTATAGACTCTGTATTGAGTCACAGTCAGTTGTGTGTGTGTGTGTGCTGGTATAGGCTTTGCACTGAATCAGAGTGAGCCATCTGTGTGTGTTTGTATGTGTGTGCAAGTAAGGATGGTGCATTGAATCACAGTGAACAGTGTGTGTGTGTGTGTGTGTGTGCACGGGTGCTAATTTAGGCTATGCTTTGAGTCACAGTGAGCCATGTCTGTGTGTTTCTGCTGGTATAGACTGTGCACGGAGTCACATTGAGCCATGTATGAGTGCGTGTGTTTGTCCTGGTGTAGGCTGTGCATTGAGTCACAGTAGCTGTTTGTGTGTCTGTGCTGGTATAGGCTATGCATTGAGTCACAGTGAGCTGTGTGTGTTTGTGTGCGCTGGTATAAGCTGAGCATTGAGTCACATTGAGGTGTGTGTCTGTGTATGTGTGTGTGTGTATGTGTTGTGGTATAGGCTCTGCAATGAGTCTCCATGAGCTGTGAGTGTGTGTTTGAGTGTGTGTGTGTGCTGGTATAGGCTGAGCATTGAGTCACAGTGAGGCATGTCTGTGTGCCGGTATAGGCTGTGCATTGAGCTACAGATGTGTGTGTGTGTGTGTGTGTGCAGGTATTGACTGGGCATTGAGCCACAGTGAGATGTGTGCATGTGTGTGTGTGAGTGTGTGCTGGTATAGACTGTGCATGGAGTCACAGTCAGTCATGTCTGTGTATGTGTGTGTGTGTGCAATGGTATAGGCTAACTTTGAGTCAGAATGAGGTGTATGTGTGTGTGCATCTGCTGGTATATGGTTTGCATTGAGTCACAATGAGCTATGGGTGTGTGTGTGTGTGTGTGTGTTTTGGTATAGATTTTACCCTGAGTCACAGGGAGCCGTGTGTGTGCTGGTATAGTCTGTGCATGAAGTCTCAGTGAGCTTTTCTTGTGTGTGTGTGTGTGTGTGTGTGTGTGTGTGTGTGTTGCTATAGGCTGTGCACTGAGTCACAGTCACTCGTGTGTGTGTGTGTTTGTGTGCAGGTATGGAGGATGCATTGAGTCACAGTCACCCATGTGTGTGTGTGTGCACACTGGTATAGGCTGTGCATTCAGTCACAGTTAGGAGTGTTTGTGTATGTGTGTGCTGGTATAGGCTGAGCACTGAGCCACAGTGAGGTGCGAGTGTTTGTGTGTGTGTGTGCCGTTAGAATCTGTGCATTGAGTCACAGTGATTCATGTGTGTGTGTGTGCATGCGTGTGTGTTGGTATAGGCTGTGCATTGAGTCACAGTAAACCGTGTGTGTTTGTGCTGGTATAGACTGTGCATTGAGTCACAGCCATGTGTGTGACTGTGTGTGTGCTGGTATAGACCCTGAATTGAGTCACAGTCAGGTGTGTTTGTGTGTGTCTGTGTGCTGGTATAGACTGTGCATGGAGTCACAGTGTGCCGTGTATGTGTGTGTGCATGATGGTATAGACTGTGCATTGAGTCATAGTGAGGTGTGTGTGTGTGAGTGTTGGTATAGGCTGCGGACGGAGTCAAATTGACCTGTGTGTGTGTGTGTGTGTGCAGGTATGGTTGGTGCATTGAGTCACACTCAGCGATGTGTGTGTGTGTGTGTGTGTGTGTGTGTGTGCTGGTATAGACCCGGCATTGAGTCACAGTGAACCGTGTGTGTGTGTGCTGGTATATTCTGAGCATTGAGTCACAGTCAGGTGTGTTTTGTGGTTCTGTGTGCTGGTATAGACTGCATTGAATCACAGTCAACCTTGTGTGTGTGTGTACACAGGTATAGAGTGTGCATTAAGTCACAGTGGGGTGTGTGTGTGTGTGTGCTTGTATAGAAGGTTCATGGAGTCAGTGTTTAGCTGTATTTGTGTGTGTGTGTGTGTGTGTTTGTGTGTCCTGGTATAGAATCTGCATTGAGTGACAGTGAACCACGTGTGTGTGCTTGCATAGGCTGCGCATTGAGTCGCAGTGAGCTTTTCTTGTGTGTGTGTGTGTGTGCTGGTACAGACTGTGCACTAAGTCACAGTCACCCGTGTGTGTGTGTACAGGCTGTGCATTGAGTCACACTGAGGTGTGTGTGTGGGTGTACTGCTATAGACAGTGCATTGAGTCACAGTGCCGTGTGTGTGTGTGTCCGCACGCTGGTATAGGCTGTGTTTTGAGTCACAGTGAGGGCTGTGTGTGTCTGTGTGTGCTGCTATAGGCTGACCATTAAGTCACTGTGATGGGGGTGTGTGTGTGTGCTGGTACAGGCTGGGCATTGAGTCACAGGTGTGTGTGTGTGTGTGCTGGTGCAGGCTGTGCATTGATGCACAGTAAGGTGTGTTTGTGTGTGTCAGTATAGACTCTCCATTGAGTCACAGTGAGCCATGTGTGTGATGGCATAGGCTGTGCATTGAGTCACAGTGAGCCGTGTGTCTGTGTGCTGGTATAGTCTGGGCATTGAGTCACACTGAGGTGTGTGTGTGTGTGTATGTGCTGGTATGGATGGTGCATTAAGTTACTCTGAGCCGTGTGTGTGTGTGTATGTGCTGCTATAGACTGTGCATTGAGTCACAGCTGTGTGTGTGTGAGTGTGTGTGTCTGTGTGCTGTTATAGGCTTTGCCCTGAATCACAGTGAGGAGACGTCTTTGTGTGTTTTTATGTGTGTGTGTGCAGTTATGGATGGTGCATTGAGTCACAGTTTGCCGTGTGTGTGTATGTGTGTGCTGGTACAGGCTATGCATTGAGTCACACTGAGGTGTGTGTATGTGCATGTGTGCTGGTATAGATAGCGCATTGAGTCACAGTGCCGTGTGTGTGTGTGTGTCTGTAAGCTGGTATGGGCTGTGTATTGAGTCACAGTGAGGGGTGTGTGTGTCTGTGTGTGCTACTATAGGCTGACCATTGAGTCACAGTGATGTGTGTGTGTGTGTGTGCTGGAATAGGCTGCTCATTGAGTCACAGTGAGGTGTGTGTGTGTTTGTATGTGCTGGTATGGACAGTACATTGAGTTGCACTGAGCCGTGTATAGACTGTGTGTTGACTCACAGTCAGGTGTCTGTGTGTGTGTGTGCTGGTATAGACTGTGCAATGAGTCACAGTTGTGTGTGTGTGAGTGTGTGTGTCTGTGTGCTGTTATAGGCTTTGCACTGAGTCACAGTGAGCCTTCTGTGTGTGTTTGTATGTGTGTGCAGTTATGGATGGTTCATTGAATCACAATGAGCAGTGTGTGTGTCTGTGTGCTGGTATAGACCCTGAATTGTGTCACAGTCAGGTGTGTTTGCATGTATCTGTGAGCAGGTATAGTCAGTGCATTAAGTCACAATCAGCCGTGTGTGTGTGTTTGTGCACAATGGTATAGACTGTGCATTGAGTCACAGTGAGGTGTGTGTGTGTGTGTGTGAGTGCTGGTATAGCCTGAAAACTGAGTCACATTGAGCCTTGTGTGTGTGTGTTTATGTGTCCTGGTATTGAATCTGCATTGAGTCACAGTGAGCCATGTGTGTGTGCTGGCATAGGCTGTGCATTGAGTCACAGTGAGCCGTGTGTGTGTGGGGGGATGTGGGTGCTGGTATAGGTTGTGCATTCAGTCACAGTGAGGTGTCTGTGTGTGCGTGTGTGTCCGTGCTGGTATAGCCTGTGCATTGAGTCACTTTGATGTGGGTGTGTGTGTGTGTGCTGCTATAGACTCTACATTGAGTTACAGTGAGGTGCGTGTGTGTGTGTGTATGTGCTGGTATGGAAAGTGCATTGAGTCACACTGAGCCGTGTTTTTGTGTGTGTATGTGTGTGTTGGTATAGACTGTGCATTGAGTCACAGGTGTGTTTGTGTGTGTGTGTGAGTGCTGCTATAGACTGTACAGTGAGTCACAGTCAGCCGTGTGTGTGTGTGTGCACTGGTATAGGCTGAGTTTGAGTAAGAGTGAGGTGTGTGTGTGTGTGTGTGTGTGCATGTGCTGGTATAACCTAGGCATTGAGTCACAATGAGCTGTGTGTGTGTGTTGGTATAGACCTTACACTTAGTCACAGAGAGCCACGTGTGCTGGAGAAGACTGTGCATTGGGTCCCAGTAAGCTGTTCTTGTGTGTGTGTGTGTGTGTGTGTGTGTGTGTGTGTGTGTGTGTGCTGGTTTAGGCTGTGCATTGAGTCACACTGAGGTGTGTGTGTGGGCGTGATGTTATAGATAGTGCATTGAGTCACAATGTCGTGTGTGTGTGTGTGTGTCTGCACACTGGTATAAGCTGTGTATTGACTCACAGTGAGAGGTGTGTTTCTGTGTGCTGCTATAGGCTGACCATTGAGTCACAGTGAGGGGTGTGTGCGTGCTGGTATATGCTGCACATTGTGTCACAGGTATGTGTGGGTGTGTGTTTGCTGGTACAGGCTGCGCATTGAGTCACAGGTGTGTGTGTGTGTGTGTCCTGGTGCAGGCTATGCATTGAGTCACAGTGAGGTGGGTGTGTGTGCTTGTGCTGGTATGGACAGTGTATTGAGTTAAACTGAGCAGTGTATGTGTGTATGTGTATGTGCTGGCATAGACTGTGTATTGAATCACAGTCAGGTGTGTGTGTGTGTGTGTGTGCTGGTATAGACTGTGCAAAGAGTCACAGTCATGTGTGTGTATCTGTGTGTCTGTATGCTGTTATAGGCTTTGCACTGAATCACAGTGAGCCATCTGTGTGTGTTTGTATGTGTGTGCAGGTATGGACGGTGCATTGAATCACAGTGAGCAGTGTGTGTGTGTGTGTGTGTGTGTGTGTGTGCACGGGTGCTAATTTAGGCTGCGCATTGGGTCGCAGTGAGCTGTGTGTGTGTATTTGTGCTGATATAAACTGTGCACTGAGTCACACTGAGCCGTGTGTGTGTGTGTTTGACCTGGTGTAGGCTGTGCATTGAGCCACAGTAGCTGTGTTTGTCTCTGTGCTGGTATAGGCTATCCATTGAGTCACAGTGAGATGTGTGTGTTTGTGTGTGCTGGTATAGACTGTGCATTGAGTCACAGCCATGCGTGTGAGTACGTGTGTGCTGGTATAGACCCTGAATTGAGCCACAGTCAGGTGTGTGTGTGTGTGTGTGTGTGTGCTGGTATAGACTGTGCAATGAGTCACAGTTGTGTGTGTGTGAGTGTGTGTGTCTGTGTGCTGTTATAGGCTTTGCACTGAGTCACAGTGAGCCTTCTGTGTGTGTTTGTATGTGTGTGCAGATATGGATGGTTCATTGAATCACAGTGAGCAGTGTGTGTGTCTGTGTGCTGGTATAGGTGATTCATTGAGTCACAGTGAGCCATGTGTGAGTGCGTGTTTGTGTTTGTGTGTGTTCTGGTATAGGCTGTGTATCAAGTCACAGTGAGCCCTGTATCTGTGCGTGTGTGTGTGTGCTGGTATAGGCTGTGCATTGAGTTATATTAGGGTGTGTGTATGTGCTGGTTTAGGGTGTGCATTGAGTCACAGCTTTGTGTGTGTCTGTGTGTGTGTATGTATGTGTGTGTACTGTTACAGGCTTTGCATTGAGTCACACTGAGGTGTGTGTGCGAGTGTGCTTGTATAGATAGTGCATTGAGGCACAGTGCCATGTGTGTGTGTCTGCACGCTGGTATAGGCTGTGCATTGAGTCACAGTGAGGGGTGTGTGTGTCTGTGTGTGCTGCTATATGCTGACCATTGAATCACAGTGAGGTGTGTGTGCGTGTGTGCTGGTATAGGCTGTGCATTGAGTCATAGGTGTGTGTGTGTGTGTGTGCGGTTGCAGTCTGCACATTGAATCACAGTGAGGTGAGTGTGTGTGTTGGTATAGACTCTTCATTGAGTCACAGTGAGCCATATGTGTTAGAAGGCATAGGCTGTGCATTGAGTCACAGTGAATCGTGTGTCTGTGTGCTGGTATAGTCTGAGCATGGAGTCACACTGAGGTGTGTGTGTGTGTGTATGTACTGGTATGGATGGTGCATTGAGTTACACTGAACCGTGTGAGTGTGTATATGTGCTGGTGTAGACTGTGTATTGAGTTATAGTCTGTGTGTGTGTGCTGGTATAGACTGTGCATTGCAACACAGCTGTGTGTGTGAGTGTCTGTGTCTCTGTGCTGTTAAAGGTTTTGCCCTAAATCACAGTGAGCCGTCTGTGTGTGTTTTTATGTGTGTGTGTGTCACGTATGGATGGTGCATTGAGTCACAGTGAGCCGTGTGTGTGTATGTGTGTGCTGGTACAGGCTGTGCATTGTGTCACAGTGAGGTGTGTGTGTGTGCATGTGTGCTGGTATACATAGTGCATTGAGTCAAAATGCCATGTGGGTGTGTGTGTCAGCACGCTGGTATAAGTTGTGTAATGAGTCACAGTGAGGTTTGTGTGTCTGTGTGTGCTGCTATAGGCAGACCATAGAGTCACAGTGAGCTGTGTGTGTGTGTGTGTGTGCTGGTATATGCTGCGCATTGAGTCACAGGTATGTGTGGGTGTGTGGGTGTGGTACAGGCTGCGTGTTGTGTCACAGGTGTGTGTGTGTGTGCTGGTGCAGGCTGTGCATTGAGTCACAGTGAGGTGTGTGTGTGTTTCTATGTGCCAGTAACGACAGTGCATTGAGTTACACTGAGCCATGTATGTGTGTATGTGTATGTGCTGGTATAGACTGTGTATTGAGTCACAGTCAGTTGTGTGTGTGTGTGCTGGTATAGACTGCATTGAGTCACAACCATGTGTGTGTGAGTGTGTGTGTCTGTGTGCTGTTATAGGCTTTGCACTGAATTACAGTAAGCCGTCTGTGTGTGTTTGTATGTGTGTGCAGGTATGGACGGTGCATTGAATCACAGTGAGCAGTGTGTGTGTGTGTTTGTGTGTGTGTGTGTGTGCACGCATGCTAATTTAGGCTGTGCCTTGAGTCACAGTGAGCCATGTGTGTGTGTGTTTGTGCTGGTATAGACTGTGCAGTGAGTCACAGTAGGTGTGTGTGTCTGTGCTCGTATAGGCTGAGCATTGAGTCACAGTGAGGTGTGTGTCTGCGTATTTGTGTGTGTGTATGTGTTGTGGTATAGGCTCTGCAATGAGTCACCGTGAGCTGTGAGTGTGTGTTTCTGTGTGTGTGTGTGCTGGTATAGGCTGAGCATTGAGTCACAGTGAGGCCTGTGTGTGTGCCGGTATAGGCTATGCATTGAGTCACAGAGGTGTGAATGTGTGTGTGTGTGTTTGCAGGTATTGACCGGGCATTGAGCCACAGTGAGACGTGTGCGTGTGTTTGTGTTTGTGTGTGTGTATCTGCTGCTATGGAAAGAGCATTGAATCACACTGAGCCGTGTCTGTGTGTTTGTGTGTGTGTGTGCTGGTATAGACCCTGCATTGAGTCACAATGAGCCGTGTGTGTGTGTGCTGCTATAGTCTGAGCATTGAGTCACAGTGAGGTGCGTGTGTGTATGTGCTGTTTATAGAGTGTGCATTGAGTCACAGTCAGCTGTGTTTTGTGTTTCTGTGTGCTGGTATAGACTGCACTGAGTCACAATCAGCTGTGTGTGTGTGTGTGTGTGTGTATGCAGATATAGACTGTGCATTGAGTCACAGTGGGGTGTGTGTGTGTGTGTGCATCTGTGTGTGTTGGTAGGGACTCTGCATTGAGTCACAGTGAGCCATGTGTGTCTGCTGGCATAAGCTGCTCATTGACTCATAGTGAGCCGTTTGGGAGTGCTCAGGTATAGCCTGAGCATTGAGTCACAGTGAGTTGCATGTGTGTGTGTGTGTGTGTGTGCGACTTATAGACTGTGCATGGAATCACAGTCAGGTGTGTTTGTGTGCGTGTGTGCTGGTATAGGGTGTGAACTGAGTCACAGTGAGCTGTGTTTGTTTGTGTGGTCTGGTATATGCTGTGCATTGAGTCACACTGAGCCATGCATATGTGTGTGTGTGTGTGTGTGTGTTGGTATAAGCTGAGCATTGAGTCACAGGTTTGTGTGTGTGTGTGCACATATAAACTTTGTGTTGAGCCACAATGAGCCGAGTGTGTGTATGTGTGTATGTGCTGGTATGGATAATGCATTGAGTCACACTGAGCTGGACCTGTGTGTGTGTGTATGTGCTGGTATAGACTCTGCATTGTGTCAGAGTCAGGTGTGTGTGCATGCGTGTGTGTGTGTGCTGGTAGAGTTTGTGCAATTATTCACAGTAACATATGTGTGCATGTGTGTGTGTGTGTGTGTGTGTGTGCTGGTATAGACTGAGCATTGAGTCAAAGTGAGCTATGTGTGTGTGCTGGTATAGGCAGTGCATTGAGTCACAGTGAGGTTTGTGTGTGAGTGTGTGTTCAGGTATCGGATGTGAAAAGAGTCACAGTGAGTCATGTATTTGTGTGTGTTTGTGCTGCTATTGGCTGTGCATTGAGTGATAGGGGTGTGTGTGTGTGTATGTGCTGGGATAGGCTGCACATTGAGTCACAGTGAGGTGTGTGTGTATGAGTGTGTGCTTGTATAGAATGTTCATGGAGTCACCGTTCGCCTTGTGTGTGTGTGTGTGTGTGTTTGTGTGTCCTTGTATAGAATCTGTAGTGAGTGACAGTGAGCCATGTGTGTGTGCTGGCATAGGCTGTGCATTGAGTTGCAGTGAGCTGTTCTTGTGTGTGTGTGTGTGTGTGCTGGTATAAGCTCTGCACTGAGTCACAGTCACCCGTGTGTGTGTGTACATGCCATGCATTGAGTCACACTGATGTGTGGGTGTGTGCAGGTGTGCTGGTATAGATAGTGCATTGAGTCACAGTGCCGTGTGTGTGTGTATCTGCACGCTGGTATAGGGTGTGTATTGAGTCACAGTGAGGGGAGTGTGTGTGTGTGTTGGTATACGTTGTGCATTGAGTCACAGGTATATGTGTGTGTGTGTGTGCTGGTGCAGGCTGTGCATTGAGTCACAGGGAGGTGTGTGTGTGTGTATGTGCTGGTATAGACTCTGTATTGAGTCACAGTCAGTTGTGTGTGTGTGTGTGCTGGTATAGACTTTGCACTGAATCAGAGTGAGTCGTCTGTGTGTGTTTGTATGTGTGTGCAAGTAAGGATGGTGCATTGAATCACAGTGAACAGTGTGTGTGTGTGTGTGTGTGTGTGTGTGTGTGTGCACGGGTGCTAATTTAGGCTATGCTTTGAGTCACAGTGAGCCATGTCTGTGTGTTTCTGCTGGTATAGACTGTGCACGGAGTCACATTGAGCCATGTATGTGTGCGTGTGTTTGTCTTGGTGTAGGCTGTGCATTGAGTCACAGTAGCTGTTTGTGTGTCTGTGCTGGTATAGGCTATGCATTGAGTCACAGTGAGCTGTGTGTGTTTGTGTGCCCTGGTATAGGCTGAGCAGTGAGTCACAGTGAGGTGTGTGTCTGTGTATGTGTGTGTTTGTATGTGTTGTGGTATAGGCTCTGCAATGAGTCTCCATGAGCTGTGAGTGTGTGTTTGAGTGTGTGTGTGTGCTGGTATAGGCTGAGCATTGAGTCACAGTGAGGCATGTCTGTGTGCCGGTATAGGCTGTGCATTGAGTTACAGATGTGTGTGTGTGTGTGTGCATGTATTGACTGGGCATTGAGCCACATTGAGATGTGTGCATGTGTGTGTGTGTGTGAGTGTGTGCTGGTATAGACTGTGCATTGAGTCACAGGTGTTTGTGTGTGTGTGTGTGTGTGTGCTGGAATAGACTGTACATTGAGTCTCAGTCAGTCATGTGTGTGTATGTGTGTGTGTGTGCAGTGGTATAGGTTGACTTTGAGTCAGAATGAGGTGAATGTGTGTGTGCATCTGCTGGTATATGCTTTGCATTGAATCACAATGAGCTATGGGTGTGTGTGTCTGTGTGTGTGCTGGTATAGATTTTACCCTGAGTCACAGGGAGCCGTGTGTGTGCTGGTATAGACTGTGCATTAAGTCTCAGTGAGCTTTTCTTGAGTGTCTGTGGGTGTGTGTGTGTGTGTACTGGTATAGGCTGTGAACTGACTCACAGTCACTCGTGTGTGTGTGTGTGTGTGCAGGTATGGAGGATGCATTGAGTCACAGTCACCTGTGTGTGTGTTTGTGCACGCTGGTATAGGCTGTGCTTTCGGTCACAGTTAGGAGTTTTTGTGTATGTGTGAGCTGGTATAGGCTGAGCATTGAGCCACAGTGAGGTGCGTGTGTTTGTGTGTGTTTGCCGTTAGAATCTGTGCATTGAGTCACAGTGATTCATGTGTGTGTGTGTGCATGTTTGTGTGCTGGTATAGGCTGTGCATTGAGTCACAGTAACCCGTGTGTGTTTGTGCTGGTATAGACTGTGCATTGAGTCACAGCCATGTGTGTGACTGTGTGTGTGCTGGTATAGACCCTGAATTGAGTCACAGTCAGGTGTGCTTGTGTGTGTCTGTTTGCTGGTATAGACTGTGCATGGAGTCACAGTGTGCCGTGTGTGTGTGTGTGCATGATGGTATAGACTGTGCATTGAGTCACAGTGAGGTGTGTGTGTGTGAGTGCTGGTATAGGCTGTGGACTGAGTCACATTGACCTGTGTGTGTGTGTTTGTGTGCAGGTACGGGTGGTGCATTGAGTCACAGTCAGCGATGTGTGTGTGTGTGTGTGTGTGTGTGTGTGTGTGTGTGCTGGTATAGACCCTGCATTGAGTCACAGTAAACCGTGTGTGTGTGTGCTGGTATATTCTGAGCATTGAGTCACAGTCAGGTGCATGTGTGTATGTGTTGCTTATAGACTGTGCATTGAGTCACAGTCAGGTGTGTTTTGTGGTTCTGTGTGCTGGTATAGACTGCATTGAATCACAGTCAGCCGTGTGTGTGTGTGTACACAGGTATAGACTGTGCATTAAGTCACAATGGGGTGTGTGTGTGTGTGTGTGCTTGTATAGAATGTTCATGGAGTCAGTGTTTAGCCATGTTTGTGTGTGTGTGTGTGTGTTTGTGTGTCTTGGTGTAGAATCTGCATTGAGTGACAGTGAGCCATGTGTGTGTGCTTGCATAGGCTGCACATTGAGTCGTAGTGAGCTGTTCTTGTGTGTGTGTGTGTGTGTGTGCTGGTATAGACTGTGCACTGAGTCACAGTCACCCGTGTGTGTATGTACAGGCTGTGCATTGAGTCACACTGAGGTGTGTGTGCGGGTGTGCTGGTATAGATAGTGCATTGAGTCACAGTGCCATGTGAGTTTGTGTGTCTGCACGCTGGTATAGGCTGTGTATTGAGTCACAGTGAGGGGTGTGTGTGTCTGTGTGTGCTGCAATAGGCTGACCGTTAAGTCACAGTGATGGGGGTGTGTGTGTGTCCTGGTACCGGCTGGGCATTGAGTCACAGGTGTGTGTGTGTGTGTGCTGGTGCAGGCTGTGCATTGATGCAGAGTAAGGTGTGTGTGTGTGTGTCAGTATAGACTCTTCATTGAGTCACAGTGAGCCGTGTGTGTGATGGCATAGGCTGTGCATTGAGTCACAGTGAGCCGTGTGTCTGTGTGCTGGTATAGTCTGAGCATTGAGTCACACTGAGGTGTGTGTGTGTGTGTGAGTATGTGCTGGTATGGATGGTGCATTAGTTACTCTGAGCCGTGTGTGTGTGTGTATGTGCTGCTATAGACTGTGCATTGAATCACAGCTGTGTGTGTGTGAGTGTGTGTATCTGTGTGCTGTTATAGGCTTTGCCCTGAATCACAGTGAGACGTCTTTGTGTGTTTTTATGTGTGTGTGTGCAGTTATGGACGGTGCATTGAGTCACAGTTTGCCGTGTGTGTGTATGTGTGTGCTGGTACAGGCTATGCATTGAGTCACACTGAGGTGTGTGTATGTGCATGTGTGCTGGTATAGATAGTGCATTGAGTCACCGTGCCGTGTGTGTGTGTGTGTCTGTAAGCTGGTATAGGCTGTGTATTGAGTCACAGTGAGGGGTGTGTGTGTCTGTGTGTGCTACTATAGGCTGACCATTGAGTCACAGTGATGTGTGTGTGTGTGTGCTGGTATAGGCTGCTCATTGAGTCACAGTGAGGTGTGTGTGTGTTTGTATGTGCTGGGATGGACGGTACATTGAGTTGCACTGAGCCGTGTATAGACTGTTTGTTGAGTCACAGTCAGGTGTGTGTGTGTGTGTGTGCTGGTGTAGATTGTGCAATGAGTCACAGTTGTGTGTGTGTGAGTGTGTGTGTCTGTGTGCTGTTATAGGCTTTGCACTGAGTCACAGTGAGCCTTCTGTGTGTGTTTGTATGTGTGTGCAGATATGGATGGTTCATTGAATCACAGTGAGCAGTGTGTGTGTCTGTGTGCTGGTATAGACCCTGAATTGTGTCACAGTCAGGTGTGTTTCCGTGTGTCTGTGTGCAGGTATAGTCTGTGCATTAAGTCACAATCAGTCATGTGTGTGTGTGTTTGTGCACAATGGTATAGACTGTGCATTGAGTCACAGTGAGGTGTGTGTGTGTATGTGTGTGCTGGTACAGGCTGTGCATTGTGTCACACTGAGGTGTGTGTGTGTGCATGTGTGCTGGTATACATAGTGCATTGAGTCACAATGCCATGTGGGTGTGTGTGTCAGCACGCTGGTATAAGTTGTGTAGTGAGTCACAGTGAGGGTTGTGTGTCTGTGTGTGCTGCTATAGGCAGACCATAGAGTCACAGTGAGCTGTGTGTGTGTGTGTGTGTGTGCTGGTATATGCTGCGCATTGAGTCACAGGTATGTGTGGGTGTGTGGGTGTGGTACAGGCTGCGTGTTGTGTCACAGGTGTGTGTGTGTGTGCTGGTGCAGGCTGTGCATTGAGTCACAGTGAGGTGTGTGTTTGTTTCTATGTGCCAGTAAGGACGGTGCATTGAGTTGCACTGAGCCGTGTATGTGTGTATGTGTATGTGCTGGTATAGACTGTGTATTGAGTCACAGTCAGTTGTGTGTGTGTGTGTGCTGGTATAGACTGCATTGATTCACAACCATGTGTGTGTGAGTGTGTGTGTCTGTGTGCTGTTATAGGCTTTGCACTGAATCACAGTAAGTCGTCTGTGTGTGTTTGTATGTGTGTGCAGGTATGCACGGTGCATTGAATCACAGTGAGCAGTGTGTGTGTGTGTGTGTGTGTGTGTGTGTGTACGGGTGCTAATTTAGGCTGTGCCTTGAATCACAGTGAGCCATGTGTGTGTGTGTTTGTGCTGGTATAGACTGTGCAGTGAGTCACAGTAGGTGTGTGTGTCTGTGCTCGTATAGGCTGAGCATTGAGTCACAGTGAGGTGTGTGTCTGCGTAGTTGTGTGTGTGTATGGTTGTGGTATAGGCTCTGCAATGAGTCACCATGAGCTGTGAGTGTGTGTTTCTGTGTGTGTGTGTGCTGGTATAGGCTGAGCATTGAGTCACAGTGAGGCCTGTGTGTGTGCCAGTATAGGCTATGCATTGAGTCACAGAGGTGTGAATGTGTGTGTGTGTGTTTGCAGGTATTGACCGGGCATTGAGCCACAGTGAGACGTGTGCGTGTGTTTGTGTTTGTGTGTGTGTATCTGCTGGTATGGAAAGAGCATTGAATCACACTGAGCCATGTCTGTGTGTGTGTGTGTGTGTGTGTTTGCTGGTATAGACCCTGCATTGAGTCACAATGAGCCGTTTGTGTGTGTGCTGCTATAGTCTGAGCATTGAGTCACAGTGAGGTGCGTGTGTGTATGTGCTGCTTATAGACTGTGCACTGAGTCACATTCAGCTGTGTTTTGTGTTTCTGTGTGCTGGTATAGACTGCACTGAGTCACAATCAGCTGTGTGTGTGTGTGTGTGTGCATGCAGATATAGACTGTGCATTGAGTCACAGTGGGGTGTGTGTGTGTGTGTGTGCATCTGTGTGTGCTGGTAGAGACTCTGCATTGAGTCACAGTGAGCCATGTGTGTGTGCTGGCATAAGCTGCTCATTGACTCATAGTGAGCCGTTTGGGAGTGCTCAGGTATAGCCTGAGCATTGAGTCACTGTGAGTTGCATGTGTGTGTGTGTGTGTGTTTGTGCGACTTATAGACTGTGCATGGAATCACAGTCAGGTGTGTTTGTGTGCGTGTGTCCTGGTATAGGGTGTGCACTGAGTCACAGTGAGCTGTGTTTGTTTGTGTGGTCTGGTATATGCTGTGCATTGAGTCACACTGAGCCATGCATATGTGTGTGTGTGTGTGTGTGTGTGTTGGTATAGGCTGAGCATTGAGTCACAGGTTTGTGTGTGTGTGTGCACATATAAACTTTGTGTTGAGCCACAATGAGCCGAGTGTGTGTATGTGTGTATGTGCTGGTATGGATAATGCATTGAATCACACTGAGCTGGACCTGTGTATGTGTGTATGTGCTGGTATAGACTCTGTATTGTGTCATAATCAGGTGTGTGTGCATGCGTGTGTGTGTGTGCTGGTATAGTTTGTGCATTTATTCACAGTAACATATGTGTGCATGTGTGTTTGTGTGTGTGTGTGCTGGTATAGACTGAGAATTGAGTCAAAGTGAGCTATGTGTGTGTGCTGGTATAGGCAGTGCATTGAGTCACAGTGAGGTTTGTGTGTGAGTGTGTGTTCAGGTATCGGATGTGAAAACAGTCACAGTGAGTCATGTATTTGTGTGTGTTTGTGCTGCTATTGGCTGTGCGTTGAGTGATAGGGGTGTGTGTGTGTGTATGTGCTGGGATAGGCTGCACATTGAGTCACAGTGAGGTGTGTGTGTGTGTGAGTGTGTGCTTGTATAGAATGTTCATGGAGTCACAGTTAGCCATGTGTGTGTGTGTGTGTTTGTGTGTCCTGGTATAGAATCTGTAGTGAGTGGCAGTGAGCCATGTGTGTGTGCTGGCATAGGCTGTGCATTGAGTTGCAGTGAGCTGTTCTTGTGTGTGTGTGTGTGTGTGTGTGTGTGCTGGTATAAGCTCTGCACTGAGTCACAGTCACCCGTGTGTGTGTGTACATGCCATGCATTGAGTCACACTGATGTGTGGGTGTGTGCAGGTGTGCTGGTATAGATAGTGCATTGAGTCACAGTGCCGTGTGTGTGTGTATCTGCACGCTGGTATAGGATGTGTATTGAGTCACAGTGAGGGGAGTGTGTGTGTGTGCTGGTATACGTTGTGCATTGAGTCACAGGTATATGTGTGTGTGTGTGTGTGTGCTGGTGCAGGCTGTGCATTGAGTCACAGAGAGGTGTGTGTCTGCGTATTTGTGTGTGTGTATGTGTTGTGGTATAGGCTCTGCAATGAGTCACCGTGAGCTGTGAGTGTGTGTTTCTGTGTGTGTGTGTGCTGGTATAGGCTGAGCATTGAGTCACAGTGAGACCTGTGTGTGTTCCGGTATAGGCTATGCATTGAGTCACAGAGGTGTGAATGTGTGTGTGTGTGTTTGCAGGTATTGACCGGGCATTGAGCCACAGTGAGACGTGTGCGTGTGTTTGTGTTTGTGTGTGTGTATCTGTTGGTATGGAAAGAGCATTGAATCACACTGAGCCGTGTCTGTGTGTGTGTGTGTGTGTGCTGGTATAGACCCTGCATTGAGTCACAGTGAGCCGTGTGTGTGTGTGCTGGTGTAGTCTGAGCATTGAGTCACAGTGAGGTGCGTGTGTATATGTGCTGCTTATAGACTGTGCATTGAGTCACAGTCAGCTGTGTTTTGTGTTTCTGTGTTCTGGTATAGACTGCACTGAGTCACAATCAGCTGTGTGTGTGTGTGTGTGTGTGTGTATGCAGATATAGACTGTGCATTGAGTCACAGGGAGCCGTGTGTGTGTGCTGGTAAGACTGTGCATTGAGTCCCAGTGAGCTTTTCTTGTGTGTGTGTGTGTGTGTGTGTGTGTGTGTGCTGGTATAGGCTGTGCACTGAGTCACAGTCACTCGTGTGTATGCGTGTGTGTGTGTGTGTGTGCAGGTTTGGGGGGTACATTGAGTCACAGTCACCCGTGTGTGTGTGTGTGTGTGTGCATGTGGGTATAGGCTGTGCATTCAGTCACATTTAGGGGTGTTTGAGTATGTGTGTGCTGGTATAGGCTGAGCATTGATCCACAGTGAGGTGCGTGTGTGTGTGTGTGCCGTTTGATTCTGTGCATTGAGTCACAGTGATTCATGTGTGGGTCTGTGTGCATCCCTGTGTGCTGGTATAGGCTGTGCATTGAGTCACAGTAAACTGCGTGTGTTTGTGCTGGTATAGACTGTGCATTGAGTCACAGCCATGCATGTGAGTGTGTGTGTGCTGATATAGACCCTGAATTGAGTCACAGTCAGGTGTGTTAGTGTGTGTCTGTGTGCTGGTATAGACTGTGCATTGAGTCACAGTGAGCCGTGTGTGTGTGTGTGTGTGTGTTTATGATAGTATAGACTGTGCATTGTGTCACAGTGAGGTGTGTCTGTGTTAGTGCTGGTATAGGCTGTGGACTAAGTCACATTAGGCCGTGTGTGTGTGTGGGTGTGCATGTATGGACGGTTCATTGAGTCACAGTCAGCGATGTGTGTTTGTTTGTGTGTGTGTGTGCTGGTACAGACCCTGCATTGAGTCACAGTGAGCTGTGTGTGTGTGCTGCCATAAGATATGCATTGAGTCACAGTTATCCGTGTGTGTGTGTGCTGGTATAGTCTGAGCATTCAGTTACAGTGAGGTGCGTGTGTGTATGTGCTGCTTATAGACTGTTCATTGAGTCACAGTCAGGTGTGTTTTGTTGTTCGGTGTACAGGCATAGACTGAATTAAGTCAGTCAGCCGTGTGTGTGTGTGTGTGTGCATGTGCGTGTGCAGGTATAGACTATGCATTGCGTCACAGTGAGCCATGTGTGTGTGATGGCATAAGCTGTGCATTGAGTCATAGTGAGCCATTTGGGGGTGCGCAGGCATAGCCTGAGAATTGAGTCGCAGTGAGTTGCTTGTGTGTATGTGTATGTGCTGCTTATAGACTGTGCATTGAGTCAGAGTCAGGTGTGTTTGTGTGTGTGTTTGCTGGTGTAGGCTGTGCACTGAGTCACAGTTAGCTGTGTTTGTTTGTGTGTGCTGGTATAGGCTGAGCATGGAGTCAAAGTTAGGTGTGCGTGTGTGTGTGTGTGCTGGTATAAACTGTGCACTGAGTAACTGATCTGTTTGTGTGTGTGTGATGGAATAGAGTGTGCATTGTCTCACAGTGAGCTGTTCATTTGTGTGTGTGTGTGTGTGTGTGTGTGTCTGCTGTTAGAGCCTGTGCATTGAGTCATAGAGAGCCATATGTGTTTGAGTGTACGCGAGTGT
Organism: Balaenoptera physalus; assembly: GCF_965194825.1. Taxonomy (NCBI): domain Eukaryota; kingdom Metazoa; phylum Chordata; class Mammalia; order Artiodactyla; family Balaenopteridae; genus Balaenoptera; species Balaenoptera physalus. The sequence continues at coordinate 9,803,070 of NC_138904.1, read as the reverse complement.
GCTCGTACAGGCTGTGCATTGAGTCACAGTCAACCGTGTTTGTGTGTGCAGGTACAGACTGTGCATTGAGTCACAGTCAACTGTGTGTGTGTGAGTATATGTGCTTCTACAGGCTGAGTACTGAGACACAGGTGTGTGTGTGTGTTGATATAGGCTATGGACTGAGCCACATTGAGCCGTCTGTGTGTGTGTGTGTTTCTGATTGCAGGTATGGACGTTTCATTGAGTCTCAGGGAGCCATGTGTGTGTGTGTGTGTGTCTGTGCTGGTATAGGCTATGTATTCACAGTGAGCTGTTTATTTTGTGTGTGCTGGTATAGGCTGAGCATTTAGTCACAATGAGGTGTGTGTCTTCGTATGTGTGTGCATGTGTACGAGTTCTGGTATAGGCTCTGCATTGAGTCCCCTTGATCTGTGTGTGTGTGTTTGTGTATGTGAGTGTGCTGGTATAGGCTGAGAATTGAGTCACAGTGAGGTGTGTGTGTGTGTTAGTATAGGCTGTGCATTGAGTCACAGATGTGTGTGTGTGTGTGTGTGTGTGTGTGCAGGTATCGGCTGGGCATTGAGCCACAGTAAAACGTTTGTGTGTGTGTGTGTGTGTGTCTGCTGGGATAGACTGTACATTGAGTCACAGTCAGCCGTGTGTGTGTGTGTGTGTGCACAATGGTATAGACTGTACATTGAGTCAGAGTGAGGTGTGTGCATGTGAGTGCTGGTATAGGCTGTGGACTGGGTCACATTGAGCCGTGTGTGTGTGTGTGTGTGTGTGTGTGTGTGTGCCGGTATGGACAGGGCATTGAATCACAGTCAGTGATGTGTGTGTGTGTGTGTGTTTGTGTGTGTGTGTGTTTGTGCTGGTATAGACCCTTCATTGAGTCACAGTGAGCCATGTGTGTGTGCTGCCATAAACTGTGAATTGAGTCACAGAGAGCCGTGTGTGTGTGCTGGTATAGTCTGAACATTCAGTCACAGTGAGGTGCGGGGGTGTATGTGCTGCTTATAGACTGTGCATTGAGTCACAGTCAGGTGTGTTTTGTGGTTCTGTGTGCTGGAATAGACTGCATTGAGTCACAGTCAGCCGTGTGTGTGTGTGTGTGTGTGCACGCAGGTATAGACAGTGCATTGAGTCACAGTGGTGTGTGTGCATGTTTGTGTGCAGGTAGAGACTCTGCATTGAGTCACAGTGAGCCATGTGTGTGTGCTGGCATAAGCTGTGCATTGATTCATAGGTAGCCGTGTGGGAGTGCGCAGGTATAGCCTGAGCATTGAGTCACAGTGAGTTGCTTGTGTGTGTGTGTATGTGCTGCTTATAGACTGTGTGTTGAGTCACAGTCAGGTGTGTTTGTGTGTGTTGGTGTAAGCTGTGCACTGAGTCACAGTTAGCTGTGTTTGTTTGTGTGTGCTGGTATAGGCTGAGCATGGAGTCACAGTGAGGTGTGCGTGTGTGTGTGTGTGTGCTGGTATAGACTGTGCCTTGACTCACAGTGAGCTGTTCATTTGTGTGTGTGTGTCTGCTGTTAGAGCCTGTGCATTGAGTCACAGAGAGCCATATGTGTTTGAGTGCATGCGAGTGTGCTGGTATAGGCTGTGCATTGAGTCACAGTGGACCGCGTTTGTGTGTGCAGGTATAGAATGTGAATTGAGTCACAGTCAACTGTGCGTGTTTGAGTATATGTGCTGCTACAGGCTGAGTGCTGAGACACAGGTGTGTGTGTCTGTTGATATAGGCTATGGACTGAGTCACATTGAGCCGTCTGTGTGTGTGTGTTTCTATTTGCAGTTATGGACGGTGCATTGAGTCACAGGGAACCGTGTGTGTGTGTGTGTGTGTCTGTCCTAGTATAGGCTATGCATTCAGTCACAGTGAGCTGATTTTTTTGTGCATGCTGGTACAGGCTGAGTATTTAGTCACAGTGAGGTGTGTGTCTGTGTATGTGTATGTGTGTATGTGTTCTGGTATAGGCTCTGCTATGAGTCCCCTTGAGCTGTGTGTGTGTGTTTGTGTGTGTGTGTTGGTATAGGCTGAGAATTGAGTCACAGTGAGGTGTGTGTGTGTGCCAGTATAGGCTGTGAATTGAGTCACAGATGTGTATGTGTGTGTGCAGGTATAGGCTGCGCATTGAGCCACAGTGAGAAGTGTGTGTGTGTGTGTGTATGTGCTGTTATGGCAAGTGCATTGAGTCACACTGAGCAGTGTGTGTGTGTGTGAGTGTTTATGTGTGCAGGTAAAGGCTGTGAATTGAGTCACACTGGGCCGTGTGTGTGTTTGAGTGTGCAGTTATAGGTTGTGCATTGACTCACAGGGAAGGGTGTGTGTGTGCATGCTGGGAAAAGCTTTGCATTGAGTCAGAGTGAACAGTGTGTATGTGTGTCTGTGTGTGTGTGTGCTGGTACAGACTTTGCACTGAATCTCAGAGAGCTGTGTGTGTGTGCTTGTATAGACTGTGCATTGAGTCCCAGTGAGCTTTACTTGTGTGTGTGTGTGTGTGTGTGTGTGTGTGCTGGTATAGGCTGTGCACTGAGTCACAGTCCCTCGTGCGTGTGGACGTGTGTGTGTGTGCAGGTATGGAGGGTTCATTGAGTCAAAGTAACCCATGTTTGTGTGTGTGTGTGTGCACACTGGTCTAGACTGGTCATTCAGTCACAGTTAAGAGTGTTTTTGTATGTGTGTGCTGGTATAGGCTGAGAATTGAGCCACAGTGAGAGGTGTGTGTGTGTGTGTGTGTGTGTGCCATTAGAGTCTGTGCATTGAGTCACAGTGAGACGTGTGTGTGTGTGTGCATGCGTGTGTGCTTGTATATGCTGTGCATTGAGTCACAGAGACCCGTGTGTGTTTGCTCTAGCATAGACTATGCATTGAGTCTCAGAAATGCGTGTCCATGTGTGTGTGTGCTGGTATAGACCCTGCATTGAGTCACAATGAGCCGTATGTGTGTGTGCTGGTATAGTCTGAGCACTGAGTCACAGAGAGGTGCGGGTGTGTATGTGCTGCTTATAGACTGTGCATTGCGTCACAGTCAGCTGTGTTTTGTGGTTCTGTGTGCTGGTATAGACTCCAATGAGTCACAGTCAGCTGTGTGTGTGTGTGTGTTTGTGCACTCAGGTATAGACTGTGTATTGAGTAACAGTGGTGTGTGTGTGTGCATGTGTGCATGCTGGTATAGACTCTACATTGAGTCACAGTGAGCCATGTGTGTGTGCTGGCATAAGCTGTGCATTGAGTCATAGTGAGGCGTGTGGGATTGCACAGGTATAGCCTGAGCATTGAGTCACAGTGAGTTACGTGTGTGTGTGTGTATGTGATACTTATAGACTGTGCATTGAGTCACAGTCAGGTGTGTTTGTGTGTGTGTGTGCTGGTATAACTGTGCATTGAGTCACAGTCAACTACGTGTGTGTGTGTGTGTGTGTATACTGGTATATGCTGTGCATGCACTCACAGTGAGGGGTGTGTGTGTGTTTGTGTGCTGGTATAGTCTGAGCATTGAGTCACAGTGAGCTGTGTGTGTGTGTGTGTTTGTGCTGTTTGAGACTGTGCATTGAGTCACAGTGAGCCATATGTGTGTGTGCATGCCTGTGTGCTGGTGTAGGGTGCGCATTGAATCAAATTGACCCATGCTTGTTTGTGCTAGTATCGACTGTGCATCGAGTCACAATTAGCCATGTGTCATGTGTGTGTGTTTGTGTGTGTGTGTGTGCTGGTATAGGCTGAACAGTGCGTCATACTCATGTGTGTGTGAGTGTGGTGGTATCAGCTTTGCATTGTGTCACAGTGAGGGTTGCATGTGTCTGTGTGTGTGTACTACTATTATCTGAGCATTGAGTCACAGTGAGGTCTGTGTGTGTGTGCACAGGTGGTAATTTAGGCTGGGCATTGAGTCACAGTGCACCATGTGTGTTTGTTTTTGTGCTGGTATAGACTATGCACTGAGTCACTTTGAGCCGTGTGTGTGTGTGTTTGTCCTGGTATAGGCTGTGCATTGAGTCACAGTGAGCTGTGTGTGTATGTGTGTGCTGGTATAGGCTGAGCATTGAGTCACAGTGAGCTGTGTTTGTGTGTCTGTGCTGGTATAGGCTGCACATTGAGTGACAGTGAGGTTTGTGTGTGTGTGTGTGAGCACTGGTACAGGCTGTGCATTGAGTCAAAGGTGTGTGTGTGTGTGTTTGCTGGTGCAGGCTGCACATTGAATCACAGTGAGCTGTGTGTGTGTGTGTGTGCTGGTATAGACCATGCACTGAGTCACAGTGAGCCGTGTGTGTGTGTGCTGGTATAGTCTGAGCATTGAGTCATAGTGAGGTGCATGTGTGTGTGTGCATGTGCTGTTATGGATGGTGCATTGAGTTACACTGAGAAAAACGTGTGTGTGTGTGTGTGTGTATGTGCTCATATAGACTGTGCATTGAGTCATAGTCAGGTGTGTTTGTGTGTGTGTGTGTTCAGGTATAGGCTGGCCATTGAGTCACAGTCAGCATGTGTGTGATGTGTGTGCATGCTGGTATAGGCTGTTCATTTAGTCACAGAGAGGAGTGTGTGTCTGTGTTTGCTGGTATAGGCTGACCATTGAGTCACAGTGAGGTGTGTGTGTGTGTGTGTGAACTTACTGGTATAGGCTTTGCATTGAGTCACAGTGAGCTGTTTGTGTTTGAGTGTGTGTATGTGTGTGTGTGTGTGTGGGTATAGGCTGTGTATTGACTCACAGTGAGCCATGTGTGTTTCTCTGTGTGTGTGAGCATGCTAGCATAGACTGTGCACTGAGTTACAGGGAGCCGTGTGTGTGTGTGCTAGTATAGACTGTGCATTGAGTCACAGTCAGGTGTGTTTTTGTGCATGTGTGTGCTGGTATAGACTATGCATTGATTAACAGTCAACCGTGTGTGTGTGTGTGTGTGCATGCACGCTGTTATAGGCAGTGCATTGAGTCACAGTAAGGGGTGTGTGTGTTCGTGGGCTGCTATAGGCAGACCAATGAGTGACAGTGAGGTCAGTGTGTGTGTTGGCATAGGCTTGAGGCACAGTGAGATGTTTGTGAGTGCGTGTGTGCTGGTATAGAGTGTGCACTGAGACACAGAGAGCCGTGTGTGTGTGTGTGTGTACTGGTATAGACATTTCATTGAGTCACATTGAGCTGTGTGTGTGTGTGTGTTTGTGTGGGCATAGGTACGGATGGTGCATTGAGTCACAGTGAGCTGTGTGTGTGTGTGTACACACGTGTGTGCTGGTATACGATGTGCATTGAGTGTCAGTGAGGGGTGTCTGCGTCTGCCTGTGATGGCATAGGCTGTGCATTGAGTCACAGTGAGCAATGTGTGTGTGTGTATGTGTGCTGGTACAGGCATTGCACTGTGTCACAGTGAGCTGTGAATGTGTGTGTGTGTGTGTGTGTGTGTAGGTAAGAATGGTGCTTTGAATTACAGTAAGCAGTGTGTGTGTGTGTGTGTGTGTGTGTGGTGGTATAGGCTGTGCATTGAGTCCCATTGAGGTGCGTGTGTGTGTGTCTGCTGTTAGAAAATGTGCTTTGAGTCACAGAGAGCCATATGTGTTTGAGTGCATGCGAGTGTGCTGGTATAGGCTGCGCATTGAGTCACGGTGAGATGTGTGTGTGTGTGTGTGTGTGTGTGTGTGTGCTGGTATAGAATGTTCATTGAGTCACAGTTAGCCGTATGTGTGTGTGTGTGTGTGTTTGTGTGTCCTGGTATTGAAACTGCATTGAGTCACAGTGAGCCATGTGTGTGTGCTGGCATAGGCTGTGCATTGAGTCACAGTGAGCCGTGTGTGTGTGGGGGGGTGTGGGTGCTGGTATAGGTTGTGCATTCAGTCACAGTGAGGTGTCTGTGTGTGCGTGTGTGTCCGTGCTAGTATAGGCTGTGCATTGAGTCACTTTGATGTGGGTGTGTGTGTGTGTGCTGCTATAGACTCTACATTGAGTTACAGTGAGGTGCGTGTGTGTGTGTGTATGTGCTGGTAGGGAAATTGCATTGAGTCACACTGAGCCGTGTTTTTGTGTGTGTATGTGTGTGTTGGTATAGACTGTGCATTGAGTCACAGGTGTGTTTGTGTGTGTGTGTGAGTGCTGCTATAGACTGTACATTGAGTCACAGTCAGCCGTGTGTGTGTGTGTGCACTGGTATAGGCTGAGTTTGAGTAAGAGTGAGGTGTGTGTGTGTGTGTGTGTGTGCATGTGCTGGTATAACCTAGGCATTGAGTCACAATGAGCTGTGTGTGTGTGTTGGTATAGACTTTATACTTAGTCACAGGAAGCCATTTGTGCTGGAGTAGACTGTGCATTGGGTCCCAGTAAGCTGTTCTTGTGTGTGTGTGTGTGTGTGTGTGTGTGCTGGTTTAGGCTGTGCATTGAGTCACACTGAGGTGTGTGTGTGGGTGTGCTGTTATAGATAGTGCTTTGAGTCACAATGTCGTGTGTGTGTGTGTGTGTCTGCACACTGGTATAAGCTGTGTATTGAGTCACAGTGAGAGGTGTGTTTGTGTGTGCTGCTATGGGCTGACCATTGAGTCACAGTGAGGGGTGTGTGCATGCTGGTATATGCTGCACATTGAGTCACAGGTATGTGTGGGTGTGTGTGTGCTGGTACAGGCTGCGCATTGAGTCACAGATGTGTGTGTGTGTGTGTCCTGGTGCAGGCTATGCATTGAGTCACAGTGAGGTGTGTGTGTGTGCTTGTGCTGGTATGGACAGTGCATTGAGTTAAACTGAGCAGTGTATGTGTGTATGTGTATGTGCTGGCATAGACTGTGTATTGAATCACAGTCAGGTGTGTGTGTGTGTGTGCTGGTATAGACTGTGCAAAGAGTCACAGTCATGTGTGTGTGTCTGTGTGTCTGTATGCTGTTATAGGCTTTGCACTGAATCACAGTGAGCCATCTGTGTGTGTTTGTATGTGTGTGCAGGTATGGACGGTGCATTGAATCACAGTGAGCAGTGTGTGTGTGTGTGTGTGTGTGTGCACGGTTGCTAATTTAGGCTGTGCATTGGGTCACAGTGAGCTGTGTGTGTGTGTTTGTGCTGATATAAACTGTGCACTGAGTCACACTGAGCCATGTGTGTGTGTGTGTTTGACCTGGTGTAGGCTGTGCATTGAGCCACAGTAGCTCTGTGTGTTGTGCTGGTATAGGCTATCCATTGAGTCACAGTGAGATGTGTGTGTTTTTGTGTGCTGGTATAGACTGTGCATTGAGTCACAGCCATGCGTGTGTGTACGTGTGTGCTGGTATAGACCCTGAATTGAGTCACAGTCAGGTGTGTTTGTGTGTGTCTGTGTGCTGGTATAGACTGTGCATGGAGTCACAGTGAGCCGTTTGTGTGTGTCTGTGCACGATGGTATAGGCTGAGCATTGAGTCACAATGGGGTGTGTGTGTGTGTGTGTGTGTGTGTGTGTGTGCCGGTTTAGGCTGTGCATGGAGTCACAGATGTGTGTGTGTGTGTGTATGTGCTGGTATGGAAAGTGCATTGAGTCACCCTGAGCCATAAGTGTGTGTGTGTGTGTTGGTATAGAATGTGCATTGAGTCACTGCTGTGTTTGTGTGTGTGTGTGTGGGCTGGTGTAGAATGTACATTGAGTCACAGTCAGCCATGTGTGTGTGTGTGTGCACACTGGTATAGGCTGACTTTGAGCCAGAGTGAGCTGTGTGTGGGCATGTGCTGGTATAAGCTTTGCATTGAGTCACAATGAGCTTGTGTGTGTGTGTGTGTGTGTGTGTGTTGGTATAGACTTTGCACTGAATCACAGGGAGCCATGTGTGTATGCTGGTATAGACTGTGCATTAAGTCCCAGTGACCTGTTCTTGTGTGTGTGTGTGTGAGTGTGTGTGTGCTGGTATAGGCTCTGCACTGAGACACATTCACCTGTGTGTGTGTGTGTGTGTGTGCACGCTGGTATAGGCTGTTCATTCAGTCACAGTTAGGGGTGTTTGTGTATGTGTGTGCTGGTATAGGCTGAACATTGAGCCACAGTGAGGTGTATGTGCATGTGTGTGTGATCCATTAGAGTCCGTGCATTGACTCACAGTGATTCATGTGTGTGTGTGTGCATGCGTGTATGCTGGTATAGGCTGTGCATTGAGTCACAGCCATGCGTGTTTGTGTGTGTGCTGGTATTGACCCTGAATTGAGTCACAGTCAGGTGTGTTTGTGTGTGTCTGTGTGCAGATATAATCTGTGCATTGAGTCACAGTCAGCCGTGTGTGTGTGTGTGTGTGTGCACAATGGTATACACTGTTCATTGAATCACAATGAAGTGTGTGTGTGTGTGTGTGTGTGAGTGCTGGCATAGCCTGTGGACTGAGTCACATTGAGCCGTTGTGTGTGTGTGTGTGTGTTTGTGCAGATATGGATGCTGCATTGAGTCACAGTCAGCCGTGTGTGTGTGTGTGCACACTGGTTTAGGCTGTGCATTCACTCACCATTATGGGTGTGTGTGTCTCTGTGTGCTGCTATAGGCTGATCACTGAGCCACAGTGAGGTGTGTGTGTGTGTCTGTGTGCCATAAAAGCCTGTGTGCCATTAAAGTCTGTGCATTGAGTCACAGTGATTCATGTGTGTGTGTGTGCATGCGTGTGTGCTGGTATAGGCTGTGAATTCTGTCACAGTGACCCGTCTGTGTTTGTGCTAATATAGACTGTGCATTGAGTCACAGCCCAAAATGCGTGTGTGTGTGTGTGTGTGCTGGTATAGACCCTGCATTGAGTCACAGTGAGCTGTGTGTGTGTGCTGCCATAAGATATGCATTGAGTCACAGTTAGCCATGTGTGTGTGTGCTGGTGTAGTCTGAGCATTGAGTTACAGTGAGGTGCGTGTGTGTATGTGCTGCTTATAGACTGTGCATTGAGTCACAGTCAGGTGTGTTTTGTTGTTCTGTGTACTGGTATAGACTGCATTGAGTCAGTCAGCCGTGTGTGTGTGTGTGTGTGTGTGCATGTGTGTGTGCAGGTATAGACTATGCATTCAGTAACATTGAGCCATGTGTGTGTGCTGGCATAAACTGTGCATTGAGTCATAGTGAGCCATTTGGGGGTGCGCAGGTATAGCCTGACCATTGAGTCACAATGAGTTGCTTGTGTGTGTGTGTATGTGCTGCTTATAGACTGTGCATTGAGTCAGAGTCAGGTGTGTTTGTGTGTGTGTTTGCTGGTGTAGGCTGTGCACTGAGTCACAGTTAGCTGTGTTTGTTTGTGTGTGCTGGTATAGGCTGAGCATGGAGTCACAGTGAGGTGTGCGTGTGTGTGTGTGTGTGCTGGTATAAACTGTGCACTGAGTCACTGATCTGTTTGTGTGTGTGTGATGGAATAGAGTGTGCATTGTCTCACAGTGAGCTGTTCATTTGTGTGTGTGTGTGTGTGTGTCTGCTGTTAGAGCCTGTGCATTGAGTCATAGAGAGCCATATGTGTTTGAGTGTACGCGAGTGTGCTGGTACAGGCTGCTCATTGAGTCACAGTCAACCGTGTTTGTGTGTGCAGGTACAGACTGTGCACTGAGTCACAGTCAACTGTGCGTGTGTGAGTATATGTGCTTCTACAGGCTGAGTACTGAGACACAGGTGTGTGTGTGTGTTGATATAGGCTATGGACTGAGCCACATTGAGCCGTCTGTGTGTGTGTGTGTTTCTGATTGCAGGTATGGACGTTTCATTGAGTCTCAGGGAGCCATGTGTGTGTGTGTGTGTGTGTGTCTGTGCTGGTATAGGCTATGTATTCACAGTGAGCTGTTTATTTTGTGTGTGCTGGTATAGGCTGAGCATTTAGTCACAATGAGGTGTGTGTCTTCGTATGTGTGTGCGTGTGTACGAGTTCTGGTATAGGCTCTGCATTGAGTCCCCTTGAGCTGTGTGTGTGTGTTTGTGTATGTGTGTGTGCTGGTATAGGCTGAGAATTGAGTCACAGTGAGGTGTGTGTGTGTGCCAGTATAGGCTGTGCATTGAGTCACAGATGTGTGTGTGTGTGTGTGTCTGTGTGTGTGTGTGTGCAGGTATAGGCTGGGCATTGAGCCACAGTAAAACGTTTGTGTGTGTGTGTGTGTCTGCTGGGATAGACTGTACATTGAGTCACAGTCAGCCGTGTGTGTGTGTGTGTGTGTGCACAATGGTATAGACTGTACATTGAGTCAGAGTGAGGTGTGTGCGTGTGAGTGCTGGTATAGGCTGTGGACTGGGTCACATTGAGCCGTGTGTGTGTGTGTGTGTGTGTGTGTGTGCCGGTATGGACAGGGCATTGAATCAAAGTCAGTGATGTGTGTGTGTGTGTGTTTGTGTGTGTGTGTGTTTGTGCTGGTATAGACCCTGCATTGAGTCACAGTGAGCCATGTGTGTGTGCTGCCATAAACTGTGCATTGAGTCACAGAGAGCCGTGTGTGTGTGCAGGTATAGTCTGAACATTCAGTCACAGTGTGGTGCGGGGGTGTATGTGCTGCTTATAGACTGTGCATTGAGTCACAGTCAGGTGTGTTTTGTGGTTCTGTGTGCTGGAATAGACTGCACTGAGTCACAGTCAGCCGTGTGTGTGTGTGTGTGTGTGTGTGCACGCAGGTATAGACAGTGCATTGAGTCACAGTGGTGTGTGTGCATGTTTGTGTGCAGGTAGAGACTCTGCATTGAGTCACAGTGCGCCATGTGTGTGTGCTGGCATAAGCTGTGCATTGATTCATAGGTAGCCGTTTGGGAGTGCGCAGGTATAGCCTGAGCATTGAGTCACAGTGAGTTGCTTGTGTGTGTGTGTATGTGCTGCTTATAGACTGTGTGTTGAGTCACAGTCAGGTGTGTTTGTGTGTGTGTGTGTTGGTGTAAGCTGTGCACTGAGTCACAGTTAGCTGTGTTTGTTTGTGTGTGCTGGTATAGGCTGAGCATGGAGTCACAGTGAGGTGTGTGTGTGTGTGTGTGTGTGTGCTGGTATAGACTGTGCCTTGACTCACAGTGAGCTGTTCATTTGTGTGTGTGTGTCTGCTGTTAGAGCCTGTGCATTGAGTCACAGAGAGCCATATGTGTTTGAGTGCATGCGAGTGTGCTGGTATAGGCTGTGCATTGAGTCACAGTGGACCGCGTTTGTGTGTGCAGGTATAGAATGTGAATTGAGTCACAGTCAACTGTGCGTGTTTGAGTATATGTGCTGCTACAGGCTGAGTACTGAGACACAGGTGTGTGTGTCTGTTGATATAGGCTATGGACTGAGTCACATTGAGCCGTCTGTGTGTGTGTGTTTCTATTTGCAGTTATGGACGGTGCATTGAGTCACAGGGGGCCATGTGTGTGTGTGTGTGTGTCTGTCCTAGTATAGGCTATGCATTGAGTCACAGTGAGCTGATTCTTTTGTGCATGCTGGTACAGGCTGAGTATTTAGTCACAGTGAGGTGTGTGTCTGTGTATGTGTATGTGTGTATGTGTTCTGGTATAGGCTCTGCTATGAGTCCCCTTGAGCTGTGTGTGTGTGTTTGTGTGTGTGTGTTGGTAAAGGCTGAGATTTGAGTCACAGTGAGGTGTGTGTGTGTGCCAGTATAGGCTGTGAATTGAGTCACAGATGTGTATGTGTGTGTGCAGGTATAGGCTGCGCATTGAGCCACAGTGAGAAGTGTGTGTGTGTGTGTATGTGCTTTTATGGCAAGTGCATTGAGTCACACTGAGCAGTGTGTGTGTGTGTGAGTGTTTATGTGTGCAGGTAAAGGCTGTGAATTGAGTCACACTGGGCCGTTTGTGTGTTTGAGTGTGCAGTTATAGGTTGTGCATTGACTCACAGGGAAGGGTGTGTGTGTGCATGCTGGGAAAAGCTTTGCATTGAGTCAGAGTGAACAGTGTGTATGTGTGTCTGTGTGTGTGTGTGCTGGTACAGACTTTGCACTGAATCTCAGAGAGCTGTGTGTGTGTGCTTGTATAGACTGTGCATTGAGTCCCAGTGAGCTTTACTTGTGTGTGTGTGTGTGTGTGTGTGTGTGTGCTGGTATAGGCTGTGCACTGAGTCACAGTCCCTCGTGCGTGTGGACGTGTGTGTGTGTGCAGGTATGGAGGGTTCATTGAGTCACAGTAACCCATGTTTGTGTGTGTGTGTGTGCACACTGGTCTAGACTGGTCATTCAGTCACAGTTAAGAGTGTTTTTGTATGTGTGTGCTGGTATAGGCTGAGAATTGAGCCACAGTGAGAGGTGTGTGTGTGTGTGTGTGTGTGTGTGCCATTAGAGTCTGTGCATTGAGTCACAGTGAGCCGTGTGTGTGTGTGTGCATGCGTGTGTGCTTGTATATGCTGTGCATTGAGTCACAGTGACCCGTGTGTGTTTGCTCTAGCATAGACTATGCATTGAGTCTCAGAAATGCGTGTCCATGTGTGTGTGTGCTGGTATAGACCCTGCATTGAGTCACAATGAGCCGTATGTGTGTGTGCTGGTATAGTCTGAGCACTGAGTCACAGAGAGGTGTGGGTGTGTATGTGCTGCTTATAGACTGTGCATTGCGTCACAGTCAGCTGTGTTTTGTGGTTCTGTGTGCTGGTATAGACTCCAATGAGTCACAGTCAGCTGTGTGTGAGTGTGTGTTTGTGCACTCAGGTATAGACTGTGTATTGAGTAACAGTGGTGTGTGTGTGTGCATGTGTGCATGCTGGTATAGACTCTACATTGAGTCACAGTGAGCCATGTGTGTGTGCTGGCATAAGCTGTGCATTGAGTCATAGTGAGGCGTGTGGGATTGCACAGGTATAGCCTGAGCATTGAGTCACAGTGAGTTACGTGTGTGTGTGTGTATGTGATACTTATAGACTGTGCATTGAGTCACAGTCAGGTGTGTTTGTGTGTGTGTGTGCTGGTATAACTGTGCATTGAGTCACAGTCAACTACGTGTGTGTGTGTGTGTGTGTATACTGGTATATGCTGTGCATGCACTCACAGTGAGGGGTGTGTGTGTGTTTGTGTGCTGGTATAGTCTGAGCATTGAGTCACAGTGAGCTGTGTGTGTGTGTGTGTTTGTGCTGTTTGAGACTGTGCATTGAGTCACAGTGAGCCATATGTGTGTGTGCATGCCTGTGTGCTGGTGTAGGGTGCGCATTGAATCAAATTGACCCATGCTTGTTTGTGCTAGTATCGACTGTGCATCGAGTCACAATTAGCCATGTGTCATGTGTGTGTGTTTGTGTGTGTGTGTGTGCTGGTATAGGCTGAACAGTGCGTCATACTCATGTGTGTGTGAGTGTGGTGGTATCAGCTTTGCATTGTGTCACAGTGAGGGTTGCATGTGTCTGTGTGTGTGTACTACTATTATCTGAGCATTGAGTCACAGTGAGGTCTGTGTGTGTGTGCACAGGTGGTAATTTAGGCTGGGCATTGAGTCACAGTGCACCATGTGTGTTTGTTTTTGTGCTGGTATAGACTATGCACTGAGTCACTTTGAGCCGTGTGTGTGTGTGTTTGTCCTGGTATAGGCTGTGCATTGAGTCACAGTGAGCTGTGTGTGTATGTGTGTGCTGGTATAGGCTGAGCATTGAGTCACAGTGAGCTGTGTTTGTGTGTCTGTGCTGGTATAGGCTGCACATTGAGTGACAGTGAGGTTTGTGTGTGTGTGTGTGAGCACTGGTACAGGCTGTGCATTGAGTCAAAGGTGTGTGTGTGTGTGTTTGCTGGTGCAGGCTGCACATTGAATCACAGTGAGCTGTGTGTGTGTGTGTGTGCTGGTATAGACCATGCACTGAGTCACAGTGAGCCGTGTGTGTGTGTGCTGGTATAGTCTGAGCATTGAGTCATAGTGAGGTGCATGTGTGTGTGTGCATGTGCTGTTATGGATGGTGCATTGAGTTACACTGAGAAAAAGTGTGTGTGTGTGTGTGTGTATGTGCTCATATAGACTGTGCATTGAGTCATAGTCAGGTGTGTTTGTGTGTGTGTGTGTTCAGGTATAGGCTGGCCATTGAGTCACAGTCAGCATGTGTGTGATGTGTGTGCATGCTGGTATAGGCTGTTCATTTAGTCACAGAGAGGAGTGTGTGTCTGTGTTTGCTGGTATAGGCTGACCATTGAGTCACAGTGAGGTGTGTGTGTGTGTGTGTGAACTTACTGGTATAGGCTTTGCATTGAGTCACAGTGAGCTGTTTGTGTTTGAGTGTGTGTATGTGTGTGTGTGTGTGGGTATAGGCTGTGTATTGACTCACAGTGAGCCATGTGTGTTTCTCTGTGTGTGTGAGCATGCTAGCATAGACTGTGCACTGAGTTACAGGGAGCCGTGTGTGTGTGTGCTAGTATAGACTGTGCATTGAGTCACAGTCAGGTGTGTTTTTGTGCATGTGTGTGCTGGTATAGACTATGCATTGATTAACAGTCAACCGTGTGTGTGTGTGTGTGTGCATGCACGCTGTTATAGGCAGTGCATTGAGTCACAGTAAGGGGTGTGTGTGTTCGTGGGCTGCTATAGGCAGACCAATGAGTGACAGTGAGGTCAGTGTGTGTGTTGGCATAGGCTTGAGGCACAGTGAGATGTTTGTGAGTGCGTGTGTGCTGGTATAGAGTGTGCACTGAGACACAGAGAGCCGTGTGTGTGTGTGTGTGTACTGGTATAGACATTTCATTGAGTCACATTGAGCTGTGTGTGTGTGTGTGTTTGTGTGGGCATAGGTACGGATGGTGCATTGAGTCACAGTGAGCTGTGTGTGTGTGTGTACACACGTGTGTGCTGGTATACGATGTGCATTGAGTGTCAGTGAGGGGTGTCTGCGTCTGCCTGTGATGGCATAGGCTGTGCATTGAGTCACAGTGAGCAATGTGTGTGTGTGTATGTGTGCTGGTACAGGCATTGCACTGTGTCACAGTGAGCTGTGAATGTGTGTGTGTGTGTGTGTGTGTGTAGGTAAAAATGGTGCTTTGAATTACAGTAAGCAGTGTGTGTGTGTGTGTGTGTGTGTGTGCTGGTATAGGCTGTGCATTGAGTCCCATTGAGGTGCGTGTGTGTGTGTCTGCTGTTAGAAAATGTGCTTTGAGTCACAGAGAGCCATATGTGTTTGAGTGCATGCGAGTGTGCTGGTATAGGCTGCGCATTGAGTCACGGTGAGATGTGTGTGTGTGTGTGTGTGTGTGTGTGTGTGCTGGTATAGAATGTTCATTGAGTCACAGTTAGCCGTATGTGTGTGTGTGTGTGTGTTTGTGTGTCCTGGTATTGAAACTGCATTGAGTCACAGTGAGCCATGTGTGTGTGCTGGCATAGGCTGTGCATTGAGTCACAGTGAGCCGTGTGTGTGTGGGGGGGTGTGGGTGCTGGTATAGGTTGTGCATTCAGTCACAGTGAGGTGTCTGTGTGTGCGTGTGTGTCCGTGCTAGTATAGGCTGTGCATTGAGTCACTTTGATGTGGGTGTGTGTGTGTGTGCTGCTATAGACTCTACATTGAGTTACAGTGAGGTGCGTGTGTGTGTGTGTATGTGCTGGTAGGGAAATTGCATTGAGTCACACTGAGCCGTGTTTTTGTGTGTGTATGTGTGTGTTGGTATAGACTGTGCATTGAGTCACAGGTGTGTTTGTGTGTGTGTGTGAGTGCTGCTATAGACTGTACATTGAGTCACAGTCAGCCGTGTGTGTGTGTGTGCACTGGTATAGGCTGAGTTTGAGTAAGAGTGAGGTGTGTGTGTGTGTGTGTGTGTGCATGTGCTGGTATAACCTAGGCATTGAGTCACAATGAGCTGTGTGTGTGTGTTGGTATAGACTTTATACTTAGTCACAGGAAGCCATTTGTGCTGGAGTAGACTGTGCATTGGGTCCCAGTAAGCTGTTCTTGTGTGTGTGTGTGTGTGTGTGTGTGTGCTGGTTTAGGCTGTGCATTGAGTCACACTGAGGTGTGTGTGTGGGTGTGCTGTTATAGATAGTGCTTTGAGTCACAATGTCGTGTGTGTGTGTGTGTGTCTGCACACTGGTATAAGCTGTGTATTGAGTCACAGTGAGAGGTGTGTTTGTGTGTGCTGCTATGGGCTGACCATTGAGTCACAGTGAGGGGTGTGTGCATGCTGGTATATGCTGCACATTGAGTCACAGGTATGTGTGGGTGTGTGTGTGCTGGTACAGGCTGCGCATTGAGTCACAGATGTGTGTGTGTGTGTGTCCTGGTGCAGGCTATGCATTGAGTCACAGTGAGGTGTGTGTGTGTGCTTGTGCTGGTATGGACAGTGCATTGAGTTAAACTGAGCAGTGTATGTGTGTATGTGTATGTGCTGGCATAGACTGTGTATTGAATCACAGTCAGGTGTGTGTGTGTGTGTGCTGGTATAGACTGTGCAAAGAGTCACAGTCATGTGTGTGTGTCTGTGTGTCTGTATGCTGTTATAGGCTTTGCACTGAATCACAGTGAGCCATCTGTGTGTGTTTGTATGTGTGTGCAGGTATGGACGGTGCATTGAATCACAGTGAGCAGTGTGTGTGTGTGTGTGTGTGTGCACGGTTGCTAATTTAGGCTGTGCATTGGGTCACAGTGAGCTGTGTGTGTGTGTTTGTGCTGATATAAACTGTGCACTGAGTCACACTGAGCCATGTGTGTGTGTGTGTTTGACCTGGTGTAGGCTGTGCATTGAGCCACAGTAGCTCTGTGTGTTGTGCTGGTATAGGCTATCCATTGAGTCACAGTGAGATGTGTGTGTTTTTGTGTGCTGGTATAGACTGTGCATTGAGTCACAGCCATGCGTGTGTGTACGTGTGTGCTGGTATAGACCCTGAATTGAGTCACAGTCAGGTGTGTTTGTGTGTGTCTGTGTGCTGGTATAGACTGTGCATGGAGTCACAGTGAGCCGTTTGTGTGTGTCTGTGCACGATGGTATAGGCTGAGCATTGAGTCACAATGGGGTGTGTGTGTGTGTGTGTGTGTGTGTGTGTGTGCCGGTTTAGGCTGTGCATGGAGTCACAGATGTGTGTGTGTGTGTGTATGTGCTGGTATGGAAAGTGCATTGAGTCACCCTGAGCCATAAGTGTGTGTGTGTGTGTGTTGGTATAGAATGTGCATTGAGTCACTGCTGTGTTTGTGTGTGTGTGTGTGGGCTGGTGTAGAATGTACATTGAGTCACAGTCAGCCATGTGTGTGTGTGTGTGCGCACTGGTATAGGCTGACTTTGAGCCAGAGTGAGCTGTGTGTGGGCATGTGCTGGTATAAGCTTTGCATTGAGTCACAATGAGCTTGTGTGTGTGTGTGTGTGTGTGTGTGTTGGTATAGACTTTGCACTGAATCACAGGGAGCCATGTGTGTATGCTGGTATAGACTGTGCATTAAGTCCCAGTGACCTGTTCTTGTGTGTGTGTGTGTGAGTGTGTGTGTGCTGGTATAGGCTCTGCACTGAGTCACATTCACCTGTGTGTGTGTGTGTGTGTGTGTGCACGCTGGTATAGGCTGTTCATTCAGTCACAGTTAGGGGTGTTTGTGTATGTGTGTGCTGGTATAGGCTGAACATTGAGCCACAGTGAGGTGTATGTGCATGTGTGTGTGATCCATTAGAGTCCGTGCATTGACTCACAGTGATTCATGTGTGTGTGTGTGCATGCGTGTATGCTGGTATAGGCTGTGCATTGAGTCACAGCCATGCGTGTTTGTGTGTGTGCTGGTATAGACCCTGAATTGAGTCACAGTCAGGTGTGTTTGTGTGTGTCTGTGTGCAGATATAATCTGTGCATTGAGTCACAGTCAGCTGTGTGTGTGTGTGTGTGTGTGTGTGTGCACAATGGTATACACTGTTCATTGAATCACAATGAAGTGTGTGTGTGTGTGTGTGTGTGAGTGCTGGCATAGCCTGTGGACTGAGTCACATTGAGCCGTTGTGTGTGTGTGTGTGTGTTTGTGCAGATATGGATGCTGCATTGAGTCACAGTCAGCCGTGTGTGTGTGTGTGCACACTGGTTTAGGCTGTGCATTCACTCACCATTATGGGTGTGTGTGTCTCTGTGTGCTGCTATAGGCTGATCACTGAGCCACAGTGAGGTGTGTGTGTGTGTCTGTGTGCCATAAAAGCCTGTGTGCCATTAAAGTCTGTGCATTGAGTCACAGTGATTCATGTGTGTGTGTGTGCATGCGTGTGTGCTGGTATAGGCTGTGAATTCTGTCACAGTGACCCGTCTGTGTTTGTGCTAGTATAGAGTGTGCATTGAGTCACAGCCCGAAATGCGTGTGTGTGTGTGTGTGTGCTGGTATAGACCCTGCATTGAGTCACAGTGAGCTGTGTGTGTGTGCTGCCATAAGATATGCATTGAGTCACAGTTAGCCATGTGTGTGTGTGCTGGTGTAGTCTGAGCATTGAGTTACAGTGAGGTGCGTGTGTGTATGTGCTGCTTATAGACTGTGCATTGAGTCACAGTCAGGTGTGTTTTGTTGTTCTGTGTACTGGTATAGACTGCATTGAGTCAGTCAGCCGTGTGTGTGTGTGTGTGTGTGTGCATGTGTGTGTGCAGGTATAGACTATGCATTCAGTAACATTGAGCCATGTGTGTGTGCTGGCATAAACTGTGCATTGAGTCATAGTGAGCCATTTGGGGGTGCGCAGGTATAGCCTGACCATTGAGTCACAATGAGTTGCTTGTGTGTGTGTGTATGTGCTGCTTATAGACTGTGCATTGAGTCAGAGTCAGGTGTGTTTGTGTGTGTGTTTGCTGGTGTAGGCTGTGCACTGAGTCACAGTTAGCTGTGTTTGTTTGTGTGTGCTGGTATAGGCTGAGCATGGAGTCACAGTGAGGTGTGCGTGTGTGTGTGTGTGTGCTGGTATAAACTGTGCACTGAGTCACTGATCTGTTTGTGTGTGTGTGATGGAATAGAGTGTGCATTGTCTCACAGTGAGCTGTTCATTTGTGTGTGTGTGTGTGTGTGTCTGCTGTTAGAGCCTGTGCATTGAGTCATAGAGAGCCATATGTGTTTGAGTGTACGCGAGTGTGCTGGTACAGGCTGCTCATTGAGTCACAGTCAACCGTGTTTGTGTGTGCAGGTATAGACTGTGCACTGAGTCACAGTCAACTGTGCGTGTGTGAGTATATGTGCTTCTACAGGCTGAGTACTGAGACACAGGTGTGTGTGTGTGTTGATATAGGCTATGGACTGAGCCACATTGAGCCGTCTGTGTGTGTGTGTGTTTCTGATTGCAGGTATGGACGTTTCATTGAGTCTCAGGGAGCCGTGTGTGTGTGTGTGTGTGTCTGTGCTGGTATAGGCTATGTATTCACAGTGAGCTGTTTATTTTGTGTGTGCTGGTATAGGCTGAGCATTTAGTCACAATGAGGTGTGTGTCTTCGTATGTGTGTGCGTGTGTACGAGTTCTGGTATAGGCTCTGCATTGAGTCCCCTTGAGCTGTGTGTGTGTGTTTGTGTATGTGAGTGTGCTGGTATAGGCTGAGAATTGAGTCACAGTGAGGTGTGTGTGTGTGCCAGTATAGGCTGTGCATTGAGTCACAGATGTGTGTGTGTGTGTGTGTGTCTGTGTGTGTGTGTGTGCAGGTATAGGCTGGGCATTGAGCCACAGTAAAACGTTTGTGTGTGTGTGTGTGTCTGCTGGGATAGACTGTACATTGAGTCACAGTCAGCCGTGTGTGTGTGTGTGTGTGTGCACAATGGTATAGAGTGTACATTGAGTCAGAGTGAGGTGTGTGCGTGTGAGTGCTGGTATAGGCTGTGGACTGGGTCACATTGAGCCGTGTGTGTGTGTGTGTGTGTGTGTGTGTGTGCCGGTATGGACAGGGCATTGAATCAAAGTCAGTGATGTGTGTGTGTGTGTGTTTGTGTGTGTGTGTGTTTGTGCTGGTATAGACCCTGCATTGAGTCACAGTGAGCCATGTGTGTGTGCTGCCATAAACTGTGCATTGAGTCACAGAGAGCCGTGTGTGTGTGCAGGTATAGTCTGAACATTCAGTCACAGTGTGGTGCGGGGGTGTATGTGCTGCTTATAGACTGTGCATTGAGTCACAGTCAGGTGTGTTTTGTGGTTCTGTGTGCTGGAATAGACTGCACTGAGTCACAGTCAGCCGTGTGTGTGTGTGTGTGTGTGTGTGTGCACGCAGGTATAGACAGTGCATTGAGTCACAGTGGTGTGTGTGCATGTTTGTGTGCAGGTAGAGACTCTGCATTGAGTCACAGTGCGCCATGTGTGTGTGCTGGCATAAGCTGTGCATTGATTCATAGGTAGCCGTTTGGGAGTGCGCAGGTATAGCCTGAGCATTGAGTCACAGTGAGTTGCTTGTGTGTGTGTGTATGTGCTGCTTATAGACTGTGTGTTGAGTCACAGTCAGGTGTGTTTGTGTGTGTGTGTGTTGGTGTAAGCTGTGCACTGAGTCACAGTTAGCTGTGTTTGTTTGTGTGTGCTGGTATAGGCTGAGCATGGAGTCACAGTGAGGTGTGCGTGTGTGTGTGTGTGTGCTGGTATAGACTGTGCCTTGACTCACAGTGAGCTGTTCATTTGTGTGTGTGTGTCTGCTGTTAGAGCCTGTGCATTGAGTCACAGAGAGCCATATGTGTTTGAGTGCATGCGAGTGTGCTGGTATAGGCTGTGCATTGAGTCACAGTGGACCGCGTTTGTGTGTGCAGGTATAGAATGTGAATTGAGTCACAGTCAACTGTGCGTGTTTGAGTATATGTGCTGCTACAGGCTGAGTACTGAGACACAGGTGTGTGTGTCTGTTGATATAGGCTATGGACTGAGTCACATTGAGCCGTCTGTGTGTGTGTGTTTCTATTTGCAGTTATGGACGGTGCATTGAGTCACAGGGGGCCATGTGTGTGTGTGTGTGTGTCTGTCCTAGTATAGGCTATGCATTGAGTCACAGTGAGCTGATTCTTTTGTGCATGCTGGTACAGGCTGAGTATTTAGTCACAGTGAGGTGTGTGTCTGTGTATGTGTATGTGTGTATGTGTTCTGGTATAGGCTCTGCTATGAGTCCCCTTGAGCTGTGTGTGTGTGTTTGTGTGTGTGTGTTGGTATAGGCTGAGATTTGAGTCACAGTGAGGTGTGTGTGTGTGCCAGTATAGGCTGTGCATTGAGTCACAGATGTGTATGTGTGTGTGCAGGTATAGGCTGCGTATTGAGCCACAGTGAGAAGTGTGTGTGTGTGTGTATGTGCTTTTATGGAAAGTGCATTGAGTCACACTGAGCAGTGTGTGTGTGTGTGAGTGTTTATGTGTGCAGGTAAAGGCTGTGAATTGAGTCACACTGGGCCGTTTGTGTGTTTGAGTGTGCAGTTATAGGTTGTGCATTGACTCACAGGGAAGGGTGTGTGTGTGCATGCTGGGAAAAGCTTTGCATTGAGTCAGAGTTAACAGTGTGTATGTGTGTCTGTGTGTGTGTGTGCTGGTACAGACTTTGCACTGAATCTCAGAGAGCTGTGTGTGTGTGCTTGTATAGACTGTGCATTGAGTCCCAGTGAGCTTTACTTGTGTGTGTGTGTGTGTGTGTGCTGGTATAGGCTGTGCACTGAGTCAACGTCCCTCGTGCGTGTGGACGTGTGTGTGTGTGCAGGTATGGAGGGTGCATTGAGTCACAGTAACCCATGTTTGTGTGTGTGTGTGTGCACACTGGTCTAGACTGGTCATTCAGTCACAGTTAAGAGTGTTTTTGTATGTGTGTGCTGGTATAGGCTGAGAATTGAGCCACAGTGAGAGGTGTGTGTGTGTGTGTGTGTGTGCCAGTAGAGTCTGTGCATTGAGTCACAGTGAGCCGTGTGTGTGTTGTGTGTGTGCATGCGTGTGTGCTTGTATATGCTGTGCATTGTGTCACAGTGACCCGTGTGTGTTTGCTCTAGCATAGACTATGCATTGAGTCTCAGAAATGCGTGTCCATGTGTGTGTGTGCTGGTATAGACCCTGCATTGAGTCACAATGAGCCGTATGTGTGTGTGCTGGTATAGTCTGAGCACTGAGTCACAGTGAGGTGCGGGTGTGTATGTGCTGCTTATAGACTGTGCATTGCGTCACAGTCAGCTGTGTTTTGTGGTTCTGTGTGCTGGTATAGACTCCACTGAGTCACAGTCAGCTGTGTGTGTGTGTGTGTTTGTGCACTCAGGTATAGACTGTGTATTGAGTAACAGTGGTGTGTGTGTGTGCATGTGTGCATGCTGGTATAGACTCTACATTGAGTCACAGTGAGACATGTGTGTGTGCTGGCATAAGCTGTGCATTGAGTCATAGTGAGGTGTGTGGGATTGCACAGGTATAGCCTGAGCATTGAGTCACACTGAGTTACGTGTGTGTGTGTGTATGTGATACTTATAGACTGTGCATTGAGTCACAGTCAGGTGTGTTTGTGTGTGTGTGTGCTGGTATAACTGTGCATTGAGTCACAGTCAACTACGTGTGTGTGTGTGTGTGTGTGTGTATACTGGTATATGCTGTGCATGCACTCACAGTGAGGGGTGTGTGTGTGTTTCTGTGCTGGTATAGTCTGAGCATTGAGTCACAGTGAGCTGTGTGTGTGTGTGTGTGTTTGTGCTGTTGGAGACTGTGCATTGAGTCACAGTGAGCCATATGTGTGTGTGCATGCCTGTGTGCTGGTGTAGGGTGCGCATTGAATCAAATTGACCCATGCTTGTTTGTGCTAGTATCGACTGTGCATCGAGTCACAATTAGCCATGTGTCATGTGTGTGTGTTTGTGTGTGTGTGTGTGCTGGTATAGGCTGAACAGTGCGTCATACTCATGTGTGTGTGAGTGTGGTGGTATCAGCTTTGCATTGAGTCACAGTGAGGGTTGCATGTGTCTGTGTGTGTGTACTACTATTATCTGAGCATTGAGTCACAGTGAGGTCTGTGTGTGTGTGCACAGGTGGTAATTTAGGCTGGGCATTGAGTCACAGTGCACCATGTGTGTTTGTTTTTGTGCTGGTATAGACTATGCACTGAGTCACTTTGAGCCGTGTGTGTGTGTGTTTGTCCTGGTATAGGCTGTGCATTGAGTCACAGTGAGCTGTGTGTGTATGTGTGTGCTGGTATAGGCTGCACATTGAGTCACAGTGAGGTTTGTGTGTGTGTGTGTGAGCACTGGTACAGGCTGTGCATTGAGTCAAAGGTGTGTGTGTGTGTGTTTGCTGGTGCAGGCTGCACATTGAATCACAGTGAGCTGTGTGTGTGTGTGTGTGCTGGTATAGACCATGCACTGAGTCACAGTGAGCCGTGTGTGTGTGTGCTGGTATAGTCTGAGCATTGAGTCATAGTGAGGTGCATGTGTGTGTGTGCATGTGCTGTTATGGATGGTGCATTGAGTTACACTGAGAAAAACGTGTGTGTGTGTGTGTGTGTGTATGTGCTCATATAGACTGTGCATTGAGTCATAGTCAGGTGTGTTTGTGTGTGTGTGTGTTCAGGTATAGGCTGGCCATTGAGTCACAGTCAGCATGTGTGTGATGTGTGTGCATGCTGGTATAGGCTGTTCATTTAGTCACAGAGAGGAGTGTGTGTCTGTGTTTGCTGGTATAGGCTGACCATTGAGTCACAGTGAGGTGTGTGTGTGTGTGTGTGAACTTACTGGTATAGGCTTTGCATTGAGTCACAGTGAGCTGTTTGTGTTTGAGTGTGTGTATGTGTGTGTGTGTGTGGGTATAGGCTGTGTATTGACTCACAGTGAGCCATGTGTGTTTCTCTGTGTGTGTGAGCATGCTAGCATAGACTGTGCACTGAGTTACAGGGAGCCGTGTGTGTGTGTGCTAGTATAGACTGTGCATTGAGTCACAGTCAGGTGTGTTTTTGTGCATGTGTGTGCTGGTATAGACTATGCATTGATTAACAGTCAACCGTGTGTGTGTGTGTGTGTGTGCATGCACGCTGTTATAGGCAGTGCATTGAGTCACAGTAAGGGGTGTGTGTGTTCGTGGGCTGCTATAGGCAGACCAATGAGTGACAGTGAGGTCAGTGTGTGTGTTGGCATAGGCTTGAGGCACAGTGAGATGTTTGTGAGTGCGTGTGTGCTGGTATAGTGTGTGCACTGAGACACAGAGAGCCGTGTGTGTGTGTGTGTACTGGTATAGACATTTCATTGAGTCACATTGAGCCGTGTGTGTGTGTGTGTTTGTGTGGGCATAGGTACGGATGGTGCATTGAGTCACAGTGAGCTGTGTGTGTGTGTGTACACACGTGTGTGCTGGTATACGATGTGCATTGAGTGTCAGTGAGGGGTGTCTGCGTCTGCCTGTGATGGCATAGGCTGTGCATTGAGTCACAGTGAGCAATGTGTGTGTGTGTATGTGTGCTGGTACAGGCATTGCACTGTGTCACAGTGAGCTGTGAATGTGTGTGTGTGTGTGTGTGTAGGTAAGAATGGTGCTTTAAATTACAGTAAGCAGTGTGTGTGTGTGTGTGTGTGTGTGTGTGCTGGTATAGGCTGTGCATTGAGTCCCATTGAGGTGCGTGTGTGTGTGTCTGCTGTTAGAAAATGTGCTTTGAGTCACAGAGAGCCATATGTGTTTGAGTGCATGCGAGTGTGCTGGTATAGGCTGCGCATTGAGTCACGGTGAGATGTGTGTGTGTGTGTGTGTGTGTGTGTGTGCTGGTATAGAATGTTCATTGAGTCACAGTTAGCCGTGTGTGTGTGTGTGTGTGTGTTTGTGTGTCCTGGTATTGAAACTGCATTGAGTCACAGTGAGCCATGTGTGTGTGCTGGCATAGGCTGTGCATTGAGTCACAGTGAGCCGTGTGTGTGTGGGGGGGTGTGGGTGCTGGTATAGGTTGTGCATTCAGTCACAGTGAGGTGTCTGTGTGTGCGTGTGTGTCCGTGCTAGTATAGGCTGTGCATTGAGTCACTTTGATGTGGGTGTGTGTGTGTGTGCTGCTATAGACTCTACATTGAGTTACAGTAAGGTGCGTGTGTGTGTGTGTATGTGCTGGTAGGGAAAGTGCATTGAGTCACACTGAGCCGTGTTTTTGTGTGTGTATGTGTGTGTTGGTATAGACTGTGCATTGAGTCACAGGTGTGTTTGTGTGTGTGTGTGAGTGCTGCTATAGACTGTACATTGAGTCACAGTCAGCCGTGTGTGTGTGTGTGCACTGGTATAGGCTGAGTTTGAGTAAGAGTGAGGTGTGTGTGTGTGTGTGTGTGTGCATGTGCTGGTATAACCTAGGCATTGAGTCACAATGAGCTGTGTGTGTGTGTTGGTATAGACTTTATACTTAGTCACAGGAAGCCATTTGTGCTGGAGTAGACTGTGCATTGGGTCCCAGTAAGCTGTTCTTGTGTGTGTGTGTGTGTGTGTGTGTGTGTGTGTGCTGGTTTAGGCTGTGCATTGAGTCACACTGAGGTGTGTGTGTGGGTGTGCTGTTATAGATAGTGCTTTGAGTCACAATGTCGTGTGTGTGTGTGTGTCTGCACACTGGTATAAGCTGTGTATTGAGTCACAGTGAGAGGTGTGTTTGTGTGTGCTGCTATAGGCTGACCATTGAGTCACCGTGAGGGGTGTGTGTGTGCTGGTATATGCTGCACATTGAGTCACAGGTATGTGTGGGTGTGTGTGTGCTGGTACAGGCTGCGCATTGAGTCACAGATGTGTGTGTGTGTGTGTCCTGGTGCAGGCTATGCATTGAGTCACAGTGAGGTGTGTGTGTGTGCTTGTGCTGGTATGGACAGTGCATTGAGTTAAACTGAGCAGTGTATGTGTGTATGTGTATGTGCTCGCATAGACTGTGTATTGAATCACAGTCAGGTGTGTGTGTGTGTGTGCTGGTATAGACTGTGCAAAGAGTCACAGTCATGTGTGTGTGTCTGTGTGTCTGTATGCTGTTATAGGCTTTGCACTGAATCACAGTGAGCCATCTGTGTGTGTTTGTATGTGTGTGCAGGTATGGACGGTGCATTGAATCACAGTGAGCAGTGTGTGTGTGTGTGTGTGTGTGTGCACGGTTGCTAATTTAGGCTGTGCATTGGGTCACAGTGAGCTGTGTGTGTGTGTTTGTGCTGATATAAACTGTGCACTGAGTCACACTGAGCCATGTGTGTGTGTGTGTTTGACCTGGTGTAGGCTGTGCATTGAGCCACAGTAGCTCTGTGTGTCTCTGTGCTGGTATAGGCTATCCATTGAGTCACAGTGAGATGTGTGTGTTTGTGTGTGCTGGTATAGACTGTGCATTGAGTCACAGCCATGCGTGTGTGTACATGTGTGCTGGTATAGACCCTGAATTGAGTCACAGTCAGGTGTGTTTGTGTGTGTCTGTGGGCTGGTATAGACTGTGCATGGAGTCACAGTGAGCCGTGTGTGTGTGTCTGTGCACGATGGTATAGGCTGAGCATTGAGTCACAATGGGGTGTGTGTGTGTGTGTGTGTCTGTGTGTGACGGTTTAGGCTGTGCATGGAGTCACAGATGTGTGTGTGTGTGTGTATGTGCTGGTATGGAAAGTGCATTGAGTCACCCTGAGCCATAAGTGTGTGTGTGTGTGTTGGTATAGAATGTGCATTGAGTCACTGCTGTGTTTGTGTGTGTGTGTGTGTGTGCTGGTGTAGAATGTACATTGAGTCACAGTCAGCCATGTGTGTGTGTGTGTGTGCACACTGGTATAGGCTGACTTTGAGCCAGAGTGAGCTGTGTGTGGGCATGTGCTGGTATAAGCTTTGCATTGAGTCACAATGAGCTTGTGTGTGTGTGTGTGTGTGTGTTGGTATAGACTTTGCACTGAATCACAGGGAGCCATGTGTGTATGCTGGTATAGACTGTGCATTAAGTCCCAGTGACCTGTTCTTGTGTGTGTGTGTGTGAGTGTGTGTGTGCTGGTATAGGCTCTGCACTGAGTCACATTCACCTGTGTGTGTGTGTGTGTGTGTGTGCACGCTGGTATAGGCTGTTCATTCAGTCACAGTTAGGGGTGTTTGTGTATTTGTGTGCTGGTATAGGCTGAACATTGAGCCACAGTGAGGTGTATGTGCATGTGTGTGTGATCCATTAGAGTCCGTGCATTGACTCACAGTGATTCATGTGTGTGTGTGTGCATGCGTGTATGCTGGTATAGGCTGTGCATTGAGTCACAGCCATGCGTGTTTGTGTGTGTGCTGGTATAGACCCTGAATTGAGTCACAGTCAGGTGTGTTTGTGTGTGTCTGTGTGCAGATATAATCTGTGCATTGAGTCACAGTCAGCTGTGTGTGTGTGTGTGTGTGTGCACAATGGTATACACTGTGCATTGAATCACAATGAGGTGTGTGTGTGTGTGTGTGTGTGTGTGTGAGTGCTGGTATAGCCTGTGGACTGAGTCACATTGAGCCGTTGTGTGTGTGTGTGTGTGTTTGTGCAGATATGGATGCTGCATTGAGTCACAGTCAGTCGTGTGTGTGTGTGTGCACACTGGTTTAGGCTGTGCATTCACTCACCATTATGGGTGTGTGTGTCTCTGTGTGCTGCTATAGGCTGATCACTGAGCCACAGTGAGGTGTGTGTGTGTGTCTGTGTGCCGTAAAAGCCTGTGTGCCATTAAAGTCTGTGCATTGAGTCACAGTGATTCATGTGTGTGTGTGCGCATGCGTGTGTGCTGGTATAGGCTGTGCATTCTGTCACAGTGACCTGCCTGTGTTTGTGCTAGTATAGACTGTGCATTGAGTCACAGCCCGAAATGCGTGTGCATGTGTGTGTGTGCTGGTATAGTCTGAGCACTGAGTCACAGAGAGGTGCGGGTGTGTATGTGCTGCTTATAGACTGTGCATTGCGTCACAGTCAGCTGTGTTTTGTGGTTCTGTGTGCTGGTATAGACTCCAATGAGTCACAGTCAGCTGTGTGTGTGTGTGTGTTTGTGCACTCAGGTATAGACTGTGTATTGAGTAACAGTGGTGTGTGTGTGTGCATGTGTGCATGCTGGTATAGACTCTACATTGAGTCACAGTGAGCCATGTGTGTGTGCTGGCATAAGCTGTGCATTGAGTCATAGTGAGGCGTGTGGGATTGCACAGGTATAGCCTGAGCATTGAGTCACAGTGAGTTACGTGTGTGTGTGTGTATGTGATACTTATAGACTGTGCATTGAGTCACAGTCAGGTGTGTTTGTGTGTGTGTGTGCTGGTATAACTGTGCATTGAGTCACAGTCAACTACATGTGTGTGTGTGTGTGTGTGTATACTGGTATATGCTGTGCATGCACTCACAGTGAGGGGTGTGTGTGTGTTTGTGTGCTGGTATAGTCTGAGCATTGAGTCACAGTGAGCTGTGTGTGTGTGTGTGTTTGTGCTGTTTGAGACTGTGCATTGAGTCACAGTGAGCCATATGTGTGTGTGCATGCCTGTGTGCTGGTGTAGGGTGCGCATTGAATCAAATTGACCCATGCTTGTTTGTGCTAGTATCGACTGTGCATCGAGTCACAATTAGCCATGTGTCATGTGTGTGTGTTTGTGTGTGTGTGTGTGCTGGTATAGGCTGAACAGTGCGTCATACTCATGTGTGTGTGAGTGTGGTGGTATCAGCTTTGCATTGTGTCACAGTGAGGGTTGCATGTGTCTGTGTGTGTGTACTACTATTATCTGAGCATTGAGTCACAGTGAGGTCTGTGTGTGTGTGCACAGGTGGTAATTTAGGCTGGGCATTGAGTCACAGTGCACCATGTGTGTTTGTTTTTGTGCTGGTATAGACTATGCACTGAGTCACTTTGAGCCGTGTGTGTGTGTGTTTGTCCTGGTATAGGCTGTGCATTGAGTCACAGTGAGCTGTGTGTGTATGTGTGTGCTGGTATAGGCTGAGCATTGAGTCACAGTGAGCTGTGTTTGTGTGTCTGTGCTGGTATAGGCTGCACATTGAGTGACAGTGAGGTTTGTGTGTGTGTGTGTGAGCACTGGTACAGGCTGTGCATTGAGTCAAAGGTGTGTGTGTGTGTGTTTGCTGGTGCAGGCTGCACATTGAATCACAGTGAGCTGTGTGTGTGTGTGTGTGCTGGTATAGACCATGCACTGAGTCACAGTGAGCCGTGTGTGTGTGTGCTGGTATAGTCTGAGCATTGAGTCATAGTGAGGTGCATGTGTGTGTGTGCATGTGCTGTTATGGATGGTGCATTGAGTTACACTGAGAAAAACGTGTGTGTGTGTGTGTGTGTATGTGCTCATATAGACTGTGCATTGAGTCATAGTCAGGTGTGTTTGTGTGTGTGTGTGTTCAGGTATAGGCTGGCCATTGAGTCACAGTCAGCATGTGTGTGATGTGTGTGCATGCTGGTATAGGCTGTTCATTTAGTCACAGAGAGGAGTGTGTGTCTGTGTTTGCTGGTATAGGCTGACCATTGAGTCACAGTGAGGTGTGTGTGTGTGTGTGTGAACTTACTGGTATAGGCTTTGCATTGAGTCACAGTGAGCTGTTTGTGTTTGAGTGTGTGTATGTGTGTGTGTGTGTGGGTATAGGCTGTGTATTGACTCACAGTGAGCCATGTGTGTTTCTCTGTGTGTGTGAGCATGCTAGCATAGACTGTGCACTGAGTTACAGGGAGCCGTGTGTGTGTGTGCTAGTATAGACTGTGCATTGAGTCACAGTCAGGTGTGTTTTTGTGCATGTGTGTGCTGGTATAGACTATGCATTGATTAACAGTCAACCGTGTGTGTGTGTGTGTGTGCATGCACGCTGTTATAGGCAGTGCATTGAGTCACAGTAAGGGGTGTGTGTGTTCGTGGGCTGCTATAGGCAGACCAATGAGTGACAGTGAGGTCAGTGTGTGTGTTGGCATAGGCTTGAGGCACAGTGAGATGTTTGTGAGTGCGTGTGTGCTGGTATAGAGTGTGCACTGAGACACAGAGAGCCGTGTGTGTGTGTGTGTGTACTGGTATAGACATTTCATTGAGTCACATTGAGCTGTGTGTGTGTGTGTGTTTGTGTGGGCATAGGTACGGATGGTGCATTGAGTCACAGTGAGCTGTGTGTGTGTGTGTACACACGTGTGTGCTGGTATACGATGTGCATTGAGTGTCAGTGAGGGGTGTCTGCGTCTGCCTGTGATGGCATAGGCTGTGCATTGAGTCACAGTGAGCAATGTGTGTGTGTGTATGTGTGCTGGTACAGGCATTGCACTGTGTCACAGTGAGCTGTGAATGTGTGTGTGTGTGTGTGTGTGTGTGTAGGTAAGAATGGTGCTTTGAATTACAGTAAGCAGTGTGTGTGTGTGTGTGTGTGTGTGTGCTGGTATAGGCTGTGCATTGAGTCCCATTGAGGTGCGTGTGTGTGTGTCTGCTGTTAGAAAATGTGCTTTGAGTCACAGAGAGCCATATGTGTTTGAGTGCATGCGAGTGTGCTGGTATAGGCTGCGCATTGAGTCACGGTGAGATGTGTGTGTGTGTGTGTGTGTGTGTGTGTGTGTGTGCTGGTATAGAATGTTCATTGAGTCACAGTTAGCCGTATGTGTGTGTGTGTGTGTGTTTGTGTGTCCTGGTATTGAAACTGCATTGAGTCACAGTGAGCCATGTGTGTGTGCTGGCATAGGCTGTGCATTGAGTCACAGTGAGCCGTGTGTGTGTGGGGGGGTGTGGGTGCTGGTATAGGTTGTGCATTCAGTCACAGTGAGGTGTCTGTGTGTGCGTGTGTGTCCGTGCTAGTATAGGCTGTGCATTGAGTCACTTTGATGTGGGTGTGTGTGTGTGTGCTGCTATAGACTCTACATTGAGTTACAGTGAGGTGCGTGTGTGTGTGTGTATGTGCTGGTAGGGAAATTGCATTGAGTCACACTGAGACGTGTTTTTGTGTGTGTATGTGTGTGTTGGTATAGACTGTGCATTGAGTCACAGGTGTGTTTGTGTGTGTGTGTGAGTGCTGCTATAGACTGTACATTGAGTCACAGTCAGCCGTGTGTGTGTGTGTGCACTGGTATAGGCTGAGTTTGAGTAAGAGTGAGGTGTGTGTGTGTGTGTGTGTGTGCATGTGCTGGTATAACCTAGGCATTGAGTCACAATGAGCTGTGTGTGTGTGTTGGTATAGACTTTATACTTAGTCACAGGAAGCCATTTGTGCTGGAGTAGACTGTGCATTGGGTCCCAGTAAGCTGTTCTTGTGTGTGTGTGTGTGTGTGTGTGTGTGCTGGTTTAGGCTGTGCATTGAGTCACACTGAGGTGTGTGTGTGGGTGTGCTGTTATAGATAGTGCTTTGAGTCACAATGTCGTGTGTGTGTGTGTGTGTCTGCACACTGGTATAAGCTGTGTATTGAGTCACAGTGAGAGGTGTGTTTGTGTGTGCTGCTATGGGCTGACCATTGAGTCACAGTGAGGGGTGTGTGCATGCTGGTATATGCTGCACATTGAGTCACAGGTATGTGTGGGTGTGTGTGTGCTGGTACAGGCTGCGCATTGAGTCACAGATGTGTGTGTGTGTGTGTCCTGGTGCAGGCTATGCATTGAGTCACAGTGAGGTGTGTCTGTGTGCTTGTGCTGGTATGGACAGTGCATTGAGTTAAACTGAGCAGTGTATGTGTGTATGTGTATGTGCTGGCATAGACTGTGTATTGAATCACAGTCAGGTGTGTGTGTGTGTGTGCTGGTATAGACTGTGCAAAGAGTCACAGTCATGTGTGTGTGTCTGTGTGTCTGTATGCTGTTATAGGCTTTGCACTGAATCACAGTGAGCCATCTGTGTGTGTTTGTATGTGTGTGCAGGTATGGACGGTGCATTGAATCACAGTGAGCAGTGTGTGTGTGTGTGTGTGTGTGCACGGTTGCTAATTTAGGCTGTGCATTGGGTCACAGTGAGCTGTGTGTGTGTGTTTGTGCTGATATAAACTGTGCACTGAGTCACACTGAGCCATGTGTGTGTGTGTGTTTGACCTGGTGTAGGCTGTGCATTGAGCCACAGTAGCTCTGTGTGTTGTGCTGGTATAGGCTATCCATTGAGTCACAGTGAGATGTGTGTGTTTGTGTGTGCTGGTATAGACTGTGCATTGAGTCACAGCCATGCGTGTGTGTACGTGTGTGCTGGTATAGACCCTGAATTGAGTCACAGTCAGGTGTGTTTGTGTGTGTCTGTGTGCTGGTATAGACTGTGCATGGAGTCACAGTGAGCCATTTGTGTGTGTCTGTGCACGATGGTATAGGCTGAGCATTGAGTCACAATGGGGTGTGTGTGTGTGTGTGTGTGTGTGTGTGTGCCGGTTTAGGCTGTGCATGGAGTCACAGATGTGTGTGTGTGTGTGTATGTGCTGGTATGGAAAGTGCATTGAGTCACCCTGAGCCATAAGTGTGTGTGTGTGTGTTGGTATAGAATGTGCATTGAGTCACTGCTGTGTTTGTGTGTGTGTGTGTGGGCTGGTGTAGAATGTACATTGAGTCACAGTCAGCCATGTGTGTTTGTGTGTGCACACTGGTATAGGCTGACTTTGAGCCAGAGTGAGCTGTGTATGGGCATGTGCTGGTATAAGCTTTGCATTGAGTCACAATGAGCTTGTGTGTGTGTGTGTGTGTGTGTGTGTGTTGGTATAGACTTTGCACTGAATCACAGGGAGCCATGTGTGTATGCTGGTATAGACTGTGCATTAAGTCCCAGTGACCTGTTCTTGTGTGTGTGTGTGTGAGTGTGTGTGTGCTGGTATAGGCTCTGCACTGAGACACATTCACCTGTGTGTGTGTGTGTGTGTGTGTGCACGCTGGTATAGGCTGTTCATTCAGTCACAGTTAGGGGTGTTTGTGTATGTGTGTGCTGGTATAGGCTGAACATTGAGCCACAGTGAGGTGTATGTGCATGTGTGTGTGATCCATTAGAGTCCGTGCATTGACTCACAGTGATTCATGTGTGTGTGTGTGCATGCGTGTATGCTGGTATAGGCTGTGCATTGAGTCATAGCCATGCGTGTTTGTGTGTGTGCTGGTATTGACCCTGAATTGAGTCACAGTCAGGTGTGTTTGTGTGTGTCTGTGTGCAGATATAATCTGTGCATTGAGTCACAGTCAGCTGTGTGTGTGTGTGTGTGTGTGTGCACAATGGTATACACTGTTCATTGAATCACAATGAAGTGTGTGTGTGTGTGTGTGAGTGCTGGCATAGCCTGTGGACTGAGTCACATTGAGCCGTTGTGTGTGTGTGTGTATGTTTGTGCAGATATGGATGCTGCATTGAGTCACAGTCAGCCGTGTGTGTGTGTGTGCACACTGGTTTAGGCTGTGCATTCACTCACCATTATGGGTGTGTGTGTCTCTGTGTGCTGCTATAGGCTGATCACTGAGCCACAGTGAGGTGTGTGTGTGTGTCTGTGTGCCATAAAAGCCTGTGTGCCATTAAAGTCTGTGCATTGAGTCACAGTGATTCATGTGTGTGTGTGTGCATGCGTGTGTGCTGGTATAGGCTGTGAATTCTGTCACAGTGACCCGTCTGTGTTTGTGCTAGTATAGACTGTGCATTGAGTCACAGCCCAAAATGCGTGTGTGTGTGTGTGTGTGCTGGTATAGACCCTGCATTGAGTCACAGTGAGCTGTGTGTGTGTGCTGCTATAAGATATGCATTGAGTCACAGTTAGCCATGTGTGTGTGTGCTGGTGTAGTCTGAGCATTGAGTTACAGTGAGGTGCGTGTGTGTATGTGCTGCTTATAGACTGTGCATTGAGTCACAGTCAGGTGTGTTTTGTTGTTCTGTGTACTGGTATAGACTGCATTGAGTCAGTCAGCCGTGTGTGTGTGTGTGTGTGTGTGCATGTGTGTGTGCAGGTATAGACTATGCATTCAGTAACATTGAGCCATGTGTGTGTGCTGGCATAAACTGTGCATTGAGTCATAGTGAGCCATTTGGGGGTGCGCAGGTATAGCCTGACCATTGAGTCACAATGAGTTGCTTGTGTGTGTGTGTATGTGCTGCTTATAGACTGTGCATTGAGTCAGAGTCAGGTGTGTTTGTGTGTGTGTTTGCTGGTGTAGGCTGTGCACTGAGTCACAGTTAGCTGTGTTTGTTTGTGTGTGCTGGTATAGGCTGAGCATGGAGTCACAGTGAGGTGTGCGTGTGTGTGTGTGTGTGCTGGTATAGACTGTGCCTTGACTCACAGTGAGCTGTTCATTTGTGTGTGTGTGTCTGCTGTTAGAGCCTGTGCATTGAGTCACAGAGAGCCATATGTGTTTGAGTGCATGCGAGTGTGCTGGTATAGGCTGTGCATTGAGTCACAGTGGACCGCGTTTGTGTGTGCAGGTATAGAATGTGAATTGAGTCACAGTCAACTGTGCGTGTTTGAGTATATGTGCTGCTACAGGCTGAGTACTGAGACACAGGTGTGTGTGTCTGTTGATATAGGCTATGGACTGAGTCACATTGAGCCGTCTGTGTGTGTGTGTTTCTATTTGCAGTTATGGACGGTGCATTGAGTCACAGGGGGCCATGTGTGTGTGTGTGTGTGTCTGTCCTAGTATAGGCTATGCATTGAGTCACAGTGAGCTGATTCTTTTGTGCATGCTGGTACAGGCTGAGTATTTAGTCACAGTGAGGTGTGTGTCTGTGTATGTGTATGTGTGTATGTGTTCTGGTATAGGCTCTGCTATGAGTCCCCTTGAGCTGTGTGTGTGTGTTTGTGTGTGTGTGTTGGTATAGGCTGAGATTTGAGTCACAGTGAGGTGTGTGTGTGTGCCAGTATAGGCTGTGCATTGAGTCACAGATGTGTATGTGTGTGTGCAGGTATAGGCTGCGCATTGAGCCACAGTGAGAAGTGTGTGTGTGTGTGTATGTGCTTTTATGGCAAGTGCATTGAGTCACACTGAGCAGTGTGTGTGTGTGTGAGTGTTTATGTGTACAGGTAAAGGCTGTGAATTGAGTCACACTGGGCCGTTTGTGTGTTTGAGTGTGCAGTTATAGGTTGTGCATTGACTCACAGGGAAGGGTGTGTGTGTGCATGCTGGGAAAAGCTTTGCATTGAGTCAGAGTGAACAGTGTGTATGTGTGTCTGTGTGGGTGTGTGCTGGTACAGACTTTGCACTGAATCTCAGAGAGCTGTGTGTGTGTGCTTGTATAGACTGTGCATTGAGTCCCAGTGAGCTTTACTTGTGTGTGTGTGTGTGTGTGTGTGTGTGTGCTGGTATAGGCTGTGCACTGAGTCACAGTCCCTCGTGCGTGTGGACGTGTGTGTGTGTGCAGGTATGGAGGGTTCATTGAGTCACAGTAACCCATGTTTGTGTGTGTGTGTGTGCACACTGGTCTAGACTGGTCATTCAGTCACAGTTAAGAGTGTTTTTGTATGTGTGTGCTGGTATAGGCTGAGAATTGAGCCACAGTGAGAGGTGTGTGTGTGTGTGTGTGTGTGCCATTAGAGTCTGTGCATTGAGTCACAGTGAGCCGTGTGTGTGTGTGTGCATGCGTGTGTGCTTGTATATGCTGTGCATTGAGTCACAGTGACCCGTGTGTGTTTGCTCTAGCATAGACTATGCATTGAGTCTCAGAAATGCGTGTCCATGTGTGTGTGTGCTGGTATAGACCCTGCATTGAGTCACAATGAGCCGTATGTGTGTGTGCTGGTATAGTCTGAGCACTGAGTCACAGAGAGGTGCGGGTGTGTATGTGCTGCTTATAGACTGTGCATTGCGTCACAGTCAGCTGTGTTTTGTGGTTCTGTGTGCTGGTATAGACTCCAATGAGTCACAGTCAGCTGTGTGTGTGTGTGTGTTTGTGCACTCAGGTATAGACTGTGTATTGAGTAACAGTGGTGTGTGTGTGTGCATGTGTGCATGCTGGTATAGACTCTACATTGAGTCACAGTGAGCCATGTGTGTGTGCTGGCATAAGCTGTGCATTGAGTCATAGTGAGGCGTGTGGGATTGCACAGGTATAGCCTGAGCATTGAGTCACAGTGAGTTACGTGTGTGTGTGTGTATGTGATACTTATAGACTGTGCATTGAGTCACAGTCAGGTGTGTTTGTGTGTGTGTGTGCTGGTATAACTGTGCATTGAGTCACAGTCAACTACATGTGTGTGTGTGTGTGTGTGTATACTGGTATATGCTGTGCATGCACTCACAGTGAGGGGTGTGTGTGTGTTTGTGTGCTGGTATAGTCTGAGCATTGAGTCACAGTGAGCTGTGTGTGTGTGTGTGTTTGTGCTGTTTGAGACTGTGCATTGAGTCACAGTGAGCCATATGTGTGTGTGCATGCCTGTGTGCTGGTGTAGGGTGCGCATTGAATCAAATTGACCCATGCTTGTTTGTGCTAGTATCGACTGTGCATCGAGTCACAATTAGCCATGTGTCATGTGTGTGTGTTTGTGTGTGTGTGTGTGCTGGTATAGGCTGAACAGTGCGTCATACTCATGTGTGTGTGAGTGTGGTGGTATCAGCTTTGCATTGTGTCACAGTGAGGGTTGCATGTGTCTGTGTGTGTGTACTACTATTATCTGAGCATTGAGTCACA
The DNA here is from genome assembly GCF_965194825.1 of Balaenoptera physalus. Taxonomy (NCBI): domain Eukaryota; kingdom Metazoa; phylum Chordata; class Mammalia; order Artiodactyla; family Balaenopteridae; genus Balaenoptera; species Balaenoptera physalus. The sequence goes on along the minus strand of NC_138904.1, from coordinate 9,766,870 downwards.
GTGAGGTCTGTGTGTGTGTGCACAGGTGGTAATTTAGGCTGGGCATTGAGTCACAGTGCACCATGTGTGTTTGTTTTTGTGCTGGTATAGACTATGCACTGAGTCACTTTGAGCCGTGTGTGTGTGTGTTTGTCCTGGTATAGGCTGTGCATTGAGTCACAGTGAGCTGTGTGTGTATGTGTGTGCTGGTATAGGCTGAGCATTGAGTCACAGTGAGCTGTGTTTGTGTGTCTGTGCTGGTATAGGCTGCACATTGAGTGACAGTGAGGTTTGTGTGTGTGTGTGTGAGCACTGGTACAGGCTGTGCATTGAGTCAAAGGTGTGTGTGTGTGTGTTTGCTGGTGCAGGCTGCACATTGAATCACAGTGAGCTGTGTGTGTGTGTGTGTGCTGGTATAGACCATGCACTGAGTCACAGTGAGCCGTGTGTGTGTGTGCTGGTATAGTCTGAGCATTGAGTCATAGTGAGGTGCATGTGTGTGTGTGCATGTGCTGTTATGGATGGTGCATTGAGTTACACTGAGAAAAACGTGTGTGTGTGTGTGTGTGTATGTGCTCATATAGACTGTGCATTGAGTCATAGTCAGGTGTGTTTGTGTGTGTGTGTGTTCAGGTATAGGCTGGCCATTGAGTCACAGTCAGCATGTGTGTGATGTGTGTGCATGCTGGTATAGGCTGTTCATTTAGTCACAGAGAGGAGTGTGTGTCTGTGTTTGCTGGTATAGGCTGACCATTGAGTCACAGTGAGGTGTGTGTGTGTGTGTGTGAACTTACTGGTATAGGCTTTGCATTGAGTCACAGTGAGCTGTTTGTGTTTGAGTGTGTGTATGTGTGTGTGTGTGTGGGTATAGGCTGTGTATTGACTCACAGTGAGCCATGTGTGTTTCTCTGTGTGTGTGAGCATGCTAGCATAGACTGTGCACTGAGTTACAGGGAGCCGTGTGTGTGTGTGCTAGTATAGACTGTGCATTGAGTCACAGTCAGGTGTGTTTTTGTGCATGTGTGTGCTGGTATAGACTATGCATTGATTAACAGTCAACCGTGTGTGTGTGTGTGTGTGCATGCACGCTGTTATAGGCAGTGCATTGAGTCACAGTAAGGGGTGTGTGTGTTCGTGGGCTGCTATAGGCAGACCAATGAGTGACAGTGAGGTCAGTGTGTGTGTTGGCATAGGCTTGAGGCACAGTGAGATGTTTGTGAGTGCGTGTGTGCTGGTATAGAGTGTGCACTGAGACACAGAGAGCCGTGTGTGTGTGTGTGTGTACTGGTATAGACATTTCATTGAGTCACATTGAGCTGTGTGTGTGTGTGTGTTTGTGTGGGCATAGGTACGGATGGTGCATTGAGTCACAGTGAGCTGTGTGTGTGTGTGTACACACGTGTGTGCTGGTATACGATGTGCATTGAGTGTCAGTGAGGGGTGTCTGCGTCTGCCTGTGATGGCATAGGCTGTGCATTGAGTCACAGTGAGCAATGTGTGTGTGTGTATGTGTGCTGGTACAGGCATTGCACTGTGTCACAGTGAGCTGTGAATGTGTGTGTGTGTGTGTGTGTGTGTAGGTAAGAATGGTGCTTTGAATTACAGTAAGCAGTGTGTGTGTGTGTGTGTGTGTGTGTGCTGGTATAGGCTGTGCATTGAGTCCCATTGAGGTGCGTGTGTGTGTGTCTGCTGTTAGAAAATGTGCTTTGAGTCACAGAGAGCCATATGTGTTTGAGTGCATGCGAGTGTGCTGGTATAGGCTGCGCATTGAGTCACGGTGAGATGTGTGTGTGTGTGTGTGTGTGTGTGTGTGTGCTGGTATAGAATGTTCATTGAGTCACAGTTAGCCGTATGTGTGTGTGTGTGTGTGTTTGTGTGTCCTGGTATTGAAACTGCATTGAGTCACAGTGAGCCATGTGTGTGTGCTGGCATAGGCTGTGCATTGAGTCACAGTGAGCCGTGTGTGTGTGGGGGGGTGTGGGTGCTGGTATAGGTTGTGCATTCAGTCACAGTGAGGTGTCTGTGTGTGCGTGTGTGTCCGTGCTAGTATAGGCTGTGCATTGAGTCACTTTGATGTGGGTGTGTGTGTGTGTGCTGCTATAGACTCTACATTGAGTTACAGTAAGGTGCGTGTGTGTGTGTGTATGTGCTGGTAGGGAAAGTGCATTGAGTCACACTGAGCCGTGTTTTTGTGTGTGTATGTGTGTGTTGGTATAGACTGTGCATTGAGTCACAGGTGTGTTTGTGTGTGTGTGTGAGTGCTGCTATAGACTGTACATTGAGTCACAGTCAGCCGTGTGTGTGTGTGTGCACTGGTATAGGCTGAGTTTGAGTAAGAGTGAGGTGTGTGTGTGTGTGTGTGTGTGCATGTGCTGGTATAACCTAGGCATTGAGTCACAATGAGCTGTGTGTGTGTGTTGGTATAGACTTTATACTTAGTCACAGGAAACCATTTGTGCTGGAGTAGACTGTGCATTGGGTCCCAGTAAGCTGTTCTTGTGTGTGTGTGTGTGTGTGTGTGTGTGCTGGTTTAGGCTGTGCATTGAGTCACACTGAGGTGTGTGTGTGGGTGTGCTGTTATAGATAGTGCTTTGAGTCACAATGTCGTGTGTGTGTGTGTGTCTGCACACTGGTATAAGCTGTGTATTGAGTCACAGTGAGAGGTGTGTTTGTGTGTGCTGCTATGGGCTGACCATTGAGTCACAGTGAGGGGTGTGTGCATGCTGGTATATGCTGCACATTGAGTCACAGGTATGTGTGGGTGTGTGTGTGCTGGTACAGGCTGCGCATTGAGTCACAGATGTGTGTGTGTGTGTGTCCTGGTGCAGGCTATGCATTGAGTCACAGTGAGGTGTGTCTGTGTGCTTGTGCTGGTATGGACAGTGCATTGAGTTAAACTGAGCAGTGTATGTGTGTATGTGTATGTGCTGGCATAGACTGTGTATTGAATCACAGTCAGGTGTGTGTGTGTGTGTGCTGGTATAGACTGTGCAAAGAGTCACAGTCATGTGTGTGTGTCTGTGTGTCTGTATGCTGTTATAGGCTTTGCACTGAATCACAGTGAGCCATCTGTGTGTGTTTGTATGTGTGTGCAGGTATGGACGGTGCATTGAATCACAGTGAGCAGTGTGTGTGTGTGTGTGTGTGTGCACGGTTGCTAATTTAGGCTGTGCATTGGGTCACAGTGAGCTGTGTGTGTGTGTTTGTGCTGATATAAACTGTGCACTGAGTCACACTGAGCCATGTGTGTGTGTGTGTTTGACCTGGTGTAGGCTGTGCATTGAGCCACAGTAGCTCTGTGTGTTGTGCTGGTATAGGCTATCCATTGAGTCACAGTGAGATGTGTGTGTTTTTGTGTGCTGGTATAGACTGTGCATTGAGTCACAGCCATGCGTGTGTGTACGTGTGTGCTGGTATAGACCCTGAATTGAGTCACAGTCAGGTGTGTTTGTGTGTGTCTGTGTGCTGGTATAGACTGTGCATGGAGTCACAGTGAGCCGTTTGTGTGTGTCTGTGCACGATGGTATAGGCTGAGCATTGAGTCACAATGGGGTGTGTGTGTGTGTGTGTGTGTGTGTGTGTGTGCCGGTTTAGGCTGTGCATGGAGTCACAGATGTGTGTGTGTGTGTGTATGTGCTGGTATGGAAAGTGCATTGAGTCACCCTGAGCCATAAGTGTGTGTGTGTGTGTGTTGGTATAGAATGTGCATTGAGTCACTGCTGTGTTTGTGTGTGTGTGTGTGGGCTGGTGTAGAATGTACATTGAGTCACAGTCAGCCATGTGTGTGTGTGTGTGCGCACTGGTATAGGCTGACTTTGAGCCAGAGTGAGCTGTGTGTGGGCATGTGCTGGTATAAGCTTTGCATTGAGTCACAATGAGCTTGTGTGTGTGTGTGTGTGTGTGTGTGTTGGTATAGACTTTGCACTGAATCACAGGGAGCCATGTGTGTATGCTGGTATAGACTGTGCATTAAGTCCCAGTGACCTGTTCTTGTGTGTGTGTGTGTGAGTGTGTGTGTGCTGGTATAGGCTCTGCACTGAGTCACATTCACCTGTGTGTGTGTGTGTGTGTGTGTGCACGCTGGTATAGGCTGTTCATTCAGTCACAGTTAGGGGTGTTTGTGTATGTGTGTGCTGGTATAGGCTGAACATTGAGCCACAGTGAGGTGTATGTGCATGTGTGTGTGATCCATTAGAGTCCGTGCATTGACTCACAGTGATTCATGTGTGTGTGTGTGCATGCGTGTATGCTGGTATAGGCTGTGCATTGAGTCACAGCCATGCGTGTTTGTGTGTGTGCTGGTATAGACCCTGAATTGAGTCACAGTCAGGTGTGTTTGTGTGTGTCTGTGTGCAGATATAATCTGTGCATTGAGTCACAGTCAGCTGTGTGTGTGTGTGTGTGTGTGTGTGTGCACAATGGTATACACTGTTCATTGAATCACAATGAAGTGTGTGTGTGTGTGTGTGTGTGAGTGCTGGCATAGCCTGTGGACTGAGTCACATTGAGCCGTTGTGTGTGTGTGTGTGTGTTTGTGCAGATATGGATGCTGCATTGAGTCACAGTCAGCCGTGTGTGTGTGTGTGCACACTGGTTTAGGCTGTGCATTCACTCACCATTATGGGTGTGTGTGTCTCTGTGTGCTGCTATAGGCTGATCACTGAGCCACAGTGAGGTGTGTGTGTGTGTCTGTGTGCCATAAAAGCCTGTGTGCCATTAAAGTCTGTGCATTGAGTCACAGTGATTCATGTGTGTGTGTGTGCATGCGTGTGTGCTGGTATAGGCTGTGAATTCTGTCACAGTGACCCGTCTGTGTTTGTGCTAGTATAGAGTGTGCATTGAGTCACAGCCCGAAATGCGTGTGTGTGTGTGTGTGTGCTGGTATAGACCCTGCATTGAGTCACAGTGAGCTGTGTGTGTGTGCTGCCATAAGATATGCATTGAGTCACAGTTAGCCATGTGTGTGTGTGCTGGTGTAGTCTGAGCATTGAGTTACAGTGAGGTGCGTGTGTGTATGTGCTGCTTATAGACTGTGCATTGAGTCACAGTCAGGTGTGTTTTGTTGTTCTGTGTACTGGTATAGACTGCATTGAGTCAGTCAGCCGTGTGTGTGTGTGTGTGTGTGTGCATGTGTGTGTGCAGGTATAGACTATGCATTCAGTAACATTGAGCCATGTGTGTGTGCTGGCATAAACTGTGCATTGAGTCATAGTGAGCCATTTGGGGGTGCGCAGGTATAGCCTGACCATTGAGTCACAATGAGTTGCTTGTGTGTGTGTGTATGTGCTGCTTATAGACTGTGCATTGAGTCAGAGTCAGGTGTGTTTGTGTGTGTGTTTGCTGGTGTAGGCTGTGCACTGAGTCACAGTTAGCTGTGTTTGTTTGTGTGTGCTGGTATAGGCTGAGCATGGAGTCACAGTGAGGTGTGCGTGTGTGTGTGTGTGTGCTGGTATAAACTGTGCACTGAGTCACTGATCTGTTTGTGTGTGTGTGATGGAATAGAGTGTGCATTGTCTCACAGTGAGCTGTTCATTTGTGTGTGTGTGTGTGTGTGTCTGCTGTTAGAGCCTGTGCATTGAGTCATAGAGAGCCATATGTGTTTGAGTGTACGCGAGTGTGCTGGTACAGGCTGCTCATTGAGTCACAGTCAACCGTGTTTGTGTGTGCAGGTATAGACTGTGCACTGAGTCACAGTCAACTGTGCGTGTGTGAGTATATGTGCTTCTACAGGCTGAGTACTGAGACACAGGTGTGTGTGTGTGTTGATATAGGCTATGGACTGAGCCACATTGAGCCGTCTGTGTGTGTGTGTGTTTCTGATTGCAGGTATGGACGTTTCATTGAGTCTCAGGGAGCCGTGTGTGTGTGTGTGTGTGTCTGTGCTGGTATAGGCTATGTATTCACAGTGAGCTGTTTATTTTGTGTGTGCTGGTATAGGCTGAGCATTTAGTCACAATGAGGTGTGTGTCTTCGTATGTGTGTGCGTGTGTACGAGTTCTGGTATAGGCTCTGCATTGAGTCCCCTTGAGCTGTGTGTGTGTGTTTGTGTATGTGAGTGTGCTGGTATAGGCTGAGAATTGAGTCACAGTGAGGTGTGTGTGTGTGCCAGTATAGGCTGTGCATTGAGTCACAGATGTGTGTGTGTGTGTGTGTGTCTGTGTGTGTGTGTGTGCAGGTATAGGCTGGGCATTGAGCCACAGTAAAACGTTTGTGTGTGTGTGTGTGTCTGCTGGGATAGACTGTACATTGAGTCACAGTCAGCCGTGTGTGTGTGTGTGTGTGTGCACAATGGTATAGAGTGTACATTGAGTCAGAGTGAGGTGTGTGCGTGTGAGTGCTGGTATAGGCTGTGGACTGGGTCACATTGAGCCGTGTGTGTGTGTGTGTGTGTGTGTGTGTGTGCCGGTATGGACAGGGCATTGAATCAAAGTCAGTGATGTGTGTGTGTGTGTGTTTGTGTGTGTGTGTGTTTGTGCTGGTATAGACCCTGCATTGAGTCACAGTGAGCCATGTGTGTGTGCTGCCATAAACTGTGCATTGAGTCACAGAGAGCCGTGTGTGTGTGCAGGTATAGTCTGAACATTCAGTCACAGTGTGGTGCGGGGGTGTATGTGCTGCTTATAGACTGTGCATTGAGTCACAGTCAGGTGTGTTTTGTGGTTCTGTGTGCTGGAATAGACTGCACTGAGTCACAGTCAGCCGTGTGTGTGTGTGTGTGTGTGTGTGTGCACGCAGGTATAGACAGTGCATTGAGTCACAGTGGTGTGTGTGCATGTTTGTGTGCAGGTAGAGACTCTGCATTGAGTCACAGTGCGCCATGTGTGTGTGCTGGCATAAGCTGTGCATTGATTCATAGGTAGCCGTTTGGGAGTGCGCAGGTATAGCCTGAGCATTGAGTCACAGTGAGTTGCTTGTGTGTGTGTGTATGTGCTGCTTATAGACTGTGTGTTGAGTCACAGTCAGGTGTGTTTGTGTGTGTGTGTGTTGGTGTAAGCTGTGCACTGAGTCACAGTTAGCTGTGTTTGTTTGTGTGTGCTGGTATAGGCTGAGCATGGAGTCACAGTGAGGTGTGCGTGTGTGTGTGTGTGTGCTGGTATAGACTGTGCCTTGACTCACAGTGAGCTGTTCATTTGTGTGTGTGTGTCTGCTGTTAGAGCCTGTGCATTGAGTCACAGAGAGCCATATGTGTTTGAGTGCATGCGAGTGTGCTGGTATAGGCTGTGCATTGAGTCACAGTGGACCGCGTTTGTGTGTGCAGGTATAGAATGTGAATTGAGTCACAGTCAACTGTGCGTGTTTGAGTATATGTGCTGCTACAGGCTGAGTACTGAGACACAGGTGTGTGTGTCTGTTGATATAGGCTATGGACTGAGTCACATTGAGCCGTCTGTGTGTGTGTGTTTCTATTTGCAGTTATGGACGGTGCATTGAGTCACAGGGGGCCATGTGTGTGTGTGTGTGTGTCTGTCCTAGTATAGGCTATGCATTGAGTCACAGTGAGCTGATTCTTTTGTGCATGCTGGTACAGGCTGAGTATTTAGTCACAGTGAGGTGTGTGTCTGTGTATGTGTATGTGTGTATGTGTTCTGGTATAGGCTCTGCTATGAGTCCCCTTGAGCTGTGTGTGTGTGTTTGTGTGTGTGTGTTGGTATAGGCTGAGATTTGAGTCACAGTGAGGTGTGTGTGTGTGCCAGTATAGGCTGTGCATTGAGTCACAGATGTGTATGTGTGTGTGCAGGTATAGGCTGCGTATTGAGCCACAGTGAGAAGTGTGTGTGTGTGTGTATGTGCTTTTATGGAAAGTGCATTGAGTCACACTGAGCAGTGTGTGTGTGTGTGAGTGTTTATGTGTGCAGGTAAAGGCTGTGAATTGAGTCACACTGGGCCGTTTGTGTGTTTGAGTGTGCAGTTATAGGTTGTGCATTGACTCACAGGGAAGGGTGTGTGTGTGCATGCTGGGAAAAGCTTTGCATTGAGTCAGAGTTAACAGTGTGTATGTGTGTCTGTGTGTGTGTGTGCTGGTACAGACTTTGCACTGAATCTCAGAGAGCTGTGTGTGTGTGCTTGTATAGACTGTGCATTGAGTCCCAGTGAGCTTTACTTGTGTGTGTGTGTGTGTGTGTGCTGGTATAGGCTGTGCACTGAGTCAACGTCCCTCGTGCGTGTGGACGTGTGTGTGTGTGCAGGTATGGAGGGTGCATTGAGTCACAGTAACCCATGTTTGTGTGTGTGTGTGTGCACACTGGTCTAGACTGGTCATTCAGTCACAGTTAAGAGTGTTTTTGTATGTGTGTGCTGGTATAGGCTGAGAATTGAGCCACAGTGAGAGGTGTGTGTGTGTGTGTGTGTGTGCCAGTAGAGTCTGTGCATTGAGTCACAGTGAGCCGTGTGTGTGTTGTGTGTGTGCATGCGTGTGTGCTTGTATATGCTGTGCATTGTGTCACAGTGACCCGTGTGTGTTTGCTCTAGCATAGACTATGCATTGAGTCTCAGAAATGCGTGTCCATGTGTGTGTGTGCTGGTATAGACCCTGCATTGAGTCACAATGAGCCGTATGTGTGTGTGCTGGTATAGTCTGAGCACTGAGTCACAGTGAGGTGCGGGTGTGTATGTGCTGCTTATAGACTGTGCATTGCGTCACAGTCAGCTGTGTTTTGTGGTTCTGTGTGCTGGTATAGACTCCACTGAGTCACAGTCAGCTGTGTGTGTGTGTGTGTTTGTGCACTCAGGTATAGACTGTGTATTGAGTAACAGTGGTGTGTGTGTGTGCATGTGTGCATGCTGGTATAGACTCTACATTGAGTCACAGTGAGACATGTGTGTGTGCTGGCATAAGCTGTGCATTGAGTCATAGTGAGGTGTGTGGGATTGCACAGGTATAGCCTGAGCATTGAGTCACACTGAGTTACGTGTGTGTGTGTGTATGTGATACTTATAGACTGTGCATTGAGTCACAGTCAGGTGTGTTTGTGTGTGTGTGTGCTGGTATAACTGTGCATTGAGTCACAGTCAACTACGTGTGTGTGTGTGTGTGTGTGTGTATACTGGTATATGCTGTGCATGCACTCACAGTGAGGGGTGTGTGTGTGTTTCTGTGCTGGTATAGTCTGAGCATTGAGTCACAGTGAGCTGTGTGTGTGTGTGTGTGTTTGTGCTGTTGGAGACTGTGCATTGAGTCACAGTGAGCCATATGTGTGTGTGCATGCCTGTGTGCTGGTGTAGGGTGCGCATTGAATCAAATTGACCCATGCTTGTTTGTGCTAGTATCGACTGTGCATCGAGTCACAATTAGCCATGTGTCATGTGTGTGTGTTTGTGTGTGTGTGTGTGCTGGTATAGGCTGAACAGTGCGTCATACTCATGTGTGTGTGAGTGTGGTGGTATCAGCTTTGCATTGAGTCACAGTGAGGGTTGCATGTGTCTGTGTGTGTGTACTACTATTATCTGAGCATTGAGTCACAGTGAGGTCTGTGTGTGTGTGCACAGGTGGTAATTTAGGCTGGGCATTGAGTCACAGTGCACCATGTGTGTTTGTTTTTGTGCTGGTATAGACTATGCACTGAGTCACTTTGAGCCGTGTGTGTGTGTGTTTGTCCTGGTATAGGCTGTGCATTGAGTCACAGTGAGCTGTGTGTGTATGTGTGTGCTGGTATAGGCTGCACATTGAGTCACAGTGAGGTTTGTGTGTGTGTGTGTGAGCACTGGTACAGGCTGTGCATTGAGTCAAAGGTGTGTGTGTGTGTGTTTGCTGGTGCAGGCTGCACATTGAATCACAGTGAGCTGTGTGTGTGTGTGTGTGCTGGTATAGACCATGCACTGAGTCACAGTGAGCCGTGTGTGTGTGTGCTGGTATAGTCTGAGCATTGAGTCATAGTGAGGTGCATGTGTGTGTGTGCATGTGCTGTTATGGATGGTGCATTGAGTTACACTGAGAAAAACGTGTGTGTGTGTGTGTGTGTGTATGTGCTCATATAGACTGTGCATTGAGTCATAGTCAGGTGTGTTTGTGTGTGTGTGTGTTCAGGTATAGGCTGGCCATTGAGTCACAGTCAGCATGTGTGTGATGTGTGTGCATGCTGGTATAGGCTGTTCATTTAGTCACAGAGAGGAGTGTGTGTCTGTGTTTGCTGGTATAGGCTGACCATTGAGTCACAGTGAGGTGTGTGTGTGTGTGTGTGAACTTACTGGTATAGGCTTTGCATTGAGTCACAGTGAGCTGTTTGTGTTTGAGTGTGTGTATGTGTGTGTGTGTGTGGGTATAGGCTGTGTATTGACTCACAGTGAGCCATGTGTGTTTCTCTGTGTGTGTGAGCATGCTAGCATAGACTGTGCACTGAGTTACAGGGAGCCGTGTGTGTGTGTGCTAGTATAGACTGTGCATTGAGTCACAGTCAGGTGTGTTTTTGTGCATGTGTGTGCTGGTATAGACTATGCATTGATTAACAGTCAACCGTGTGTGTGTGTGTGTGTGTGCATGCACGCTGTTATAGGCAGTGCATTGAGTCACAGTAAGGGGTGTGTGTGTTCGTGGGCTGCTATAGGCAGACCAATGAGTGACAGTGAGGTCAGTGTGTGTGTTGGCATAGGCTTGAGGCACAGTGAGATGTTTGTGAGTGCGTGTGTGCTGGTATAGTGTGTGCACTGAGACACAGAGAGCCGTGTGTGTGTGTGTGTACTGGTATAGACATTTCATTGAGTCACATTGAGCCGTGTGTGTGTGTGTGTTTGTGTGGGCATAGGTACGGATGGTGCATTGAGTCACAGTGAGCTGTGTGTGTGTGTGTACACACGTGTGTGCTGGTATACGATGTGCATTGAGTGTCAGTGAGGGGTGTCTGCGTCTGCCTGTGATGGCATAGGCTGTGCATTGAGTCACAGTGAGCAATGTGTGTGTGTGTATGTGTGCTGGTACAGGCATTGCACTGTGTCACAGTGAGCTGTGAATGTGTGTGTGTGTGTGTGTGTAGGTAAGAATGGTGCTTTAAATTACAGTAAGCAGTGTGTGTGTGTGTGTGTGTGTGTGTGTGCTGGTATAGGCTGTGCATTGAGTCCCATTGAGGTGCGTGTGTGTGTGTCTGCTGTTAGAAAATGTGCTTTGAGTCACAGAGAGCCATATGTGTTTGAGTGCATGCGAGTGTGCTGGTATAGGCTGCGCATTGAGTCACGGTGAGATGTGTGTGTGTGTGTGTGTGTGTGTGTGTGCTGGTATAGAATGTTCATTGAGTCACAGTTAGCCGTGTGTGTGTGTGTGTGTGTGTTTGTGTGTCCTGGTATTGAAACTGCATTGAGTCACAGTGAGCCATGTGTGTGTGCTGGCATAGGCTGTGCATTGAGTCACAGTGAGCCGTGTGTGTGTGGGGGGGTGTGGGTGCTGGTATAGGTTGTGCATTCAGTCACAGTGAGGTGTCTGTGTGTGCGTGTGTGTCCGTGCTAGTATAGGCTGTGCATTGAGTCACTTTGATGTGGGTGTGTGTGTGTGTGCTGCTATAGACTCTACATTGAGTTACAGTAAGGTGCGTGTGTGTGTGTGTATGTGCTGGTAGGGAAAGTGCATTGAGTCACACTGAGCCGTGTTTTTGTGTGTGTATGTGTGTGTTGGTATAGACTGTGCATTGAGTCACAGGTGTGTTTGTGTGTGTGTGTGAGTGCTGCTATAGACTGTACATTGAGTCACAGTCAGCCGTGTGTGTGTGTGTGCACTGGTATAGGCTGAGTTTGAGTAAGAGTGAGGTGTGTGTGTGTGTGTGTGTGTGCATGTGCTGGTATAACCTAGGCATTGAGTCACAATGAGCTGTGTGTGTGTGTTGGTATAGACTTTATACTTAGTCACAGGAAGCCATTTGTGCTGGAGTAGACTGTGCATTGGGTCCCAGTAAGCTGTTCTTGTGTGTGTGTGTGTGTGTGTGTGTGTGTGTGTGCTGGTTTAGGCTGTGCATTGAGTCACACTGAGGTGTGTGTGTGGGTGTGCTGTTATAGATAGTGCTTTGAGTCACAATGTCGTGTGTGTGTGTGTGTCTGCACACTGGTATAAGCTGTGTATTGAGTCACAGTGAGAGGTGTGTTTGTGTGTGCTGCTATAGGCTGACCATTGAGTCACCGTGAGGGGTGTGTGTGTGCTGGTATATGCTGCACATTGAGTCACAGGTATGTGTGGGTGTGTGTGTGCTGGTACAGGCTGCGCATTGAGTCACAGATGTGTGTGTGTGTGTGTCCTGGTGCAGGCTATGCATTGAGTCACAGTGAGGTGTGTGTGTGTGCTTGTGCTGGTATGGACAGTGCATTGAGTTAAACTGAGCAGTGTATGTGTGTATGTGTATGTGCTCGCATAGACTGTGTATTGAATCACAGTCAGGTGTGTGTGTGTGTGTGCTGGTATAGACTGTGCAAAGAGTCACAGTCATGTGTGTGTGTCTGTGTGTCTGTATGCTGTTATAGGCTTTGCACTGAATCACAGTGAGCCATCTGTGTGTGTTTGTATGTGTGTGCAGGTATGGACGGTGCATTGAATCACAGTGAGCAGTGTGTGTGTGTGTGTGTGTGTGTGCACGGTTGCTAATTTAGGCTGTGCATTGGGTCACAGTGAGCTGTGTGTGTGTGTTTGTGCTGATATAAACTGTGCACTGAGTCACACTGAGCCATGTGTGTGTGTGTGTTTGACCTGGTGTAGGCTGTGCATTGAGCCACAGTAGCTCTGTGTGTCTCTGTGCTGGTATAGGCTATCCATTGAGTCACAGTGAGATGTGTGTGTTTGTGTGTGCTGGTATAGACTGTGCATTGAGTCACAGCCATGCGTGTGTGTACATGTGTGCTGGTATAGACCCTGAATTGAGTCACAGTCAGGTGTGTTTGTGTGTGTCTGTGGGCTGGTATAGACTGTGCATGGAGTCACAGTGAGCCGTGTGTGTGTGTCTGTGCACGATGGTATAGGCTGAGCATTGAGTCACAATGGGGTGTGTGTGTGTGTGTGTGTCTGTGTGTGACGGTTTAGGCTGTGCATGGAGTCACAGATGTGTGTGTGTGTGTGTATGTGCTGGTATGGAAAGTGCATTGAGTCACCCTGAGCCATAAGTGTGTGTGTGTGTGTTGGTATAGAATGTGCATTGAGTCACTGCTGTGTTTGTGTGTGTGTGTGTGTGTGCTGGTGTAGAATGTACATTGAGTCACAGTCAGCCATGTGTGTGTGTGTGTGTGCACACTGGTATAGGCTGACTTTGAGCCAGAGTGAGCTGTGTGTGGGCATGTGCTGGTATAAGCTTTGCATTGAGTCACAATGAGCTTGTGTGTGTGTGTGTGTGTGTGTTGGTATAGACTTTGCACTGAATCACAGGGAGCCATGTGTGTATGCTGGTATAGACTGTGCATTAAGTCCCAGTGACCTGTTCTTGTGTGTGTGTGTGTGAGTGTGTGTGTGCTGGTATAGGCTCTGCACTGAGTCACATTCACCTGTGTGTGTGTGTGTGTGTGTGTGCACGCTGGTATAGGCTGTTCATTCAGTCACAGTTAGGGGTGTTTGTGTATTTGTGTGCTGGTATAGGCTGAACATTGAGCCACAGTGAGGTGTATGTGCATGTGTGTGTGATCCATTAGAGTCCGTGCATTGACTCACAGTGATTCATGTGTGTGTGTGTGCATGCGTGTATGCTGGTATAGGCTGTGCATTGAGTCACAGCCATGCGTGTTTGTGTGTGTGCTGGTATAGACCCTGAATTGAGTCACAGTCAGGTGTGTTTGTGTGTGTCTGTGTGCAGATATAATCTGTGCATTGAGTCACAGTCAGCTGTGTGTGTGTGTGTGTGTGTGCACAATGGTATACACTGTGCATTGAATCACAATGAGGTGTGTGTGTGTGTGTGTGTGTGTGTGTGAGTGCTGGTATAGCCTGTGGACTGAGTCACATTGAGCCGTTGTGTGTGTGTGTGTGTGTTTGTGCAGATATGGATGCTGCATTGAGTCACAGTCAGTCGTGTGTGTGTGTGTGCACACTGGTTTAGGCTGTGCATTCACTCACCATTATGGGTGTGTGTGTCTCTGTGTGCTGCTATAGGCTGATCACTGAGCCACAGTGAGGTGTGTGTGTGTGTCTGTGTGCCGTAAAAGCCTGTGTGCCATTAAAGTCTGTGCATTGAGTCACAGTGATTCATGTGTGTGTGTGCGCATGCGTGTGTGCTGGTATAGGCTGTGCATTCTGTCACAGTGACCTGCCTGTGTTTGTGCTAGTATAGACTGTGCATTGAGTCACAGCCCGAAATGCGTGTGCATGTGTGTGTGTGCTGGTATAGTCTGAGCACTGAGTCACAGAGAGGTGCGGGTGTGTATGTGCTGCTTATAGACTGTGCATTGCGTCACAGTCAGCTGTGTTTTGTGGTTCTGTGTGCTGGTATAGACTCCAATGAGTCACAGTCAGCTGTGTGTGTGTGTGTGTTTGTGCACTCAGGTATAGACTGTGTATTGAGTAACAGTGGTGTGTGTGTGTGCATGTGTGCATGCTGGTATAGACTCTACATTGAGTCACAGTGAGCCATGTGTGTGTGCTGGCATAAGCTGTGCATTGAGTCATAGTGAGGCGTGTGGGATTGCACAGGTATAGCCTGAGCATTGAGTCACAGTGAGTTACGTGTGTGTGTGTGTATGTGATACTTATAGACTGTGCATTGAGTCACAGTCAGGTGTGTTTGTGTGTGTGTGTGCTGGTATAACTGTGCATTGAGTCACAGTCAACTACATGTGTGTGTGTGTGTGTGTGTATACTGGTATATGCTGTGCATGCACTCACAGTGAGGGGTGTGTGTGTGTTTGTGTGCTGGTATAGTCTGAGCATTGAGTCACAGTGAGCTGTGTGTGTGTGTGTGTTTGTGCTGTTTGAGACTGTGCATTGAGTCACAGTGAGCCATATGTGTGTGTGCATGCCTGTGTGCTGGTGTAGGGTGCGCATTGAATCAAATTGACCCATGCTTGTTTGTGCTAGTATCGACTGTGCATCGAGTCACAATTAGCCATGTGTCATGTGTGTGTGTTTGTGTGTGTGTGTGTGCTGGTATAGGCTGAACAGTGCGTCATACTCATGTGTGTGTGAGTGTGGTGGTATCAGCTTTGCATTGTGTCACAGTGAGGGTTGCATGTGTCTGTGTGTGTGTACTACTATTATCTGAGCATTGAGTCACAGTGAGGTCTGTGTGTGTGTGCACAGGTGGTAATTTAGGCTGGGCATTGAGTCACAGTGCACCATGTGTGTTTGTTTTTGTGCTGGTATAGACTATGCACTGAGTCACTTTGAGCCGTGTGTGTGTGTGTTTGTCCTGGTATAGGCTGTGCATTGAGTCACAGTGAGCTGTGTGTGTATGTGTGTGCTGGTATAGGCTGAGCATTGAGTCACAGTGAGCTGTGTTTGTGTGTCTGTGCTGGTATAGGCTGCACATTGAGTGACAGTGAGGTTTGTGTGTGTGTGTGTGAGCACTGGTACAGGCTGTGCATTGAGTCAAAGGTGTGTGTGTGTGTGTTTGCTGGTGCAGGCTGCACATTGAATCACAGTGAGCTGTGTGTGTGTGTGTGTGCTGGTATAGACCATGCACTGAGTCACAGTGAGCCGTGTGTGTGTGTGCTGGTATAGTCTGAGCATTGAGTCATAGTGAGGTGCATGTGTGTGTGTGCATGTGCTGTTATGGATGGTGCATTGAGTTACACTGAGAAAAACGTGTGTGTGTGTGTGTGTGTATGTGCTCATATAGACTGTGCATTGAGTCATAGTCAGGTGTGTTTGTGTGTGTGTGTGTTCAGGTATAGGCTGGCCATTGAGTCACAGTCAGCATGTGTGTGATGTGTGTGCATGCTGGTATAGGCTGTTCATTTAGTCACAGAGAGGAGTGTGTGTCTGTGTTTGCTGGTATAGGCTGACCATTGAGTCACAGTGAGGTGTGTGTGTGTGTGTGTGAACTTACTGGTATAGGCTTTGCATTGAGTCACAGTGAGCTGTTTGTGTTTGAGTGTGTGTATGTGTGTGTGTGTGTGGGTATAGGCTGTGTATTGACTCACAGTGAGCCATGTGTGTTTCTCTGTGTGTGTGAGCATGCTAGCATAGACTGTGCACTGAGTTACAGGGAGCCGTGTGTGTGTGTGCTAGTATAGACTGTGCATTGAGTCACAGTCAGGTGTGTTTTTGTGCATGTGTGTGCTGGTATAGACTATGCATTGATTAACAGTCAACCGTGTGTGTGTGTGTGTGTGCATGCACGCTGTTATAGGCAGTGCATTGAGTCACAGTAAGGGGTGTGTGTGTTCGTGGGCTGCTATAGGCAGACCAATGAGTGACAGTGAGGTCAGTGTGTGTGTTGGCATAGGCTTGAGGCACAGTGAGATGTTTGTGAGTGCGTGTGTGCTGGTATAGAGTGTGCACTGAGACACAGAGAGCCGTGTGTGTGTGTGTGTGTACTGGTATAGACATTTCATTGAGTCACATTGAGCTGTGTGTGTGTGTGTGTTTGTGTGGGCATAGGTACGGATGGTGCATTGAGTCACAGTGAGCTGTGTGTGTGTGTGTACACACGTGTGTGCTGGTATACGATGTGCATTGAGTGTCAGTGAGGGGTGTCTGCGTCTGCCTGTGATGGCATAGGCTGTGCATTGAGTCACAGTGAGCAATGTGTGTGTGTGTATGTGTGCTGGTACAGGCATTGCACTGTGTCACAGTGAGCTGTGAATGTGTGTGTGTGTGTGTGTGTGTGTGTAGGTAAGAATGGTGCTTTGAATTACAGTAAGCAGTGTGTGTGTGTGTGTGTGTGTGTGTGCTGGTATAGGCTGTGCATTGAGTCCCATTGAGGTGCGTGTGTGTGTGTCTGCTGTTAGAAAATGTGCTTTGAGTCACAGAGAGCCATATGTGTTTGAGTGCATGCGAGTGTGCTGGTATAGGCTGCGCATTGAGTCACGGTGAGATGTGTGTGTGTGTGTGTGTGTGTGTGTGTGTGTGTGTGCTGGTATAGAATGTTCATTGAGTCACAGTTAGCCGTATGTGTGTGTGTGTGTGTGTTTGTGTGTCCTGGTATTGAAACTGCATTGAGTCACAGTGAGCCATGTGTGTGTGCTGGCATAGGCTGTGCATTGAGTCACAGTGAGCCGTGTGTGTGTGGGGGGGTGTGGGTGCTGGTATAGGTTGTGCATTCAGTCACAGTGAGGTGTCTGTGTGTGCGTGTGTGTCCGTGCTAGTATAGGCTGTGCATTGAGTCACTTTGATGTGGGTGTGTGTGTGTGTGCTGCTATAGACTCTACATTGAGTTACAGTGAGGTGCGTGTGTGTGTGTGTATGTGCTGGTAGGGAAATTGCATTGAGTCACACTGAGACGTGTTTTTGTGTGTGTATGTGTGTGTTGGTATAGACTGTGCATTGAGTCACAGGTGTGTTTGTGTGTGTGTGTGAGTGCTGCTATAGACTGTACATTGAGTCACAGTCAGCCGTGTGTGTGTGTGTGCACTGGTATAGGCTGAGTTTGAGTAAGAGTGAGGTGTGTGTGTGTGTGTGTGTGTGCATGTGCTGGTATAACCTAGGCATTGAGTCACAATGAGCTGTGTGTGTGTGTTGGTATAGACTTTATACTTAGTCACAGGAAGCCATTTGTGCTGGAGTAGACTGTGCATTGGGTCCCAGTAAGCTGTTCTTGTGTGTGTGTGTGTGTGTGTGTGTGTGCTGGTTTAGGCTGTGCATTGAGTCACACTGAGGTGTGTGTGTGGGTGTGCTGTTATAGATAGTGCTTTGAGTCACAATGTCGTGTGTGTGTGTGTGTGTCTGCACACTGGTATAAGCTGTGTATTGAGTCACAGTGAGAGGTGTGTTTGTGTGTGCTGCTATGGGCTGACCATTGAGTCACAGTGAGGGGTGTGTGCATGCTGGTATATGCTGCACATTGAGTCACAGGTATGTGTGGGTGTGTGTGTGCTGGTACAGGCTGCGCATTGAGTCACAGATGTGTGTGTGTGTGTGTCCTGGTGCAGGCTATGCATTGAGTCACAGTGAGGTGTGTCTGTGTGCTTGTGCTGGTATGGACAGTGCATTGAGTTAAACTGAGCAGTGTATGTGTGTATGTGTATGTGCTGGCATAGACTGTGTATTGAATCACAGTCAGGTGTGTGTGTGTGTGTGCTGGTATAGACTGTGCAAAGAGTCACAGTCATGTGTGTGTGTCTGTGTGTCTGTATGCTGTTATAGGCTTTGCACTGAATCACAGTGAGCCATCTGTGTGTGTTTGTATGTGTGTGCAGGTATGGACGGTGCATTGAATCACAGTGAGCAGTGTGTGTGTGTGTGTGTGTGTGCACGGTTGCTAATTTAGGCTGTGCATTGGGTCACAGTGAGCTGTGTGTGTGTGTTTGTGCTGATATAAACTGTGCACTGAGTCACACTGAGCCATGTGTGTGTGTGTGTTTGACCTGGTGTAGGCTGTGCATTGAGCCACAGTAGCTCTGTGTGTTGTGCTGGTATAGGCTATCCATTGAGTCACAGTGAGATGTGTGTGTTTGTGTGTGCTGGTATAGACTGTGCATTGAGTCACAGCCATGCGTGTGTGTACGTGTGTGCTGGTATAGACCCTGAATTGAGTCACAGTCAGGTGTGTTTGTGTGTGTCTGTGTGCTGGTATAGACTGTGCATGGAGTCACAGTGAGCCGTTTGTGTGTGTCTGTGCACGATGGTATAGGCTGAGCATTGAGTCACAATGGGGTGTGTGTGTGTGTGTGTGTGTGTGTGTGTGTGCCGGTTTAGGCTGTGCATGGAGTCACAGATGTGTGTGTGTGTGTGTATGTGCTGGTATGGAAAGTGCATTGAGTCACCCTGAGCCATAAGTGTGTGTGTGTGTGTTGGTATAGAATGTGCATTGAGTCACTGCTGTGTTTGTGTGTGTGTGTGTGGGCTGGTGTAGAATGTACATTGAGTCACAGTCAGCCATGTGTGTTTGTGTGTGCACACTGGTATAGGCTGACTTTGAGCCAGAGTGAGCTGTGTATGGGCATGTGCTGGTATAAGCTTTGCATTGAGTCACAATGAGCTTGTGTGTGTGTGTGTGTGTGTGTGTGTTGGTATAGACTTTGCACTGAATCACAGGGAGCCATGTGTGTATGCTGGTATAGACTGTGCATTAAGTCCCAGTGACCTGTTCTTGTGTGTGTGTGTGTGAGTGTGTGTGTGCTGGTATAGGCTCTGCACTGAGACACATTCACCTGTGTGTGTGTGTGTGTGTGTGTGCACGCTGGTATAGGCTGTTCATTCAGTCACAGTTAGGGGTGTTTGTGTATGTGTGTGCTGGTATAGGCTGAACATTGAGCCACAGTGAGGTGTATGTGCATGTGTGTGTGATCCATTAGAGTCCGTGCATTGACTCACAGTGATTCATGTGTGTGTGTGTGCATGCGTGTATGCTGGTATAGGCTGTGCATTGAGTCATAGCCATGCGTGTTTGTGTGTGTGCTGGTATTGACCCTGAATTGAGTCACAGTCAGGTGTGTTTGTGTGTGTCTGTGTGCAGATATAATCTGTGCATTGAGTCACAGTCAGCTGTGTGTGTGTGTGTGTGTGTGTGCACAATGGTATACACTGTTCATTGAATCACAATGAAGTGTGTGTGTGTGTGTGTGAGTGCTGGCATAGCCTGTGGACTGAGTCACATTGAGCCGTTGTGTGTGTGTGTGTATGTTTGTGCAGATATGGATGCTGCATTGAGTCACAGTCAGCCGTGTGTGTGTGTGTGCACACTGGTTTAGGCTGTGCATTCACTCACCATTATGGGTGTGTGTGTCTCTGTGTGCTGCTATAGGCTGATCACTGAGCCACAGTGAGGTGTGTGTGTGTGTCTGTGTGCCGTAAAAGCCTGTGTGCCATTAAAGTCTGTGCATTGAGTCACAGTGATTCATGTGTGTGTGTGCGCATGCGTGTGTGCTGGTATAGGCTGTGCATTCTGTCACAGTGACCTGCCTGTGTTTGTGCTAGTATAGACTGTGCATTGAGTCACAGCCCGAAATGCGTGTGCATGTGTGTGTGTGCTGGTATAGTCTGAGCACTGAGTCACAGAGAGGTGCGGGTGTGTATGTGCTGCTTATAGACTGTGCATTGCGTCACAGTCAGCTGTGTTTTGTGGTTCTGTGTGCTGGTATAGACTCCAATGAGTCACAGTCAGCTGTGTGTGTGTGTGTGTTTGTGCACTCAGGTATAGACTGTGTATTGAGTAACAGTGGTGTGTGTGTGTGCATGTGTGCATGCTGGTATAGACTCTACATTGAGTCACAGTGAGCCATGTGTGTGTGCTGGCATAAGCTGTGCATTGAGTCATAGTGAGGCGTGTGGGATTGCACAGGTATAGCCTGAGCATTGAGTCACAGTGAGTTACGTGTGTGTGTGTGTATGTGATACTTATAGACTGTGCATTGAGTCACAGTCAGGTGTGTTTGTGTGTGTGTGTGCTGGTATAACTGTGCATTGAGTCACAGTCAACTACATGTGTGTGTGTGTGTGTGTGTATACTGGTATATGCTGTGCATGCACTCACAGTGAGGGGTGTGTGTGTGTTTGTGTGCTGGTATAGTCTGAGCATTGAGTCACAGTGAGCTGTGTGTGTGTGTGTGTTTGTGCTGTTTGAGACTGTGCATTGAGTCACAGTGAGCCATATGTGTGTGTGCATGCCTGTGTGCTGGTGTAGGGTGCGCATTGAATCAAATTGACCCATGCTTGTTTGTGCTAGTATCGACTGTGCATCGAGTCACAATTAGCCATGTGTCATGTGTGTGTGTTTGTGTGTGTGTGTGTGCTGGTATAGGCTGAACAGTGCGTCATACTCATGTGTGTGTGAGTGTGGTGGTATCAGCTTTGCATTGTGTCACAGTGAGGGTTGCATGTGTCTGTGTGTGTGTACTACTATTATCTGAGCATTGAGTCACAGTGAGGTCTGTGTGTGTGTGCACAGGTGGTAATTTAGGCTGGGCATTGAGTCACAGTGCACCATGTGTGTTTGTTTTTGTGCTGGTATAGACTATGCACTGAGTCACTTTGAGCCGTGTGTGTGTGTGTTTGTCCTGGTATAGGCTGTGCATTGAGTCACAGTGAGCTGTGTGTGTATGTGTGTGCTGGTATAGGCTGAGCATTGAGTCACAGTGAGCTGTGTTTGTGTGTCTGTGCTGGTATAGGCTGCACATTGAGTGACAGTGAGGTTTGTGTGTGTGTGTGTGAGCACTGGTACAGGCTGTGCATTGAGTCAAAGGTGTGTGTGTGTGTGTTTGCTGGTGCAGGCTGCACATTGAATCACAGTGAGCTGTGTGTGTGTGTGTGTGCTGGTATAGACCATGCACTGAGTCACAGTGAGCCGTGTGTGTGTGTGCTGGTATAGTCTGAGCATTGAGTCATAGTGAGGTGCATGTGTGTGTGTGCATGTGCTGTTATGGATGGTGCATTGAGTTACACTGAGAAAAACGTGTGTGTGTGTGTGTGTGTATGTGCTCATATAGACTGTGCATTGAGTCATAGTCAGGTGTGTTTGTGTGTGTGTGTGTTCAGGTATAGGCTGGCCATTGAGTCACAGTCAGCATGTGTGTGATGTGTGTGCATGCTGGTATAGGCTGTTCATTTAGTCACAGAGAGGAGTGTGTGTCTGTGTTTGCTGGTATAGGCTGACCATTGAGTCACAGTGAGGTGTGTGTGTGTGTGTGTGAACTTACTGGTATAGGCTTTGCATTGAGTCACAGTGAGCTGTTTGTATTTGAGTGTGTGTATGTGTGTGTGTGTGTGGGTATAGGCTGTGTATTGACTCACAGTGAGCCATGTGTGTTTCTCTGTGTGTGTGAGCATGCTAGCATAGACTGTGCACTGAGTTACAGGGAGCCGTGTGTGTGTGTGCTAGTATAGACTGTGCATTGAGTCACAGTCAGGTGTGTTTTTGTGCATGTGTGTGCTGGTATAGACTATGCATTGATTAACAGTCAACCGTGTGTGTGTGTGTGTGTGCATGCACGCTGTTATAGGCAGTGCATTGAGTCACAGTAAGGGGTGTGTGTGTTCGTGGGCTGCTATAGGCAGACCAATGAGTGACAGTGAGGTCAGTGTGTGTGTTGGCATAGGCTTGAGGCACAGTGAGATGTTTGTGAGTGCGTGTGTGCTGGTATAGAGTGTGCACTGAGACACAGAGAGCCGTGTGTGTGTGTGTGTGTACTGGTATAGACATTTCATTGAGTCACATTGAGCTGTGTGTGTGTGTGTGTTTGTGTGGGCATAGGTACGGATGGTGCATTGAGTCACAGTGAGCTGTGTGTGTGTGTGTACACACGTGTGTGCTGGTATACGATGTGCATTGAGTGTCAGTGAGGGGTGTCTGCGTCTGCCTGTGATGGCATAGGCTGTGCATTGAGTCACAGTGAGCAATGTGTGTGTGTGTATGTGTGCTGGTACAGGCATTGCACTGTGTCACAGTGAGCTGTGAATGTGTGTGTGTGTGTGTGTGTGTGTAGGTAAGAATGGTGCTTTGAATTACAGTAAGCAGTGTGTGTGTGTGTGTGTGTGTGTGTGCTGGTATAGGCTGTGCATTGAGTCCCATTGAGGTGCGTGTGTGTGTGTCTGCTGTTAGAAAATGTGCTTTGAGTCACAGAGAGCCATATGTGTTTGAGTGCATGCGAGTGTGCTGGTATAGGCTGCGCATTGAGTCACGGTGAGATGTGTGTGTGTGTGTGTGTGTGTGTGTGTGTGCTGGTATAGAATGTTCATTGAGTCACAGTTAGCCGTATGTGTGTGTGTGTGTGTGTTTGTGTGTCCTGGTATTGAAACTGCATTGAGTCACAGTGAGCCATGTGTGTGTGCTGGCATAGGCTGTGCATTGAGTCACAGTGAGCCGTGTGTGTGTGGGGGGGTGTGGGTGCTGGTATAGGTTGTGCATTCAGTCACAGTGAGGTGTCTGTGTGTGCGTGTGTGTCCGTGCTAGTATAGGCTGTGCATTGAGTCACTTTGATGTGGGTGTGTGTGTGTGTGCTGCTATAGACTCTACATTGAGTTACAGTAAGGTGCGTGTGTGTGTGTGTATGTGCTGGTAGGGAAATTGCATTGAGTCACACTGAGCCGTGTTTTTGTGTGTGTATGTGTGTGTTGGTATAGACTGTGCATTGAGTCACAGGTGTGTTTGTGTGTGTGTGTGAGTGCTGCTATAGACTGTACATTGAGTCACAGTCAGCCGTGTGTGTGTGTGTGCACTGGTATAGGCTGAGTTTGAGTAAGAGTGAGGTGTGTGTGTGTGTGTGTGTGTGCATGTGCTGGTATAACCTAGGCATTGAGTCACAATGAGCTGTGTGTGTGTGTTGGTATAGACTTTATACTTAGTCACAGGAAGCCATTTGTGCTGGAGTAGACTGTGCATTGGGTCCCAGTAAGCTGTTCTTGTGTGTGTGTGTGTGTGTGTGTGTGTGCTGGTTTAGGCTGTGCATTGAGTCACACTGAGGTGTGTGTGTGGGTGTGCTGTTATAGATAGTGCTTTGAGTCACAATGTCGTGTGTGTGTGTGTGTGTCTGCACACTGGTATAAGCTGTGTATTGAGTCACAGTGAGAGGTGTGTTTGTGTGTGCTGCTATGGGCTGACCATTGAGTCACAGTGAGGGGTGTGTGCATGCTGGTATATGCTGCACATTGAGTCACAGGTATGTGTGGGTGTGTGTGTGCTGGTACAGGCTGCGCATTGAGTCACAGATGTGTGTGTGTGTGTGTCCTGGTGCAGGCTATGCATTGAGTCACAGTGAGGTGTGTGTGTGTGCTTGTGCTGGTATGGACAGTGCATTGAGTTAAACTGAGCAGTGTATGTGTGTATGTGTATGTGCTGGCATAGACTGTGTATTGAATCACAGTCAGGTGTGTGTGTGTGTGTGCTGGTATAGACTGTGCAAAGAGTCACAGTCATGTGTGTGTGTCTGTGTGTCTGTATGCTGTTATAGGCTTTGCACTGAATCACAGTGAGCCATCTGTGTGTGTTTGTATGTGTGTGCAGGTATGGACGGTGCATTGAATCACAGTGAGCAGTGTGTGTGTGTGTGTGTGTGTGCACGGTTGCTAATTTAGGCTGTGCATTGGGTCACAGTGAGCTGTGTGTGTGTGTTTGTGCTGATATAAACTGTGCACTGAGTCACACTGAGCCATGTGTGTGTGTGTGTTTGACCTGGTGTAGGCTGTGCATTGAGCCACAGTAGCTCTGTGTGTTGTGCTGGTATAGGCTATCCATTGAGTCACAGTGAGATGTGTGTGTTTTTGTGTGCTGGTATAGACTGTGCATTGAGTCACAGCCATGCGTGTGTGTACGTGTGTGCTGGTATAGACCCTGAATTGAGTCACAGTCAGGTGTGTTTGTGTGTGTCTGTGTGCTGGTATAGACTGTGCATGGAGTCACAGTGAGCCGTTTGTGTGTGTCTGTGCACGATGGTATAGGCTGAGCATTGAGTCACAATGGGGTGTGTGTGTGTGTGTGTGTGTGTGTGTGTGTGCCGGTTTAGGCTGTGCATGGAGTCACAGATGTGTGTGTGTGTGTGTATGTGCTGGTATGGAAAGTGCATTGAGTCACCCTGAGCCATAAGTGTGTGTGTGTGTGTGTTGGTATAGAATGTGCATTGAGTCACTGCTGTGTTTGTGTGTGTGTGTGTGGGCTGGTGTAGAATGTACATTGAGTCACAGTCAGCCATGTGTGTGTGTGTGTGCGCACTGGTATAGGCTGACTTTGAGCCAGAGTGAGCTGTGTGTGGGCATGTGCTGGTATAAGCTTTGCATTGAGTCACAATGAGCTTGTGTGTGTGTGTGTGTGTGTGTGTGTTGGTATAGACTTTGCACTGAATCACAGGGAGCCATGTGTGTATGCTGGTATAGACTGTGCATTAAGTCCCAGTGACCTGTTCTTGTGTGTGTGTGTGTG
Source organism: Balaenoptera physalus (assembly GCF_965194825.1). Classification (NCBI taxonomy): domain Eukaryota; kingdom Metazoa; phylum Chordata; class Mammalia; order Artiodactyla; family Balaenopteridae; genus Balaenoptera; species Balaenoptera physalus. Next base: position 9,741,992 of record NC_138904.1, on the reverse strand, counting down.
AGTGTGTGTGTGCTGGTATAGGCTCTGCACTGAGTCACATTCACCTGTGTGTGTGTGTGTGTGTGTGTGCACGCTGGTATAGGCTGTTCATTCAGTCACAGTTAGGGGTGTTTGTGTATGTGTGTGCTGGTATAGGCTGAACATTGAGCCACAGTGAGGTGTATGTGCATGTGTGTGTGATCCATTAGAGTCCGTGCATTGACTCACAGTGATTCATGTGTGTGTGTGTGCATGCGTGTATGCTGGTATAGGCTGTGCATTGAGTCACAGCCATGCGTGTTTGTGTGTGTGCTGGTATAGACCCTGAATTGAGTCACAGTCAGGTGTGTTTGTGTGTGTCTGTGTGCAGATATAATCTGTGCATTGAGTCACAGTCAGCTGTGTGTGTGTGTGTGTGTGTGTGTGTGCACAATGGTATACACTGTTCATTGAATCACAATGAAGTGTGTGTGTGTGTGTGTGTGTGAGTGCTGGCATAGCCTGTGGACTGAGTCACATTGAGCCGTTGTGTGTGTGTGTGTGTGTTTGTGCAGATATGGATGCTGCATTGAGTCACAGTCAGCCGTGTGTGTGTGTGTGCACACTGGTTTAGGCTGTGCATTCACTCACCATTATGGGTGTGTGTGTCTCTGTGTGCTGCTATAGGCTGATCACTGAGCCACAGTGAGGTGTGTGTGTGTGTCTGTGTGCCATAAAAGCCTGTGTGCCATTAAAGTCTGTGCATTGAGTCACAGTGATTCATGTGTGTGTGTGTGCATGCGTGTGTGCTGGTATAGGCTGTGAATTCTGTCACAGTGACCCGTCTGTGTTTGTGCTAGTATAGAGTGTGCATTGAGTCACAGCCCGAAATGCGTGTGTGTGTGTGTGTGTGCTGGTATAGACCCTGCATTGAGTCACAGTGAGCTGTGTGTGTGTGCTGCCATAAGATATGCATTGAGTCACAGTTAGCCGTGTGTGTGTGTGCTGGTGTAGTCTGAGCATTGAGTTACAGTGAGGTGCGTGTGTGTATGTGCTGCTTATAGACTGTGCATTGAGTCACAGTCAGGTGTGTTTTGTTGTTCTGTGTACTGGTATAGACTGCATTGAGTCAGTCAGCCGTGTGTGTGTGTGTGTGTGTGTGCATGTGTGTGTGCAGGTATAGACTATGCATTCAGTAACATTGAGCCATGTGTGTGTGCTGGCATAAACTGTGCATTGAGTCATAGTGAGCCATTTGGGGGTGCGCAGGTATAGCCTGACCATTGAGTCACAATGAGTTGCTTGTGTGTGTGTGTATGTGCTGCTTATAGACTGTGCATTGAGTCAGAGTCAGGTGTGTTTGTGTGTGTGTTTGCTGGTGTAGGCTGTGCACTGAGTCACAGTTAGCTGTGTTTGTTTGTGTGTGCTGGTATAGGCTGAGCATGGAGTCACAGTGAGGTGTGCGTGTGTGTGTGTGTGTGCTGGTATAAACTGTGCACTGAGTCACTGATCTGTTTGTGTGTGTGTGATGGAATAGAGTGTGCATTGTCTCACAGTGAGCTGTTCATTTGTGTGTGTGTGTGTGTGTGTCTGCTGTTAGAGCCTGTGCATTGAGTCATAGAGAGCCATATGTGTTTGAGTGTACGCGAGTGTGCTGGTACAGGCTGCTCATTGAGTCACAGTCAACCGTGTTTGTGTGTGCAGGTATAGACTGTGCACTGAGTCACAGTCAACTGTGCGTGTGTGAGTATATGTGCTTCTACAGGCTGAGTACTGAGACACAGGTGTGTGTGTGTGTTGATATAGGCTATGGACTGAGCCACATTGAGCCGTCTGTGTGTGTGTGTGTTTCTGATTGCAGGTATGGACGTTTCATTGAGTCTCAGGGAGCCATGTGTGTGTGTGTGTGTGTGTCTGTGCTGGTATAGGCTATGTATTCACAGTGAGCTGTTTATTTTGTGTGTGCTGGTATAGGCTGAGCATTTAGTCACAATGAGGTGTGTGTCTTCGTATGTGTGTGCGTGTGTACGAGTTCTGGTATAGGCTCTGCATTGAGTCCCCTTGAGCTGTGTGTGTGTGTTTGTGTATGTGAGTGTGCTGGTATAGGCTGAGAATTGAGTCACAGTGAGGTGTGTGTGTGTGCCAGTATAGGCTGTGCATTGAGTCACAGATGTGTGTGTGTGTGTGTGTGTCTGTGTGTGTGTGTGTGCAGGTATAGGCTGGGCATTGAGCCACAGTAAAACGTTTGTGTGTGTGTGTGTGTCTGCTGGGATAGACTGTACATTGAGTCACAGTCAGCCGTGTGTGTGTGTGTGTGTGTGCACAATGGTATAGAGTGTACATTGAGTCAGAGTGAGGTGTGTGCGTGTGAGTGCTGGTATAGGCTGTGGACTGGGTCACATTGAGCCGTGTGTGTGTGTGTGTGTGTGTGTGTGTGTGCCGGTATGGACAGGGCATTGAATCAAAGTCAGTGATGTGTGTGTGTGTGTGTTTGTGTGTGTGTGTGTTTGTGCTGGTATAGACCCTGCATTGAGTCACAGTGAGCCATGTGTGTGTGCTGCCATAAACTGTGCATTGAGTCACAGAGAGCCGTGTGTGTGTGCAGGTATAGTCTGAACATTCAGTCACAGTGTGGTGCGGGGGTGTATGTGCTGCTTATAGACTGTGCATTGAGTCACAGTCAGGTGTGTTTTGTGGTTCTGTGTGCTGGAATAGACTGCACTGAGTCACAGTCAGCCGTGTGTGTGTGTGTGTGTGTGTGTGTGCACGCAGGTATAGACAGTGCATTGAGTCACAGTGGTGTGTGTGCATGTTTGTGTGCAGGTAGAGACTCTGCATTGAGTCACAGTGCGCCATGTGTGTGTGCTGGCATAAGCTGTGCATTGATTCATAGGTAGCCGTTTGGGAGTGCGCAGGTATAGCCTGAGCATTGAGTCACAGTGAGTTGCTTGTGTGTGTGTGTATGTGCTGCTTATAGACTGTGTGTTGAGTCACAGTCAGGTGTGTTTGTGTGTGTGTGTGTTGGTGTAAGCTGTGCACTGAGTCACAGTTAGCTGTGTTTGTTTGTGTGTGCTGGTATAGGCTGAGCATGGAGTCACAGTGAGGTGTGCGTGTGTGTGTGTGTGTGCTGGTATAGACTGTGCCTTGACTCACAGTGAGCTGTTCATTTGTGTGTGTGTGTCTGCTGTTAGAGCCTGTGCATTGAGTCACAGAGAGCCATATGTGTTTGAGTGCATGCGAGTGTGCTGGTATAGGCTGTGCATTGAGTCACAGTGGACCGCGTTTGTGTGTGCAGGTATAGAATGTGAATTGAGTCACAGTCAACTGTGCGTGTTTGAGTATATGTGCTGCTACAGGCTGAGTACTGAGACACAGGTGTGTGTGTCTGTTGATATAGGCTATGGACTGAGTCACATTGAGCCGTCTGTGTGTGTGTGTTTCTATTTGCAGTTATGGACGGTGCATTGAGTCACAGGGGGCCATGTGTGTGTGTGTGTGTGTCTGTCCTAGTATAGGCTATGCATTGAGTCACAGTGAGCTGATTCTTTTGTGCATGCTGGTACAGGCTGAGTATTTAGTCACAGTGAGGTGTGTGTCTGTGTATGTGTATGTGTGTATGTGTTCTGGTATAGGCTCTGCTATGAGTCCCCTTGAGCTGTGTGTGTGTGTTTGTGTGTGTGTGTTGGTATAGGCTGAGATTTGAGTCACAGTGAGGTGTGTGTGTGTGCCAGTATAGGCTGTGCATTGAGTCACAGATGTGTATGTGTGTGTGCAGGTATAGGCTGCGTATTGAGCCACAGTGAGAAGTGTGTGTGTGTGTGTATGTGCTTTTATGGAAAGTGCATTGAGTCACACTGAGCAGTGTGTGTGTGTGTGAGTGTTTATGTGTGCAGGTAAAGGCTGTGAATTGAGTCACACTGGGCCGTTTGTGTGTTTGAGTGTGCAGTTATAGGTTGTGCATTGACTCACAGGGAAGGGTGTGTGTGTGCATGCTGGGAAAAGCTTTGCATTGAGTCAGAGTTAACAGTGTGTATGTGTGTCTGTGTGTGTGTGTGCTGGTACAGACTTTGCACTGAATCTCAGAGAGCTGTGTGTGTGTGCTTGTATAGACTGTGCATTGAGTCCCAGTGAGCTTTACTTGTGTGTGTGTGTGTGTGTGTGCTGGTATAGGCTGTGCACTGAGTCAACGTCCCTCGTGCGTGTGGACGTGTGTGTGTGTGCAGGTATGGAGGGTGCATTGAGTCACAGTAACCCATGTTTGTGTGTGTGTGTGTGCACACTGGTCTAGACTGGTCATTCAGTCACAGTTAAGAGTGTTTTTGTATGTGTGTGCTGGTATAGGCTGAGAATTGAGCCACAGTGAGAGGTGTGTGTGTGTGTGTGTGTGTGCCAGTAGAGTCTGTGCATTGAGTCACAGTGAGCCGTGTGTGTGTTGTGTGTGTGCATGCGTGTGTGCTTGTATATGCTGTGCATTGTGTCACAGTGACCCGTGTGTGTTTGCTCTAGCATAGACTATGCATTGAGTCTCAGAAATGCGTGTCCATGTGTGTGTGTGCTGGTATAGACCCTGCATTGAGTCACAATGAGCCGTATGTGTGTGTGCTGGTATAGTCTGAGCACTGAGTCACAGTGAGGTGCGGGTGTGTATGTGCTGCTTATAGACTGTGCATTGCGTCACAGTCAGCTGTGTTTTGTGGTTCTGTGTGCTGGTATAGACTCCACTGAGTCACAGTCAGCTGTGTGTGTGTGTGTGTTTGTGCACTCAGGTATAGACTGTGTATTGAGTAACAGTGGTGTGTGTGTGTGCATGTGTGCATGCTGGTATAGACTCTACATTGAGTCACAGTGAGACATGTGTGTGTGCTGGCATAAGCTGTGCATTGAGTCATAGTGAGGTGTGTGGGATTGCACAGGTATAGCCTGAGCATTGAGTCACACTGAGTTACGTGTGTGTGTGTGTATGTGATACTTATAGACTGTGCATTGAGTCACAGTCAGGTGTGTTTGTGTGTGTGTGTGCTGGTATAACTGTGCATTGAGTCACAGTCAACTACGTGTGTGTGTGTGTGTGTGTGTGTATACTGGTATATGCTGTGCATGCACTCACAGTGAGGGGTGTGTGTGTGTTTCTGTGCTGGTATAGTCTGAGCATTGAGTCACAGTGAGCTGTGTGTGTGTGTGTGTGTTTGTGCTGTTGGAGACTGTGCATTGAGTCACAGTGAGCCATATGTGTGTGTGCATGCCTGTGTGCTGGTGTAGGGTGCGCATTGAATCAAATTGACCCATGCTTGTTTGTGCTAGTATCGACTGTGCATCGAGTCACAATTAGCCATGTGTCATGTGTGTGTGTTTGTGTGTGTGTGTGTGCTGGTATAGGCTGAACAGTGCGTCATACTCATGTGTGTGTGAGTGTGGTGGTATCAGCTTTGCATTGAGTCACAGTGAGGGTTGCATGTGTCTGTGTGTGTGTACTACTATTATCTGAGCATTGAGTCACAGTGAGGTCTGTGTGTGTGTGCACAGGTGGTAATTTAGGCTGGGCATTGAGTCACAGTGCACCATGTGTGTTTGTTTTTGTGCTGGTATAGACTATGCACTGAGTCACTTTGAGCCGTGTGTGTGTGTGTTTGTCCTGGTATAGGCTGTGCATTGAGTCACAGTGAGCTGTGTGTGTATGTGTGTGCTGGTATAGGCTGCACATTGAGTCACAGTGAGGTTTGTGTGTGTGTGTGTGAGCACTGGTACAGGCTGTGCATTGAGTCAAAGGTGTGTGTGTGTGTGTTTGCTGGTGCAGGCTGCACATTGAATCACAGTGAGCTGTGTGTGTGTGTGTGTGCTGGTATAGACCATGCACTGAGTCACAGTGAGCCGTGTGTGTGTGTGCTGGTATAGTCTGAGCATTGAGTCATAGTGAGGTGCATGTGTGTGTGTGCATGTGCTGTTATGGATGGTGCATTGAGTTACACTGAGAAAAACGTGTGTGTGTGTGTGTGTGTGTATGTGCTCATATAGACTGTGCATTGAGTCATAGTCAGGTGTGTTTGTGTGTGTGTGTGTTCAGGTATAGGCTGGCCATTGAGTCACAGTCAGCATGTGTGTGATGTGTGTGCATGCTGGTATAGGCTGTTCATTTAGTCACAGAGAGGAGTGTGTGTCTGTGTTTGCTGGTATAGGCTGACCATTGAGTCACAGTGAGGTGTGTGTGTGTGTGTGTGAACTTACTGGTATAGGCTTTGCATTGAGTCACAGTGAGCTGTTTGTGTTTGAGTGTGTGTATGTGTGTGTGTGTGTGGGTATAGGCTGTGTATTGACTCACAGTGAGCCATGTGTGTTTCTCTGTGTGTGTGAGCATGCTAGCATAGACTGTGCACTGAGTTACAGGGAGCCGTGTGTGTGTGTGCTAGTATAGACTGTGCATTGAGTCACAGTCAGGTGTGTTTTTGTGCATGTGTGTGCTGGTATAGACTATGCATTGATTAACAGTCAACCGTGTGTGTGTGTGTGTGTGTGCATGCACGCTGTTATAGGCAGTGCATTGAGTCACAGTAAGGGGTGTGTGTGTTCGTGGGCTGCTATAGGCAGACCAATGAGTGACAGTGAGGTCAGTGTGTGTGTTGGCATAGGCTTGAGGCACAGTGAGATGTTTGTGAGTGCGTGTGTGCTGGTATAGTGTGTGCACTGAGACACAGAGAGCCGTGTGTGTGTGTGTGTACTGGTATAGACATTTCATTGAGTCACATTGAGCCGTGTGTGTGTGTGTGTTTGTGTGGGCATAGGTACGGATGGTGCATTGAGTCACAGTGAGCTGTGTGTGTGTGTGTACACACGTGTGTGCTGGTATACGATGTGCATTGAGTGTCAGTGAGGGGTGTCTGCGTCTGCCTGTGATGGCATAGGCTGTGCATTGAGTCACAGTGAGCAATGTGTGTGTGTGTATGTGTGCTGGTACAGGCATTGCACTGTGTCACAGTGAGCTGTGAATGTGTGTGTGTGTGTGTGTGTAGGTAAGAATGGTGCTTTAAATTACAGTAAGCAGTGTGTGTGTGTGTGTGTGTGTGTGTGTGCTGGTATAGGCTGTGCATTGAGTCCCATTGAGGTGCGTGTGTGTGTGTCTGCTGTTAGAAAATGTGCTTTGAGTCACAGAGAGCCATATGTGTTTGAGTGCATGCGAGTGTGCTGGTATAGGCTGCGCATTGAGTCACGGTGAGATGTGTGTGTGTGTGTGTGTGTGTGTGTGTGCTGGTATAGAATGTTCATTGAGTCACAGTTAGCCGTGTGTGTGTGTGTGTGTGTGTTTGTGTGTCCTGGTATTGAAACTGCATTGAGTCACAGTGAGCCATGTGTGTGTGCTGGCATAGGCTGTGCATTGAGTCACAGTGAGCCGTGTGTGTGTGGGGGGGTGTGGGTGCTGGTATAGGTTGTGCATTCAGTCACAGTGAGGTGTCTGTGTGTGCGTGTGTGTCCGTGCTAGTATAGGCTGTGCATTGAGTCACTTTGATGTGGGTGTGTGTGTGTGTGCTGCTATAGACTCTACATTGAGTTACAGTAAGGTGCGTGTGTGTGTGTGTATGTGCTGGTAGGGAAAGTGCATTGAGTCACACTGAGCCGTGTTTTTGTGTGTGTATGTGTGTGTTGGTATAGACTGTGCATTGAGTCACAGGTGTGTTTGTGTGTGTGTGTGAGTGCTGCTATAGACTGTACATTGAGTCACAGTCAGCCGTGTGTGTGTGTGTGCACTGGTATAGGCTGAGTTTGAGTAAGAGTGAGGTGTGTGTGTGTGTGTGTGTGTGCATGTGCTGGTATAACCTAGGCATTGAGTCACAATGAGCTGTGTGTGTGTGTTGGTATAGACTTTATACTTAGTCACAGGAAGCCATTTGTGCTGGAGTAGACTGTGCATTGGGTCCCAGTAAGCTGTTCTTGTGTGTGTGTGTGTGTGTGTGTGTGTGTGTGTGCTGGTTTAGGCTGTGCATTGAGTCACACTGAGGTGTGTGTGTGGGTGTGCTGTTATAGATAGTGCTTTGAGTCACAATGTCGTGTGTGTGTGTGTGTCTGCACACTGGTATAAGCTGTGTATTGAGTCACAGTGAGAGGTGTGTTTGTGTGTGCTGCTATAGGCTGACCATTGAGTCACCGTGAGGGGTGTGTGTGTGCTGGTATATGCTGCACATTGAGTCACAGGTATGTGTGGGTGTGTGTGTGCTGGTACAGGCTGCGCATTGAGTCACAGATGTGTGTGTGTGTGTGTCCTGGTGCAGGCTATGCATTGAGTCACAGTGAGGTGTGTGTGTGTGCTTGTGCTGGTATGGACAGTGCATTGAGTTAAACTGAGCAGTGTATGTGTGTATGTGTATGTGCTCGCATAGACTGTGTATTGAATCACAGTCAGGTGTGTGTGTGTGTGTGCTGGTATAGACTGTGCAAAGAGTCACAGTCATGTGTGTGTGTCTGTGTGTCTGTATGCTGTTATAGGCTTTGCACTGAATCACAGTGAGCCATCTGTGTGTGTTTGTATGTGTGTGCAGGTATGGACGGTGCATTGAATCACAGTGAGCAGTGTGTGTGTGTGTGTGTGTGTGTGCACGGTTGCTAATTTAGGCTGTGCATTGGGTCACAGTGAGCTGTGTGTGTGTGTTTGTGCTGATATAAACTGTGCACTGAGTCACACTGAGCCATGTGTGTGTGTGTGTTTGACCTGGTGTAGGCTGTGCATTGAGCCACAGTAGCTCTGTGTGTCTCTGTGCTGGTATAGGCTATCCATTGAGTCACAGTGAGATGTGTGTGTTTGTGTGTGCTGGTATAGACTGTGCATTGAGTCACAGCCATGCGTGTGTGTACATGTGTGCTGGTATAGACCCTGAATTGAGTCACAGTCAGGTGTGTTTGTGTGTGTCTGTGGGCTGGTATAGACTGTGCATGGAGTCACAGTGAGCCGTGTGTGTGTGTCTGTGCACGATGGTATAGGCTGAGCATTGAGTCACAATGGGGTGTGTGTGTGTGTGTGTGTCTGTGTGTGACGGTTTAGGCTGTGCATGGAGTCACAGATGTGTGTGTGTGTGTGTATGTGCTGGTATGGAAAGTGCATTGAGTCACCCTGAGCCATAAGTGTGTGTGTGTGTGTTGGTATAGAATGTGCATTGAGTCACTGCTGTGTTTGTGTGTGTGTGTGTGTGTGCTGGTGTAGAATGTACATTGAGTCACAGTCAGCCATGTGTGTGTGTGTGTGTGCACACTGGTATAGGCTGACTTTGAGCCAGAGTGAGCTGTGTGTGGGCATGTGCTGGTATAAGCTTTGCATTGAGTCACAATGAGCTTGTGTGTGTGTGTGTGTGTGTGTTGGTATAGACTTTGCACTGAATCACAGGGAGCCATGTGTGTATGCTGGTATAGACTGTGCATTAAGTCCCAGTGACCTGTTCTTGTGTGTGTGTGTGTGAGTGTGTGTGTGCTGGTATAGGCTCTGCACTGAGTCACATTCACCTGTGTGTGTGTGTGTGTGTGTGTGCACGCTGGTATAGGCTGTTCATTCAGTCACAGTTAGGGGTGTTTGTGTATTTGTGTGCTGGTATAGGCTGAACATTGAGCCACAGTGAGGTGTATGTGCATGTGTGTGTGATCCATTAGAGTCCGTGCATTGACTCACAGTGATTCATGTGTGTGTGTGTGCATGCGTGTATGCTGGTATAGGCTGTGCATTGAGTCACAGCCATGCGTGTTTGTGTGTGTGCTGGTATAGACCCTGAATTGAGTCACAGTCAGGTGTGTTTGTGTGTGTCTGTGTGCAGATATAATCTGTGCATTGAGTCACAGTCAGCTGTGTGTGTGTGTGTGTGTGTGCACAATGGTATACACTGTGCATTGAATCACAATGAGGTGTGTGTGTGTGTGTGTGTGTGTGTGTGAGTGCTGGTATAGCCTGTGGACTGAGTCACATTGAGCCGTTGTGTGTGTGTGTGTGTGTTTGTGCAGATATGGATGCTGCATTGAGTCACAGTCAGTCGTGTGTGTGTGTGTGCACACTGGTTTAGGCTGTGCATTCACTCACCATTATGGGTGTGTGTGTCTCTGTGTGCTGCTATAGGCTGATCACTGAGCCACAGTGAGGTGTGTGTGTGTGTCTGTGTGCCGTAAAAGCCTGTGTGCCATTAAAGTCTGTGCATTGAGTCACAGTGATTCATGTGTGTGTGTGCGCATGCGTGTGTGCTGGTATAGGCTGTGCATTCTGTCACAGTGACCTGCCTGTGTTTGTGCTAGTATAGACTGTGCATTGAGTCACAGCCCGAAATGCGTGTGCATGTGTGTGTGTGCTGGTATAGTCTGAGCACTGAGTCACAGAGAGGTGCGGGTGTGTATGTGCTGCTTATAGACTGTGCATTGCGTCACAGTCAGCTGTGTTTTGTGGTTCTGTGTGCTGGTATAGACTCCAATGAGTCACAGTCAGCTGTGTGTGTGTGTGTGTTTGTGCACTCAGGTATAGACTGTGTATTGAGTAACAGTGGTGTGTGTGTGTGCATGTGTGCATGCTGGTATAGACTCTACATTGAGTCACAGTGAGCCATGTGTGTGTGCTGGCATAAGCTGTGCATTGAGTCATAGTGAGGCGTGTGGGATTGCACAGGTATAGCCTGAGCATTGAGTCACAGTGAGTTACGTGTGTGTGTGTGTATGTGATACTTATAGACTGTGCATTGAGTCACAGTCAGGTGTGTTTGTGTGTGTGTGTGCTGGTATAACTGTGCATTGAGTCACAGTCAACTACATGTGTGTGTGTGTGTGTGTGTATACTGGTATATGCTGTGCATGCACTCACAGTGAGGGGTGTGTGTGTGTTTGTGTGCTGGTATAGTCTGAGCATTGAGTCACAGTGAGCTGTGTGTGTGTGTGTGTTTGTGCTGTTTGAGACTGTGCATTGAGTCACAGTGAGCCATATGTGTGTGTGCATGCCTGTGTGCTGGTGTAGGGTGCGCATTGAATCAAATTGACCCATGCTTGTTTGTGCTAGTATCGACTGTGCATCGAGTCACAATTAGCCATGTGTCATGTGTGTGTGTTTGTGTGTGTGTGTGTGCTGGTATAGGCTGAACAGTGCGTCATACTCATGTGTGTGTGAGTGTGGTGGTATCAGCTTTGCATTGTGTCACAGTGAGGGTTGCATGTGTCTGTGTGTGTGTACTACTATTATCTGAGCATTGAGTCACAGTGAGGTCTGTGTGTGTGTGCACAGGTGGTAATTTAGGCTGGGCATTGAGTCACAGTGCACCATGTGTGTTTGTTTTTGTGCTGGTATAGACTATGCACTGAGTCACTTTGAGCCGTGTGTGTGTGTGTTTGTCCTGGTATAGGCTGTGCATTGAGTCACAGTGAGCTGTGTGTGTATGTGTGTGCTGGTATAGGCTGAGCATTGAGTCACAGTGAGCTGTGTTTGTGTGTCTGTGCTGGTATAGGCTGCACATTGAGTGACAGTGAGGTTTGTGTGTGTGTGTGTGAGCACTGGTACAGGCTGTGCATTGAGTCAAAGGTGTGTGTGTGTGTGTTTGCTGGTGCAGGCTGCACATTGAATCACAGTGAGCTGTGTGTGTGTGTGTGTGCTGGTATAGACCATGCACTGAGTCACAGTGAGCCGTGTGTGTGTGTGCTGGTATAGTCTGAGCATTGAGTCATAGTGAGGTGCATGTGTGTGTGTGCATGTGCTGTTATGGATGGTGCATTGAGTTACACTGAGAAAAACGTGTGTGTGTGTGTGTGTGTATGTGCTCATATAGACTGTGCATTGAGTCATAGTCAGGTGTGTTTGTGTGTGTGTGTGTTCAGGTATAGGCTGGCCATTGAGTCACAGTCAGCATGTGTGTGATGTGTGTGCATGCTGGTATAGGCTGTTCATTTAGTCACAGAGAGGAGTGTGTGTCTGTGTTTGCTGGTATAGGCTGACCATTGAGTCACAGTGAGGTGTGTGTGTGTGTGTGTGAACTTACTGGTATAGGCTTTGCATTGAGTCACAGTGAGCTGTTTGTGTTTGAGTGTGTGTATGTGTGTGTGTGTGTGGGTATAGGCTGTGTATTGACTCACAGTGAGCCATGTGTGTTTCTCTGTGTGTGTGAGCATGCTAGCATAGACTGTGCACTGAGTTACAGGGAGCCGTGTGTGTGTGTGCTAGTATAGACTGTGCATTGAGTCACAGTCAGGTGTGTTTTTGTGCATGTGTGTGCTGGTATAGACTATGCATTGATTAACAGTCAACCATGTGTGTGTGTGTGTGTGCATGCACGCTGTTATAGGCAGTGCATTGAGTCACAGTAAGGGGTGTGTGTGTTCGTGGGCTGCTATAGGCAGACCAATGAGTGACAGTGAGGTCAGTGTGTGTGTTGGCATAGGCTTGAGGCACAGTGAGATGTTTGTGAGTGCGTGTGTGCTGGTATAGAGTGTGCACTGAGACACAGAGAGCCGTGTGTGTGTGTGTGTGTACTGGTATAGACATTTCATTGAGTCACATTGAGCTGTGTGTGTGTGTGTGTTTGTGTGGGCATAGGTACGGATGGTGCATTGAGTCACAGTGAGCTGTGTGTGTGTGTGTACACACGTGTGTGCTGGTATACGATGTGCATTGAGTGTCAGTGAGGGGTGTCTGCGTCTGCCTGTGATGGCATAGGCTGTGCATTGAGTCACAGTGAGCAATGTGTGTGTGTGTATGTGTGCTGGTACAGGCATTGCACTGTGTCACAGTGAGCTGTGAATGTGTGTGTGTGTGTGTGTGTGTGTGTAGGTAAGAATGGTGCTTTGAATTACAGTAAGCAGTGTGTGTGTGTGTGTGTGTGTGTGTGCTGGTATAGGCTGTGCATTGAGTCCCATTGAGGTGCGTGTGTGTGTGTCTGCTGTTAGAAAATGTGCTTTGAGTCACAGAGAGCCATATGTGTTTGAGTGCATGCGAGTGTGCTGGTATAGGCTGCGCATTGAGTCACGGTGAGATGTGTGTGTGTGTGTGTGTGTGTGTGTGTGTGTGTGCTGGTATAGAATGTTCATTGAGTCACAGTTAGCCGTATGTGTGTGTGTGTGTGTGTTTGTGTGTCCTGGTATTGAAACTGCATTGAGTCACAGTGAGCCATGTGTGTGTGCTGGCATAGGCTGTGCATTGAGTCACAGTGAGCCGTGTGTGTGTGTGGGGGTGTGGGTGCTGGTATAGGTTGTGCATTCAGTCACAGTGAGGTGTCTGTGTGTGCGTGTGTGTCCGTGCTAGTATAGGCTGTGCATTGAGTCACTTTGATGTGGGTGTGTGTGTGTGTGCTGCTATAGACTCTACATTGAGTTACAGTGAGGTGCGTGTGTGTGTGTGTATGTGCTGGTAGGGAAATTGCATTGAGTCACACTGAGACGTGTTTTTGTGTGTGTATGTGTGTGTTGGTATAGACTGTGCATTGAGTCACAGGTGTGTTTGTGTGTGTGTGTGAGTGCTGCTATAGACTGTACATTGAGTCACAGTCAGCCGTGTGTGTGTGTGTGCACTGGTATAGGCTGAGTTTGAGTAAGAGTGAGGTGTGTGTGTGTGTGTGTGTGTGCATGTGCTGGTATAACCTAGGCATTGAGTCACAATGAGCTGTGTGTGTGTGTTGGTATAGACTTTATACTTAGTCACAGGAAGCCATTTGTGCTGGAGTAGACTGTGCATTGGGTCCCAGTAAGCTGTTCTTGTGTGTGTGTGTGTGTGTGTGTGTGTGCTGGTTTAGGCTGTGCATTGAGTCACACTGAGGTGTGTGTGTGGGTGTGCTGTTATAGATAGTGCTTTGAGTCACAATGTCGTGTGTGTGTGTGTGTGTCTGCACACTGGTATAAGCTGTGTATTGAGTCACAGTGAGAGGTGTGTTTGTGTGTGCTGCTATGGGCTGACCATTGAGTCACAGTGAGGGGTGTGTGCATGCTGGTATATGCTGCACATTGAGTCACAGGTATGTGTGGGTGTGTGTGTGCTGGTACAGGCTGCGCATTGAGTCACAGATGTGTGTGTGTGTGTGTCCTGGTGCAGGCTATGCATTGAGTCACAGTGAGGTGTGTCTGTGTGCTTGTGCTGGTATGGACAGTGCATTGAGTTAAACTGAGCAGTGTATGTGTGTATGTGTATGTGCTGGCATAGACTGTGTATTGAATCACAGTCAGGTGTGTGTGTGTGTGTGCTGGTATAGACTGTGCAAAGAGTCACAGTCATGTGTGTGTGTCTGTGTGTCTGTATGCTGTTATAGGCTTTGCACTGAATCACAGTGAGCCATCTGTGTGTGTTTGTATGTGTGTGCAGGTATGGACGGTGCATTGAATCACAGTGAGCAGTGTGTGTGTGTGTGTGTGTGTGCACGGTTGCTAATTTAGGCTGTGCATTGGGTCACAGTGAGCTGTGTGTGTGTGTTTGTGCTGATATAAACTGTGCACTGAGTCACACTGAGCCATGTGTGTGTGTGTGTTTGACCTGGTGTAGGCTGTGCATTGAGCCACAGTAGCTCTGTGTGTTGTGCTGGTATAGGCTATCCATTGAGTCACAGTGAGATGTGTGTGTTTGTGTGTGCTGGTATAGACTGTGCATTGAGTCACAGCCATGCGTGTGTGTACGTGTGTGCTGGTATAGACCCTGAATTGAGTCACAGTCAGGTGTGTTTGTGTGTGTCTGTGTGCTGGTATAGACTGTGCATGGAGTCACAGTGAGCCGTTTGTGTGTGTCTGTGCACGATGGTATAGGCTGAGCATTGAGTCACAATGGGGTGTGTGTGTGTGTGTGTGTGTGTGTGTGTGCCGGTTTAGGCTGTGCATGGAGTCACAGATGTGTGTGTGTGTGTGTATGTGCTGGTATGGAAAGTGCATTGAGTCACCCTGAGCCATAAGTGTGTGTGTGTGTGTTGGTATAGAATGTGCATTGAGTCACTGCTGTGTTTGTGTGTGTGTGTGTGGGCTGGTGTAGAATGTACATTGAGTCACAGTCAGCCATGTGTGTTTGTGTGTGCACACTGGTATAGGCTGACTTTGAGCCAGAGTGAGCTGTGTATGGGCATGTGCTGGTATAAGCTTTGCATTGAGTCACAATGAGCTTGTGTGTGTGTGTGTGTGTGTGTGTGTTGGTATAGACTTTGCACTGAATCACAGGGAGCCATGTGTGTATGCTGGTATAGACTGTGCATTAAGTCCCAGTGACCTGTTCTTGTGTGTGTGTGTGTGAGTGTGTGTGTGCTGGTATAGGCTCTGCACTGAGACACATTCACCTGTGTGTGTGTGTGTGTGTGTGTGCACGCTGGTATAGGCTGTTCATTCAGTCACAGTTAGGGGTGTTTGTGTATGTGTGTGCTGGTATAGGCTGAACATTGAGCCACAGTGAGGTGTATGTGCATGTGTGTGTGATCCATTAGAGTCCGTGCATTGACTCACAGTGATTCATGTGTGTGTGTGTGCATGCGTGTATGCTGGTATAGGCTGTGCATTGAGTCATAGCCATGCGTGTTTGTGTGTGTGCTGGTATTGACCCTGAATTGAGTCACAGTCAGGTGTGTTTGTGTGTGTCTGTGTGCAGATATAATCTGTGCATTGAGTCACAGTCAGCTGTGTGTGTGTGTGTGTGTGTGTGCACAATGGTATACACTGTTCATTGAATCACAATGAAGTGTGTGTGTGTGTGTGAGTGCTGGCATAGCCTGTGGACTGAGTCACATTGAGCCGTTGTGTGTGTGTGTGTATGTTTGTGCAGATATGGATGCTGCATTGAGTCACAGTCAGCCGTGTGTGTGTGTGTGCACACTGGTTTAGGCTGTGCATTCACTCACCATTATGGGTGTGTGTGTCTCTGTGTGCTGCTATAGGCTGATCACTGAGCCACAGTGAGGTGTGTGTGTGTGTCTGTGTGCCATAAAAGCCTGTGTGCCATTAAAGTCTGTGCATTGAGTCACAGTGATTCATGTGTGTGTGTGTGCATGCGTGTGTGCTGGTATAGGCTGTGAATTCTGTCACAGTGACCCGTCTGTGTTTGTGCTAGTATAGACTGTGCATTGAGTCACAGCCCAAAATGCGTGTGTGTGTGTGTGTGTGCTGGTATAGACCCTGCATTGAGTCACAGTGAGCTGTGTGTGTGTGCTGCTATAAGATATGCATTGAGTCACAGTTAGCCATGTGTGTGTGTGCTGGTGTAGTCTGAGCATTGAGTTACAGTGAGGTGCGTGTGTGTATGTGCTGCTTATAGACTGTGCATTGAGTCACAGTCAGGTGTGTTTTGTTGTTCTGTGTACTGGTATAGACTGCATTGAGTCAGTCAGCCGTGTGTGTGTGTGTGTGTGTGTGCATGTGTGTGTGCAGGTATAGACTATGCATTCAGTAACATTGAGCCATGTGTGTGTGCTGGCATAAACTGTGCATTGAGTCATAGTGAGCCATTTGGGGGTGCGCAGGTATAGCCTGACCATTGAGTCACAATGAGTTGCTTGTGTGTGTGTGTATGTGCTGCTTATAGACTGTGCATTGAGTCAGAGTCAGGTGTGTTTGTGTGTGTGTTTGCTGGTGTAGGCTGTGCACTGAGTCACAGTTAGCTGTGTTTGTTTGTGTGTGCTGGTATAGGCTGAGCATGGAGTCACAGTGAGGTGTGCGTGTGTGTGTGTGTGTGCTGGTATAGACTGTGCCTTGACTCACAGTGAGCTGTTCATTTGTGTGTGTGTGTCTGCTGTTAGAGCCTGTGCATTGAGTCACAGAGAGCCATATGTGTTTGAGTGCATGCGAGTGTGCTGGTATAGGCTGTGCATTGAGTCACAGTGGACCGCGTTTGTGTGTGCAGGTATAGAATGTGAATTGAGTCACAGTCAACTGTGCGTGTTTGAGTATATGTGCTGCTACAGGCTGAGTACTGAGACACAGGTGTGTGTGTCTGTTGATATAGGCTATGGACTGAGTCACATTGAGCCGTCTGTGTGTGTGTGTTTCTATTTGCAGTTATGGACGGTGCATTGAGTCACAGGGGGCCATGTGTGTGTGTGTGTGTGTCTGTCCTAGTATAGGCTATGCATTGAGTCACAGTGAGCTGATTCTTTTGTGCATGCTGGTACAGGCTGAGTATTTAGTCACAGTGAGGTGTGTGTCTGTGTATGTGTATGTGTGTATGTGTTCTGGTATAGGCTCTGCTATGAGTCCCCTTGAGCTGTGTGTGTGTGTTTGTGTGTGTGTGTTGGTATAGGCTGAGATTTGAGTCACAGTGAGGTGTGTGTGTGTGCCAGTATAGGCTGTGCATTGAGTCACAGATGTGTATGTGTGTGTGCAGGTATAGGCTGCGCATTGAGCCACAGTGAGAAGTGTGTGTGTGTGTGTATGTGCTTTTATGGCAAGTGCATTGAGTCACACTGAGCAGTGTGTGTGTGTGTGAGTGTTTATGTGTACAGGTAAAGGCTGTGAATTGAGTCACACTGGGCCGTTTGTGTGTTTGAGTGTGCAGTTATAGGTTGTGCATTGACTCACAGGGAAGGGTGTGTGTGTGCATGCTGGGAAAAGCTTTGCATTGAGTCAGAGTGAACAGTGTGTATGTGTGTCTGTGTGGGTGTGTGCTGGTACAGACTTTGCACTGAATCTCAGAGAGCTGTGTGTGTGTGCTTGTATAGACTGTGCATTGAGTCCCAGTGAGCTTTACTTGTGTGTGTGTGTGTGTGTGTGTGTGTGCTGGTATAGGCTGTGCACTGAGTCACAGTCCCTCGTGCGTGTGGACGTGTGTGTGTGTGCAGGTATGGAGGGTTCATTGAGTCACAGTAACCCATGTTTGTGTGTGTGTGTGTGCACACTGGTCTAGACTGGTCATTCAGTCACAGTTAAGAGTGTTTTTGTATGTGTGTGCTGGTATAGGCTGAGAATTGAGCCACAGTGAGAGGTGTGTGTGTGTGTGTGTGTGTGCCATTAGAGTCTGTGCATTGAGTCACAGTGAGCCGTGTGTGTGTGTGTGCATGCGTGTGTGCTTGTATATGCTGTGCATTGAGTCACAGTGACCCGTGTGTGTTTGCTCTAGCATAGACTATGCATTGAGTCTCAGAAATGCGTGTCCATGTGTGTGTGTGCTGGTATAGACCCTGCATTGAGTCACAATGAGCCGTATGTGTGTGTGCTGGTATAGTCTGAGCACTGAGTCACAGAGAGGTGCGGGTGTGTATGTGCTGCTTATAGACTGTGCATTGCGTCACAGTCAGCTGTGTTTTGTGGTTCTGTGTGCTGGTATAGACTCCAATGAGTCACAGTCAGCTGTGTGTGTGTGTGTGTTTGTGCACTCAGGTATAGACTGTGTATTGAGTAACAGTGGTGTGTGTGTGTGCATGTGTGCATGCTGGTATAGACTCTACATTGAGTCACAGTGAGCCATGTGTGTGTGCTGGCATAAGCTGTGCATTGAGTCATAGTGAGGCGTGTGGGATTGCACAGGTATAGCCTGAGCATTGAGTCACAGTGAGTTACGTGTGTGTGTGTGTATGTGATACTTATAGACTGTGCATTGAGTCACAGTCAGGTGTGTTTGTGTGTGTGTGTGCTGGTATAACTGTGCATTGAGTCACAGTCAACTACATGTGTGTGTGTGTGTGTGTGTATACTGGTATATGCTGTGCATGCACTCACAGTGAGGGGTGTGTGTGTGTTTGTGTGCTGGTATAGTCTGAGCATTGAGTCACAGTGAGCTGTGTGTGTGTGTGTGTTTGTGCTGTTTGAGACTGTGCATTGAGTCACAGTGAGCCATATGTGTGTGTGCATGCCTGTGTGCTGGTGTAGGGTGCGCATTGAATCAAATTGACCCATGCTTGTTTGTGCTAGTATCGACTGTGCATCGAGTCACAATTAGCCATGTGTCATGTGTGTGTGTTTGTGTGTGTGTGTGTGCTGGTATAGGCTGAACAGTGCGTCATACTCATGTGTGTGTGAGTGTGGTGGTATCAGCTTTGCATTGTGTCACAGTGAGGGTTGCATGTGTCTGTGTGTGTGTACTACTATTATCTGAGCATTGAGTCACAGTGAGGTCTGTGTGTGTGTGCACAGGTGGTAATTTAGGCTGGGCATTGAGTCACAGTGCACCATGTGTGTTTGTTTTTGTGCTGGTATAGACTATGCACTGAGTCACTTTGAGCCGTGTGTGTGTGTGTTTGTCCTGGTATAGGCTGTGCATTGAGTCACAGTGAGCTGTGTGTGTATGTGTGTGCTGGTATAGGCTGAGCATTGAGTCACAGTGAGCTGTGTTTGTGTGTCTGTGCTGGTATAGGCTGCACATTGAGTGACAGTGAGGTTTGTGTGTGTGTGTGTGAGCACTGGTACAGGCTGTGCATTGAGTCAAAGGTGTGTGTGTGTGTGTTTGCTGGTGCAGGCTGCACATTGAATCACAGTGAGCTGTGTGTGTGTGTGTGTGCTGGTATAGACCATGCACTGAGTCACAGTGAGCCGTGTGTGTGTGTGCTGGTATAGTCTGAGCATTGAGTCATAGTGAGGTGCATGTGTGTGTGTGCATGTGCTGTTATGGATGGTGCATTGAGTTACACTGAGAAAAACGTGTGTGTGTGTGTGTGTGTATGTGCTCATATAGACTGTGCATTGAGTCATAGTCAGGTGTGTTTGTGTGTGTGTGTGTTCAGGTATAGGCTGGCCATTGAGTCACAGTCAGCATGTGTGTGATGTGTGTGCATGCTGGTATAGGCTGTTCATTTAGTCACAGAGAGGAGTGTGTGTCTGTGTTTGCTGGTATAGGCTGACCATTGAGTCACAGTGAGGTGTGTGTGTGTGTGTGTGAACTTACTGGTATAGGCTTTGCATTGAGTCACAGTGAGCTGTTTGTGTTTGAGTGTGTGTATGTGTGTGTGTGTGTGGGTATAGGCTGTGTATTGACTCACAGTGAGCCATGTGTGTTTCTCTGTGTGTGTGAGCATGCTAGCATAGACTGTGCACTGAGTTACAGGGAGCCGTGTGTGTGTGTGCTAGTATAGACTGTGCATTGAGTCACAGTCAGGTGTGTTTTTGTGCATGTGTGTGCTGGTATAGACTATGCATTGATTAACAGTCAACCGTGTGTGTGTGTGTGTGTGCATGCACGCTGTTATAGGCAGTGCATTGAGTCACAGTAAGGGGTGTGTGTGTTCGTGGGCTGCTATAGGCAGACCAATGAGTGACAGTGAGGTCAGTGTGTGTGTTGGCATAGGCTTGAGGCACAGTGAGATGTTTGTGAGTGCGTGTGTGCTGGTATAGAGTGTGCACTGAGACACAGAGAGCCGTGTGTGTGTGTGTGTGTACTGGTATAGACATTTCATTGAGTCACATTGAGCTGTGTGTGTGTGTGTGTTTGTGTGGGCATAGGTACGGATGGTGCATTGAGTCACAGTGAGCTGTGTGTGTGTGTGTACACACGTGTGTGCTGGTATACGATGTGCATTGAGTGTCAGTGAGGGGTGTCTGCGTCTGCCTGTGATGGCATAGGCTGTGCATTGAGTCACAGTGAGCAATGTGTGTGTGTGTATGTGTGCTGGTACAGGCATTGCACTGTGTCACAGTGAGCTGTGAATGTGTGTGTGTGTGTGTGTGTGTGTAGGTAAGAATGGTGCTTTGAATTACAGTAAGCAGTGTGTGTGTGTGTGTGTGTGTGTGTGCTGGTATAGGCTGTGCATTGAGTCCCATTGAGGTGCGTGTGTGTGTGTCTGCTGTTAGAAAATGTGCTTTGAGTCACAGAGAGCCATATGTGTTTGAGTGCATGCGAGTGTGCTGGTATAGGCTGCGCATTGAGTCACGGTGAGATGTGTGTGTGTGTGTGTGTGTGTGTGTGTGTGCTGGTATAGAATGTTCATTGAGTCACAGTTAGCCGTATGTGTGTGTGTGTGTGTGTTTGTGTGTCCTGGTATTGAAACTGCATTGAGTCACAGTGAGCCATGTGTGTGTGCTGGCATAGGCTGTGCATTGAGTCACAGTGAGCCGTGTGTGTGTGGGGGGGTGTGGGTGCTGGTATAGGTTGTGCATTCAGTCACAGTGAGGTGTCTGTGTGTGCGTGTGTGTCCGTGCTAGTATAGGCTGTGCATTGAGTCACTTTGATGTGGGTGTGTGTGTGTGTGCTGCTATAGACTCTACATTGAGTTACAGTGAGGTGCGTGTGTGTGTGTGTATGTGCTGGTAGGGAAATTGCATTGAGTCACACTGAGCCGTGTTTTTGTGTGTGTATGTGTGTGTTGGTATAGACTGTGCATTGAGTCACAGGTGTGTTTGTGTGTGTGTGTGAGTGCTGCTATAGACTGTACATTGAGTCACAGTCAGCCGTGTGTGTGTGTGTGCACTGGTATAGGCTGAGTTTGAGTAAGAGTGAGGTGTGTGTGTGTGTGTGTGTGTGCATGTGCTGGTATAACCTAGGCATTGAGTCACAATGAGCTGTGTGTGTGTGTTGGTATAGACTTTATACTTAGTCACAGGAAGCCATTTGTGCTGGAGTAGACTGTGCATTGGGTCCCAGTAAGCTGTTCTTGTGTGTGTGTGTGTGTGTGTGTGTGTGTGCTGGTTTAGGCTGTGCATTGAGTCACACTGAGGTGTGTGTGTGGGTGTGCTGTTATAGATAGTGCTTTGAGTCACAATGTCGTGTGTGTGTGTGTGTGTCTGCACACTGGTATAAGCTGTGTATTGAGTCACAGTGAGAGGTGTGTTTGTGTGTGCTGCTATGGGCTGACCATTGAGTCACAGTGAGGGGTGTGTGCATGCTGGTATATGCTGCACATTGAGTCACAGGTATGTGTGGGTGTGTGTGTGCTGGTACAGGCTGCGCATTGAGTCACAGATGTGTGTGTGTGTGTGTCCTGGTGCAGGCTATGCATTGAGTCACAGTGAGGTGTGTGTGTGTGCTTGTGCTGGTATGGACAGTGCATTGAGTTAAACTGAGCAGTGTATGTGTGTATGTGTATGTGCTGGCATAGACTGTGTATTGAATCACAGTCAGGTGTGTGTGTGTGTGTGCTGGTATAGACTGTGCAAAGAGTCACAGTCATGTGTGTGTGTCTGTGTGTCTGTATGCTGTTATAGGCTTTGCACTGAATCACAGTGAGCCATCTGTGTGTGTTTGTATGTGTGTGCAGGTATGGACGGTGCATTGAATCACAGTGAGCAGTGTGTGTGTGTGTGTGTGTGTGCACGGTTGCTAATTTAGGCTGTGCATTGGGTCACAGTGAGCTGTGTGTGTGTGTTTGTGCTGATATAAACTGTGCACTGAGTCACACTGAGCCATGTGTGTGTGTGTGTTTGACCTGGTGTAGGCTGTGCATTGAGCCACAGTAGCTCTGTGTGTTGTGCTGGTATAGGCTATCCATTGAGTCACAGTGAGACGTGTGTGTTTGTGTGTGCTGGTATAGACTGTGCATTGAGTCACAGCCATGCGTGTGTGTACGTGTGTGCTGGTATAGACCCTGAATTGAGTCACAGTCAGGTGTGTTTGTGTGTGTCTGTGTGCTGGTATAGACTGTGCATGGAGTCACAGTGAGCCGTTTGTGTGTGTCTGTGCACGATGGTATAGGCTGAGCATTGAGTCACAATGGGGTGTGTGTGTGTGTGTGTGTGTGTGTGTGTGTGCCGGTTTAGGCTGTGCATGGAGTCACAGATGTGTGTGTGTGTGTGTATGTGCTGGTATGGAAAGTGCATTGAGTCACCCTGAGCCATAAGTGTGTGTGTGTGTGTTGGTATAGAATGTGCATTGAGTCACTGCTGTGTTTGTGTGTGTGTGTGTGGGCTGGTGTAGAATGTACATTGAATCACAGTCAGCCATGTGTGTGTGTGTGTGCGCACTGGTATAGGCTGACTTTGAGCCAGAGTGAGCTGTGTGTGGGCATGTGCTGGTATAAGCTTTGCATTGAGTCACAATGAGCTTGTGTGTGTGTGTGTGTGTGTGTGTGTTGGTATAGACTTTGCACTGAATCACAGGGAGCCATGTGTGTATGCTGGTATAGACTGTGCATTAAGTCCCAGTGACCTGTTCTTGTGTGTGTGTGTGTGAGTGTGTGTGTGCTGGTATAGGCTCTGCACTGAGTCACATTCACCTGTGTGTGTGTGTGTGTGTGTGTGCACGCTGGTATAGGCTGTTCATTCAGTCACAGTTAGGGGTGTTTGTGTATGTGTGTGCTGGTATAGGCTGAACATTGAGCCACAGTGAGGTGTATGTGCATGTGTGTGTGATCCATTAGAGTCCGTGCATTGACTCACAGTGATTCATGTGTGTGTGTGTGCATGCGTGTATGCTGGTATAGGCTGTGCATTGAGTCACAGCCATGCGTGTTTGTGTGTGTGCTGGTATAGACCCTGAATTGAGTCACAGTCAGGTGTGTTTGTGTGTGTCTGTGTGCAGATATAATCTGTGCATTGAGTCACAGTCAGCCGTGTGTGTGTGTGTGTGTGTGTGTGCAGAATGGTATACACTGTTCATTGAATCACAATGAAGTGTGTGTGTGTGTGTGTGTGTGAGTGCTGGCATAGCCTGTGGACTGAGTCACATTGAGCCGTTGTGTGTGTGTGTGTGTGTTTGTGCAGATATGGATGCTGCATTGAGTCACAGTCAGCCGTGTGTGTGTGTGTGCACACTGGTTTAGGCTGTGCATTCACTCACCATTATGGGTGTGTGTGTCTCTGTGTGCTGCTATAGGCTGATCACTGAGCCACAGTGAGGTGTGTGTGTGTGTCTGTGTGCCATAAAAGCCTGTGTGCCATTAAAGTCTGTGCATTGAGTCACAGTGATTCATGTGTGTGTGTGTGCATGCGTGTGTGCTGGTATAGGCTGTGAATTCTGTCACAGTGACCCGTCTGTGTTTGTGCTAGTATAGACTGTGCATTGAGTCACAGCCCGAAATGCGTGTGTGTGTGTGTGTGTGCTGGTATAGACCCTGCATTGAGTCACAGTGAGCTGTGTGTGTGTGCTGCCATAAGATATGCATTGAGTCACAGTTAGCCGTGTGTGTGTGTGCTGGTGTAGTCTGAGCATTGAGTTACAGTGAGGTGCGTGTGTGTATGTGCTGCTTATAGACTGTGCATTGAGTCACAGTCAGGTGTGTTTTGTTGTTCTGTGTACTGGTATAGACTGCATTGAGTCAGTCAGCCGTGTGTGTGTGTGTGTGTGTGTGCATGTGTGTGTGCAGGTATAGACTATGCATTCAGTAACATTGAGCCATGTGTGTGTGCTGGCATAAACTGTGCATTGAGTCATATTGAGCCATTTGGGGGTGCGCAGGTATAGCCTGACCATTGAGTCACAATGAGTTGCTTGTGTGTGTGTGTATGTGCTGCTTATAGACTGTGCATTGAGTCAGAGTCAGGTGTGTTTGTGTGTGTGTTTGCTGGTGTAGGCTGTGCACTGAGTCACAGTTAGCTGTGTTTGTTTGTGTGTGCTGGTATAGGCTGAGCATGGAGTCACAGTGAGGTGTGCGTGTGTGTGTGTGTGTGCTGGTATAAACTGTGCACTGAGTCACTGATCTGTTTGTGTGTGTGTGATGGAATAGAGTGTGCATTGTCTCACAGTGAGCTGTTCATTTGTGTGTGTGTGTGTGTGTGTCTGCTGTTAGAGCCTGTGCATTGAGTCATAGAGAGCCATATGTGTTTGAGTGTACGCGAGTGTGCTGGTACAGGCTGCTCATTGAGTCACAGTCAACCGTGTTTGTGTGTGCAGGTATAGACTGTGCACTGAGTCACAGTCAACTGTGCGTGTGTGAGTATATGTGCTTCTACAGGCTGAGTACTGAGACACAGGTGTGTGTGTGTGTTGATATAGGCTATGGACTGAGCCACATTGAGCCGTCTGTGTGTGTGTGTGTTTCTGATTGCAGGTATGGACGTTTCATTGAGTCTCAGGGAGCCATGTGTGTGTGTGTGTGTGTGTCTGTGCTGGTATAGGCTATGTATTCACAGTGAGCTGTTTATTTTGTGTGTGCTGGTATAGGCTGAGCATTTAGTCACAATGAGGTGTGTGTCTTCGTATGTGTGTGCGTGTGTACGAGTTCTGGTATAGGCTCTGCATTGAGTCCCCTTGAGCTGTGTGTGTGTGTTTGTGTATGTGAGTGTGCTGGTATAGGCTGAGAATTGAGTCACAGTGAGGTGTGTGTGTGTGCCAGTATAGGCTGTGCATTGAGTCACAGATGTGTGTGTGTGTGTGTGTGTCTGTGTGTGTGTGTGTGCAGGTATAGGCTGGGCATTGAGCCACAGTAAAACGTTTGTGTGTGTGTGTGTGTCTGCTGGGATAGACTGTACATTGAGTCACAGTCAGCCGTGTGTGTGTGTGTGTGTGTGCACAATGGTATAGAGTGTACATTGAGTCAGAGTGAGGTGTGTGCGTGTGAGTGCTGGTATAGGCTGTGGACTGGGTCACATTGAGCCGTGTGTGTGTGTGTGTGTGTGTGTGTGTGTGCCGGTATGGACAGGGCATTGAATCAAAGTCAGTGATGTGTGTGTGTGTGTGTTTGTGTGTGTGTGTGTTTGTGCTGGTATAGACCCTGCATTGAGTCACAGTGAGCCATGTGTGTGTGCTGCCATAAACTGTGCATTGAGTCACAGAGAGCCGTGTGTGTGTGCAGGTATAGTCTGAACATTCAGTCACAGTGTGGTGCGGGGGTGTATGTGCTGCTTATAGACTGTGCATTGAGTCACAGTCAGGTGTGTTTTGTGGTTCTGTGTGCTGGAATAGACTGCACTGAGTCACAGTCAGCCGTGTGTGTGTGTGTGTGTGTGTGTGTGCACGCAGGTATAGACAGTGCATTGAGTCACAGTGGTGTGTGTGCATGTTTGTGTGCAGGTAGAGACTCTGCATTGAGTCACAGTGCGCCATGTGTGTGTGCTGGCATAAGCTGTGCATTGATTCATAGGTAGCCGTTTGGGAGTGCGCAGGTATAGCCTGAGCATTGAGTCACAGTGAGTTGCTTGTGTGTGTGTGTATGTGCTGCTTATAGACTGTGTGTTGAGTCACAGTCAGGTGTGTTTGTGTGTGTGTGTGTTGGTGTAAGCTGTGCACTGAGTCACAGTTAGCTGTGTTTGTTTGTGTGTGCTGGTATAGGCTGAGCATGGAGTCACAGTGAGGTGTGCGTGTGTGTGTGTGTGTGCTGGTATAGACTGTGCCTTGACTCACAGTGAGCTGTTCATTTGTGTGTGTGTGTCTGCTGTTAGAGCCTGTGCATTGAGTCACAGAGAGCCATATGTGTTTGAGTGCATGCGAGTGTGCTGGTATAGGCTGTGCATTGAGTCACAGTGGACCGCGTTTGTGTGTGCAGGTATAGAATGTGAATTGAGTCACAGTCAACTGTGCGTGTTTGAGTATATGTGCTGCTACAGGCTGAGTACTGAGACACAGGTGTGTGTGTCTGTTGATATAGGCTATGGACTGAGTCACATTGAGCCGTCTGTGTGTGTGTGTTTCTATTTGCAGTTATGGACGGTGCATTGAGTCACAGGGGGCCATGTGTGTGTGTGTGTGTGTCTGTCCTAGTATAGGCTATGCATTGAGTCACAGTGAGCTGATTCTTTTGTGCATGCTGGTACAGGCTGAGTATTTAGTCACAGTGAGGTGTGTGTCTGTGTATGTGTATGTGTGTATGTGTTCTGGTATAGGCTCTGCTATGAGTCCCCTTGAGCTGTGTGTGTGTGTTTGTGTGTGTGTGTTGGTATAGGCTGAGATTTGAGTCACAGTGAGGTGTGGGTGTGTGCCAGTATAGGCTGTGCATTGAGTCACAGATGTGTATGTGTGTGTGCAGGTATAGGCTGCGTATTGAGCCACAGTGAGAAGTGTGTGTGTGTGTGTATGTGCTTTTATGGAAAGTGCATTGAGTCACACTGAGCAGTGTGTGTGTGTGTGAGTGTTTATGTGTGCAGGTAAAGGCTGTGAATTGAGTCACACTGGGCCGTTTGTGTGTTTGAGTGTGCAGTTATAGGTTGTGCATTGACTCACAGGGAAGGGTGTGTGTGTGCATGCTGGGAAAAGCTTTGCATTGAGTCAGAGTTAACAGTGTGTATGTGTGTCTGTGTGTGTGTGTGCTGGTACAGACTTTGCACTGAATCTCAGAGAGCTGTGTGTGTGTGCTTGTATAGACTGTGCATTGAGTCCCAGTGAGCTTTACTTGTGTGTGTGTGTGTGTGTGTGCTGGTATAGGCTGTGCACTGAGTCAACGTCCCTCGTGCGTGTGGACGTGTGTGTGTGTGCAGGTATGGAGGGTGCATTGAGTCACAGTAACCCATGTTTGTGTGTGTGTGTGTGCACACTGGTCTAGACTGGTCATTCAGTCACAGTTAAGAGTGTTTTTGTATGTGTGTGCTGGTATAGGCTGAGAATTGAGCCACAGTGAGAGGTGTGTGTGTGTGTGTGTGTGTGCCAGTAGAGTCTGTGCATTGAGTCACAGTGAGCTGTGTGTGTGTTGTGTGTGTGCATGCGTGTGTGCTTGTATATGCTGTGCATTGTGTCACAGTGACCCGTGTGTGTTTGCTCTAGCATAGACTATGCATTGAGTCTCAGAAATGCGTGTCCATGTGTGTGTGTGCTGGTATAGACCCTGCATTGAGTCACAATGAGCCGTATGTGTGTGTGCTGGTATAGTCTGAGCACTGAGTCACAGTGAGGTGCGGGTGTGTATGTGCTGCTTATAGACTGTGCATTGCGTCACAGTCAGCTGTGTTTTGTGGTTCTGTGTGCTGGTATAGACTCCACTGAGTCACAGTCAGCTGTGTGTGTGTGTGTGTTTGTGCACTCAGGTATAGACTGTGTATTGAGTAACAGTGGTGTGTGTGTGTGCATGTGTGCATGCTGGTATAGACTCTACATTGAGTCACAGTGAGACATGTGTGTGTGCTGGCATAAGCTGTGCATTGAGTCATAGTGAGGTGTGTGGGATTGCACAGGTATAGCCTGAGCATTGAGTCACACTGAGTTACGTGTGTGTGTGTGTATGTGATACTTATAGACTGTGCATTGAGTCACAGTCAGGTGTGTTTGTGTGTGTGTGTGCTGGTATAACTGTGCATTGAGTCACAGTCAACTACGTGTGTGTGTGTGTGTGTGTGTATACTGGTATATGCTGTGCATGCACTCACAGTGAGGGGTGTGTGTGTGTTTCTGTGCTGGTATAGTCTGAGCATTGAGTCACAGTGAGCTGTGTGTGTGTGTGTGTGTTTGTGCTGTTGGAGACTGTGCATTGAGTCACAGTGAGCCATATGTGTGTGTGCATGCCTGTGTGCTGGTGTAGGGTGCGCATTGAATCAAATTGACCCATGCTTGTTTGTGCTAGTATCGACTGTGCATCGAGTCACAATTAGCCATGTGTCATGTGTGTGTGTTTGTGTGTGTGTGTGTGCTGGTATAGGCTGAACAGTGCGTCATACTCATGTGTGTGTGAGTGTGGTGGTATCAGCTTTGCATTGAGTCACAGTGAGGGTTGCATGTGTCTGTTTGTGTGTACTACTATTATCTGAGCATTGAGTCACAGTGAGGTCTGTGTGTGTGTGCACAGGTGGTAATTTAGGCTGGGCATTGAGTCACAGTGCACCATGTGTGTTTGTTTTTGTGCTGGTATAGACTATGCACTGAGTCACTTTGAGCCGTGTGTGTGTGTGTTTGTCCTGGTATAGGCTGTGCATTGAGTCACAGTGAGCTGTGTGTGTATGTGTGTGCTGGTATAGGCTGCACATTGAGTCACAGTGAGGTTTGTGTGTGTGTGTGTGAGCACTGGTACAGGCTGTGCATTGAGTCAAAGGTGTGTGTGTGTGTGTTTGCTGGTGCAGGCTGCACATTGAATCACAGTGAGCTGTGTGTGTGTGTGTGTGCTGGTATAGACCATGCACTGAGTCACAGTGAGCCGTGTGTGTGTGTGCTGGTATAGTCTGAGCATTGAGTCATAGTGAGGTGCATGTGTGTGTGTGCATGTGCTGTTATGGATGGTGCATTGAGTTACACTGAGAAAAACGTGTGTGTGTGTGTGTGTGTGTATGTGCTCATATAGACTGTGCATTGAGTCATAGTCAGGTGTGTTTGTGTGTGTGTGTGTTCAGGTATAGGCTGGCCATTGAGTCACAGTCAGCATGTGTGTGATGTGTGTGCATGCTGGTATAGGCTGTTCATTTAGTCACAGAGAGGAGTGTGTGTCTGTGTTTGCTGGTATAGGCTGACCATTGAGTCACAGTGAGGTGTGTGTGTGTGTGTGTGAACTTACTGGTATAGGCTTTGCATTGAGTCACAGTGAGCTGTTTGTGTTTGAGTGTGTGTATGTGTGTGTGTGTGTGGGTATAGGCTGTGTATTGACTCACAGTGAGCCATGTGTGTTTCTCTGTGTGTGTGAGCATGCTAGCATAGACTGTGCACTGAGTTACAGGGAGCCGTGTGTGTGTGTGCTAGTATAGACTGTGCATTGAGTCACAGTCAGGTGTGTTTTTGTGCATGTGTGTGCTGGTATAGACTATGCATTGATTAACAGTCAACCGTGTGTGTGTGTGTGTGTGTGCATGCACGCTGTTATAGGCAGTGCATTGAGTCACAGTAAGGGGTGTGTGTGTTCGTGGGCTGCTATAGGCAGACCAATGAGTGACAGTGAGGTCAGTGTGTGTGTTGGCATAGGCTTGAGGCACAGTGAGATGTTTGTGAGTGCGTGTGTGCTGGTATAGTGTGTGCACTGAGACACAGAGAGCCGTGTGTGTGTGTGTGTACTGGTATAGACATTTCATTGAGTCACATTGAGCCGTGTGTGTGTGTGTGTTTGTGTGGGCATAGGTACGGATGGTGCATTGAGTCACAGTGAGCTGTGTGTGTGTGTGTACACACGTGTGTGCTGGTATACGATGTGCATTGAGTGTCAGTGAGGGGTGTCTGCGTCTGCCTGTGATGGCATAGGCTGTGCATTGAGTCACAGTGAGCAATGTGTGTGTGTGTATGTGTGCTGGTACAGGCATTGCACTGTGTCACAGTGAGCTGTGAATGTGTGTGTGTGTGTGTGTGTGTGTAGGTAAGAATGGTGCTTTGAATTACAGTAAGCAGTGTGTGTGTGTGTGTGTGTGTGTGTGCTGGTATAGGCTGTGCATTGAGTCCCATTGAGGTGCGTGTGTGTGTGTCTGCTGTTAGAAAATGTGCTTTGAGTCACAGAGAGCCATATGTGTTTGAGTGCATGCGAGTGTGCTGGTATAGGCTGCGCATTGAGTCACGGTGAGATGTGTGTGTGTGTGTGTGTGTGTGTGTGTGTGCTGGTATAGAATGTTCATTGAGTCACAGTTAGCCGTATGTGTGTGTGTGTGTGTGTTTGTGTGTCCTGGTATTGAAACTGCATTGAGTCACAGTGAGCCATGTGTGTGTGCTGGCATAGGCTGTGCATTGAGTCACAGTGAGCCGTGTGTGTGTGGGGGGGTGTGGGTGCTGGTATAGGTTGTGCATTCAGTCACAGTGAGGTGTCTGTGTGTGCGTGTGTGTCCGTGCTAGTATAGGCTGTGCATTGAGTCACTTTGATGTGGGTGTGTGTGTGTGTGCTGCTATAGACTCTACATTGAGTTACAGTGAGGTGCGTGTGTGTGTGTGTATGTGCTGGTAGGGAAATTGCATTGAGTCACACTGAGCCGTGTTTTTGTGTGTGTATGTGTGTGTTGGTATAGACTGTGCATTGAGTCACAGGTGTGTTTGTGTGTGTGTGTGAGTGCTGCTATAGACTGTACATTGAGTCACAGTCAGCCGTGTGTGTGTGTGTGCACTGGTATAGGCTGAGTTTGAGTAAGAGTGAGGTGTGTGTGTGTGTGTGTGTGTGCATGTGCTGGTATAACCTAGGCATTGAGTCACAATGAGCTGTGTGTGTGTGTTGGTATAGACTTTATACTTAGTCACAGGAAGCCATTTGTGCTGGAGTAGACTGTGCATTGGGTCCCAGTAAGCTGTTCTTGTGTGTGTGTGTGTGTGTGTGTGTGTGTGCTGGTTTAGGCTGTGCATTGAGTCACACTGAGGTGTGTGTGTGGGTGTGCTGTTATAGATAGTGCTTTGAGTCACAATGTCGTGTGTGTGTGTGTGTGTCTGCACACTGGTATAAGCTGTGTATTGAGTCACAGTGAGAGGTGTGTTTGTGTGTGCTGCTATGGGCTGACCATTGAGTCACAGTGAGGGGTGTGTGCATGCTGGTATATGCTGCACATTGAGTCACAGGTATGTGTGGGTGTGTGTGTGCTGGTACAGGCTGCGCATTGAGTCACAGATGTGTGTGTGTGTGTGTCCTGGTGCAGGCTATGCATTGAGTCACAGTGAGGTGTGTGTGTGTGCTTGTGCTGGTATGGACAGTGCATTGAGTTAAACTGAGCAGTGTATGTGTGTATGTGTATGTGCTGGCATAGACTGTGTATTGAATCACAGTCAGGTGTGTGTGTGTGTGTGCTGGTATAGACTGTGCAAAGAGTCACAGTCATGTGTGTGTGTCTGTGTGTCTGTATGCTGTTATAGGCTTTGCACTGAATCACAGTGAGCCATCTGTGTGTGTTTGTATGTGTGTGCAGGTATGGACGGTGCATTGAATCACAGTGAGCAGTGTGTGTGTGTGTGTGTGTGTGCACGGTTGCTAATTTAGGCTGTGCATTGGGTCACAGTGAGCTGTGTGTGTGTGTTTGTGCTGATATAAACTGTGCACTGAGTCACACTGAGCCATGTGTGTGTGTGTGTTTGACCTGGTGTAGGCTGTGCATTGAGCCACAGTAGCTCTGTGTGTTGTGCTGGTATAGGCTATCCATTGAGTCACAGTGAGACGTGTGTGTTTGTGTGTGCTGGTATAGACTGTGCATTGAGTCACAGCCATGCGTGTGTGTACGTGTGTGCTGGTATAGACCCTGAATTGAGTCACAGTCAGGTGTGTTTGTGTGTGTCTGTGTGCTGGTATAGACTGTGCATGGAGTCACAGTGAGCCGTTTGTGTGTGTCTGTGCACGATGGTATAGGCTGAGCATTGAGTCACAATGGGGTGTGTGTGTGTGTGTGTGTGTGTGTGTGTGTGCCGGTTTAGGCTGTGCATGGAGTCACAGATGTGTGTGTGTGTGTGTATGTGCTGGTATGGAAAGTGCATTGAGTCACCCTGAGCCATAAGTGTGTGTGTGTGTGTTGGTATAGAATGTGCATTGAGTCACTGCTGTGTTTGTGTGTGTGTGTGTGGGCTGGTGTAGAATGTACATTGAATCACAGTCAGCCATGTGTGTGTGTGTGTGCGCACTGGTATAGGCTGACTTTGAGCCAGAGTGAGCTGTGTGTGGGCATGTGCTGGTATAAGCTTTGCATTGAGTCACAATGAGCTTGTGTGTGTGTGTGTGTGTGTGTGTGTTGGTATAGACTTTGCACTGAATCACAGGGAGCCATGTGTGTATGCTGGTATAGACTGTGCATTAAGTCCCAGTGACCTGTTCTTGTGTGTGTGTGTGTGAGTGTGTGTGTGCTGGTATAGGCTCTGCACTGAGTCACATTCACCTGTGTGTGTGTGTGTGTGTGTGTGCACGCTGGTATAGGCTGTTCATTCAGTCACAGTTAGGGGTGTTTGTGTATGTGTGTGCTGGTATAGGCTGAACATTGAGCCACAGTGAGGTGTATGTGCATGTGTGTGTGATCCATTAGAGTCCGTGCATTGACTCACAGTGATTCATGTGTGTGTGTGTGCATGCGTGTATGCTGGTATAGGCTGTGCATTGAGTCACAGCCATGCGTGTTTGTGTGTGTGCTGGTATAGACCCTGAATTGAGTCACAGTCAGGTGTGTTTGTGTGTGTCTGTGTGCAGATATAATCTGTGCATTGAGTCACAGTCAGCCGTGTGTGTGTGTGTGTGTGTGTGTGCAGAATGGTATACACTGTTCATTGAATCACAATGAAGTGTGTGTGTGTGTGTGTGTGTGAGTGCTGGCATAGCCTGTGGACTGAGTCACATTGAGCCGTTGTGTGTGTGCGTGTGTGTTTGTGCAGATATGGATGCTGCATTGAGTCACAGTCAGCCGTGTGTGTGTGTGTGCACACTGGTTTAGGCTGTGCATTCACTCACCATTATGGGTGTGTGTGTCTCTGTGTGCTGCTATAGGCTGATCACTGAGCCACAGTGAGGTGTGTGTGTGTGTCTGTGTGCCATAAAAGCCTGTGTGCCATTAAAGTCTGTGCATTGAGTCACAGTGATTCATGTGTGTGTGTGTGCATGCGTGTGTGCTGGTATAGGCTGTGAATTCTGTCACAGTGACCCGTCTGTGTTTGTGCTAGTATAGACTGTGCATTGAGTCACAGCCCGAAATGCGTGTGTGTGTGTGTGTGTGCTGGTATAGACCCTGCATTGAGTCACAGTGAGCTGTGTGTGTGTGCTGCCATAAGATATGCATTGAGTCACAGTTAGCCGTGTGTGTGTGTGCTGGTGTAGTCTGAGCATTGAGTTACAGTGAGGTGCGTGTGTGTATGTGCTGCTTATAGACTGTGCATTGAGTCACAGTCAGGTGTGTTTTGTTGTTCTGTGTACTGGTATAGACTGCATTGAGTCAGTCAGCCGTGTGTGTGTGTGTGTGTGTGTGCATGTGTGTGTGCAGGTATAGACTATGCATTCAGTAACATTGAGCCATGTGTGTGTGCTGGCATAAACTGTGCATTGAGTCATATTGAGCCATTTGGGGGTGCGCAGGTATAGCCTGACCATTGAGTCACAATGAGTTGCTTGTGTGTGTGTGTATGTGCTGCTTATAGACTGTGCATTGAGTCAGAGTCAGGTGTGTTTGTGTGTGTGTTTGCTGGTGTAGGCTGTGCACTGAGTCACAGTTAGCTGTGTTTGTTTGTGTGTGCTGGTATAGGCTGAGCATGGAGTCACAGTGAGGTGTGCGTGTGTGTGTGTGTGTGCTGGTATAAACTGTGCACTGAGTCACTGATCTGTTTGTGTGTGTGTGATGGAATAGAGTGTGCATTGTCTCACAGTGAGCTGTTCATTTGTGTGTGTGTGTGTGTGTGTCTGCTGTTAGAGCCTGTGCATTGAGTCATAGAGAGCCATATGTGTTTGAGTGTACGCGAGTGTGCTGGTACAGGCTGCTCATTGAGTCACAGTCAACCGTGTTTGTGTGTGCAGGTATAGACTGTGCACTGAGTCACAGTCAACTGTGCGTGTGTGAGTATATGTGCTTCTACAGGCTGAGTACTGAGACACAGGTGTGTGTGTGTGTTGATATAGGCTATGGACTGAGCCACATTGAGCCGTCTGTGTGTGTGTGTGTTTCTGATTGCAGGTATGGACGTTTCATTGAGTCTCAGGGAGCCATGTGTGTGTGTGTGTGTGTGTCTGTGCTGGTATAGGCTATGTATTCACAGTGAGCTGTTTATTTTGTGTGTGCTGGTATAGGCTGAGCATTTAGTCACAATGAGGTGTGTGTCTTCGTATGTGTGTGCGTGTGTACGAGTTCTGGTATAGGCTCTGCATTGAGTCCCCTTGAGCTGTGTGTGTGTGTTTGTGTATGTGAGTGTGCTGGTATAGGCTGAGAATTGAGTCACAGTGAGGTGTGTGTGTGTGCCAGTATAGGCTGTGCATTGAGTCACAGATGTGTGTGTGTGTGTGTGTGTCTGTGTGTGTGTGTGTGCAGGTATAGGCTGGGCATTGAGCCACAGTAAAACGTTTGTGTGTGTGTGTGTGTCTGCTGGGATAGACTGTACATTGAGTCACAGTCAGCCGTGTGTGTGTGTGTGTGTGTGCACAATGGTATAGAGTGTACATTGAGTCAGAGTGAGGTGTGTGCGTGTGAGTGCTGGTATAGGCTGTGGACTGGGTCACATTGAGCCGTGTGTGTGTGTGTGTGTGTGTGTGTGTGTGCCGGTATGGACAGGGCATTGAATCAAAGTCAGTGATGTGTGTGTGTGTGTGTTTGTGTGTGTGTGTGTTTGTGCTGGTATAGACCCTGCATTGAGTCACAGTGAGCCATGTGTGTGTGCTGCCATAAACTGTGCATTGAGTCACAGAGAGCCGTGTGTGTGTGCAGGTATAGTCTGAACATTCAGTCACAGTGTGGTGCGGGGGTGTATGTGCTGCTTATAGACTGTGCATTGAGTCACAGTCAGGTGTGTTTTGTGGTTCTGTGTGCTGGAATAGACTGCACTGAGTCACAGTCAGCCGTGTGTGTGTGTGTGTGTGTGTGTGTGCACGCAGGTATAGACAGTGCATTGAGTCACAGTGGTGTGTGTGCATGTTTGTGTGCAGGTAGAGACTCTGCATTGAGTCACAGTGCGCCATGTGTGTGTGCTGGCATAAGCTGTGCATTGATTCATAGGTAGCCGTTTGGGAGTGCGCAGGTATAGCCTGAGCATTGAGTCACAGTGAGTTGCTTGTGTGTGTGTGTATGTGCTGCTTATAGACTGTGTGTTGAGTCACAGTCAGGTGTGTTTGTGTGTGTGTGTGTTGGTGTAAGCTGTGCACTGAGTCACAGTTAGCTGTGTTTGTTTGTGTGTGCTGGTATAGGCTGAGCATGGAGTCACAGTGAGGTGTGCGTGTGTGTGTGTGTGTGCTGGTATAGACTGTGCCTTGACTCACAGTGAGCTGTTCATTTGTGTGTGTGTGTCTGCTGTTAGAGCCTGTGCATTGAGTCACAGAGAGCCATATGTGTTTGAGTGCATGCGAGTGTGCTGGTATAGGCTGTGCATTGAGTCACAGTGGACCGCGTTTGTGTGTGCAGGTATAGAATGTGAATTGAGTCACAGTCAACTGTGCGTGTTTGAGTATATGTGCTGCTACAGGCTGAGTACTGAGACACAGGTGTGTGTGTCTGTTGATATAGGCTATGGACTGAGTCACATTGAGCCGTCTGTGTGTGTGTGTTTCTATTTGCAGTTATGGACGGTGCATTGAGTCACAGGGGGCCATGTGTGTGTGTGTGTGTGTCTGTCCTAGTATAGGCTATGCATTGAGTCACAGTGAGCTGATTCTTTTGTGCATGCTGGTACAGGCTGAGTATTTAGTCACAGTGAGGTGTGTGTCTGTGTATGTGTATGTGTGTATGTGTTCTGGTATAGGCTCTGCTATGAGTCCCCTTGAGCTGTGTGTGTGTGTTTGTGTGTGTGTGTTGGTATAGGCTGAGATTTGAGTCACAGTGAGGTGTGTGTGTGTGCCAGTATAGGCTGTGCATTGAGTCACAGATGTGTATGTGTGTGTGCAGGTATAGGCTGCGTATTGAGCCACAGTGAGAAGTGTGTGTGTGTGTGTATGTGCTTTTATGGAAAGTGCATTGAGTCACACTGAGCAGTGTGTGTGTGTGTGAGTGTTTATGTGT
Source organism: Balaenoptera physalus (assembly GCF_965194825.1). Taxonomy (NCBI): domain Eukaryota; kingdom Metazoa; phylum Chordata; class Mammalia; order Artiodactyla; family Balaenopteridae; genus Balaenoptera; species Balaenoptera physalus. The sequence continues at coordinate 9,705,824 of NC_138904.1, read as the reverse complement.
GCAGGTAAAGGCTGTGAATTGAGTCACACTGGGCCGTTTGTGTGTTTGAGTGTGCAGTTATAGGTTGTGCATTGACTCACAGGGAAGGGTGTGTGTGTGCATGCTGGGAAAAGCTTTGCATTGAGTCAGAGTTAACAGTGTGTATGTGTGTCTGTGTGTGTGTGTGCTGGTACAGACTTTGCACTGAATCTCAGAGAGCTGTGTGTGTGTGCTTGTATAGACTGTGCATTGAGTCCCAGTGAGCTTTACTTGTGTGTGTGTGTGTGTGTGTGCTGGTATAGGCTGTGCACTGAGTCAACGTCCCTCGTGCGTGTGGACGTGTGTGTGTGTGCAGGTATGGAGGGTGCATTGAGTCACAGTAACCCATGTTTGTGTGTGTGTGTGTGCACACTGGTCTAGACTGGTCATTCAGTCACAGTTAAGAGTGTTTTTGTATGTGTGTGCTGGTATAGGCTGAGAATTGAGCCACAGTGAGAGGTGTGTGTGTGTGTGTGTGTGTGCCAGTAGAGTCTGTGCATTGAGTCACAGTGAGCCGTGTGTGTGTTGTGTGTGTGCATGCGTGTGTGCTTGTATATGCTGTGCATTGTGTCACAGTGACCCGTGTGTGTTTGCTCTAGCATAGACTATGCATTGAGTCTCAGAAATGCGTGTCCATGTGTGTGTGTGCTGGTATAGACCCTGCATTGAGTCACAATGAGCCGTATGTGTGTGTGCTGGTATAGTCTGAGCACTGAGTCACAGTGAGGTGCGGGTGTGTATGTGCTGCTTATAGACTGTGCATTGCGTCACAGTCAGCTGTGTTTTGTGGTTCTGTGTGCTGGTATAGACTCCACTGAGTCACAGTCAGCTGTGTGTGTGTGTGTGTTTGTGCACTCAGGTATAGACTGTGTATTGAGTAACAGTGGTGTGTGTGTGTGCATGTGTGCATGCTGGTATAGACTCTACATTGAGTCACAGTGAGACATGTGTGTGTGCTGGCATAAGCTGTGCATTGAGTCATAGTGAGGTGTGTGGGATTGCACAGGTATAGCCTGAGCATTGAGTCACACTGAGTTACGTGTGTGTGTGTGTATGTGATACTTATAGACTGTGCATTGAGTCACAGTCAGGTGTGTTTGTGTGTGTGTGTGCTGGTATAACTGTGCATTGAGTCACAGTCAACTACGTGTGTGTGTGTGTGTGTGTGTGTATACTGGTATATGCTGTGCATGCACTCACAGTGAGGGGTGTGTGTGTGTTTCTGTGCTGGTATAGTCTGAGCATTGAGTCACAGTGAGCTGTGTGTGTGTGTGTGTGTTTGTGCTGTTGGAGACTGTGCATTGAGTCACAGTGAGCCATATGTGTGTGTGCATGCCTGTGTGCTGGTGTAGGGTGCGCATTGAATCAAATTGACCCATGCTTGTTTGTGCTAGTATCGACTGTGCATCGAGTCACAATTAGCCATGTGTCATGTGTGTGTGTTTGTGTGTGTGTGTGTGCTGGTATAGGCTGAACAGTGCGTCATACTCATGTGTGTGTGAGTGTGGTGGTATCAGCTTTGCATTGAGTCACAGTGAGGGTTGCATGTGTCTGTGTGTGTGTACTACTATTATCTGAGCATTGAGTCACAGTGAGGTCTGTGTGTGTGTGCACAGGTGGTAATTTAGGCTGGGCATTGAGTCACAGTGCACCATGTGTGTTTGTTTTTGTGCTGGTATAGACTATGCACTGAGTCACTTTGAGCCGTGTGTGTGTGTGTTTGTCCTGGTATAGGCTGTGCATTGAGTCACAGTGAGCTGTGTGTGTATGTGTGTGCTGGTATAGGCTGCACATTGAGTCACAGTGAGGTTTGTGTGTGTGTGTGTGAGCACTGGTACAGGCTGTGCACTGAGTCAAAGGTGTGTGTGTGTGTGTTTGCTGGTGCAGGCTGCACATTGAATCACAGTGAGCTGTGTGTGTGTGTGTGTGCTGGTATAGACCATGCACTGAGTCACAGTGAGCCGTGTGTGTGTGTGCTGGTATAGTCTGAGCATTGAGTCATAGTGAGGTGCATGTGTGTGTGTGCATGTGCTGTTATGGATGGTGCATTGAGTTACACTGAGAAAAACGTGTGTGTGTGTGTGTGTGTGTATGTGCTCATATAGACTGTGCATTGAGTCATAGTCAGGTGTGTTTGTGTGTGTGTGTGTTCAGGTATAGGCTGGCCATTGAGTCACAGTCAGCATGTGTGTGATGTGTGTGCATGCTGGTATAGGCTGTTCATTTAGTCACAGAGAGGAGTGTGTGTCTGTGTTTGCTGGTATAGGCTGACCATTGAGTCACAGTGAGGTGTGTGTGTGTGTGTGTGAACTTACTGGTATAGGCTTTGCATTGAGTCACAGTGAGCTGTTTGTGTTTGAGTGTGTGTATGTGTGTGTGTGTGTGGGTATAGGCTGTGTATTGACTCACAGTGAGCCATGTGTGTTTCTCTGTGTGTGTGAGCATGCTAGCATAGACTGTGCACTGAGTTACAGGGAGCCGTGTGTGTGTGTGCTAGTATAGACTGTGCATTGAGTCACAGTCAGGTGTGTTTTTGTGCATGTGTGTGCTGGTATAGACTATGCATTGATTAACAGTCAACCGTGTGTGTGTGTGTGTGTGTGCATGCACGCTGTTATAGGCAGTGCATTGAGTCACAGTAAGGGGTGTGTGTGTTCGTGGGCTGCTATAGGCAGACCAATGAGTGACAGTGAGGTCAGTGTGTGTGTTGGCATAGGCTTGAGGCACAGTGAGATGTTTGTGAGTGCGTGTGTGCTGGTATAGTGTGTGCACTGAGACACAGAGAGCCGTGTGTGTGTGTGTGTACTGGTATAGACATTTCATTGAGTCACATTGAGCCGTGTGTGTGTGTGTGTTTGTGTGGGCATAGGTACGGATGGTGCATTGAGTCACAGTGAGCTGTGTGTGTGTGTGTACACACGTGTGTGCTGGTATACGATGTGCATTGAGTGTCAGTGAGGGGTGTCTGCGTCTGCCTGTGATGGCATAGGCTGTGCATTGAGTCACAGTGAGCAATGTGTGTGTGTGTATGTGTGCTGGTACAGGCATTGCACTGTGTCACAGTGAGCTGTGAATGTGTGTGTGTGTGTGTGTGTGTAGGTAAGAATGGTGCTTTAAATTACAGTAAGCAGTGTGTGTGTGTGTGTGTGTGTGTGTGTGCTGGTATAGGCTGTGCATTGAGTCCCATTGAGGTGCGTGTGTGTGTGTCTGCTGTTAGAAAATGTGCTTTGAGTCACAGAGAGCCATATGTGTTTGAGTGCATGCGAGTGTGCTGGTATAGGCTGCGCATTGAGTCACGGTGAGATGTGTGTGTGTGTGTGTGTGTGTGTGTGTGCTGGTATAGAATGTTCATTGAGTCACAGTTAGCCGTGTGTGTGTGTGTGTGTGTGTTTGTGTGTCCTGGTATTGAAACTGCATTGAGTCACAGTGAGCCATGTGTGTGTGCTGGCATAGGCTGTGCATTGAGTCACAGTGAGCCGTGTGTGTGTGGGGGGGTGTGGGTGCTGGTATAGGTTGTGCATTCAGTCACAGTGAGGTGTCTGTGTGTGCGTGTGTGTCCGTGCTAGTATAGGCTGTGCATTGAGTCACTTTGATGTGGGTGTGTGTGTGTGTGCTGCTATAGACTCTACATTGAGTTACAGTAAGGTGCGTGTGTGTGTGTGTATGTGCTGGTAGGGAAAGTGCATTGAGTCACACTGAGCCGTGTTTTTGTGTGTGTATGTGTGTGTTGGTATAGACTGTGCATTGAGTCACAGGTGTGTTTGTGTGTGTGTGTGAGTGCTGCTATAGACTGTACATTGAGTCACAGTCAGCCGTGTGTGTGTGTGTGCACTGGTATAGGCTGAGTTTGAGTAAGAGTGAGGTGTGTGTGTGTGTGTGTGTGTGCATGTGCTGGTATAACCTAGGCATTGAGTCACAATGAGCTGTGTGTGTGTGTTGGTATAGACTTTATACTTAGTCACAGGAAGCCATTTGTGCTGGAGTAGACTGTGCATTGGGTCCCAGTAAGCTGTTCTTGTGTGTGTGTGTGTGTGTGTGTGTGTGTGTGTGCTGGTTTAGGCTGTGCATTGAGTCACACTGAGGTGTGTGTGTGGGTGTGCTGTTATAGATAGTGCTTTGAGTCACAATGTCGTGTGTGTGTGTGTGTCTGCACACTGGTATAAGCTGTGTATTGAGTCACAGTGAGAGGTGTGTTTGTGTGTGCTGCTATAGGCTGACCATTGAGTCACCGTGAGGGGTGTGTGTGTGCTGGTATATGCTGCACATTGAGTCACAGGTATGTGTGGGTGTGTGTGTGCTGGTACAGGCTGCGCATTGAGTCACAGATGTGTGTGTGTGTGTGTCCTGGTGCAGGCTATGCATTGAGTCACAGTGAGGTGTGTGTGTGTGCTTGTGCTGGTATGGACAGTGCATTGAGTTAAACTGAGCAGTGTATGTGTGTATGTGTATGTGCTCGCATAGACTGTGTATTGAATCACAGTCAGGTGTGTGTGTGTGTGTGCTGGTATAGACTGTGCAAAGAGTCACAGTCATGTGTGTGTGTCTGTGTGTCTGTATGCTGTTATAGGCTTTGCACTGAATCACAGTGAGCCATCTGTGTGTGTTTGTATGTGTGTGCAGGTATGGACGGTGCATTGAATCACAGTGAGCAGTGTGTGTGTGTGTGTGTGTGTGTGCACGGTTGCTAATTTAGGCTGTGCATTGGGTCACAGTGAGCTGTGTGTGTGTGTTTGTGCTGATATAAACTGTGCACTGAGTCACACTGAGCCATGTGTGTGTGTGTGTTTGACCTGGTGTAGGCTGTGCATTGAGCCACAGTAGCTCTGTGTGTCTCTGTGCTGGTATAGGCTATCCATTGAGTCACAGTGAGATGTGTGTGTTTGTGTGTGCTGGTATAGACTGTGCATTGAGTCACAGCCATGCGTGTGTGTACATGTGTGCTGGTATAGACCCTGAATTGAGTCACAGTCAGGTGTGTTTGTGTGTGTCTGTGGGCTGGTATAGACTGTGCATGGAGTCACAGTGAGCCGTGTGTGTGTGTCTGTGCACGATGGTATAGGCTGAGCATTGAGTCACAATGGGGTGTGTGTGTGTGTGTGTGTCTGTGTGTGACGGTTTAGGCTGTGCATGGAGTCACAGATGTGTGTGTGTGTGTGTATGTGCTGGTATGGAAAGTGCATTGAGTCACCCTGAGCCATAAGTGTGTGTGTGTGTGTTGGTATAGAATGTGCATTGAGTCACTGCTGTGTTTGTGTGTGTGTGTGTGTGTGCTGGTGTAGAATGTACATTGAGTCACAGTCAGCCATGTGTGTGTGTGTGTGTGCACACTGGTATAGGCTGACTTTGAGCCAGAGTGAGCTGTGTGTGGGCATGTGCTGGTATAAGCTTTGCATTGAGTCACAATGAGCTTGTGTGTGTGTGTGTGTGTGTGTTGGTATAGACTTTGCACTGAATCACAGGGAGCCATGTGTGTATGCTGGTATAGACTGTGCATTAAGTCCCAGTGACCTGTTCTTGTGTGTGTGTGTGTGAGTGTGTGTGTGCTGGTATAGGCTCTGCACTGAGTCACATTCACCTGTGTGTGTGTGTGTGTGTGTGTGCACGCTGGTATAGGCTGTTCATTCAGTCACAGTTAGGGGTGTTTGTGTATTTGTGTGCTGGTATAGGCTGAACATTGAGCCACAGTGAGGTGTATGTGCATGTGTGTGTGATCCATTAGAGTCCGTGCATTGACTCACAGTGATTCATGTGTGTGTGTGTGCATGCGTGTATGCTGGTATAGGCTGTGCATTGAGTCACAGCCATGCGTGTTTGTGTGTGTGCTGGTATAGACCCTGAATTGAGTCACAGTCAGGTGTGTTTGTGTGTGTCTGTGTGCAGATATAATCTGTGCATTGAGTCACAGTCAGCTGTGTGTGTGTGTGTGTGTGTGCACAATGGTATACACTGTGCATTGAATCACAATGAGGTGTGTGTGTGTGTGTGTGTGTGTGTGTGAGTGCTGGTATAGCCTGTGGACTGAGTCACATTGAGCCGTTGTGTGTGTGTGTGTGTGTTTGTGCAGATATGGATGCTGCATTGAGTCACAGTCAGTCGTGTGTGTGTGTGTGCACACTGGTTTAGGCTGTGCATTCACTCACCATTATGGGTGTGTGTGTCTCTGTGTGCTGCTATAGGCTGATCACTGAGCCACAGTGAGGTGTGTGTGTGTGTCTGTGTGCCGTAAAAGCCTGTGTGCCATTAAAGTCTGTGCATTGAGTCACAGTGATTCATGTGTGTGTGTGCGCATGCGTGTGTGCTGGTATAGGCTGTGCATTCTGTCACAGTGACCTGCCTGTGTTTGTGCTAGTATAGACTGTGCATTGAGTCACAGCCCGAAATGCGTGTGCATGTGTGTGTGTGCTGGTATAGTCTGAGCACTGAGTCACAGAGAGGTGCGGGTGTGTATGTGCTGCTTATAGACTGTGCATTGCGTCACAGTCAGCTGTGTTTTGTGGTTCTGTGTGCTGGTATAGACTCCAATGAGTCACAGTCAGCTGTGTGTGTGTGTGTGTTTGTGCACTCAGGTATAGACTGTGTATTGAGTAACAGTGGTGTGTGTGTGTGCATGTGTGCATGCTGGTATAGACTCTACATTGAGTCACAGTGAGCCATGTGTGTGTGCTGGCATAAGCTGTGCATTGAGTCATAGTGAGGCGTGTGGGATTGCACAGGTATAGCCTGAGCATTGAGTCACAGTGAGTTACGTGTGTGTGTGTGTATGTGATACTTATAGACTGTGCATTGAGTCACAGTCAGGTGTGTTTGTGTGTGTGTGTGCTGGTATAACTGTGCATTGAGTCACAGTCAACTACATGTGTGTGTGTGTGTGTGTGTATACTGGTATATGCTGTGCATGCACTCACAGTGAGGGGTGTGTGTGTGTTTGTGTGCTGGTATAGTCTGAGCATTGAGTCACAGTGAGCTGTGTGTGTGTGTGTGTTTGTGCTGTTTGAGACTGTGCATTGAGTCACAGTGAGCCATATGTGTGTGTGCATGCCTGTGTGCTGGTGTAGGGTGCGCATTGAATCAAATTGACCCATGCTTGTTTGTGCTAGTATCGACTGTGCATCGAGTCACAATTAGCCATGTGTCATGTGTGTGTGTTTGTGTGTGTGTGTGTGCTGGTATAGGCTGAACAGTGCGTCATACTCATGTGTGTGTGAGTGTGGTGGTATCAGCTTTGCATTGTGTCACAGTGAGGGTTGCATGTGTCTGTGTGTGTGTACTACTATTATCTGAGCATTGAGTCACAGTGAGGTCTGTGTGTGTGTGCACAGGTGGTAATTTAGGCTGGGCATTGAGTCACAGTGCACCATGTGTGTTTGTTTTTGTGCTGGTATAGACTATGCACTGAGTCACTTTGAGCCGTGTGTGTGTGTGTTTGTCCTGGTATAGGCTGTGCATTGAGTCACAGTGAGCTGTGTGTGTATGTGTGTGCTGGTATAGGCTGAGCATTGAGTCACAGTGAGCTGTGTTTGTGTGTCTGTGCTGGTATAGGCTGCACATTGAGTGACAGTGAGGTTTGTGTGTGTGTGTGTGAGCACTGGTACAGGCTGTGCATTGAGTCAAAGGTGTGTGTGTGTGTGTTTGCTGGTGCAGGCTGCACATTGAATCACAGTGAGCTGTGTGTGTGTGTGTGTGCTGGTATAGACCATGCACTGAGTCACAGTGAGCCGTGTGTGTGTGTGCTGGTATAGTCTGAGCATTGAGTCATAGTGAGGTGCATGTGTGTGTGTGCATGTGCTGTTATGGATGGTGCATTGAGTTACACTGAGAAAAACGTGTGTGTGTGTGTGTGTGTATGTGCTCATATAGACTGTGCATTGAGTCATAGTCAGGTGTGTTTGTGTGTGTGTGTGTTCAGGTATAGGCTGGCCATTGAGTCACAGTCAGCATGTGTGTGATGTGTGTGCATGCTGGTATAGGCTGTTCATTTAGTCACAGAGAGGAGTGTGTGTCTGTGTTTGCTGGTATAGGCTGACCATTGAGTCACAGTGAGGTGTGTGTGTGTGTGTGTGAACTTACTGGTATAGGCTTTGCATTGAGTCACAGTGAGCTGTTTGTGTTTGAGTGTGTGTATGTGTGTGTGTGTGTGGGTATAGGCTGTGTATTGACTCACAGTGAGCCATGTGTGTTTCTCTGTGTGTGTGAGCATGCTAGCATAGACTGTGCACTGAGTTACAGGGAGCCGTGTGTGTGTGTGCTAGTATAGACTGTGCATTGAGTCACAGTCAGGTGTGTTTTTGTGCATGTGTGTGCTGGTATAGACTATGCATTGATTAACAGTCAACCGTGTGTGTGTGTGTGTGTGTGCATGCACGCTGTTATAGGCAGTGCATTGAGTCACAGTAAGGGGTGTGTGTGTTCGTGGGCTGCTATAGGCAGACCAATGAGTGACAGTGAGGTCAGTGTGTGTGTTGGCATAGGCTTGAGGCACAGTGAGATGTTTGTGAGTGCGTGTGTGCTGGTATAGTGTGTGCACTGAGACACAGAGAGCCGTGTGTGTGTGTGTGTACTGGTATAGACATTTCATTGAGTCACATTGAGCCGTGTGTGTGTGTGTGTTTGTGTGGGCATAGGTACGGATGGTGCATTGAGTCACAGTGAGCTGTGTGTGTGTGTGTACACACGTGTGTGCTGGTATACGATGTGCATTGAGTGTCAGTGAGGGGTGTCGGCGTCTGCCTGTGATGGCATAGGCTGTGCATTGAGTCACAGTGAGCAATGTGTGTGTGTGTATGTGTGCTGGTACAGGCATTGCACTGTGTCACAGTGAGCTGTGAATGTGTGTGTGTGTGTGTGTGTGTAGGTAAGAATGGTGCTTTAAATTACAGTAAGCAGTGTGTGTGTGTGTGTGTGTGTGTGTGTGCTGGTATAGGCTGTGCATTGAGTCCCATTGAGGTGCGTGTGTGTGTGTCTGCTGTTAGAAAATGTGCTTTGAGTCACAGAAAGCCATATGTGTTTGAGTGCATGCGAGTGTGCTGGTATAGGCTGCGCATTGAGTCACGGTGAGATGTGTGTGTGTGTGTGTGTGTGTGTGTGCTGGTATAGAATGTTCATTGAGTCACAGTTAGCCGTGTGTGTGTGTGTGTGTGTTTGTGTGTCCTGGTATTGAAACTGCATTGAGTCACAGTGAGCCATGTGTGTGTGCTGGCATAGGCTGTGCATTGAGCCACAGTGAGCCGTGTGTGTGTGGGGGGGTGTGGGTGCTGGTATAGGTTGTGCATTCAGTCACAGTGAGGTGTCTGTGTGTGCGTGTGTGTCCGTGCTAGTATAGGCTGTGCATTGAGTCACTTTGATGTGGGTGTGTGTGTGTGTGCTGCTATAGACTCTACATTGAGTTACAGTAAGGTGCGTGTGTGTGTGTGTATGTGCTGGTAGGGAAAGTGCATTGAGTCACACTGAGCCGTGTTTTTGTGTGTGTATGTGTGTGTTGGTATAGACTGTGCATTGAGTCACAGGTGTGTTTGTGTGTGTGTGTGAGTGCTGCTATAGACTTTACATTGAGTCACAGTCAGCCGTGTGTGTGTGTGTGCACTGGTATAGGCTGAGTTTGAGTAAGAGTGAGGTGTGTGTGTGTGTGTGTGTGTGCATGTGCTGGTATAACCTAGGCATTGAGTCACAATGAGCTGTGTGTGTGTGTTGGTATAGACTTTATACTTAGTCACAGGAAGCCATTTGTGCTGGAGTAGACTGTGCATTGGGTCCCAGTAAGCTGTTCTTGTGTGTGTGTGTGTGTGTGTGTGTGTGTGCTGGTTTAGGCTGTGCATTGAGTCACACTGAGGTGTGTGTGTGGGTGTGCTGTTATAGATAGTGCTTTGAGTCACAATGTCGTGTGTGTGTGTGTGTGTCTGCACACTGGTATAAGCTGTGTATTGAGTCACAGTGAGAGGTGTGTTTGTGTGTGCTGCTATAGGCTGACCATTGAGTCACAGTGAGGGGTGTGTGCGTGCTGGTATATGCTGCACATTGAGTCACAGGTATGTGTGGGTGTGTGTGTGCTGGTACAGGCTGCGCATTGAGTCACAGATGTGTGTGTGTGTGTGTCCTGGTGCAGGCTATGCATTGAGTCACAGTGAGGTGTGTGTGTGTGCTTGTGCTGGTATGGACAGTGCATTGAGTTAAACTGAGCAGTGTATGTGCGTATGTGTATGTGCTCGCATAGACTGTGTATTGAATCACAGTCAGGTGTGTGTGTGTGTGTGTGCTGGTATAGACTGTGCAAAGAGTCACAGTCATGTGTGTGTGTCTGTGTGTCTGTATGCTGTTATAGGCTTTGCACTGAATCACAGTGAGCCATCTGTGTGTGTTTGTATGTGTGTGCAGGTATGGACGGTGCATTGAATCACAGTGAGCAGTGTGTGTGTGTGTGTGTGTGTGTGCACGGTTGCTAATTTAGGCTGTGCATTGGGTCACAGTGAGCTGTGTGTGTGTGTTTGTGCTGATATAAACTGTGCACTGAGTCACACTGAGCCATGTGTGTGTGTGTGTTTGACCTGGTGTAGGCTGTGCATTGAGCCACAGTAGCTCTGTGTGTCTCTGTGCTGGTATAGGCTATCCATTGAGTCACAGTGAGATGTGTGTGTTTGTGTGTGCTGGTATAGACTGTGCATTGAGTCACAGCCATGCGTGTGTGTACATGTGTGCTGGTATAGACCCTGAATTGAGTCACAGTCAGGTGTGTTTGTGTGTGTCTGTGGGCTGGTATAGACTGTGCATGGAGTCACAGTGAGCCGTGTGTGTGTGTCTGTGCACGATGGTATAGGCTGAGCATTGAGTCACAATGGGGTGTGTGTGTGTGTGTGTGTCTGTGTGTGACGGTTTAGGCTGTGCATGGAGTCACAGATGTGTGTGTGTGTGTGTATGTGCTGGTATGGAAAGTGCATTGAGTCACCCTGAGCCATAAGTGTGTGTGTGTGTGTTGGTATAGAATGTGCATTGAGTCACTGCTGTGTTTGTGTGTGTGTGTGTGTGTGCTGGTGTAGAATGTACATTGAGTCACAGTCAGCCATGTGTGTGTGTGTGTGTGCACACTGGTATAGGCTGACTTTGAGCCAGAGTGAGCTGTGTGTGGGCATGTGCTGGTATAAGCTTTGCATTGAGTCACAATGAGCTTGTGTGTGTGTGTGTGTGTGTGTTGGTATAGACTTTGCACTGAATCACAGGGAGCCATGTGTGTATGCTGGTATAGACTGTGCATTAAGTCCCAGTGACCTGTTCTTGTGTGTGTGTGTGTGAGTGTGTGTGTGCTGGTATAGGCTCTGCACTGAGTCACATTCACCTGTGTGTGTGTGTGTGTGTGTGCACGCTGGTATAGGCTGTTCATTCAGTCACAGTTAGGGGTGTTTGTGTATTTGTGTGCTGGTATAGGCTGAACATTGAGCCACAGTGAGGTGTATGTGCATGTGTGTGTGATCCATTAGAGTCCGTGCATTGACTCACAGTGATTCATGTGTGTGTGTGTGCATGCGTGTATGCTGGTATAGGCTGTGCATTGAGTCACAGCCATGCGTGTTTGTGTGTGTGCTGGTATAGACCCTGAATTGAGTCACAGTCAGGTGTGTTTGTGTGTGTCTGTGTGCAGATATAATCTGTGCATTGAGTCACAGTCAGCTGTGTGTGTGTGTGTGTGTGTGCACAATGGTATACACTGTGCATTGAATCACAATGAGGTGTGTGTGTGTGTGTGTGTGTGTGTGTGAGTGCTGGTATAGCCTGTGGACTGAGTCACATTGAGCCGTTGTGTGTGTGTGTGTGTGTTTGTGCAGATATGGATGCTGCATTGAGTCACAGTCAGTCGTGTGTGTGTGTGTGCACACTGGTTTAGGCTGTGCATTCACTCACCATTATGGGTGTGTGTGTCTCTGTGTGCTGCTATAGGCTGATCACTGAGCCACAGTGAGGTGTGTGTGTGTGTCTGTGTGCCGTAAAAGCCTGTGTGCCATTAAAGTCTGTGCATTGAGTCACAGTGATTCATGTGTGTGTGTGCGCATGCGTGTGTGCTGGTATAGGCTGTGCATTCTGTCACAGTGACCTGCCTGTGTTTGTGCTAGTATAGACTGTGCATTGAGTCACAGCCCGAAATGCGTGTGCATGTGTGTGTGTGCTGGTATAGTCTGAGCACTGAGTCACAGAGAGGTGCGGGTGTGTATGTGCTGCTTATAGACTGTGCATTGCGTCACAGTCAGCTGTGTTTTGTGGTTCTGTGTGCTGGTATAGACTCCAATGAGTCACAGTCAGCTGTGTGTGTGTGTGTGTTTGTGCACTCAGGTATAGACTGTGTATTGAGTAACAGTGGTGTGTGTGTGTGCATGTGTGCATGCTGGTATAGACTCTACATTGAGTCACAGTGAGCCATGTGTGTGTGCTGGCATAAGCTGTGCATTGAGTCATAGTGAGGCGTGTGGGATTGCACAGGTATAGCCTGAGCATTGAGTCACAGTGAGTTACGTGTGTGTGTGTGTATGTGATACTTATAGACTGTGCATTGAGTCACAGTCAGGTGTGTTTGTGTGTGTGTGTGCTGGTATAACTGTGCATTGAGTCACAGTCAACTACATGTGTGTGTGTGTGTGTGTGTATACTGGTATATGCTGTGCATGCACTCACAGTGAGGGGTGTGTGTGTGTTTGTGTGCTGGTATAGTCTGAGCATTGAGTCACAGTGAGCTGTGTGTGTGTGTGTGTTTGTGCTGTTTGAGACTGTGCATTGAGTCACAGTGAGCCATATGTGTGTGTGCATGCCTGTGTGCTGGTGTAGGGTGCGCATTGAATCAAATTGACCCATGCTTGTTTGTGCTAGTATCGACTGTGCATCGAGTCACAATTAGCCATGTGTCATGTGTGTGTGTTTGTGTGTGTGTGTGTGCTGGTATAGGCTGAACAGTGCGTCATACTCATGTGTGTGTGAGTGTGGTGGTATCAGCTTTGCATTGTGTCACAGTGAGGGTTGCATGTGTCTGTGTGTGTGTACTACTATTATCTGAGCATTGAGTCACAGTGAGGTCTGTGTGTGTGTGCACAGGTGGTAATTTAGGCTGGGCATTGAGTCACAGTGCACCATGTGTGTTTGTTTTTGTGCTGGTATAGACTATGCACTGAGTCACTTTGAGCCGTGTGTGTGTGTGTTTGTCCTGGTATAGGCTGTGCATTGAGTCACAGTGAGCTGTGTGTGTATGTGTGTGCTGGTATAGGCTGAGCATTGAGTCACAGTGAGCTGTGTTTGTGTGTCTGTGCTGGTATAGGCTGCACATTGAGTGACAGTGAGGTTTGTGTGTGTGTGTGTGAGCACTGGTACAGGCTGTGCATTGAGTCAAAGGTGTGTGTGTGTGTGTTTGCTGGTGCAGGCTGCACATTGAATCACAGTGAGCTGTGTGTGTGTGTGTGTGCTGGTATAGACCATGCACTGAGTCACAGTGAGCCGTGTGTGTGTGTGCTGGTATAGTCTGAGCATTGAGTCATAGTGAGGTGCATGTGTGTGTGTGCATGTGCTGTTATGGATGGTGCATTGAGTTACACTGAGAAAAACGTGTGTGTGTGTGTGTGTGTATGTGCTCATATAGACTGTGCATTGAGTCATAGTCAGGTGTGTTTGTGTGTGTGTGTGTTCAGGTATAGGCTGGCCATTGAGTCACAGTCAGCATGTGTGTGATGTGTGTGCATGCTGGTATAGGCTGTTCATTTAGTCACAGAGAGGAGTGTGTGTCTGTGTTTGCTGGTATAGGCTGACCATTGAGTCACAGTGAGGTGTGTGTGTGTGTGTGTGAACTTACTGGTATAGGCTTTGCATTGAGTCACAGTGAGCTGTTTGTGTTTGAGTGTGTGTATGTGTGTGTGTGTGTGGGTATAGGCTGTGTATTGACTCACAGTGAGCCATGTGTGTTTCTCTGTGTGTGTGAGCATGCTAGCATAGACTGTGCACTGAGTTACAGGGAGCCGTGTGTGTGTGTGCTAGTATAGACTGTGCATTGAGTCACAGTCAGGTGTGTTTTTGTGCATGTGTGTGCTGGTATAGACTATGCATTGATTAACAGTCAACCGTGTGTGTGTGTGTGTGTGCATGCACGCTGTTATAGGCAGTGCATTGAGTCACAGTAAGGGGTGTGTGTGTTCGTGGGCTGCTATAGGCAGACCAATGAGTGACAGTGAGGTCAGTGTGTGTGTTGGCATAGGCTTGAGGCACAGTGAGATGTTTGTGAGTGCGTGTGTGCTGGTATAGAGTGTGCACTGAGACACAGAGAGCCGTGTGTGTGTGTGTGTGTACTGGTATAGACATTTCATTGAGTCACATTGAGCTGTGTGTGTGTGTGTGTTTGTGTGGGCATAGGTACGGATGGTGCATTGAGTCACAGTGAGCTGTGTGTGTGTGTGTACACACGTGTGTGCTGGTATACGATGTGCATTGAGTGTCAGTGAGGGGTGTCTGCGTCTGCCTGTGATGGCATAGGCTGTGCATTGAGTCACAGTGAGCAATGTGTGTGTGTGTATGTGTGCTGGTACAGGCATTGCACTGTGTCACAGTGAGCTGTGAATGTGTGTGTGTGTGTGTGTGTGTGTAGGTAAGAATGGTGCTTTGAATTACAGTAAGCAGTGTGTGTGTGTGTGTGTGTGTGTGTGTGCTGGTATAGGCTGTGCATTGAGTCCCATTGAGGTGCGTGTGTGTGTGTCTGCTGTTAGAAAATGTGCTTTGAGTCACAGAGAGCCATATGTGTTTGAGTGCATGCGAGTGTGCTGGTATAGGCTGCGCATTGAGTCACGGTGAGATGTGTGTGTGTGTGTGTGTGTGTGTGCTGGTATAGAATGTTCATTGAGTCACAGTTAGCCGTATGTGTGTGTGTGTGTGTGTTTGTGTGTCCTGGTATTGAAACTGCATTGAGTCACAGTGAGCCATGTGTGTGTGCTGGCATAGGCTGTGCATTGAGTCACAGTGAGCCGTGTGTGTGTGGGGGGGTGTGGGTGCTGGTATAGGTTGTGCATTCAGTCACAGTGAGGTGTCTGTGTGTGCGTGTGTGTCCGTGCTAGTATAGGCTGTGCATTGAGTCACTTTGATGTGGGTGTGTGTGTGTGTGCTGCTATAGACTCTACATTGAGTTACAGTGAGGTGCGTGTGTGTGTGTGTATGTGCTGGTAGGGAAATTGCATTGAGTCACACTGAGCCGTGTTTTTGTGTGTGTATGTGTGTGTTGGTATAGACTGTGCATTGAGTCACAGGTGTGTTTGTGTGTGTGTGTGAGTGCTGCTATAGACTGTACATTGAGTCACAGTCAGCCGTGTGTGTGTGTGTGCACTGGTATAGGCTGAGTTTGAGTAAGAGTGAGGTGTGTGTGTGTGTGTGTGTGTGCATGTGCTGGTATAACCTAGGCATTGAGTCACAATGAGCTGTGTGTGTGTGTTGGTGTAGACTTTATACTTAGTCACAGGAAGCCATTTGTGCTGGAGTAGACTGTGCATTGGGTCCCAGTAAGCTGTTCTTGTGTGTGTGTGTGTGTGTGTGTGTGTGTGTGCTGGTTTAGGCTGTGCATTGAGTCACACTGAGGTGTGTGTGTGGGTGTGCTGTTATAGATAGTGCTTTGAGTCACAATGTCGTGTGTGTGTGTGTGTGTGTCTGCACACTGGTATAAGCTGTGTATTGAGTCACAGTGAGAGGTGTGTTTGTGTGTGCTGCTATGGGCTGACCATTGAGTCACAGTGAGGGGTGTGTGCATGCTGGTATATGCTGCACATTGAGTCACAGGTATGTGTGGGTGTGTGTGTGCTGGTACAGGCTGCGCATTGAGTCACAGATGTGTGTGTGTGTGTGTCCTGGTGCAGGCTATGCATTGAGTCACAGTGAGGTGTGTCTGTGTGCTTGTGCTGGTATGGACAGTGCATTGAGTTAAACTGAGCAGTGTATGTGTGTATGTGTATGTGCTGGCATAGACTGTGTATTGAATCACAGTCAGGTGTGTGTGTGTGTGTGCTGGTATAGACTGTGCAAAGAGTCACAGTCATGTGTGTGTGTCTGTGTGTCTGTATGCTGTTATAGGCTTTGCACTGAATCACAGTGAGCCATCTGTGTGTGTTTGTATGTGTGTGCAGGTATGGACGGTGCATTGAATCACAGTGAGCAGTGTGTGTGTGTGTGTGTGTGTGTGCACGGTTGCTAATTTAGGCTGTGCATTGGGTCACAGTGAGCTGTGTGTGTGTGTTTGTGCTGATATAAACTGTGCACTGAGTCACACTGAGCCATGTGTGTGTGTGTGTTTGACCTGGTGTAGGCTGTGCATTGAGCCACAGTAGCTCTGTGTGTCTCTGTGCTGGTATAGGCTAACCATTGAGTCACAGTGAGATGTGTGTGTTTGTGTGTGCTGGTATAGACTGTGCATTGAGTCACAGCCATGCGTGTGTGTACGTGTGTGCTGGTATAGACCCTGAATTGAGTCACAGTCAGGTGTGTTTGTGTGTGTCTGTGTGCTGGTATAGACTGTGCATGGAGTCACAGTGAGCCGTGTGTGTGTGTCTGTGCATGATGGTATAGGCTGAGCATTGAGTCACAATGGGGTGTGTGTGTGTGTGTGTGTGTGTGTGTGTGCCGGTTTAGGCTGTGCATGGAGTCACAGATGTATGTGTGTGTGTGTATGTGCTGGTATGGAAAGTGCATTGAGTCACCCTGAGCCATAAGTGTGTGTGTGTGTGTTGGTATAGAATGTGCATTGAGTCACTGCTGTGTTTGTGTGTGTGTGTGTGGGCTGGTGTAGAATGTACATTGAGTCACAGTCAGCCGTGTGTGTGTGTGTGCACACTGGTATAGGCTGACTTTGAGCCAGAGTGAGCTGTGTGTGGGCATGTTCTGGTATAAGCTTTGCATTGAGTCACAATGAGCTTGTGAGTGTGTGTGTGTGTGTGTGTGTTGGTATAGACTTTGCACTGAATCACAGGGAGCCATGTGTGTATGCTGGTATAGACTGTGCATTAAGTCCCAGTGACCTGTTCTTGTGTGTGTGTGTGTGAGTGTGTGTGTGCTGGTATAGGCTCTGCACTGAGTCACATTCACCTGTGTGTGTGTGTGTGTGTGTGTGCACGCTGGTATAGGCTGTTCATTCAGTCACAGTTAGGGGTGTTTGTGTATGTGTGTGCTGGTATAGGCTGAACATTGAGCCACAGTGAGGTGTATGTGCATGTGTGTGTGATCCATTAGAGTCCGTGCATTGACTCACAGTGATACATGTGTGTGTGTGTGCATGCGTGTATGTTGGTATAGGCTGTGCATTGAGTCACAGCCATGCGTGTTTGTGTGTGTGCTGGTATAGACCCTGAATTGAGTCACAGTCAGGTGTGTTTGTGTGTGTCTGTGTGCAGATATAATCTGTGCATTGAGTCACAGTCAGCTGTGTGTGTGTGTGTGTGTGCACAATGGTATACACTGTTCATTGAATCACAATGAAGTGTGTGTGTGTGTGTGTGTGTGAGTGCTGGCATAGCCTGTGGACTGAGTCACATTGAGCCGTTGTGTGTGTGTGTGTGTGTTTGTGCAGATATGGATGCTGCATTGAGTCACAGTCAGCCGTGTGTGTGTGTGTGCACACTGGTTTAGGCTGTGCATTCACTCACCATTATGGGTGTGTGTGTCTCTGTGTGCTGCTATAGGCTGATCACTGAGCCACAGTGAGGTGTGTGTGTGTGTCTGTGTGCCGTAAAAGCCTGTGTGCCATTAAAGTCTGTGCATTGAGTCACAGTGATTCATGTGTGTGTGTGTGCATGCGTGTGTGCTGGTATAGGCTGTGAATTCTGTCACAGTGACCCGTCTGTGTTTGTGCTAGTATAGACTGTGCATTGAGTCACAGCCCGAAATGCGTGTGTGTGTGTGTGTGTGCTGGTATAGACCCTGCATTGAGTCACAGTGAGCTGTGTGTGTGTGCTGCCATAAGATATGCATTGAGTCACAGTTAGCCATGTGTGTGTGTGCTGGTGTAGTCTGAGCATTGAGTTACAGTGAGGTGCGTGTGTGTATGTGCTGCTTATAGACTGTGCATTGAGTCACAGTCAGGTGTGTTTTGTTGTTCTGTGTACTGGTATAGACTGCATTGAGTCAGTCAGCCGTGTGTGTGTGTGTGTGTGTGTGCATGTGTGTGTGCAGGTATAGACTATGCATTCAGTAACATTGAGCCATGTGTGTGTGCTGGCATAAACTGTGCATTGAGTCATAGTGAGCCATTTGGGGGTGCGCAGGTATAGCCTGACCATTGAGTCACAATGAGTTGCTTGTGTGTGTGTGTATGTGCTGCTTATAGACTGTGCATTGAGTCAGAGTCAGGTGTGTTTGTGTGTGTGTTTGCTGGTGTAGGCTGTGCACTGAGTCACAGTTAGCTGTGTTTGTTTGTGTGTGCTGGTATAGGCTGAGCATGGAGTCACAGTGAGGTGTGCGTGTGTGTGTGTGTGTGCTGGTATAAACTGTGCACTGAGCCACTGATCTGTTTGTGTGTGTGTGATGGAATAGAGTGTGCATTGTCTCACAGTGAGCTGTTCATTTGTGTGTGTGTGTGTGTGTCTGCTGTTAGAGCCTGTGCATTGAGTCATAGAGAGCCATATGTGTTTGAGTGTACGCGAGTGTGCTGGTACAGGCTGCTCATTGAGTCACAGTCAACCGTGTTTGTGTGTGCAGGTATAGACTGTGCACTGAGTCACAGTCAACTGTGCGTGTGTGAGTATATGTGCTTCTACAGGCTGAGTACTGAGACACAGGTGTGTGTGTGTGTTGATATAGGCTATGGACTGAGCCACATTGAGCCGTCTGTGTGTGTGTGTGTTTCTGATTGCAGGTATGGACGTTTCATTGAGTCTCAGGGAGCCATGTGTGTGTGTGTGTGTGTGTCTGTGCTGGTATAGGCTATGTATTCACAGTGAGCTGTTTATTTTGTGTGTGCTGGTATAGGCTGAGCATTTAGTCACAATGAGGTGTGTGTCTTCGTATGTGTGTGCGTGTGTACGAGTTCTGGTATAGGCTCTGCATTGAGTCCCCTTGAGCTGTGTGTGTGTGTTTGTGTATGTGAGTGTGCTGGTATAGGCTGAGAATTGAGTCACAGTGAGGTGTGTGTGTGTGCCAGTATAGGCTGTGCATTGAGTCACAGATGTGTGTGTGTGTGTGTGTCTGTGTGTGTGTGTGTGCAGGTATAGGCTGGGCATTGAGCCACAGTAAAACGTTTGTGTGTGTGTGTGTGTCTGCTGGGATAGACTGTACATTGAGTCACAGTCAGCCGTGTGTGTGTGCTGGCATAAGCTGTGCATTGATTCATAGGTAGCCATTTGGGAGTGCGCAGGTATAGCCTGAGCATTGAGTCACAGTGAGTTGCTTGTGTGTGTGTGTATGTGCTGCTTATAGACTGTGTGTTGAGTCACAGTCAGGTGTGTTTGTGTGTGTGTGTGTTGGTGTAAGCTGTGCACTGAGTCACAGTTAGCTGTGTTTGTTTGTGTGTGCTGGTATAGGCTGAGCATGGAGTCACAGTGAGGTGTGCGTGTGTGTGTGTGTGTGCTGGTATAGACTGTGCCTTGACTCACAGTGAGCTGTTCATTTGTGTGTGTGTGTCTGCTGTTAGAGCCTGTGCATTGAGTCACAGAGAGCCATATGTGTTTGAGTGCATGCGAGTGTGCTGGTATAGGCTGTGCATTGAGTCACAGTGGACCGCGTTTGTGTGTGCAGGTATAGAATGTGAATTGAGTCACAGTCAACTGTGCGTGTTTGAGTATATGTGCTGCTACAGGCTGAGTACTGAGACACAGGTGTGTGTGTCTGTTGATATAGGCTATGGACTGAGTCACATTGAGCCGTCTGTGTGTGTGTGTTTCTATTTGCAGTTATGGACGGTGCATTGAGTCACAGGGGGCCATGTGTGTGTGTGTGTGTGTCTGTCCTAGTATAGGCTATGCATTGAGTCACAGTTAGCTGATTCTTTTGTGCATGCTGGTACAGGCTGAGTATTTAGTCACAGTGAGGTGTGTGTCTGTGTATGTGTATGTGTGTATGTGTTCTGGTATAGGCTCTGCTATGAGTCCCCTTGAGCTGTGTGTGTGTGTTTGTGTGTGTGTGTTGGTATAGGCTGAGATTTGAGTCACAGTGAGGTGTGTGTGTGTGCCAGTATAGGCTGTGCATTGAGTCACAGATGTGTATGTGTGTGTGCAGGTATAGGCTGTGTATTGAGCCACAGTGAGAAGTGTGTGTGTGTGTGTATGTGCTTTTATGGAAAGTGCATTGAGTCACACTGAGCAGTGTGTGTGTGTGTGAGTGTTTATGTGTGCAGGTAAAGGCTGTGAATTGAGTCACACTGGGCCGTTTGTGTGTTTGAGTGTGCAGTTATAGGTTGTGCATTGACTCACAGGGAAGGGTGTGTGTGTGCATGCTGGGAAAAGCTTTGCATTGAGTCAGAGTTAACAGTGTGTATGTGTGTCTGTGTGTGTGTGTGCTGGTACAGACTTTGCACT
This sequence comes from Balaenoptera physalus, assembly GCF_965194825.1. Lineage (NCBI taxonomy): Eukaryota > Metazoa > Chordata > Mammalia > Artiodactyla > Balaenopteridae > Balaenoptera > Balaenoptera physalus. Next base: position 9,685,311 of record NC_138904.1, on the reverse strand, counting down.
GAATCTCAGAGAGCTGTGTGTGTGTGCTTGTATAGACTGTGAATTGAGTCCCAGTGAGCTTTACTTGTGTGTGTGTGTGTGTGTGTGTGCTGGTATAGGCTGTGCACTGAGTCAACGTCCCTCGTGCGTGTGGACGTGTGTGTGTGTGCAGGTATGGAGGGTGCATTGAGTCACAGTAACCCATGTTTGTGTGTGTGTGTGTGCACACTGGTCTAGAATGGTCATTCAGTCACAGTTAAGAGTGTTTTTGTATGTGTGTGCTGGTATAGGCTGAGAATTGAGCCACAGTGAGAGGTGTGTGTGTGTGTGTGTGTGTGCCAGTAGAGTCTGTGCATTGAGTCACAGTGAGCCGTGTGTGTGTTGTGTGTGTGCATGCGTGTGTGCTTGTATATGCTGTGCATTGTGTCACAGTGACCCGTGTGTGTTTGCTCTAGCATAGACTATGCATTGAGTCTCAGAAATGCGTGTCCATGTGTGTGTGTGCTGGTATAGACCCTGCATTGAGTCACAATGAGCCGTATGTGTGTGTGCTGGTATAGTCTGAGCACTGAGTCACAGTGAGGTGCGGGTGTGTATGTGCTGCTTATAGACTGTGCATTGCGTCACAGTCAGCTGTGTTTTGTGGTTCTGTGTGCTGGTATAGACTCCACTGAGTCACAGTCAGCTGTGTGTGTGTGTGTGTTTGTGCACTCAGGTATAGACTGTGTATTGAGTAACAGTGGTGTGTGTGTGTGCATGTGTGCATGCTGGTATAGACTCTACATTGAGTCACAGTGAGACATGTGTGTGTGCTGGCATAAGCTGTGCATTGAGTCATAGTGAGGTGTGTGGGATTGCACAGGTATAGCCTGAGCATTGAGTCACACTGAGTTACGTGTGTGTGTGTGTATGTGATACTTATAGACTGTGCATTGAGTCACAGTCAGGTGTGTTTGTGTGTGTGTGTGCTGGTATAACTGTGCATTGAGTCACAGTCAACTACGTGTGTGTGTGTGTGTGTGTGTGTGTATACTGGTATATGCTGTGCATGCACTCACAGTGAGGGGTGTGTGTGTGTTTCTGTGCTGGTATAGTCTGAGCATTGAGTCACAGTGAGCTGTGTGTGTGTGTGTGTGTTTGTGCTGTTGGAGACTGTGCATTGAGTCACAGTGAGCCATATGTGTGTGTGCATGCCTGTGTGCTGGTGTAGGGTGCGCATTGAATCAAATTGACCCATGCTTGTTTGTGCTAGTATCGACTGTGCATCGAGTCACAATTAGCCATGTGTCATGTGTGTGTGTTTGTGTGTGTGTGTGTGCTGGTATAGGCTGAACAGTGCGTCATACTCATGTGTGTGTGAGTGTGGTGGTATCAGCTTTGCATTGAGTCACAGTGAGGGTTGCATGTGTCTGTTTGTGTGTACTACTATTATCTGAGCATTGAGTCACAGTGAGGTCTGTGTGTGTGTGCACAGGTGGTAATTTAGGCTGGGCATTGAGTCACAGTGCACCATGTGTGTTTGTTTTTGTGCTGGTATAGACTATGCACTGAGTCACTTTGAGCCGTGTGTGTGTGTGTTTGTCCTGGTATAGGCTGTGCATTGAGTCACAGTGAGCTGTGTGTGTATGTGTGTGCTGGTATAGGCTGCACATTGAGTCACAGTGAGGTTTGTGTGTGTGTGTGTGAGCACTGGTACAGGCTGTGCATTGAGTCAAAGGTGTGTGTGTGTGTGTTTGCTGGTGCAGGCTGCACATTGAATCACAGTGAGCTGTGTGTGTGTGTGTGTGCTGGTATAGACCATGCACTGAGTCACAGTGAGCCGTGTGTGTGTGTGCTGGTATAGTCTGAGCATTGAGTCATAGTGAGGTGCATGTGTGTGTGTGCATGTGCTGTTATGGATGGTGCATTGAGTTACACTGAGAAAAACGTGTGTGTGTGTGTGTGTGTGTATGTGCTCATATAGACTGTGCATTGAGTCATAGTCAGGTGTGTTTGTGTGTGTCTGTGTGCTGGTATAGACTGTGCATGGAGTCACAGTGAGCCGTTTGTGTGTGTCTGTGCATGATGGTATAGGCTGAGCATTGAGTCACAATGGGGTGTGTGTGTGTGTGTGTGTGTGTGTGCCGGTTTAGGCTGTGCATGGAGTCACAGATGTATGTGTGTGTGTGTATGTGCTGGTATGGAAAGTGCATTGAGTCACCCTGAGCCGTAAGTGTGTGTGTGTGTGTTGGTATAGAATGTGCATTGAGTCACTGCTGTGTTTGTGTGTGTGTGTGTGGGCTGGTGTAGAATGTACATTGAGTCACAGTCAGCCATGTGTGTGTGTGTGTGCACACTGGTATAGGCTGACTTTGAGCCAGAGTGAGCTGTGTGTGGGCATGTGCTGGTATAAGCTTTGCATTGAGTCACAATGAGCTTGTGTGTGTGTGTGTGTGTGTGTGTGTGTTGGTATAGACTTTGCACTGAATCACAGGGAGCCATGTGTGTATGCTGGTATAGACTGTGCATTAAGTCCCAGTGACCTGTTCTTGTGTGTGTGTGTGTGAGTGTGTGTGTGCTGGTATAGGCTCTGCACTGAGTCACATTCACCTGTGTGTGTGTGTGTGTGTGTGTGCACGCTGGTATAGGCTGTTCATTCAGTCACAGTTAGGGGTGTTTGTGTATGTGTGTGCTGGTATAGGCTGAACATTGAGCCACAGTGAGGTGTATGTGCATGTGTGTGTGATCCATTAGAGTCCGTGCATTGACTCACAGTGATTCATGTGTGTGTGTGTGCATGCGTGTATGCTGGTATAGGCTGTGCATTGAGTCACAGCCATGCGTGTTTGTGTGTGTGCTGGTATAGACCCTGAATTGAGTCACAGTCAGGTGTGTTTGTGTGTGTCTGTGTGCAGATATAATCTGTGCATTGAGTCACAGTCAGCTGTGTGTGTGTGTGTGTGCACAATGGTATACACTGTTCATTGAATCACAATGAAGTGTGTGTGTGTGTGTGTGTGTGAGTGCTGGCATAGCCTGTGGACTGAGTCACATTGAGCCGTTGTGTGTGTGTGTGTGTGTTTGTGCAGATATGGATGCTGCATTGAGTCACAGTCAGCCGTGTGTGTGTGTGTGCACACTGGTTTAGGCTGTGCATTCACTCACCATTATGGGTGTGTGTGTCTCTGTGTGCTGCTATAGGCTGATCACTGAGCCACAGTGAGGTGTGTGTGTGTGTCTGTGTGCCGTAAAAGCCTGTGTGCCATTAAAGTCTGTGCATTGAGTCACAGTGATTCATGTGTGTGTGTGTGCATGCGTGTGTGCTGGTATAGGCTGTGAATTCTGTCACAGTGACCCGTCTGTGTTTGTGCTAGTATAGACTGTGCATTGAGTCACAGCCCGAAATGCGTGTGTGTGTGTGTGTGTGCTGGTATAGACCCTGCATTGAGTCACAGTGAGCTGTGTGTGTGTGCTGCCATAAGATATGCATTGAGTCACAGTTAGCCATGTGTGTGTGTGCTGGTGTAGTCTGAGCATTGAGTTACAGTGAGGTGCGTGTGTGTATGTGCTGCTTATAGACTGTGCATTGAGTCACAGTCAGGTGTGTTTTGTTGTTCTGTGTACTGGTATAGACTGCATTGAGTCAGTCAGCCGTGTGTGTGTGTGTGTGTGTGTGCATGTGTGTGTGCAGGTATAGACTATGCATTCAGTAACATTGAGCCATGTGTGTGTGCTGGCATAAACTGTGCATTGAGTCATAGTGAGCCATTTGGGGGTGCGCAGGTATAGCCTGACAATTGAGTCACAATGAGTTGCTTGTGTGTGTGTGTATGTGCTGCTTATAGACTGTGCATTGAGTCAGAGTCAGGTGTGTTTGTGTGTGTGTTTGCTGGTGTAGGCTGTGCACTGAGTCACAGTTAGCTGTGTTTGTTTGTGTGTGCTGTTATAGGCTGAGCATGGAGTCACAGTGAGGTGTGCGTGTGTGTGTGTGTGTGCTGGTATAAACTGTGCACTGAGCCACTGATCTGTTTGTGTGTGTGTGATGGAATAGAGTGTGCATTGTCTCACAGTGAGCTGTTCATTTGTGTGTGTGTGTGTGTGTGTCTGCTGTTAGAGCCTGTGCATTGAGTCATAGAGAGCCATATGTGTTTGAGTGTACGCGAGTGTGCTGGTACAGGCTGCTCATTGAGTCACAGTCAACCGTGTTTGTGTGTGCAGGTATAGACTGTGCACTGAGTCACAGTCAACTGTGCGTGTGTGAGTATATGTGCTTCTACAGGCTGAGTACTGAGACACAGGTGTGTGTGTGTGTTGATATAGGCTATGGACTGAGCCACATTGAGCCGTCTGTGTGTGTGTGTGTGTTTCTGATTGCAGGTATGGACGTTTCATTGAGTCTCAGGGAGCCATGTGTGTGTGTGTGTGTGTGTCTGTGCTGGTATAGGCTATGTATTCACAGTGAGCTGTTTATTTTGTGTGTGCTGGTATAGGCTGAGCATTTAGTCACAATGAGGTGTGTGTCTTCGTATGTGTGTGCGTGTGTACGAGTTCTGGTATAGGCTCTGCATTGAGTCCCCTTGAGCTGTGTGTGTGTGTTTGTGTATGTGAGTGTGCTGGTATAGGCTGAGAATTGAGTCACAGTGAGGTGTGTGTGTGTGCCAGTATAGGCTGTGCATTGAGTCTCAGATGTGTGTGTGTGTGTGTGTCTGTGTGTGTGTGTGTGCAGGTATAGGCTGGGCATTGAGCCACAGTAAAACGTTTGTGTGTGTGTGTGTGTCTGCTGGGATAGACTGTACATTGGGTCACAGTCAGCCGTGTGTGTGTGTGTGTGTGTGCACAATGGTATAGACTGTACATTGAGTCAGAGTGAGGTGTGTGCGTGTGAGTGCTGGTATAGGCTGTGGACTGGGTCACATTGAGCCGTGTGTGTGTGTGTGTGTGTGTGTGTGTGCCGGTATGGACAGGGCATTGAATCAAAGTCAGTGATGTGTGTGTGTGTGTGTTTGTGTGTGTGTGTGTTTGTGCTGGTATAGACCCTGCATTGAGTCACAGTGAGCCATGTGTGTGTGCTGCCATAAACTGTGCATTGAGTCACAGAGAGCCGTGTGTGTGTGCAGGTATAGTCTGAACATTCAGTCACAGTGTGGTGCGGGGGTGTATGTGCTGCTTATAGACTGTGCATTGAGTCACAGTCAGGTGTGTTTTGTGGTTCTGTGTGCTGGAATAGACTGCACTGAGTCACAGTCAGCCGTGTGTGTGTGTGTGTGTGTGTGTGCACGCAGGTATAGACAGTGCATTGAGTCACAGTGGTGTGTGTGCATGTTTGTGTGCAGGTAGAGACTCTGCATTGAGTCACAGTGCGCCATGTGTGTGTGCTGGCATAAGCTGTGCATTGATTCATAGGTAGCCGTTTGGGAGTGCGCAGGTATAGCCTGAGCATTGAGTCACAGTGAGTTGCTTGTGTGTGTGTGTATGTGCTGCTTATAGACTGTGTGTTGAGTCACAGTCAGGTGTGTTTGTGTGTGTGTGTGTTGGTGTAAGCTGTGCACTGAGTCACAGTTAGCTGTGTTTGTTTGTGTGTGCTGGTATAGGCTGAGCATGGAGTCACAGTGAGGTGTGCGTGTGTGTGTGTGTGTGCTGGTATAGACTGTGCCTTGACTCACAGTGAGCTGTTCATTTGTGTGTGTGTGTCTGCTGTTAGAGCCTGTGCATTGAGTCACAGAGAGCCATATGTGTTTGAGTGCATGCGAGTGTGCTGGTATAGGCTGTGCATTGAGTCACAGTGGACCGCGTTTGTGTGTGCAGGTATAGAATGTGAATTGAGTCACAGTCAACTGTGCGTGTTTGAGTATATGTGCTGCTACAGGCTGAGTACTGAGACACAGGTGTGTGTGTCTGTTGATATAGGCTATGGACTGAGTCACATTGAGCCGTCTGTGTGTGTGTGTTTCTATTTGCAGTTATGGACGGTGCATTGAGTCACAGGGGGCCATGTGTGTGTGTGTGTGTGTCTGTCCTAGTATAGGCTATGCATTGAGTCACAGTGAGCTGATTCTTTTGTGCATGCTGGTACAGGCTGAGTATTTAGTCACAGTGAGGTGTGTGTCTGTGTATGTGTATGTGTGTATGTGTTCTGGTATAGGCTCTGCTATGAGTCCCCTTGAGCTGTGTGTGTGTGTTTGTGTGTGTGTGTTGGTATAGGCTGAGATTTGAGTCACAGTGAGGTGTGTGTGTGTGCCAGTATAGGCTGTGCATTGAGTCACAGATGTGTATGTGTGTGTGCAGGTATAGGCTGCGTATTGAGCCACAGTGAGAAGTGTGTGTGTGTGTGTATGTGCTTTTATGGAAAGTGCATTGAGTCACACTGAGCAGTGTGTGTGTGTGTGAGTGTTTATGTGTGCAGGTAAAGGCTGTGAATTGAGTCACACTGGGCCGTTTGTGTGTTTGAGTGTGCAGTTATAGGTTGTGCATTGACTCACAGGGAAGGGTGTGTGTGTGCATGCTGGGAAAAGCTTTGCATTGAGTCAGAGTTAACAGTGTGTATGTGTGTCTGTGTGTGTGTGTGCTGGTACAGACTTTGCACTGAATCTCAGAGAGCTGTGTGTGTGTGCTTGTATAGACTGTGCATTGAGTCCCAGTGAGCTTTACTTGTGTGTGTGTGTGTGTGTGTGCTGGTATAGGCTGTGCACTGAGTCAACGTCCCTCGTGCGTGTGGACGTGTGTGTGTGTGCAGGTATGGAGGGTGCATTGAGTCACAGTAACCCATGTTTGTGTGTGTGTGTGTGCACACTGGTCTAGACTGGTCATTCAGTCACAGTTAAGAGTGTTTTTGTATGTGTGTGCTGGTATAGGCTGAGAATTGAGCCACAGTGAGAGGTGTGTGTGTGTGTGTGTGTGTGCCAGTAGAGTCTGTGCATTGAGTCACAGTGAGCTGTGTGTGTGTTGTGTGTGTGCATGCGTGTGTGCTTGTATATGCTGTGCATTGTGTCACAGTGACCCGTGTGTGTTTGCTCTAGCATAGACTATGCATTGAGTCTCAGAAATGCGTGTCCATGTGTGTGTGTGCTGGTATAGACCCTGCATTGAGTCACAATGAGCCGTATGTGTGTGTGCTGGTATAGTCTGAGCACTGAGTCACAGTGAGGTGCGGGTGTGTATGTGCTGCTTATAGACTGTGCATTGCGTCACAGTCAGCTGTGTTTTGTGGTTCTGTGTGCTGGTATAGACTCCACTGAGTCACAGTCAGCTGTGTGTGTGTGTGTGTTTGTGCACTCAGGTATAGACTGTGTATTGAGTAACAGTGGTGTGTGTGTGTGCATGTGTGCATGCTGGTATAGACTCTACATTGAGTCACAGTGAGACATGTGTGTGTGCTGGCATAAGCTGTGCATTGAGTCATAGTGAGGTGTGTGGGATTGCACAGGTATAGCCTGAGCATTGAGTCACACTGAGTTACGTGTGTGTGTGTGTATGTGATACTTATAGACTGTGCATTGAGTCACAGTCAGGTGTGTTTGTGTGTGTGTGTGCTGGTATAACTGTGCATTGAGTCACAGTCAACTACGTGTGTGTGTGTGTGTGTGTGTATACTGGTATATGCTGTGCATGCACTCACAGTGAGGGGTGTGTGTGTGTTTCTGTGCTGGTATAGTCTGAGCATTGAGTCACAGTGAGCTGTGTGTGTGTGTGTGTGTTTGTGCTGTTGGAGACTGTGCATTGAGTCACAGTGAGCCATATGTGTGTGTGCATGCCTGTGTGCTGGTGTAGGGTGCGCATTGAATCAAATTGACCCATGCTTGTTTGTGCTAGTATCGACTGTGCATCGAGTCACAATTAGCCATGTGTCATGTGTGTGTGTTTGTGTGTGTGTGTGTGCTGGTATAGGCTGAACAGTGCGTCATACTCATGTGTGTGTGAGTGTGGTGGTATCAGCTTTGCATTGAGTCACAGTGAGGGTTGCATGTGTCTGTTTGTGTGTACTACTATTATCTGAGCATTGAGTCACAGTGAGGTCTGTGTGTGTGTGCACAGGTGGTAATTTAGGCTGGGCATTGAGTCACAGTGCACCATGTGTGTTTGTTTTTGTGCTGGTATAGACTATGCACTGAGTCACTTTGAGCCGTGTGTGTGTGTGTTTGTCCTGGTATAGGCTGTGCATTGAGTCACAGTGAGCTGTGTGTGTATGTGTGTGCTGGTATAGGCTGCACATTGAGTCACAGTGAGGTTTGTGTGTGTGTGTGTGAGCACTGGTACAGGCTGTGCATTGAGTCAAAGGTGTGTGTGTGTGTGTTTGCTGGTGCAGGCTGCACATTGAATCACAGTGAGCTGTGTGTGTGTGTGTGTGCTGGTATAGACCATGCACTGAGTCACAGTGAGCCGTGTGTGTGTGTGCTGGTATAGTCTGAGCATTGAGTCATAGTGAGGTGCATGTGTGTGTGTGCATGTGCTGTTATGGATGGTGCATTGAGTTACACTGAGAAAAACGTGTGTGTGTGTGTGTGTGTGTATGTGCTCATATAGACTGTGCATTGAGTCATAGTCAGGTGTGTTTGTGTGTGTGTGTGTTCAGGTATAGGCTGGCCATTGAGTCACAGTCAGCATGTGTGTGATGTGTGTGCATGCTGGTATAGGCTGTTCATTTAGTCACAGAGAGGAGTGTGTGTCTGTGTTTGCTGGTATAGGCTGACCATTGAGTCACAGTGAGGTGTGTGTGTGTGTGTGTGAACTTACTGGTATAGGCTTTGCATTGAGTCACAGTGAGCTGTTTGTGTTTGAGTGTGTGTATGTGTGTGTGTGTGTGGGTATAGGCTGTGTATTGACTCACAGTGAGCCATGTGTGTTTCTCTGTGTGTGTGAGCATGCTAGCATAGACTGTGCACTGAGTTACAGGGAGCCGTGTGTGTGTGTGCTAGTATAGACTGTGCATTGAGTCACAGTCAGGTGTGTTTTTGTGCATGTGTGTGCTGGTATAGACTATGCATTGATTAACAGTCAACCGTGTGTGTGTGTGTGTGTGTGCATGCACGCTGTTATAGGCAGTGCATTGAGTCACAGTAAGGGGTGTGTGTGTTCGTGGGCTGCTATAGGCAGACCAATGAGTGACAGTGAGGTCAGTGTGTGTGTTGGCATAGGCTTGAGGCACAGTGAGATGTTTGTGAGTGCGTGTGTGCTGGTATAGTGTGTGCACTGAGACACAGAGAGCCGTGTGTGTGTGTGTGTACTGGTATAGACATTTCATTGAGTCACATTGAGCCGTGTGTGTGTGTGTGTTTGTGTGGGCATAGGTACGGATGGTGCATTGAGTCACAGTGAGCTGTGTGTGTGTGTGTACACACGTGTGTGCTGGTATACGATGTGCATTGAGTGTCAGTGAGGGGTGTCTGCGTCTGCCTGTGATGGCATAGGCTGTGCATTGAGTCACAGTGAGCAATGTGTGTGTGTGTATGTGTGCTGGTACAGGCATTGCACTGTGTCACAGTGAGCTGTGAATGTGTGTGTGTGTGTGTGTGTGTAGGTAAGAATGGTGCTTTAAATTACAGTAAGCAGTGTGTGTGTGTGTGTGTGTGTGTGTGCTGGTATAGGCTGTGCATTGAGTCCCATTGAGGTGCGTGTGTGTGTGTCTGCTGTTAGAAAATGTGCTTTGAGTCACAGAAAGCCATATGTGTTTGAGTGCATGCGAGTGTGCTGGTATAGGCTGCGCATTGAGTCACGGTGAGATGTGTGTGTGTGTGTGTGTGTGTGTGTGCTGGTATAGAATGTTCATTGAGTCACAGTTAGCCGTGTACGTGTGTGTGTGTGTTTGTGTGTCCTGGTATTGAAACTGCATTGAGTCACAGTGAGCCGTGTGTGTGGGGGGGGGTGTGGGTGCTGGTATAGGTTGTGCTTTCAGTCACAGTGAGGTGTCTGTGTGTGCGTGTGTGTCCGTGCTAGTATAGGCTGTGCATTGAGTCACTTTGATGTGGGTGTGTGTGTGTGTGCTGCTATAGACTCTACATTGAGTTACAGTAAGGTGCGTGTGTGTGTGTGTATGTGCTGGTAGGGAAAGTGCATTGAGTCACACTGAGCCGTGTTTTTGTGTGTGTATGTGTGTGTTGGTATAGACTGTGCATTGAGTCACAGGTGTGTTTGTGTGTGTGTGTGAGTGCTGCTATAGACTGTACATTGAGTCACAGTCAGCCGTGTGTGTGTGTGTGCACTGGTATAGGCTGAGTTTGAGTAAGAGTGAGGTGTGTGTGTGTGTGTGTGTGCATGTGCTGGTATAACCTAGGCATTGAGTCACAATGAGCTGTGTGTGTGTGTTGGTATAGACTTTATACTTAGTCACAGGAAGCCATGTGTGCTGGAGTAGACTGTGCATTGGGTCCCAGTAAGCTGTTCTTGTGTGTGTGTGTGTGTGTGTGTGCTGGTTTAGGCTGTGCATTGAGTCACACTGAGGTGTGTGTGTGGGTGTGCTGTTATAGATAGTGCTTTGAGTCACAATGTCGTGTGTGTGTGTGTGTGTCTGCACACTGGTATAAGCTGTGTATTGAGTCACAGTGAGAGGTGTGTTTGTGTGTGCTGCTATAGGCTGACCATTGAGTCACAGTGAGGGGTGTGTGCGTGCTGGTATATGCTGCACATTGAGTCACAGGTATGTGTGGGTGTGTGTGTGCTGGTACAGGCTGCGCATTGAGTCACAGATGTGTGTGTGTGTGTGTCCTGGTGCAGGCTATGCATTGAGTCACAGTGAGGTGTGTGTGTGTGCTTGTGCTGGTATGGACAGTGCATTGAGTTAAACTGAGCAGTGTATGTGTGTATGTGTATGCGCTGGCATAGACTGTGTATTGAATCACAGTCAGGTGTGTGTGTGTGTGTGCTGGTATAGACTGTGCAAAGAGTCACAGTCATGTGTGTGTGTCTGTGTGTCTGTATGCTGTTATAGGCTTTGCACTGAATCACAGTGAGCCATCTGTGTGTGTTTGTATGTGTGTGCAGGTATGGACGGTGCATTGAATCACAGTGAGCAGTGTGTGTGTGTGTGTGTGTGTGCACGGTTGCTAATTTAGGCTGTGCATTGGGTCACAGTGAGCTGTGTGTGTGTGTTTGTGCTGATTTAAACTGTGCACTGAGTCACACTGAGCCATGTGTGTGTGTGTGTTTGACCTGGTGTAGGCTGTGCATTGAGCCACAGTACCTCTGTGTGTCTCTGTGCTGGTATAGGCTATCCATTGAGTCACAGTGAGATGTGTGTGTTTGTGTGTGCTGGTATAGACTGTGCATTGAGTCACAGCCATGCGTGTGTGTACATGTGTGCTGGTATAGACCCTGAATTGAGTCACAGTCAGGTGTGTTTGTGTGTGTCTGTGGGCTGGTATAGACTGTGCATGGAGTCACAGTGAGCCGTGTGTGTGTGTCTGTGCACGATGGTATAGGTTGAGCATTGAGTCACAATGGGGGGTGTGTGTGTGTGTGTGTCTGTGTGTGACGGTTTAGGCTGTGCATGGAGTCACAGATGTGTGTGTGTGTGTGTATGTGCTGGTATGGAAAGTGCATTGAGTCACCCTGAGCCATAAGTGTGTGTGTGTGTGTTGGTATAGAATGTGCATTGAGTCACTGCTGTGTTTGTGTGTGTGTGTGTGTGTGCTGGTGTAGAATGTACATTGAGTCACAGTCAGCCATGTGTGTGTGTGTGTGTGCACACTGGTATAGGCTGACTTTGAGCCAGAGTGAGCTGTGTGTGGGCATGTGCTGGTATAAGCTTTGCATTGAGTCACAATGAGCTTGTGTGTGTGTGTGTGTGTGTGTGTGTGTGTGTTGGTATAGACTTTGCACTGAATCACAGGGAGCCATGTGTGTATGCTGGTATAGACTGTGCATTAAGTCCCAGTGATCTGTTCTTGTGTGTGTGTGTGTGAGTGTGTGTGTGCTGGTATAGGCTCTGCACTGAGTCACATTCACCTGTGTGTGTGTGTGTGTGTGTGCACGCTGGTATAGGCTGTTCATTCAGTCACAGTTAGGGGTGTTTGTGTATTTGTGTGCTGGTATAGGCTGAACATTGAGCCACAGTGAGGTGTGTGTGCATGTGTGTGTGATCCATTAGAGTCCGTGCATTGACTCACAGTGATTCATGTGTGTGTGTGTGCATGCGTGTATGCTGGTATAGGCTGTGCATTGAGTCACAGCCATGCGTGTTTGTGTGTGTGCTGGTATAGACCCTGAATTGAGTCACAGTCAGGTGTGTTTGTGTGTGTCTGTGTGCAGATATAATCTGTGCATTGAGTCACAGTCAGCTGTGTGTGTGTGTGTGTGTGTGCACAATGGTATACACTGTGCATTGAATCACAATGAGGTGTGTGTGTGTGTGTGTGTGTGTGTGAGTGCTGGTATAGCCTGTGGACTGAGTCACATTGAGCCGTTGTGTGTGTGTGTGTGTGTTTGTGCAGATATGGATGCTGCATTGAGTCACAGTCAGTCGTGTGTGTGTGTGTGCACACTGGTTTAGGCTGTGCATTCACTCACCATTATGGGTGTGTGTGTCTCTGTGTGCTGCTATAGGCTGATCACTGAGCCACAGTGAGGTGTGTGTGTGTGTCTGTGTGCCGTAAAAGCCTGTGTGCCATTAAAGTCTGTGCATTGAGTCACAGTGATTCATGTGTGTGTGTGCGCATGCATGTGTGCTGGTATAGGCTGTGCATTCTGTCACAGTGACCTGCCTGTGTTTGTGCTAGTATAGACTGTGCATTGAGTCACAGCCCGAAATGCGTGTGCATGTGTGTGTGTGCTGGTATAGACCCTGCATTGACTCACAGTGAGCCGTGTGTGTGTGTGCTGGTATAGTCTGAGCATTGAGTCACAATGAGGTGCGGTTGTGTATGTGCTGCTTATAGACTGTGCATTGAGTCACAGTCCACTGTGTTTTGTGGTTCTGTGTGCTGGTACAGACTGCGTTGAGTCACAATCAGCCATGTGTGTGTGTGCATGTGTGCATGCTGCTATAGACTCTGCATTGAGTCACAGTGAGCCATGTGTGTGTGCTGGCATAAGCTGTGCATTGAGTCATAGTGAGCTGTGTGGGGATGCGCAGGTATAGCCTGAGCATTGAGTCACAGTGAGTTGCATGTGTGTGTGTGTATGTGTTACTTATAGACTGTGCATGGAGTCAAAGTCAGGTGTGTTTGTGTGTGTGTGTGTTGGTATAGGCTGTGCACTGAGTCACTGTGAGCTGTGTTTGTTTGTGTGTGCTGGTATAGACTGTGCAATGAGTCACAGTTGTGTGTGTGTGAGTGTGTGTGTCTGTGTGCTGTTACAGGCTTTGCACTGAATCACAGTGAGCCATTTGTGTGTGTTTGTATGTGTGTGCAGGTATGGATGGTCATTGAATCAGAGTGAGTAGTGTGTGTGTGTGTGCACGAGTGCTAAATTAGGCTGTGCATTGGGTCAGAGTGAACCATGTGTGTGTGTTTCTGCTGATAGAGACTGTGCACTGAGTCACACTGAGCCGTGTGTGTGTGTGTGTGTTTGATCTGGTGTAGTCTGTGCATTGAGTCACAGTAGATGTGTGTGTGTCTGTGCTGGTATACGCTATCCATTGAGTCACAGTGAGATGTGTGTGTTTGTGTGTGTTGGTATAGGCTGAGCATTGAGTCACAGTGAGGTGTGTGTGTGTGTGTGTGTGTGCAGGTATAGGCTGTGCATTGGGTCACACTGAGGTGTGTGTGTGTGTGTGCTGGTATAGATAGTGCATTGAGTCAAAGTGCTGTGTGTGTGTGTTTCTGCACGCTGGTATAGGCTGGGTATTCAGTCACAGTGTGGGTTATGTGTGTCTGTGTGTGCTGCTGTTGGCTGACCATTGAGTCACAGTGAGGGGTGTGTGTGTGTGTGCTGGTATATGCTGCGCATTGAATCACAGGTATGTGTGGGTGTGTGTGTGCCGGTATATGCTGCGCATTGAGTCACAGGTATGTGTGGGTGTGTGTGTGCTGGTACAGGCTGTGCATTGAGTCACACATGTGTCTGTGTGTGTGTGTGTGTGTATGTGCTGGTGCAGGCTGCGCATTGAGTCACCGTGAGGTGGGTGTGTGTACTTGTGCTGGTATGGACGGTGCATTGAGTTAAACTGAGTAGTGTATGTGTGTGTGTGTATGTGCTGGTATAGACTGTGTATTGTGTCACAGTCAGGTGTGTGTGTGTGTGCTGGTTTGGACTGCATTGAGTCACAGTCGTGTGTGTGTGAGGGTGTGTGTCTGTGTGCTGTTACAGGTTTGCACTCAATCACAGTGAGCCGTCTGTGTGTTTGTATGTGTGTGCAGGTATGGATGGTGCACTGAATCACAGTGAGCAGTGTGTGTGTGTGTACACATGTATAGACTGTGCATTAAGTCACAGTGGGGTGTGTGTGTTTGTGTGCTTGTATAGAATGTTCATGGAGTCAGTGTTTAGCCGTATTTGTGTGTGTGTGTGTGTTTGTGTGTCCTGGTATAGAATCTGCATTGAGTGACAGTGAGCCATGTGTGTGTGCTTGCATAGGCTGCTCATTGAGTCACAGTGAGGTGTTCTTGTGTGTGTGTGTGTCTGCTGGTATAGACTGTGCACTAAGTCACAGTCACCCGTGTGTGTGTGTACAGACTGTGCTTTGAGTCACACTGAGGTGTGTGTGTGGGTGTGCTGGTATAGATAGTGCATTGAGTCACAGTGCCGTGTGTGTGTGTGTCTGCACGCGGGTATAGGCTGTGTATTGAGTCACAGTGAGGGGTGTGTGTGTCTGTGTGTGCTGCTATAGGCTGACCGTTAAGTCAGAGGGATGGGGGTGTGTGTGTGTGCTGGTACAGGCTGGGCATTGAGTCACAGGTGTGTGTGTGTGTGTGTGCTGGTGCAGGCTGTGCATTGATGCACAGTAAGGTGTGTGTGTGTGTGTGTCAGTATAGACTCTTCATTGAGTCACAGTGAGCCGTGTGTGTGATTGCATAGGCTGTGCATTGAGTCACAGTGAGCCGTGTGTCTGTGTGCTGCTATAGTCTGAGCTTTGAGTCACACAGAGGTGTGTGTGTGTGTGTATGTGCTGGTATGGATAGTGCATTAAGTTACTCTGAGCCGTATGTGTGTGAGTATGTGCTGCTATAGACTGTGCATTGAGTCACAGCTGTGTTTGTGTGAGTGTGTGTGTCTGTGTGCTGTTATAGGCTTTACCCTGAATCACAGTGAGACGTCTTTGTGTGTTTTTATGTGTGTGTGTGCAGTTATGGACGGTGCATTGAGTCACAGTTTGCCGTGTGTGTGTATGTGTGTGCTGGTACAGGCTATGCATTGAGTCACACTGAGGTGTGTGTATGTGCATGTGTGCTGGTATAGATAGTGCATTGAGTCACAGTGCCGTGTGTGTGTGTGTGTCTGTAAGCTGGTATAGGCTGTGTATTGAGTCACAGTGAGGGGTGTGTGTGTCTGTGTGTGCTACTATAGGCTGACCATTGAGTCACAGGGATGTGTGAGTGTGTGTGTGTGCTGGTATAGGCTGCTCATTGAGTCACAGTGAGGTGTGTGTGTGTTTGTATGTGCTGGTATGGACAGTACATTGAGTTGCACTGAGCCGTGTATAGACTGTGTGTTGAGTCACAGTCAGGTGTGTGTGTGTGTGTGTGTGCTGGTATAGACTGTGTAATGAGTCACAGTTGTGTGTGTGTGAGTGTGTGTGTCTGTGTGCTGTTATAGGCTTTGCACTGAGTCACAGTGAGCCTTCTGTGTGTGTTTGTATGTGTGTGCAGATATGGATGGTTCATTGAATCACAGTGAGCAGTGTGTGTGTCTGTGTGCTGGTATAGACCCTGAATTGTGTCACAGTCAGGTGTGTTTCCGTGTGTCTGTGTGCAGGTATAGTCTGTGCATTAAGTCACAATCAGTCATGTGTGTGTGTGTTTGTGCAAAATGGTATAGACTGTGCATTGAGTCACAGTGAGGTGTGTGTGTGTGTGTGAGTGCTGGTATAGCTTGAAAACTGAGTCACATTGAGCCTTGTGTGTGTGTTTGTGTGGTGCTGGCATAGTCTGTGCACTGAGTCACAGTCAGGTGTGTTTCTGTGTGTGTGTGTGCTGGTACAGACTGTGCATTGAGTCAGAGTAAGCCATGTGTGTATGTGTGTCCTGGTATAGGCTGTGCATTGAGTCTCAGTGAGCTGTTCATCTGTGTGTGTGTGTCTCGGTACAGCTGTACATTGAGTCACATTGAGACGTGTTTGAGTGTGTGTGTGTGTGTCTGTGTGCTGATACAGGATGCACATTGGGTCAGAGTGAGGTATCTGTGTGTGTGTGTGCTGGTACAGGCTGTGCATTGAGTTACAGTGAAGTGTGTGTGGGACTGTGTGTGTGTGCCGGTAAAGGCTGTGAATTGACTCACACTGGGCCGTGTGTGTGTGTGAGTGTGCTGGTATAGGTTGTGCATTGACTCACAGTGATGGGTGTGTGTGTGTGTGTGTGCATGCTGGGAAAGGCTTTACATTGAGTCAGAGTCTGCAGTGTGTGTGTGTTGTGTGCTGGTACAGACTTTGCACGAGTTACATAGAACCAAGTGTGTGTGTGTGTGCTTGTATAGAATGTGCACTGAATAACAGTGAGGTGTTCATTGTGTGTGTGTGTGTGTGTGTGTGTGTGTGTGCGAACAGGTATGGACGTTGCATTGAGTCTCAGTGAGTGTGTGTGTGTCTGTGTGTGCTACTATAGGCTGACCATTGAGTCACAGTAATGTGTGTGTGTGTGTGTGTGCTGGTATAGGCTGCTCATTGAGTCACAGTGAGGTGTGTGTGTGTTTGTATGTGCTGGGATGGACGGTACATTGAGTTGCACTGAGCCGTGTATAGACTGTGTGTTGAGTCACAGTGAGGTGTGTGTGTGTGTGAGTGTGTGCTTGTATAGAATGTTCATGGAGTCACCGTTCGCCATGTGTGTGTGTGTGTGTGTTTGTGTGTCCTGGTATAGAATCTGTAGTGAGTGACAGTGAGCCATGTGTGTGTGCTGGCATAGGCTGTGCATTGAGTTGCAGTGAGCTGTTCTTGTGTGTGTGTGTGTGTGTGCTGGTATAAGCTCTGCACTGAGTCACAGTCACCCGTGTGTGTGTGTACATGCCATTCATTGAGTCACACTGATGTGTGGGTGTGTGCAGGTGTGCTGGTATAGATAGTGCATTGAGTCACAGTGCCGTGTGTGTGTGTATCTGCACGCTGGTATAGGGTGTGTATTGAGTCACAGTGAGGGGAGTGTGTGTGTGTGTTGGTATACGTTGTGCATTGAGTCACAGGTATATGTGTGTGTGTGTGTGCTGGTGCAGGCTGTGCATTGAGTCACAGTGGGGTGTGTGTGTGTGTGTGTGCATCTGTGTGTGCTGGTAGAGACTCTGCATTGAGTCACAGTGAGCCATGTGTGTGTGCTGGCATAAGCTGCTCATTGACTCATAGTGAGCCGTTTGGGAGTGCTCAGGTATAGCCTGAGCATTGAGTCACAGTGAGTTGCATGTGTGTGTGTGTGTGTGTGCGACTTATAGACTGTGCATGGAATCACAGTCAGGTGTGTTTGTGTGCGTGTGTGCTGGTATAGGGTGTGCACTGAGTCACAGTGAGCTGTGTTTGTTTGTGTGGTCTGGTATATGCTGTGCATTGAGTCACACTGAGCCATGCATATGTGTGTGTGTGTGTGTGTGTGTGTTTGTATAGGCTGAGCATTGAGTCACAGGTTTGTGTGTGTGTGTGCACATATAAACTTTGTGTTGAGCCACAATGAGCCGAGTGTGTGTATGTGTGTATGTGCTGGTATGGATAATGCATTGAGTCACACTGAGCTGGACCTGTGTGTGTGTGTATGTGCTGGTATAGACTCTGCATTGTGTCAGAGTCAGGTGTGTGTGCATGCGTGTGTGTGTGTGCTGGTAGAGTTTGTGCAATTATTCACAGTAACATATGTGTGCATGTGTGTGTGTGTGTGTGTGTGTGTGTGCTGGTATAGACTGAGCATTGAGTCAAAGTGAGCTATGTGTGTGTGCTGGTATAGGCAGTGCATTGAGTCACAGTGAGGTTTGTGTGTGAGTGTGTGTTCAGGTATCGGATGTGAAAAGAGTCACAGTGAGTCATGTATTTGTGTGTGTTTGTGCTGCTATTGGCTGTGCATTGAGTGATAGGGGTGTGTGTGTGTGTATGTGCTGGGATAGGCTGCACATTGAGTCACAGTGAGGTGTGTGTGTGTGTGAGTGTGTGCTTGTATAGAATGTTCATGGAGTCACCGTTCGCCGTGTGTGTGTGTGTGTGTGTGTTTGTGTGTCCTGGTATAGAATCTGTAGTGAGTGACAGTGAGCCATGTGTGTGTGCTGGCATAGGCTGTGCATTGAGTTGCAGTGAGCTGTTCTTGTGTGTGTGTGTGTGTGTGCTGGTATAAGCTCTGCACTGAGTCACAGTCACCCGTGTGTGTGTGTACATGCCATTCATTGAGTCACACTGATGTGTGGGTGTGTGCAGGTGTGCTGGTATAGATAGTGCATTGAGTCACAGTGCCGTGTGTGTGTGTATCTGCACGCTGGTATAGGGTGTGTATTGAGTCACAGTGAGGGGAGTGTGTGTGTGTGTTGGTATACGTTGTGCATTGAGTCACAGGTATATGTGTGTGTGTGTGTGCTGGTGCAGGCTGTGCATTGAGTCACAGGGAGGTGTGTGTGTGTGTGTATGTGCTAGTATAGACTCTCTATTGAGTCACAGTCAGTTGTGTGTGTGTGTGTGCTGGTATAGACTGTGCAATGAGTCACAGTTGTGTGTGTGTGAGTGTGTGTGTCTGTGTGCTGTTATAGGCTTTGCACTGAGTCACAGTGAGCCTTCTGTGTGTGTTTGTATGTGTGTGCAGATATGGATGGTTCATTGCATCACAGTGAGCAGTGTGTGTGTCTGTGTGCTGGTATAGGTGATTCATTGAGTCACAGTGAGCCATGTGTGAGTGCGTGTTTGTGTTTGTGTGTGTTCTGGTATAGGCTGTGTATCAAGTCACAGTGAGCCCTGTATCTGTGCGTGTGTGTGTGTGTGCTGGTATAGGCTGTGCATTGAGTTATATTAGGGTGTGTGTATGTGCTGGTTTAGGGTGTGCATTGAGTCACAGCTTTGTGTGTGTCTGTGTGTGTGTATGTATGTGTGTGTACTGTTACAGGCTTTGCATTGAGTCACACTGAGGTGTGTGTGCGAGTGTGCTTGTATAGATAGTGCATTGAGTCAGAGTGCCATGTGTGTGTGTCTGCACGCTGGTATAGGCTGTGCATTGAGTCACAGTGAGGGGTGTGTGTGTCTGTGTGTGCTGCTATATGCTGACCATTGAGTCACAGTGAGGTGTGTGTGCGTGTGTGCTGGTATAGGCTGTGCATTGAGTCATAGGTGTGTGTGTGTGTGTGTGCGGTTGCAGTCTGCACATTGAATCTCAGTGAGGTGAGTGTGTGTGTTGGTATAGACTCTTCATTGAGTCACAGTGAGCCATATGTGTTAGAAGGCATAGGCTGTGCATTGAGTCACAGTGAGCCGTGTGTCTGTGTGCTGGTATAGTCTGAGCATGGAGTCACACTGAGGTGTGTGTGTGTGTGTATGTACTGGTATGGATGGTGCATTGAGTTACACTGAACCGTGTGAGTGTGTATATGTGCTGGTGTAGACTGTGTATTGAGTTATAGTCTGTGTGTGTGTGCTGGTATAGACTGTGCATTGCAACACAGCTGTGTGTGTGAGTGTCTGTGTCTCTGTGCTGTTAAAGGTTTTGCCCTAAATTACAGTGAGCCGTCTGTGTGTGTTTTTATGTGTGTGTGTGTCACGTATGGATGGTGCATTGAGTCACAGTGAGCCGTGTGTGTGTATGTGTGTGCTGGTACAGGCTGTGCATTGTGTCACAGTGAGGTGTGTGTGTGTGCATGTGTGCTGGTATACATATTGCATTGAGTCACAATGCCATGTGGGTGTGTGTGTCAGCACGCTGGTATAAGTTGTGTAATGAGTCACAGTGAGGGTTGTGTGTCTGTGTGTGCTGCTATAGGCAGACCATAGAGTCACAGTGAGCTGTTTGTGTGTGTGTGTGCTGGTATATGCTGCGCATTGAGTCACAGGTATGTGTGGGTGTGTGTGTGTGGTACAGGCTGCGTGTTGTGTCACAGGTGTGTGTGTGTGTGCTGGTGCAGGCTGTGCATTGAGTCACAGTGAGGTGTGTGTGTGTTTCTATGTGCCAGTAAGGACGGTGCATTGAGTT
The DNA here is from genome assembly GCF_965194825.1 of Balaenoptera physalus. Lineage (NCBI taxonomy): Eukaryota > Metazoa > Chordata > Mammalia > Artiodactyla > Balaenopteridae > Balaenoptera > Balaenoptera physalus. The sequence continues at coordinate 9,665,131 of NC_138904.1, read as the reverse complement.
GCACTGAGCCGTGTATGTGTGTATGTGTATGTGCTGGTATAGACTGTATTGAGTCACAGTCAGTTGTGTGTCTGTGTGTGCTGGTATAGACTGCATTGTGTCACAACCATGTGTGTGTGAGTGTGTGTGTCTGTGTGCTGTTATAGGCTTTGCACTGAATCACAGTAAGCCGTCTGTGTGTGTTTGTATGTGTGTGCAGGTATGGACGGTGCATTGAATCACAGTGAGCAGTGTGTGTGTGTGTGTGTGCGCACGGGTGCTAATTTAGGCTGTGCCTTGAGTCACAGTGAGCCATGTGTGTGTGTGTTTGTGCTGGTATAGACTGTGCAGTGAGTAACAGTAGGTGTGTGTGTCTGTGCTCGTATAGGCTGAGCATTGAGTCCCAGTGAGGTGTGTGTCTGCGTATTTGTGTGTGTGTATGTGTTGTGGTATAGGCTCTGCAATGAGTCACCGTGAGCTGTGAGTGTGTGTTTCTGTGTGTGTGTGTGCTGGTATAGGCTGAGCATTGAGTCACAGTGAGGCCTGTGTGTGTGCCGGTATAGGCTATGCATTGAGTCACAGAGGTGTGAATGTGTGTGTGTGTGTTTGCAGGTATTGACCGGGCATTGAGCCACAGTGAGACGTGTGCGTGTGTTTGTGTTTGTGTGTGTGTATCTGCTGCTATGGAAAGAGCATTGAATCACACTGAGCCGTGTCTGTGTGTGTGTGTGTGTGTGCTGGTATAGACCCTGCATTGAGTCACAATGAGTCGTGTGTGTGTGTGCTGCTATAGTCTGAGCATTGAGTCACAGTGAGGTGCGTGTGTGTATGTGCTGCTTATAGACTGTGCATTGAGTCACAGTCAGCTGTGTTTTGTGTTTCTGTGTTCTGGTATAGACTGCACTGATCACAATCAGCTGTGTGTGTGTGTGTGTGTGTGTATGCAGATATAGACTGTGCATTGAATCACAGTGGGGTGTGTGTGTGTGTGTGTGCATCTGTGTGTGCTGGTAGAGACTCTGCATTGAGTCACAGTGAGCCATGTGTGTGTGCTGGCATAAGCTGCTCATTGACTCATAGTGAGCCGTTTGGGAGTGCTCAGGTATAGCCTGAGCATTGAGTCACAGTGAGTTGCATGTGTGTGTGTGTGTGTGTGTGCGACTTATAGACTGTGCATGGAATCACAGTCAGGTGTGTTTGTGTGCGTGTGTGCTGGTATAGGGTGTGCACTGAGTCACAGTGAGCTGTGTTTGTTTGTGTGGTCTGGTATATGCTGTGCATTGAGTCACACTGAGCCATGCATATGTGTGTGTGTGTGTGTGTGTGTGTTTGTATAGGCTGAGCATTGAGTCACAGGTTTGTGTGTGTGTGTGCACATATAAACTTTGTGTTGAGCCACAATGAGCCGAGTGTGTGTATGTGTGTATGTGCTGGTATGGATAATGCATTGAGTCACACTGAGCTGGACCTGTGTGTGTGTGTATGTGCTGGTATAGACTCTGCATTGTGTCAGAGTCAGGTGTGTGTGCATGCGTGTGTGTGTGTGCTGGTAGAGTTTGTGCAATTATTCACAGTAACATATGTGTGCATGTGTGTGTGTGTGTGTGTGTGTGTGTGCTGGTATAGACTGAGCATTGAGTCAAAGTGAGCTATGTGTGTGTGCTGGTATAGGCAGTGCATTGAGTCACAGTGAGGTTTGTGTGTGAGTGTGTGTTCAGGTATCGGATGTGAAAAGAGTCACAGTGAGTCATGTATTTGTGTGTGTTTGTGCTGCTATTGGCTGTGCATTGAGTGATAGGGGTGTGTGTGTGTGTATGTGCTGGGATAGGCTGCACATTGAGTCACAGTGAGGTGTGTGTGTGTGTGAGTGTGTGCTTGTATAGAATGTTCATGGAGTCACCGTTCGCCGTGTGTGTGTGTGTGTGTGTGTTTGTGTGTCCTGGTATAGAATCTGTAGTGAGTGACAGTGAGCCATGTGTGTGTGCTGGCATAGGCTGTGCATTGAGTTGCAGTGAGCTGTTCTTGTGTGTGTGTGTGTGTGTGCTGGTATAAGCTCTGCACTGAGTCACAGTCACCCGTGTGTGTGTGTACATGCCATTCATTGAGTCACACTGATGTGTGGGTGTGTGCAGGTGTGCTGGTATAGATAGTGCATTGAGTCACAGTGCCGTGTGTGTGTGTATCTGCACGCTGGTATAGGGTGTGTATTGAGTCACAGTGAGGGGAGTGTGTGTGTGTGTTGGTATACGTTGTGCATTGAGTCACAGGTATATGTGTGTGTGTGTGTGCTGGTGCAGGCTGTGCATTGAGTCACAGGGAGGTGTGTGTGTGTGTGTATGTGCTAGTATAGACTCTCTATTGAGTCACAGTCAGTTGTGTGTGTGTGTGTGCTGGTATAGACTGTGCAATGAGTCACAGTTGTGTGTGTGTGAGTGTGTGTGTCTGTGTGCTGTTATAGGCTTTGCACTGAGTCACAGTGAGCCTTCTGTGTGTGTTTGTATGTGTGTGCAGATATGGATGGTTCATTGCATCACAGTGAGCAGTGTGTGTGTCTGTGTGCTGGTATAGGTGATTCATTGAGTCACAGTGAGCCATGTGTGAGTGCGTGTTTGTGTTTGTGTGTGTTCTGGTATAGGCTGTGTATCAAGTCACAGTGAGCCCTGTATCTGTGCGTGTGTGTGTGTGTGCTGGTATAGGCTGTGCATTGAGTTATATTAGGGTGTGTGTATGTGCTGGTTTAGGGTGTGCATTGAGTCACAGCTTTGTGTGTGTCTGTGTGTGTGTATGTATGTGTGTGTACTGTTACAGGCTTTGCATTGAGTCACACTGAGGTGTGTGTGCGAGTGTGCTTGTATAGATAGTGCATTGAGTCAGAGTGCCATGTGTGTGTGTCTGCACGCTGGTATAGGCTGTGCATTGAGTCACAGTGAGGGGTGTGTGTGTCTGTGTGTGCTGCTATATGCTGACCATTGAGTCACAGTGAGGTGTGTGTGCGTGTGTGCTGGTATAGGCTGTGCATTGAGTCATAGGTGTGTGTGTGTGTGTGTGTGCGGTTGCAGTCTGCACATTGAATCTCAGTGAGGTGAGTGTGTGTGTTGGTATAGACTCTTCATTGAGTCACAGTGAGCCATATGTGTTAGAAGGCATAGGCTGTGCATTGAGTCACAGTGAGCCGTGTGTCTGTGTGCTGGTATAGTCTGAGCATGGAGTCACACTGAGGTGTGTGTGTGTGTGTATGTACTGGTATGGATGGTGCATTGAGTTACACTGAACCGTGTGAGTGTGTATATGTGCTGGTGTAGACTGTGTATTGAGTTATAGTCTGTGTGTGTGTGCTGGTATAGACTGTGCATTGCAACACAGCTGTGTGTGTGAGTGTCTGTGTCTCTGTGCTGTTAAAGGTTTTGCCCTAAATTACAGTGAGCCGTCTGTGTGTGTTTTTATGTGTGTGTGTGTCACGTATGGATGGTGCATTGAGTCACAGTGAGCCGTGTGTGTGTATGTGTGTGCTGGTACAGGCTGTGCATTGTGTCACAGTGAGGTGTGTGTGTGTGCATGTGTGCTGGTATACATATTGCATTGAGTCACAATGCCATGTGGGTGTGTGTGTCAGCACGCTGGTATAAGTTGTGTAATGAGTCACAGTGAGGGTTGTGTGTCTGTGTGTGCTGCTATAGGCAGACCATAGAGTCACAGTGAGCTGTTTGTGTGTGTGTGTGCTGGTATATGCTGCGCATTGAGTCACAGGTATGTGTGGGTGTGTGTGTGTGGTACAGGCTGCGTGTTGTGTCACAGGTGTGTGTGTGTGTGCTGGTGCAGGCTGTGCATTGAGTCACAGTGAGGTGTGTGTGTGTTTCTATGTGCCAGTAAGGACGGTGCATTGAGTTGCACTGAGCCGTGTATGTGTGTATGTGTATGTGCTGGTATAGACTGTATTGAGTCACAGTCAGTTGTGTGTCTGTGTGTGCTGGTATAGACTGCATTGTGTCACAACCATGTGTGTGTGAGTGTGTGTGTCTGTGTGCTGTTATAGGCTTTGCACTGAATCACAGTAAGCCGTCTGTGTGTGTTTGTATGTGTGTGCAGGTATGGACGGTGCATTGAATCACAGTGAGCAGTGTGTGTGTGTGTGTGTGTGTGTGTGTGCGCACGGGTGCTAATTTAGGCTGTGCCTTGAGTCACAGTGAGCCATGTGTGTGTGTGTTTGTGCTGGTATAGACTGTGCAGTGAGTCACAGTAGGTGTGTGTGTCTGTGCTCGTATAGGCTGAGCATTGAGTCACAGTGAGGTGTGTGTCTGCGTATTTGTGTGTGTGTATGTGTTGTGGTATAGGCTCTGCAATGAGTCACCGTGAGCTGTGAGTGTGTGTTTCTGTGTGTGTGTGTGCTGGTATAGGCTGAGCATTGAGTCACAGTGAGGCCTGTGTGTGTGCCGGTATAGGCTATGCATTGAGTCACAGAGGTGTGAATGTGTGTGTGTGTGTTTGCAGGTATTGACCGGGCATTGAGCCACAGTGAGACGTGTGCGTGTGTTTGTGTTTGTGTGTGTGTATCTGCTGCTATGGAAAGAGCATTGAATCACACTGAGCCGTGTCTGTGTGTGTGTGTGTGTGTGCTGGTATAGACCCTGCATTGAGTCACAATGAGTCGTGTGTGTGTGTGCTGCTATAGTCTGAGCATTGAGTCACAGTGAGGTGCGTGTGTGTATGTGCTGCTTATAGACTGTGCATTGAGTCACAGTCAGCTGTGTTTTGTGTTTCTGTGTTCTGGTATAGACTGCACTGATCACAATCAGCTGTGTGTGTGTGTGTGTGTGTGTATGCAGATATAGACTGTGCATTGAATCACAGTGGGGTGTGTGTGTGTGTGTGTGCATCTGTGTGTGCTGGTAGAGACTCTGCATTGAGTCACAGTGAGCCATGTGTGTGTGCTGGCATAAGCTGCTCATTGACTCATAGTGAGCCGTTTGGGAGTGCTCAGGTATAGCCTGAGCATTGAGTCACAGTGAGTTGCATGTGTGTGTGTGTGTGTGTGTGCGACTTATAGACTGTGCATGGAATCACAGTCAGGTGTGTTTGTGTGCGTGTGTGCTGGTATAGGGTGTGCACTGAGTCACAGTGAGCTGTGTTTGTTTGTGTGGTCTGGTATATGCTGTGCATTGAGTCACACTGAGCCATGCATATGTGTGTGTGTGTGTGTGTGTGTGTTTGTATAGGCTGAGCATTGAGTCACAGGTTTGTGTGTGTGTGTGCACATATAAACTTTGTGTTGAGCCACAATGAGCCGAGTGTGTGTATGTGTGTATGTGCTGGTATGGATAATGCATTGAGTCACACTGAGCTGGACCTGTGTGTGTGTGTATGTGCTGGTATAGACTCTGCATTGTGTCAGAGTCAGGTGTGTGTGCATGCGTGTGTGTGTGTGCTGGTAGAGTTTGTGCAATTATTCACAGTAACATATGTGTGCATGTGTGTGTGTGTGTGTGTGTGTGTGTGCTGGTATAGACTGAGCATTGAGTCAAAGTGAGCTATGTGTGTGTGCTGGTATAGGCAGTGCATTGAGTCACAGTGAGGTTTGTGTGTGAGTGTGTGTTCAGGTATCGGATGTGAAAAGAGTCACAGTGAGTCATGTATTTGTGTGTGTTTGTGCTGCTATTGGCTGTGCATTGAGTGATAGGGGTGTGTGTGTGTGTATGTGCTGGGATAGGCTGCACATTGAGTCACAGTGAGGTGTGTGTGTGTGTGAGTGTGTGCTTGTATAGAATGTTCATGGAGTCACCGTTCGCCATGTGTGTGTGTGTGTGTGTGTGTTTGTGTGTCCTGGTATAGAATCTGTAGTGAGTGACAGTGAGCCATGTGTGTGTGCTGGCATAGGCTGTGCATTGAGTTGCAGTGAGCTGTTCTTGTGTGTGTGTGTGTGTGTGCTGGTATAAGCTCTGCACTGAGTCACAGTCACCCGTGTGTGTGTGTACATGCCATTCATTGACTCACACTGATGTGTGGGTGTGTGCAGGTGTGCTGGTATAGATAGTGCATTGAGTCACAGTGCCGTGTGTGTGTGTATCTGCACGCTGGTATAGGGTGTGTATTGAGTCACAGTGAGGGGAGTGTGTGTGTGTGTTGGTATACGTTGTGCATTGAGTCACAGGTATATGTGTGTGTGTGTGTGCTGGTGCAGGCTGTGCATTGAGTCACAGGGAGGTGTGTGTGTGTGTGTGTATGTGCTAGTATAGACTCTCTATTGAGTCACAGTCAGTTGTGTGTGTGTGTGTGCTGGTATAGACTGTGCAATGAGTCACAGTTGTGTGTGTGTGAGTGTGTGTGTCTGTGTGCTGTTATAGGCTTTGCACTGAGTCACAGTGAGCCTTCTGTGTGTGTTTGTATGTGTGTGCAGATATGGATGGTTCATTGAATCACAGTGAGCAGTGTGTGTGTCTGTGTGCTGGTATAGGTGATTCATTGAGTCACAGTGAGCCATGTGTGAGTGCGTGTTTGTGTTTGTGTGTGTTCTGGTATAGGCTGTGTATCAAGTCACAGTGAGCCCTGTATCTGTGCGTGTGTGTGTGTGTGCTGGTATAGGCTGTGCATTGAGTTATATTAGGGTGTGTGTATGTGCTGGTTTAGGGTGTGCATTGAGTCACAGCTTTGTGTGTGTCTGTGTGTGTGTATGTATGTGTGTGTACTGTTACAGGCTTTGCATTGAGTCACACTGAGGTGTGTGTGCGAGTGTGCTTGTATAGATAGTGCATTGAGTCAGAGTGCCATGTGTGTGTGTCTGCACGCTGGTATAGGCTGTGCATTGAGTCACAGTGAGGGGTGTGTGTGTCTGTGTGTGCTGCTATATGCTGACCATTGAGTCACAGTGAGGTGTGTGTGCGTGTGTGCTGGTATAGGCTGTGCATTGAGTCATAGGTGTGTGTGTGTGTGTGTGCGGTTGCAGTCTGCACATTGAATCTCAGTGAGGTGAGTGTGTGTGTTGGTATAGACTCTTCATTGAGTCACAGTGAGCCATATGTGTTAGAAGGCATAGGCTGTGCATTGAGTCACAGTGAGCCGTGTGTCTGTGTGCTGGTATAGTCTGAGCATGGAGTCACACTGAGGTGTGTGTGTGTGTGTATGTACTGGTATGGATGGTGCATTGAGTTACACTGAACCGTGTGAGTGTGTATATGTGCTGGTGTAGACTGTGTATTGAGTTATAGTCTGTGTGTGTGTGCTGGTATAGACTGTGCATTGCAACACAGCTGTGTGTGTGAGTGTCTGTGTCTCTGTGCTGTTAAAGGTTTTGCCCTAAATTACAGTGAGCCGTCTGTGTGTGTTTTTATGTGTGTGTGTGTCACGTATGGATGGTGCATTGAGTCACAGTGAGCCGTGTGTGTGTATGTGTGTGCTGGTACAGGCTGTGCATTGTGTCACAGTGAGGTGTGTGTGTGTGCATGTGTGCTGGTATACATATTGCATTGAGTCACAATGCCATGTGGGTGTGTGTGTCAGCACGCTGGTATAAGTTGTGTAATGAGTCACAGTGAGGGTTGTGTGTCTGTGTGTGCTGCTATAGGCAGACCATAGAGTCACAGTGAGCTGTTTGTGTGTGTGTGTGCTGGTATATGCTGCGCATTGAGTCACAGGTATGTGTGGGTGTGTGTGTGTGGTACAGGCTGCGTGTTGTGTCACAGGTGTGTGTGTGTGTGCTGGTGCAGGCTGTGCATTGAGTCACAGTGAGGTGTGTGTGTGTTTCTATGTGCCAGTAAGGACGGTGCATTGAGTTGCACTGAGCCGTGTATGTGTGTATGTGTATGTGCTGGTATAGACTGTATTGAGTCACAGTCAGTTGTGTGTCTGTGTGTGCTGGTATAGACTGCATTGTGTCACAACCATGTGTGTGTGAGTGTGTGTGTCTGTGTGCTGTTATAGGCTTTGCACTGAATCACAGTAAGCCGTCTGTGTGTGTTTGTATGTGTGTGCAGGTATGGACGGTGCATTGAATCACAGTGAGCAGTGTGTGTGTGTGTGTGTGTGTGTGCGCACGGGTGCTAATTTAGGCTGTGCCTTGAGTCACAGTGAGCCATGTGTGTGTGTGTTTGTGCTGGTATAGACTGTGCAGTGAGTCACAGTAGGTGTGTGTGTCTGTGCTCGTATAGGCTGAGCATTGAGTCCCAGTGAGGTGTGTGTCTGCGTATTTGTGTGTGTGTATGTGTTGTGGTATAGGCTCTGCAATGAGTCACCGTGAGCTGTGAGTGTGTGTTTCTGTGTGTGTGTGTGCTGGTATAGGCTGAGCATTGAGTCACAGTGAGGCCTGTGTGTGTGCCGGTATAGGCTATGCATTGAGTCACAGAGGTGTGAATGTGTGTGTGTGTGTTTGCAGGTATTGACCGGGCATTGAGCCACAGTGAGACGTGTGCGTGTGTTTGTGTTTGTGTGTGTGTATCTGCTGCTATGGAAAGAGCATTGAATCACACTGAGCCGTGTCTGTGTGTGTGTGTGTGTGTGCTGGTATAGACCCTGCATTGAGTCACAATGAGTCGTGTGTGTGTGTGCTGCTATAGTCTGAGCATTGAGTCACAGTGAGGTGCGTGTGTGTATGTGCTGCTTATAGACTGTGCATTGAGTCACAGTCAGCTGTGTTTTGTGTTTCTGTGTTCTGGTATAGACTGCACTGATCACAATCAGCTGTGTGTGTGTGTGTGTGTGTGTATGCAGATATACACTGTGCATTGAATCACAGTGGGGTGTGTGTGTGTGTGTGTGCATCTGTGTGTGCTGGTAGAGACTCTGCATTGAGTCACAGTGAGCCATGTGTGTGTGCTGGCATAAGCTGCTCATTGACTCATAGTGAGCCGTTTGGGAGTGCTCAGGTATAGCCTGAGCATTGAGTCACAGTGAGTTGCATGTGTGTGTGTGTGTGTGTGTGCGACTTATAGACTGTGCATGGAATCACAGTCAGGTGTGTTTGTGTGCGTGTGTGCTGGTATAGGGTGTGCACTGAGTCACAGTGAGCTGTGTTTGTTTGTGTGGTCTGGTATATGCTGTGCATTGAGTCACACTGAGCCATGCATATGTGTGTGTGTGTGTGTGTGTGTGTTTGTATAGGCTGAGCATTGAGTCACAGGTTTGTGTGTGTGTGTGCACATATAAACTTTGTGTTGAGCCACAATGAGCCGAGTGTGTGTATGTGTGTATGTGCTGGTATGGATAATGCATTGAGTCACACTGAGCTGGACCTGTGTGTGTGTGTATGTGCTGGTATAGACTCTGCATTGTGTCAGAGTCAGGTGTGTGTGCATGCGTGTGTGTGTGTGCTGGTAGAGTTTGTGCAATTATTCACAGTAACATATGTGTGCATGTGTGTGTGTGTGTGTGTGTGTGTGTGCTGGTATAGACTGAGCATTGAGTCAAAGTGAGCTATGTGTGTGTGCTGGTATAGGCAGTGCATTGAGTCACAGTGAGGTTTGTGTGTGAGTGTGTGTTCAGGTATCGGATGTGAAAAGAGTCACAGTGAGTCATGTATTTGTGTGTGTTTGTGCTGCTATTGGCTGTGCATTGAGTGATAGGGGTGTGTGTGTGTGTATGTGCTGGGATAGGCTGCACATTGAGTCACAGTGAGGTGTGTGTGTGTGTTTGTGTGTCCTGGTATAGAATCTGTAGTGAGTGACAGTGAGCCATGTGTGTGTGCTGGCATAGGCTGTGCATTGAGTTGCAGTGAGCTGTTCTTGTGTGTGTGTGTGTGTGTGCTGGTATAAGCTCTGCACTGAGTCACAGTCACCCGTGTGTGTGTGTACATGCCATTCATTGAGTCACACTGATGTGTGGGTGTGTGCAGGTGTGCTGGTATAGATAGTGCATTGAGTCACAGTGCCGTGTGTGTGTGTATCTGCACGCTGGTATAGGGTGTGTATTGAGTCACAGTGAGGGGAGTGTGTGTGTGTGTTGGTATACGTTGTGCATTGAGTCACAGGTATATGTGTGTGTGTGTGTGCTGGTGCAGGCTGTGCATTGAGTCACAGGGAGGTGTGTGTGTGTGTGTATGTGCTAGTATAGACTCTCTATTGAGTCACAGTCAGTTGTGTGTGTGTGTGTGCTGGTATAGACTGTGCAATGAGTCACAGTTGTGTGTGTGTGAGTGTGTGTGTCTGTGTGCTGTTATAGGCTTTGCACTGAGTCACAGTGAGCCTTCTGTGTGTGTTTGTATGTGTGTGCAGATATGGATGGTTCATTGAATCACAGTGAGCAGTGTGTGTGTCTGTGTGCTGGTATAGGTGATTCATTGAGTCACAGTGAGCCATGTGTGAGTGCGTGTTTGTGTTTGTGTGTGTTCTGGTATAGGCTGTGTATCAAGTCACAGTGAGCCCTGTATCTGTGCGTGTGTGTGTGTGTGCTGGTATAGGCTGTGCATTGAGTTATATTAGGGTGTGTGTATGTGCTGGTTTAGGGTGTGCATTGAGTCACAGCTTTGTGTGTGTCTGTGTGTGTGTATGTATGTGTGTGTACTGTTACAGGCTTTGCATTGAGTCACACTGAGGTGTGTGTGCGAGTGTGCTTGTATAGATAGTGCATTGAGTCAGAGTGCCATGTGTGTGTGTCTGCACGCTGGTATAGGCTGTGCATTGAGTCACAGTGAGGGGTGTGTGTGTCTGTGTGTGCTGCTATATGCTGACCATTGAGTCACAGTGAGGTGTGTGTGCGTGTGTGCTGGTATAGGCTGTGCATTGAGTCATAGGTGTGTGTGTGTGTGTGTGCGGTTGCAGTCTGCACATTGAATCTCAGTGAGGTGAGTGTGTGTGTTGGTATAGACTCTTCATTGAGTCACAGTGAGCCATATGTGTTAGAAGGCATAGGCTGTGCATTGAGTCACAGTGAGCCGTGTGTCTGTGTGCTGGTATAGTCTGAGCATGGAGTCACACTGAGGTGTGTGTGTGTGTGTATGTACTGGTATGGATGGTGCATTGAGTTACACTGAACCGTGTGAGTGTGTATATGTGCTGGTGTAGACTGTGTATTGAGTTATAGTCTGTGTGTGTGTGCTGGTATAGACTGTGCATTGCAACACAGCTGTGTGTGTGAGTGTCTGTGTCTCTGTGCTGTTAAAGGTTTTGCCCTAAATTACAGTGAGCCGTCTGTGTGTGTTTTTATGTGTGTGTGTGTCACGTATGGATGGTGCATTGAGTCACAGTGAGCCGTGTGTGTGTATGTGTGTGCTGGTACAGGCTGTGCATTGTGTCACAGTGAGGTGTGTGTGTGTGCATGTGTGCTGGTATACATATTGCATTGAGTCACAATGCCATGTGGGTGTGTGTGTCAGCACGCTGGTATAAGTTGTGTAATGAGTCACAGTGAGGGTTGTGTGTCTGTGTGTGCTGCTATAGGCAGACCATAGAGTCACAGTGAGCTGTTTGTGTGTGTGTGTGCTGGTATATGCTGCGCATTGAGTCACAGGTATGTGTGGGTGTGTGTGTGTGGTACAGGCTGCGTGTTGTGTCACAGGTGTGTGTGTGTGTGCTGGTGCAGGCTGTGCATTGAGTCACAGTGAGGTGTGTGTGTGTTTCTATGTGCCAGTAAGGACGGTGCATTGAGTTGCACTGAGCCGTGTATGTGTGTATGTGTATGTGCTGGTATAGACTGTATTGAGTCACAGTCAGTTTTGTGTCTGTGTGTGCTGGTATAAACTGCATTGTGTCACAACCATGTGTGTGTGAGTGTGTGTGTCTGTGTGCTGTTATAGGCTTTGCACTGAATCACAGTAAGCCGTCTGTGTGTGTTTGTATGTGTGTGCAGGTATGGACGGTGCATTGAATCACAGTGAGCAGTGTGTGTGTGTGTGTGTGTGTGCGCACGGTGCTAATTTAGGCTGTGCCTTGAGTCACAGTGAGCCATGTGTGTGTGTGTTTGTGCTGGTATAGACTGTGCAGTGAGTCACAGTAGGTGTGTGTGTCTGTGCTCGTATAGGCTATGCATTGAGTCACAGGGAGGTGTGTGTGTGTGTGTATGTGCTGGTATAGACTCTGTATTGAGTCACAGTCAGTTGTGTGTGTGTGTGTGCTGGTATAGACTTTGCACTGAATCAGAGTGAGTCGTCTGTGTGTGTTTGTATGTGTGTGCAAGTAAGGATGGTGCATTGAATCACAGTGAACAGTGTGTGTGTGTGTGTGTGTGTGTGTGTGTGTGCACGGGTGCTAATTTAGGCTATGCTTTGAGTCACAGTGAGCCATGTCTGTGTGTTTCTGCTGGTATAGATTGTGCCCGGAGTCACATTGAGCCATGTATGTGTGCGTGTGTTTGTCTTGGTGTAGGCTGTGCATTGAGTCACAGTAGCTGTTTGTGTGTCTGTGCTGGTATAGGCTATGCATTGAGTCACAGTGAGCTGTGTGTGTTTGTGTGCCCTGGTATAGGCTGAGCATTGAGTCACAGTGAGGTGTGTGTCTGTGTATGTGTGTGTGTGTATGTGTTGTGGTATAGGCTCTGCAATGAGTCTCCATGAGCTGTGAGTGTGTGTTTGAGTGTGTGTGTGTGCTGGTATAGGCTGAGCATTGAGTCACAGTGAGGCATGTCTGTGTGCTGGTATAGGCTGTGCATTGAGTTACAGATGTGTGTGTGTGTGTGTGCATGTATTGACTGGGCATTGAGCCACATTGAGATGTGTGCATGTGTGTGTGTGTGTGAGTGTGTGCTGGTATAGACTGTGCATTGAGTCACAGGTGTTTGTGTGTGTGTGTGTGTGTGCTGGAATAGACTGTACATTGAGTCTCAGTCAGTCATGTGTGTGTATGTGTGTGTGTGTGCACTGGTATAGGCTGACTTTGAGTCAGAATGAGGTGAATGTGTGTGTGCATCTGCTGGTATATGCTTTGCATTGAGTCACAATGAGCTATGGGTGTGTGTGTCTGTGTGTGTGCTGGTATAGATTTTACCCTGAGTCACAGGGAGCCGTGTGTGTGCTGGTATAGACTGTGCATTAAGTCTCAGTGAGCTTTTCTTGAGTGTCTGTGGGTGTGTGTGTGTGTGTACTGGTATAGGCTGTGCACTGACTCACAGTCACTCGTGTGTGTGTGTGTGTGTGCTGGTATGGAGGATGCATTGAGTCACAGTCACCCGTGTGTGTGTTTGTGCACGCTGGTATAGGCTGTGCATTCGGTCACAGTTAGGAGTTTTTGTGTATGTGTGAGCTGGTATAGGCTGAGCATTGAGCCACAGTGAGGTGCGTGTGTTTGTGTGTGTTTGCCGTTAGAATCTGTGCATTGAGTCACAGTGATTCATGTGTGTGTGTGTGCATGTTTGTGAGCTGGTATAGGCTGTGCATTGAGTCACAGTAACCCGTGTGTGTTTGTGCTTGTATAGACTGTGCATTGAGTCACAGCCATGTGTGTGACTGTGTGTGTGCTGGTATAGACCCTGAATTGAGTCACAGTCAGGTGTGTTTGTGTGTGTCTGTGTGCTGGTATAGACTGTGCATGGAGTCACAGTGTGCCGTGTGTGTGTGTATGCATGATGGTATAGACTGTGCATTGAGTCACAGTGAGGTGTGTGTGTGTGAGTGCTGGTATAGGCTGTGGACTGAGTCACATTGACCTGTGTGTGTGTGTGTGTGCAGGTACGGGTGGTGCATTGAGTCACAGTCAGCGATGTGTGTGTGTGTGTGTGTGTGTGTGTGCTGGTATAGACCCTGCATTGAGTCACAGTGAACAATGTGTGTGTGTGCTGGTATATTCTGAGCATTGAGTCACAGTCAGGTGCATGTGTGTATGTGTTGCTTATAGACTGTGCATTGAGTCACAGTCAGGTGTGTTTTGTGGCTCTGAGTGCTGGTATAGACTGCATTGAATCACAGTCAGCCGTGTGTGTGTGTGTACACAGGTATAAACTGTGCATTAAGTCACACTGGGGTGTGTGTGTGTGTGTGCTTGTATAGAATGTTCATGGAGTCAGTGTTTAGCCATGTTTGTGTGTGTGTGTGTGTTTGTGTGTCCTGGTGTAGAATCTGCATTGGGTGACAGTGAGCCATGTGTTTGTGCTTGCATAGGCTGCACATTGAGTCGCAGTGAGCTGTTCTTGTGTGTGTGTGTGCTGGCATAGACTGTGCACTGAGTCACAGTCACCCGTGTGTGTGTGTACAGGCTGTGCATTGAGTCACACTGAGGTGTGTGTGTGGGTGTGCTGGTATAGATAGTACATTGAGTCACAGTGCCGTGTGTGTGTGTGTCTGCACGCTGGTATAGGCTGTGTATTGAGTCACAGTGAGGGGTGTGTGTGTCTGTGTGTGCTGCTATAGGCTGACCGTTAAGTCACAGTGATGGGGGTGTGTGTGTGTGCTGGTAAAGGCTGGACATTGAGTCACAGGTGTGTGTGTGTGAGATGGTGCAGGCTGTGCATTGATGCACAGTAAGGTGTGTGTGTGTGTGTCAGTATAGACTCTTCATTGAGTCACAGTGAGCCGTGTGTGTGATGGCATAGGCTGTGCATTGAGTCACAGTGAGCCGTGTGTCTGTGTGCTGGTATAGTCTGAGCATTGAGTCACACTGAGGTGTGTGTGTGTTTGTGTATGTGCTGGTATGGATGGTGCATTAAGTTACTCTGAGCCGTGTGTGTGTGTGTATGTGCTGCTATAGACTGTGCATTGAATCACAGCTGTGTGTGTGTGAGTGTGTGTGTCTGTGTGCTGTTATAGGCTTTGCCCTGAATCACAGTGAGACGCCTTTGTGTGTTTTTATGTGTGTGTGTGCAGTTATGGACGGTGCATTGAGTCACAGTTTGCCGTGTGTGTGTATGTGTGTGCTGGTACACGCTATGCATTGAGTCACACTGAGGTGTGTGTATGTGCATGTGTGCTGGTATAGATAGTGCATTGAGTCACCGTGCCGTGTGTGTGTGTGTGTCTGTAAGCTGGTATAGGCTGTGTATTGAGTCACAGTGAGGGGTGTGTGTGTCTGTGTGTGCTACTATAGGCTGACCATTGTGTCACAGTGATGTGTGTGTGTGTGTGTGTGTGTGCTGGTATAGGCTGCTCATTGAGTCACAGTGAGGTGTGTGTGTGTTTGTATGTGCTGGGATGGACGGTACATTGAGTTGCACTGAGCCGTGTATAGACTGTGTGTTGAGTCACAGTCAGGTGTGTGTGTGTGTGTGTGCTGGTCTAGACTGTGCAATGAGTCACAGTTGTGTGTGTGTGAGTGTGTGTGTCTGTGTGCTGTTATAGGCTTTGCACTGAGTCACAGTGAGCCTTCTGTGTGTGTTTGTATGTGTGTGCAGATATGGATGGTTCATTGAATCACAGTGAGCAGTGTGTGTGTCTGTGTGCTGGTATAGACCCTGAATTGTGTCACAGTCAGGTGTGTTTGCGTGTGTCTGTGTGCACGTATAGTCTGTGCATTAAGTCACAATCAATCATGTGTGTGTGTGTTTGTGCACAATGGTATAGACAGTGCATTGAGTCACAGTGAGGTGTGTGTGTGTGTGTGTGAGTGCTGGTATAGCCTGAAAACTGAGTCACATTGAGCCTTGTGTGTGTGTGTGTGTGTTTGTGTGGTGCTGGTATAGTCTGTGCACTGAGTCACAGTCAGGTGTGTTTCTGTGTGTGTGTGTGGTGGTATAGACTGTGCATTGAGTCAGAGTAAGCCATGTGTGTATGTGTGTCCTGGTATAGGCTGTGCATTGAGTCTCAGTGAGCTGTTCATCAGTGTGTGTGTGTCTTGGTACAGCTGTACACTGAGTCACATTGAGACGTGTTTGAGTGTGTGTGTGTGTGTCTGTGTGCTGATACAGGATGCACATTGGGTCAGAGTGAGGTATCTGTGTGTGTGTGTGCTGGTACAGGCTGTGCATTGAGTTACAGTGAAGTGTGTGTGGGAGTGTTTGTGTGTGCCGGTAAAGTCTGTGAATTGAGTCACACTGAGCCATGTGTGTGTGTGAGTGTGCTGGTATAGGTTGTGCATTGACTCACAGTGATGGGTGTGTGTGTGTGTGTGTGCATGCTTGGAAAGGCTTTACATTGAGTCAGAGTCTGCAGTGTGTGTGTGTTGTGTACTGGTACAGACTTTGCATGAGTTACATAGAACCACGTGTGTGCGTGTGTGCTTGTATAGAATGTGCACTGAATAACAGTGAGGTGTTCATTGTGTGGGTGTGTGTGCGCACAGGTATGGACGGTGCATTGAGTCTCAGTGAGGGGTGTGTGTGTGTGTGTGTGTTGGTATAGACTCTTCATTGAGTCACAGTGAGCAATATGTGTTAGAAGGCATAGTCTGTGCATTGAGTCACAGAGAGCCGTGTGTCTGTGTGCTGGTATAGTCTGAGCATTGAGTCACACTGAGATGTGTGTGTGTGTGTGTGTGTGTGTGTGTATGTACTGGTATGGATGGTGCATTGAGTTACACTGAACCGTGTGAGTGTGTATATGTGCTGGTATAGATTGTGTATTGAGTTACAGTCTGTGTGTGTGTGCTGGTATAGACTGTGCATGGCAACACAGCTGTGTGTGTGAGTGTCTGTGTCTCTGTGCTGTTAAAGGTTTTGCCCTAAATCACAGTGAGCCATCTGTATGTGTTTTTATGTGTGTGTGTGTCACATATGGATGGTGCATTGATTCACAGTGAGCCATGTGTGTGTATGTGTGTGTGTGTGCTGGTACAGGCTGTGCATTGTGTCACAGTGAGGTGTGTGTGTGTGCATGTGTGCTGGTATACATAGTGCATTGAGTCACAATGCCGTGTGGGTGTGTGTGTCAGCACGCTGGTATAGGTTGTGTAATGAGTCACAGTGAGGGTTGTGTGTCTGTGTGTGCTGCTATAGGCAGACCATAGAGTCACAGTGAAGTGTGTGTGTGTGTGTGTGCTGGTATATGCTGCGCATTGAGTCACAGGTATGTGTGGGTGTGTGTGTGTGGTACAGGCTGCGTGTTGAGTCACAGGTGTGTGTGTGTGTGCTGGTGCAGGTTGTGCATTGAGTCACAGTGAGGTGTATGTGTGTTTGTATGTGCCAGTAAGAATGGTGCATTGAGTTGCACTGAGCCGTGTATGTGTGTATGTGTATGTGCTGGTATAGACTGTGTGTGGAGTCACAGTCAGTTGTGTGTGTGTGTGTGCTGGTATAGACTGCATTGAGTCACAACCATGTGTGTGTGAGTGTGTGTGTCTGTGTGCTGTTATAGGCTTTGCACTGAATCACAGTAAGCCATCTGTGTGTGTTTGTATGTGTGTGCAGGTATGGACGGTGCATTGAATCACAGTGAGCAGTGTGTGTGTGTGTGTGTGTGTGTGTGTGTGTGTGCACGGGTGTTAATTTAGGCTGTGCCTTGAGTCACAGTGAGCCATGTGTGTGTGTGTTTGTGCTGGTACAGACTGTGCAGTGAGTCACAGTAGCTGTGTGTGTGTCTGTGCTGGTATAGGCTATGCATTTAGTCACAGTGAGGTGTGTGTGTTTTTGTGTGCTGGTATAAGCTGAGCATTGAGTCACAGTGAGGTGTGTGTCTGCATATGTGTGTGTGTGTATGAGTTATAGTATAGGCTGTGCAATGAGTCACCATGAGCTGTAAGTGTGTGTGTGTGTGTGTTTGTGTGTGTGTATGTGCTAGTATGGAAAGAGAATTGAGTCACACTGAGCCTTGTGTGTGGGTGTGTGTGCGTGTTTGTGTGCTGGTATAGACTGTGTATTGAGTCACCGTTGTTTCTGTGTGTGTGTTTGTGTATGCTTGGATCGACTGTACATTGAGTCACAGTCAGCCATGCGTGCGTGTGTCTGTGTATGTGTGCAGGGGTATAGGCTGACTTTGAGTCAGAATGAGGTGTGTGTGTGTGCGTGCATTTGTTGGTACATGCTTTGCCTTGAGTCACAATGAGCTCTGTGTGTGTGTGTGTGTTGGTATAGACTTTGCTCTGAGTCACAGGGAGCCATGTGTGTGTGCTGGTAAGACTGTGCATTGAGTCCCAGTGAGCATTTCTAGTGTGTGTGTGTGCTGGTATAGGCTGTGCACTGAGTCACAGTCACTCGTGTGTATGCGTGTGTGTGTGTGTGCAGGTTTGGAGGGTACATTGAGTCACAGTCACCAGTGTGTGTGTGTGTGTGTGTGTGTGTGTGAATGCGGGTATAGGCTGTGCATTCAGTCACATTTAGGGGTGTTTGAGTATGTGTGTTCTGGTATAGGTTGAGCATTGAGCCACAGTGAGGTGCGTGTGTGTGTGTGTGTGTGCCGTTTGATTCTGTGCTTTGAGTCACAGTGATTCATGTGTGGGTCTGTGTGCATGCCTCTGTGCTGGTATAGGTTGTGCATTGAGTCACAGTAACCTGCGTGTGTTTGTGCTGGTATAGACTGTGCATTGAGTCACAGCCATGCGTGTGAGGGTGTGTGTGCTGGTATAGACCCTGAATTGAGTCACAGTCAGGTGTGTTTGTGTGTGTCTGTGTGCTGGTATAGACTGTGCATTGAGTCACAGTGAGTCATGTGTGTGTGTGTGTGTGTGTATGTGTGTATAATGGTATAGACTGTGCATTGTGTCACAGTGAGGTGTGTCTGTGTGAGTGCTGGTATAGGCTGTGGACTAAGTCACATTAGGCCGTGTGTGTGTGTGGGTGTGCACGTATGGACGGTTCATTGAGTCACAGTCAGCGATGTGTGTTTGTTTGTGTGTGTGTGTGCTGGTATACACCCTGCATTGAGTCACAGTGAGCTGTGTGTGTGTGCTGCCATAAGATATGCATTGAGTCACAGTTAGCCGTGTGTGTGTGTGCTGGTGTAGTCTGAACATTGAGTTACAGTGAGGTGTGTGTGTGTATGTGCTGCTTATAAACTGTGCATTGAGTCACAGTCAGGTGTGTTTTGTTGTTCTGTGTACTGGTATAGACTGCATTGAGTCAGTAAGCCGTGTGTGTGTGTGTGTGTGTGTGTGTGCATGTGTGTGTGCAGGTATAGACTATGCATTGAGTCACAGTGAGCCATGTGTGTGTGCTGGCATAAGCTGTGCATTGAGTCATAGTGAGCCATTTGGGGGTGCGCAGGTATAGCCTGAGCATTGAGTCGCAGTGAGTTGCTTGTGTGTGTGTGTATGTGCTGCTTATAGACTGTGCATTGAGTCAGAGTCAGGTGTGTTTGTGTGTGTGTTTGCTGGTGTAGGCTGTGCACTGAGTCACAGTTAGCTGTGTTTGTTTGTGTGTGCTGGTATAGGCTGAGCATGGAGTCAAAGTTAGGTGTGCGTGTTTGTGTGTGTGTGCTGGTATAAACTGTGCACTGAGTCACTGATCTGTTTGTGTGTGTGTGATGGAATAGAGTGTGCATTGTCTCACAGTGAGCTGTTCATTTGTGTGTGTGTGTGTGTGTGTGTGTGTCTGCTGTTAGAGCCTGTGCATTGAGTCATAGAGAGCCATATGTGTTTGAGTGTACGCGAGTGTGCTGGTACAGGCTGTGCATTGAGTCACAGTCAACCGTGTTTGTGTGTGCAGGTATAGACTGTGCATTGAGTCACAGTCAACTGTGCGTGTGTGAGTATATGTGCTGCTACAGGCTGAGTACTGAGACACAGGTGTGTGTGTGTATTGATATAGGCTATGGACTGAGCCACATTGAGCCGTCTGTGTGTGTGTGTGTTTCTGTTTGCAGGTATGGATGGTTCATTGAGTCTCAGGGAGCCGTGTGTGTGTGTGTGTGTCTGTGCTGGTATAGGCTATGTATTCACAGTGAGCTGTTTATTTTGTGTGTGCTGCTATAGGCTAAGCATTCAGTCACAGTGAGGTGTGTGTCTGCATATGTGTGTGTGTGTGTGTATGTGTTCTGGTATAGGCTTTGCATTGAGTTCCCTTGAGCTGTGTGTGTGTTTGTGTATGTGAGTGTGCTGGTATAGGCTGAGAATTGAGTCACAGTGATGTGTGTGTGTGTGCCAGTATAGGCTGTGCACTGAGTCACAGATGTTTGTGTGAGTGTGTGTGTGTGTGTGCCTGTATAGGCTGGGCATTGAGCCACAGTGAAACGTGTGTGTGTGTGTGTGTGTGTCTGCTGGGATAGACTGTACATTGTGTCACAGTCAGCCGTGTGTGTGTGTGTGTGTGCACAGTGGTATAGACTGTACCTTGAGTCACAGTGAGGTGTGTGCATGTGAGTGCTGGTATAGGCTGTTGACTGGGTCACATTGAGCCGTATGTGTGTGTGTGTGTGTGTGTGTGTGTGCAGGTATGGACAGGGCATTGAATCACAGTCAGTGATGTGTGTGTGTGTGTGTGTGTGTTTGTGTTGGTATAGACCCTGCATTGAGTCACAGTGAGCCGTGTGTGTGTGCTGCCATAAACTGTGCATTGAGTCACAGAGAGCCATGTGTGTGTGCTGGTATAGTCTGAACATTCAGTCACAGTGAGGTGCGGGGGTGTATGTGCTGCTTATAGAGTGTGCACTGAGTCACAGTCAGGTGTGTTTTGTGGTTCTGTGTGCTGGTATAGACTGCATTGAGTCACAGTCAGCCGTGTGTGTGTGTGCACGCAGGTATAGACGGTGCATTGAGTCACAGTGGTGTGTGTGCATGTTTGTGTGCAGGTGGAGACTCTGCATTGAGTCACAGTGAGCCGTGTGTGTGCTGGCAAAAGCTGTGCATTGATTCATAGGTAGCCGTTTGGGAGTGCGCAGGTATAGCCTGAGCATTGAGTCACAGTGAGTTGCTTGTGTGTGTGTGTATGTGCTGCTTATAGACTGTGTGATGAGTCACAGTCAGGTGTGTTTGTGTTTGTGTGTGTTGGTGTAAGCTGTGCACTGAGTCACAGTTAGCTGTGTTTGTTTGTGTGTGCTGGTATAGGCTGAGCATGGAGTCACAGTGAGGTGTGCGTGTGTGTGTGTGTGTGTGCTGGTACAGACTGTGACTTGACTCACAGTGAGCTGTTCATTTTTGTGTGTGTGTCTGCTATTAGAGCCTGTGCATTGAGTCACAGAGAGCCATATGTGTTTGAGTACATGCGAGTGTGCTGTTATAAGCTGTGCATTGAGTCACAGTGGACCGCTTTTGTGTGTGCAGGTATAGACTGTGAATTGAGTCACAGTCAACTGTGCATCTTTGAGTATATGTGCTGCTACAGGCTGAGTACTGAGACACAGGTGTGTGTGTGTGTATTGATATAGGCTATGGACTGAGCCACATTGAGCCGTCTGTGTGTGTGTGTGTTTCTGTTTGCAGGTATGGACGGTTCATTGAGTCTCAGGGAGCCGTGTGTGTGTGTGTGTGTGTGTGTCTGTGCTGGTTTAGGCTATGTATTCACAGTGAGCTGTTTATTTTGTGTGTGCTGGTATAGGCTGAGCATTTAGTCACAGTGAGGTGTGTGTCTGCGTATGTGTGTGCGTGTGTATGTGTTCTGGTATAGGCTTTGCATTGAGTTCCCTTGAGCTGTGTGTGTGTTTGTGTATGTGAGTGTGCTGGTATAGGCTGAGAATTGAGTCACAGTTAGGTGTGGTGTGTGCCAGTATAGGCTGTGCATTGAGTCACAGATGTTTGTGTGTGTGTGTGTGTGTGTGTGCCGGTATAGGCTGGGCATTGAGCCACAGTGAAACGTGTGTGTGTGTGTGTGTGTCTGCTGGGATAGACTGTACATTGTGTCACAGTCAGCCGTGTGTGTGTGTGTGTGTGTGCACAATGGTATAGACTGTACATTGAGTCACAGTGAGGTGTGTGCGTGTGAGTGCTGGTATAGGCTGTGGACTGGGTCACATTGAGCCGTGTGTGTTTGTGTGTGTGTGTGTGTGCAGGTATGGACAGGGCATTGAATCACAGTCAGTGATGTGTGTGTGTGTGTGTTTGTGCTGGTATACACCCTGCATTGAGTCACAGTGAGCCATGTGTGTGTGCTGCCATAAACTGTGCATTGAGTCACAGAGAGCCGTGTGTGTGTGCTGGTATAGTCTGAACATTCAGTCACAGTGAGGTGCGGGGGTGTATGTGCTGCTTATAGAGTGTGCATTGAGTCACAGTCAGGTGTGTTTTGTGGTTCTGTGTGCTGGTATAGACTGCACTGAGTCACAGTCAGCCGTGTGTGTGTGTGTGTGTGCACGCAGGTATAGACGGTGCATTGAGTCACAGTGGTGTGTGTGCATGTTTGTGTGCAGGTAGAGACTCTGCATTGAGTCAGAGTGAGCCATGTGTGTGTGTGCATGCCCGTGTGCTGGTGTAGGGTGCGCATTGAATCAAATTGACCCATGCTTGTTTGTGCTAGTATCGACTGTGCATCGAGTCACAATTAGCCATGTGTCATGTGTGTGTGTTTGTGTGTGTGTGTGTGCTGCTATAGGCTGAACAGTGAGTCATACTCATGTGTGTGTGAGTGTGGTGGTATCAGCTTTGCATTGAGTCACAGTGAGGGTTGCATGTGTCTGTGTGTGTTTACTACTATTATCTGAGCATTGAGTCACAGTGAGGTCTGTGTGTGTGTGCACAGGTGGTAATTTAGGCTGGGCATTGAGTCACAGTGCACCATGTGTGTTTGTTTTTTTGCTGGTATAGACTATGCACTGAGTCACTTTGAGCCGTGTGTGTGTGTGTTTGTCCTGGTATAGGCTGTGCATTGAGTCACAGTGAGCTGTGTGTGTATGTGTGTGCTGGTATAGGCTGAGCATTGAGTCACAGTGAGCTGTGTTTGTGTGTCTGTGCTGGTATAGGCTGCACATTGTGTCACAGTGAGGTTTGTGTGTGTGTGTGTGAGCACTGGTACAGGCTGTGCATTGAGTCAAAGGTGTGTGTGTGTGCTGGTATAGACCATGCACTGAGTCACAGTGAGCCGTGTGTGTGTGTGCTGTTATAGTCTGAGCATTGAGTCATAGTGAGGTGCATGTGTGTGGGTGCATGTGCTGTTATGGATGGTGCATTGAGTTACACTGAGAAAAACGTGTGTGTGTGTGTGTGTGTGTATGTGCTCATATAGACTGTGCATTGAGTCATAGACAGGTGTGTTTATGTGTGTGTGCGTTCAGATATAGGCTGGGCATTGAGTCACAGTCAGCATGTGTGTGATGTGTGTGCATGCTGGTATAGGCTGTTCATTTAGTCACAGAGACGAGTGTGTGTGTGTGTTTGCTGGTATAGGCTGACCATTGAGTCACAGTGAGGTGTGTGTGTGTGTGTGTGTGTGTGTGTGAACTTACTGGTATAGGCTTTGCATTGAGTCACAGTGAGCTGTTTGTGTTTGAGTGACTGTATGTGTGTGTGTGTGCGGGTATAGGCTGTGTATTGACTCACAGTGAGCCATGTGTGTTTCTCTGTGTGTGTGAGCATGCTAGCATAGACTGTGCACTGAGTTACAGGGAGCCGTGTGTGTGTGTGCTGGTATAGACTGTCCATTGAGTCACAGTCAGGTGTGTTTTTGTGCATGTGTGTGCTGGTATAGACTATGCATTGATTAACAGTCAACCGTGTGTGTGTGTGTGTGTGTGTGTGTGTGTGTGTGCATGCACGCTGTTATAGGCAGTGCATTGAGTCACAGTAAGGGGTGTGTGTGTTCGTGGGCTGGTATAGGTAGACCAATGAGTGACAGTGATGTCAGTGTGTGTGTGTGTTGGCATAGGCTTGAGGCACAGTGAGATGTTTGTGAGTGCGTGTGTGCTGGTATAGAGTGTGCACTGAGACACAGAGAGCCGTGTGTGTGTGTGTGTACCGGTATAGACATTTCATTGAGTCACATTGAGCCGTGTGTGTGTGTGTGTTTGTGTGGGCGTAGGTACGGATGGTGCATTGAGTCACAGTGAGCTGTGTGTGTGTGTGTACATACGTGTGTGCTGGTATACGATGTGCATTGAGTGTCAGTGAGGGGTGTCTGCGTCTGCCTGTGATGGCATAGGCTGTTCATTGAGTCACAGTGAGCCATGTGTGTGTGTGTATGTGTGCTGGTACAGGCATTGCACTGTGTCACAGTGAGCTGTGAATGTGTGTGTGTGTAGGTAAGAATGGTGCTTTGAATTACAGTAAGCAGTGTGTGTGTGTGTGTGTGTGTGTGTGCTGGTATAGGCTGTGCATTGAGTCCCATTGAGGTGCGTGTGTGTGTGTGTCTGCTGTTAGAAAATGTGCTTTGAGTCACAGAGATCCATATGTGTTTGAGTGCATGTGAGTGTGCTGGTATAGGCTGTGCATTGAGTCACGGTGAGATGTGGGTGTGTGTGTGTGTGTGTGCTGGTATAGAATGTTCATTGAGTCACAGTTAGCCGTGTGTGTCTGTGTGTGTGTTTGTGTGTCCTGGTATTGAATCTGCATTGAGTCACAGTGAGACATGTGTGTGTGCTGGCATAGGCTGTGCATTGAGTCACAGTCACCTGTGCGTTTGTGTGTATGTGTTTGTGCTGCTACAGGCCGAATATTCAGTCACAGTGAGGTGTGTGTGTGTTGATATAGGCTATGGACTGAGTCACATTGAGCCGTCTGTGTGTGTATGTGTGTGTGTGTGTGCTGTCATAGGCTGTGCATTGAGTCACAGTGAGCCATGTGTGTGTGTGATGGTATAGTGTGAGCACTGAGTCACAATGAGGTGTGTTGGTGTGTGCATGTGCTGGTATGGATGGTGCATTCAGTCACATTGAGCCGTGCATGTGGGTGTGTGTGTGTGCTGGCATAGGCTGTGCATTGAGTCACAGTGAACCTTGTTTGTCTGTGCTGGTATAGTCTGAGCATTCAGTCACATCATGGTGTGTGTGTGCATGCATGTGTGTGTGTGTGTGCATGTGTGTTTGTGTGTGTGATGGTATGGACAGTGCATTCAGTCACCCTAAGCCATGCATGTGTGTGTGTGTGTATGTACTGCTGTAGGCTGAGCATTGAGTCACAGTTATGTGTGTGTGTGTGTGCTCTGGTATAGGCTGTGCACTGAGGCACACTGAGCCGTCACTGTGTGTGTGTGTGTGTGTGCAGGCAGGTATGGGTGGTGCATTTAGTCACACTGAGCCGAGTGTGTCTGTGTGTGCTGGCATAGGCTGTGCATTGATTCACAGTGAGCCGTGTGTGTGTGGGGGGGTGTGGGTGCTGGTATAGGTTGTGCATTCACTCACAGTGAGGTGTCTGTGTGTGCGTGTGTGTGCATGCTGGTATAGGCTGTGCATTGAGTCACTTTGATGTGGGTGTGTGTGTGTGTGCTGCTATAGACTCTACATTGAGTTACAATGAGGTGTGTGTGTGTGTGTGTGTATGTGCTGGTATGGAAAGTGCATTGAGTCACACTGAGCCGTGTTTTTGTGTGTGTATGTGTGTGTTGGTATAGACTGTGCATTGAGTCACAGGTGTGTTTGTGTGTGTGTGTGAGTGCTGCTATAGACTGTACATTGAGTCACAGCCGTGTGTGTGTGTGTGCACTGTTATAGGCTGAGTTTGAGTAAGAGTGAGGTGTGTGTGTGTGTGTGCATGTGCTGGTATAACCTAGGCATTGAGTCACAATGAGCTGTGTGTGTGTGTTGGTATAGACTTTACACTTAGTCACAGGGAGCCGTGTGTGCTGGTGTAGACTGTGCATTGGGTCCCATTAAGCTCTTCTTGTGTGTATGTGTGTGTGTCTGTGTGTGTGTGTGTGCTGGTTTAGGCTGTGCATTGAGTCACACTGAGGTGTGTGTGTGGGTGTGCTGGTATAGGATGAGCATTGAGTCACAATGTCGTGTGTGTGTGTGTGTCTGCACACTGGTATAAGCTGTGTATTGAGTCACAGTGAGAGGTGTGTTTGTGTGTGCTGCTATAGGCTGACCTTTGAGTCACAGTGAGGGGTGTGTGCGTGCTGGTATATGCTGCACATTGAGTCACAGGTATGTGTCGGTGTGTGTGTGCTGGTATAGGTTGCGCATTGAGTCACAGGTGTATGTGTGTGTGTGTCCTGGTGCAGGCTATGCATTGAGTCACAGTCAGGTGTGTGTGTGTGTGTGTACTGGTATAGACTGTGCAAAGAGTCACAATCATGTGTGTGTGTCTGTGTGTCTGTATGCTGTTATAGGCTTTACACTGAATCACAGTGAGCCATCAGTGTGTGTTTGTATGTGTGTGCAGGTATGGACGGTGCATTGAATCACAGTGAGCAGTGTGTGTGTGTGTGTGTGTGTGTGTGCACGGGTGCTAATTTAGGCTGTGCATTGGGTTGCAGTGAGCTGTGTGTGTGTGTTTGTGCTGATATAAACTGTGCACTGAGTCACACTGAGCCGTGTGTGTGTGTGTTTGACCTGCTGTAGGCTGTGCATTGAGCCACAGTAGCTGTGTGTGTCTCTGTGCTGGTATAGGCTATCCATTGAGTCACAGTGAGATGTGTGTGTTTGTGTGTGCTGGTATAGACTGTGCATTGAGTCACAGCCATGCGTGTGAGTACGTGTGTGCTGGTATACACCCTGAACTGAGTCACAGTCAGGTGTGTTTCTGTGTGTCTGTGTGCTGGTATAGACTGTGCTTGGAGTCACAGTGAACCTTGTGTGTGTGCCTGTGCACGATGGTATAGGCTGAGCATTGAGTCACAGTGGGTTGTGTGTGTGTGTGTGTGTGTGTGTGTGTGTGCGCCGGTTTAGGCTGTGCATGGAGTCACAGATGTGTGTGTGTGTGTGTATGTGCTGGTATGGAAAGTGCATTGAGTCACCCTGAGCCATAAGTGTTTGCGTGTGTGTTGGTATAGAATGTGCATTGAGTCACTGGTGTGTTTGTGTGTGTGTGTGTGTGCTGGTGTAGAATGTACATTGAGTCACAGTCAGCCATGTGTGTGTGTGTGTGCACACTGGTATAGGCTGACTTTGAGCCAGAGTGAGCTGTGTGTGTGTGTGTGTGTGCATGTGCTGGTATAAGCTTTGCATTGAGTCACAATGACCTTGTGTGTTTGTGTGTGTGTGTTGGTATAGACTTTGCACTGAATCACAGGGAGCCATGTGTGTATGCTGGTATAGACTGTGCATTGAGTCCCAGTGACCTGTTCTTGTGTGTGTGTGTGTTAGTGTGTGTGTGCTGGTATAGGCTCTTCACTGAGTCACATTCACCAGTGTGTGTGTGTGTGTGTGTGTGCACGCTGGTATAGGCTGTTCATTCAGTCACAGTTAGGGGTGTTTGTGTATGTGTGTGCTGGTATAGGCTGAACATTGGGCCACAGTGAGGTGTGTGTGCATGTGTGTGTGTTCCGTTAAAGTCTGTGCATTGAGTCACAGTGATTCATGTGTGTGTGTGTGCATGCGTGTATGCTAGTATAGGCTGTGCATTGAGTCACAGCCATGCGTGTTTGTGTGTGTGCTGGTATAGACCCTGAATTGAGTCACAGTCAGGTGTGTTTGTGTGTGTCTGTGTGCAGGTATAGTCTGTGCATTGAGTCACAGTCAGCCGTGTGTGTGTGTGTGTGTGTGTGCACAATGGTATACACTGTGCATTGAATCACAATGAGGTGTGTGCGTGTGTGCCGGTATAGCCTGAGGACTGAGTCACATTGAGCCATGTGTGTGTGTGTGTGTTTGTGCAGATATGGATGGTGCATTGAGTCACAGTCAGTCGTGTGTGTGTGTGTGCACACTGGCTTAGGCTGTGCATTCACTCACCATTATGGGTGTGTGTGTCTCTGTGTGCTGCTATAGGCTGAACATTGAGCCACAGTGAGGTCTGTGTGTGTGTCTGTGTGCCGTAAAAGCCTGTGGGCCATTAAAGTCTGTGCATTGAGTCACAGTGATTCATGTGTGTGTGTGGGCATGCTTCTGTGCTGGTATAGGCTGTGCATTCTGTCACAGTGACCCGTCCGTGTTTGTGCTAGTATAGACTGTGCATTGAGTCACAGCCAGAAATGCGTGTGTGTGTGTGTGTGTGTGCTGGTATAGACCCTGCATTGAGTCACAGTGAACCGTGTGTGTGTGTGCTGTTATAGTCTGAGCACTGAGTCACAATGAGGTGCGGTTGTGTATGTGCTGCTTATAGACTGTGCATTGAGTCACAGTCAGCTGTGTTTTGTGGTTCTGTGTGCTGTTACAGACTGCATTGAGTCACAATCAGCCGTGTGTGTGTGCATGTGTGAATGCTGCTATAGACTCTGCATTGAGTCATAGTGAGCCATGTGTGTGTGCTGGCATAAGCTTTGCATTGAGTCATAGTGAGCTTTGTGGGGGTGCGCAGGTATAGCCTGAGCATTAAGTCACAGTGTGTTGCATGTGTGTGTGTGTATGTGTTACTTATAGACTGTGCATGGAGTCACAGTCAGGTGTATTTGTGTGTGTGTGTGTTGGTATAGGCTGTGCACTGAGTCACCGTGAGTTGTGTTTGTTTGTGTGGGCTGGTATAGGCTGTGCATTGATTCACACTAAGCCATGCGTGTGTGTGTGTGCTGGTATAGGCTGAGCATTGAGTCACACTGAGGGATGTGTGTGTGTGTGTGTGTGTGTGCTGGTATAGACTGTGCAATGAGTCATAGTTGTGTGTGTGTGAGTGTGTGTTCCTGTGTGCTGTTATAGGCTTTGCACTGAATCACAGTGAGCCATCTGTGTGTGTTTGTATGTGTGTGCAGGTATGGATGGTTCATTGAATCACAGTGAGCAGTGTGTGTGTGTGTGCACGAGTGCTAAATTAGGCTGTGCATTGGGTCACAGTTAACCGTGTGTGTGTGTTTCTGCTGATATAGACTGTGCACTGAGTCACACTGAGCCGTGTGTGTGTGTTTGATCTGGTGTAGTCTGTGCATTGAGTCACAGTAGCTGTGTGTGTGTCTGTGCAGGTATACGTTATCCATTGAGTCACAGTGAGATGTGTGTGTTTGTGTGTGTTGGTATAGGCTGAGCATTGAGTCACAGTGAGGTGTGTGTGTGTGTGTGTGTGCTGGTATAGGCTGTGCATTGGGTCACACTGAGGTGTGTGTGTGGGTGTGCTGGTATAGATAGTGCATTGAGTCAAACTGCTGTGTGTGTGTGTTTCTGCACGCTGGTATAGGCTGTGTATTCAGTCACAGTGCGGGTTGTGTGTGTCTGTGTGTGCTGCTATTGGCTGACCATTGAGTCACAGTGAGAGGTGTGTCTGTGTGTGCTGGTATCTGCTGCACATTGAGTCACAGGTATGTGTGGGTGTGTGTGTGCTGGTACAGGATGCGCATTTAGTCACAGGTGTGTGTGTGTGTGTGTGTGCTGGTGCAGGCTGTGCACTGAGTCACAGTGAGGTGGGTGTGTGTGCTTGTGCTGGTATGGACGGTGCATTGAGTTAAACTGGGCAGTGTATGTGTGTGTTTGTATGTGCTGGTATAGACTGTGTATTGAGTCACAGTCAGGTGTGTGTGTGTGCTGGTTTGGACTGCATTGAGTCACAGTCGTGTGTGTGTGAGTGTGTGTGTCTGTGTGCTGTTACAGGCTTTGCACTCAATCACAGTGAGCCTTCTGTGTGTTTGTATGTGTGTGCAGGTATGGACGGTGCACTGAATCACAGTGAGCAGTGTGTGTTTGTGTGTGTGCACGGGTGCTAATTTAGGCTACGCCTTGAGTCACAGTGACCCGTGTGTGTGTGTTTGTGCTGGTATATACTGTGCACTGAGTCACACTGAGCCATGTGTGTGTGCGTGTGTTTGTCCTGCTGTAGGCTGTGCATTGAGTCACAGTAGCTGTTTGTGTGTCTGTGCTGGTATAGGCTGAGCATTGAGTCACAGTGAGGTGTGTGTCTGCATATGTGTGTGTGTGTATGTGTTGTGGTATAGGCTCTGTAATGAGTCACCGTGAGCTGTGAGTGTGTGTTTCTGTGTGTGTGTGTCCTGGTATAGGCTGAGCATTGAGTCACAGTGAGGCCTGTGTGTGTGCCAGTATAGTGATGTGTGTGTTTGTGTGTGTGCTGCTATAGGCGGCTCATTGAGTCACAGTGAGGTGTGTGTGTGTTTGTATGTGCTGGGATGGACTGTATATTGAGTTGCACTGAGCCGTTTATAGACTGTGTGTTGAGTCACAGTCAAGTGTGTGTGTGTGTGTGTGTGCTGGTGTAGACTGTGCAATGAGTCACAGTTGTGTGTGTGTGAGTGTGTGTGTCTGTGTGCTGTTATAGGCTTTGCACTGAGTCACAGTGAGCCTTCTGTGTGTGTTTGTATGTGTGTGCAGACATGGATGGTTCATTGAATCACAGTGAGCAGTGTGTGTGTCTGTGTGCTGGTATAGTTGATTCATTGAGTCACAGTGAGCCATGTGTGAGCGCGTGTTTGTGTTTGTGTGTTTTCTGGTATAGGCTGTGTATCAAGTCACAGTGAGCCCTGTATCTGTGCGTGTGTGTGTGTTTGCTGGTATAGGCTGTGCATTGAGTTATATTAGGGTGTGTGTATGTGCTGGTTTAGGGTGTGCATTGAGTCACAGCTTTGTGTGTGTCTCTGTGTGTGTATGTATGTGTGTGTACTGTTACAGGCTTTGCATTGAGTCACACTGAGCTGTGTGTGCGAGTGTGCTTGTATAGATAGTGCATTGAGTCAGAGTGCCATATATGTGTGTCTGCACGCTGGTATAGGCTGTGCATTGAGTCACAGTGAGGGGTGTGTGTGTCTGTGTGTGCTGCTATATGCTGACCATTGAGTTACAGTGAGGTGTGTGTGCATGTGTGCTGGTATAGGCTGCGCATTGAGTCATAGGTGTGTGTGTGTGTCCTGGTGCAGTCTGCACATTGAGTCAGAGTGGGGTGTGTGTGTGTGTGTGTGTTGGTATAGACCCTTCATTGAGTCACAGTGAGCCATATGTGTTAGAAGGCATAGGCTGTGCATTGAGTCACAGTGAGCCGTGTGTCTGTGTGCTGGTATAGTCTGAGCATTGAGTCACACTGAGGTGTGTGTGTGTGTGTGTGTATGTACTGGTATGGATGGTGCATTGAGTTACACTGAACCGTGTGAGTGTGTATATGTGCTGGTGTAGACTGCGTATTGAGTTATAGTCTGTGTGTGTGTGCTGGTATAGACTGTGCATTGCAACACAGCTGTGTGTGTGAGTGTCTGTGTCTCTGTGCTGTTAAAGGTTTTGCCCTAAATCACAGTGAGCCGTCTGTGTGTGTTTTTATGTGTGTGTGTGTCACGTATGGATGGTGCATTGAGTCACAGTTTGCCGTTTGTGTG
This sequence comes from Balaenoptera physalus, assembly GCF_965194825.1. Taxonomy (NCBI): domain Eukaryota; kingdom Metazoa; phylum Chordata; class Mammalia; order Artiodactyla; family Balaenopteridae; genus Balaenoptera; species Balaenoptera physalus. Next base: position 9,634,180 of record NC_138904.1, on the reverse strand, counting down.
TGTGTGTGCTAATATATGCTGCGCATTGAGTCACAGGTATGTGTGGGTGTGTGTGTGTGGTACAGGCTGCGTGTTGAGTCACAGGTGTGTGTGTGTGTGCTGGTGCAGGCTGTGCATTGAGTCACAGTGAGGTGTGTGTGTGTTTCTATGTGCCAGTAAGGACGGTGCATTGAGTTGCACTGAGCCGTGTATGTGTGTATGTGTACGTGCTGGTGTAGACTCTGTATTGAGTCAAAGTCAGTTGTGTCTGTGTGTGTACCAGTATAGACTGCATTGAGTCACAACCATGTGTGTGTGAGTGTGTGTGTCTGTGTGCTGTTATAGGCTTTGAACTGAATCACAATAAGCCGTCTGTGTGTGTTTGTATGTGTGTGCAGGTATGGACGGTGCATTGATTCACAGTGAGCAGTGTGTGTGTGTCTGTGTGTGTGTGTGTGCGCATGGGTGTTAATTTAGGCTGTGCCTTGAGTCACAGTGAGCCATGTGTGTGTGTGTTTGTGCTGGTATAGACTGTGCAGTGAGTCACAGTTGGTGTGTGCGTCTGTGCTGGTATAGGCTGAGCATTGAGTCACAGTGAGGTGTGTGTCTGCGTATGTGTGTGTGTGTATGTGTTGGGGTATAGGCTCTGCAATGAGTCACCGTGAGCTGTGAGTGTGTGTTTCTGTGTGTGTGTGTGCTGGTATAGGCTGAACATTGCGTCACAGTGAGGCCTGTGTGTGGGCCAGTATAGGCTATGCATTGAGTCACAGATGTGTGTATGTGTGTGTGTGTGTGTGTGTGTGTGTGCAGGTATTGACTGGGCATTGAGCCACAGTGAGACGTGTGCGTGTGTTTGTGTTTGTGTGTGTGCATGTGCTGGTATGGAAAGAGCATTGAGTCACACTGAGCCGTGTCTGTGTGTGTGTGTGTGTGTGTGTGTGTGCGGGTATAGACTGTGCATTGAGTCACAGGTGTTTGTGTGTTGTGTATATGTGTGCTGGGATAGACTGTACATTGAGTCACAGTCAGCTGTCTGTGTGTGTGTGTTTGCACTGCTATAGGCTGACTTTGAGTCAGAATGAGGTGTGTGTGTGCATGTGCTGGTATATGGTTTGCATTGAGTCACAATGAGCTGTGTGTGTGTGTGTGTGTGTGTGTGTTTGTGTTGGTATAGCCTTTGGTCTGAGTCACTGGGAGCCATGTGTGTGTGCTGGTATAGACTGTGCATTGAGTCCCAGTGAGATTTTCTTGTGTGTGTGTGTGTGTGTGCTGGTATAGGCTGTGCACTGAGTCACAGTCACTTATGTGTGTGCGTGTGTGTTTGTGTGCAGGTATGGAGGGTGCATTGAGTCACAGTCACCTGTGTGTGTGTGTGCACGCTGGGATAGGTTGTGCATTCAGGCACAGTTAGGAGTGTTTGTGTAACTGTGGGCTGGTATAGGATGAGCATTGAGCCACAGTGAGGTGTGTGTGTGAGGTTTTGTGCCCTTAGAGTCTGTGCATTGAGTCACAGTGATTCATGTGTGTGTGTGTGCATGTGTGTGTGCTGGTATAGGCTGTGCATTGAGTCATAGTAACCCGCGTGTGTTTGTGCTGGTATAGACTGTGCATTGAGTCACAGCCATGCGTGTGAGTGTGTGTGTGTTGGTATAGACCCTGAATGGAGTCACAGTCAGTTGTGTTTGTGTGTGTCTGTGTGCTGGTATAGACTATGCATGGAGTCACAGTGAGCCGTGTTTGTGTGTGTGTGTGTGTGTGCATGATTGTATAGACTGTGCATTGAGTCACAGTGAGGTGTGTGTGTGTGCGTGCTGGTATAGGCTGTGGACTGAGTCACATTGACCTGTGTGTGTGTGTGTGTGTGCAGGTATGGATGCTGCACTGAGTCACAGTCAGCGATGTGTGTGTGTGTGTGTGTGTGTGTGTGCTGGTATAGACCCTGCATTGAGTCACAGTGAACCGTGTCTGTGTGTGCTGGTATATTCTGAGTGTTGACTCACAGTGAGGTGCGTGTGTGTATGTGCTGCTTATAGACTGTGCATTGAGTCACAGTCAGGTATGTTTTGTGGTTCTGTGTGCTGGTATAGACTGCATTGAATCACACTCATCCGTGTGTGTGTGTGTGTGTGTGTGTGTACACGCAGTTATAGACTGTGCATTGGGTCACAGTGAGGTGTGTGTGTGTGTGCATGTGTGTGTGCAGGTATAGACGCTGCATTGAGTCACAGTGAGGTGTGTTTATGTGTGTGCTGGTATAGGCTGTGCATTGAGTCACAATGAGCCATGTGTGTGTCTGCTGGTATAGACGATTCACTGAGTCACAGTAAGCCATTTTGAGTGTGTGTTTGTGTTTGTGTGTGTTTTGGTATAGGCTCTGCATTGAGTCACAGTGAGCCCTGTATCTGTGCGTGTGTGTGTGTGTGTGTGCTGGTAAGGCTATGCATTGAGTCACACTGAGGTGTGTGTGTGGGTGTGCTGGTATAGATATTGCATTGAGTCACAGTGGCATGTGTGTGTCTGCACGCTGCTATAGGCTGTGCATTGAGTCACAGTGAGGTGTGTGTGTGTGTGTGTGCTGCTATAGGCTGTGCATTGAGTCACAGGTGTGTGTGTGTGTGTGTGTTCTCGTACAGGCTGTGCATAGAGTCACAGGGTTGTGCATGTGTGTTGGTGCAGGCTGTGCATTGAAGCACAGTAAGGTGTGTGTGTGTGTGCATGTGTCAGTATAGACTCTTCATTGAGTCACAGTGAGCCATGTGTGTGTGATGGCATAGGCTGTGCATTGAGTCACAGTGAGCCGTCTGTCTATGTGCTGGTATAGTCTGACCATTGAGTCACATTGAGGTGTGTCTGTGCGTGTGTGTGTGTGTATGTGCTGGTATGGATGGTGCATTGAGTTACAGTGAGCCGTGTGTGTGTGTGTATGAGCTGCTAGAGACTGTGCATTGAGTCACAGCTGTGTGTGTGTGAGTGTGTGTGTCTATGTGCTGTTATAGGCTTTGTCCTGAATCACAGTGAGAGGTCTTTGTGTGTTTTTATGTGTGTGTGTGTGAAGGTATGGATGGTGCATTGAGTCAGAGTGAGCCGTGTGTGTGTCTGTGTGTGTATGTGTGTGCTGGTACGGGCTGTGCATTGAGTCACACTGAGGTGTGTGTGTTTGCATGTGTGCTTGTATAGATAATGTATTGAGTCACAGTGAGGGGTGTGTGTCTGTGTGTGCTGCTCTAGGCTGACCATTGAGTCACACCGATGTGTAGGTGTGTGTGTGTGTGCTGATATAGGCTGCTCATTGAGTCACAGTGAGGTATGTGTGTGTTTGTATGTGCTGGTATGGATGGTGCATTGAGTTGCACTGAGCCGTGTATGTGTGTATGTGTATGTGCTGGTATAGACTGTGTATTGAGTCACAGTCAGGTGTGTGTGTGTGTGTGTGTGTGTGTGTGCTGGTAAAGACTGTGCAATGAGTCACAGTCATGTGTGTGTGAGTGTGTGTGTCTGTGTGCTGTTATAGGCTTTGCACTGAGTCACAGTGAGCCATCTGTGTGTGTTTGTATGTGTGTGCAGATATGGATGGTGCACTGAATCGCAGTGAGCAGTGTGTGTGTCTGTGTGCTGGTATAGACCCTGAATTGTGTCACAGTCAGGTGTGTTTGCGTGTGTCTGTGTGCAGGTATAGTCTGTGCATTAAGTCACAATCAGCCGTGTGTGTGTGTTTGTGCAAAATGGTATAGACTGTGTATTGAGTCACAGTGAGGTGTGTGTGTGTGTGTGAGTGCTGGTATAGCCTGAAAACTGAGTCACATTGAGCCTTGTGTGTGTGTGTGTGTGTGTTTTTGTGTGGTGCTGGCATAGTCTGTGCACTGAGTCACAGTCAGGTGTGTTTCTGTGTGTGTGTGTGCTGGTATAGACTGTGCATTGAGTCCGAGTAAGCCATGTGTGTATGTGTGTCCTGATATAGGCTGTGCTTTGAGTCTCAGTGAGCTGTTCATCTGTGTGTGTGTCTTGGTACAGCTGTACACTGAGTCACATTGAGACGTGTTTGAGTGTGTGTGTGTGTGTCTGTGTGCTGATACAGGATGCACATTGGGTCAGAGTGAGGTATCTGTGTGTGTGTGTGCTGGTACAGGCTGTGCATTGAGTTACAGTGACGTGTGTGTGGGAGTGTGTGTGTGTGCCGGTAAAGGCTGTGAATTGAGTCACACTGAGCCGTGTGTGTGTGTGAGTGTGCTGGTATAGGTTGTGCATTGACTCACAGTGATGGGTGTGTGTGTGTGTGTGTGCATGATGGGAAAGGCTTTACATTGAGTCAGAGTCTGCAGTGTGTGTGTGTTATGTGCTGGTACAGACTTTGCATGAGTTACATAGAACCACGTGTGTGTGTGTGTGCTTGTATAGAATGTGCATTGAATAACAGTGAGGTGTTCATTGTGTGTGTGTGTGTGTGTGCGCACAGGTATGGACGGTGCATTGAGTCACAACGAGGTGTGTGTGTGTGTGTGTGTGATGGTATAGGCTGTGCATTGAGTCACAATGAGCCGTGTATGTGTGTGCTGGTATAGGTGATTCATTGTGTCACAGTGAGCCATGTTTGAGTGCGTGTATGTGTTTGTGTGTGTTCTGGTATAGGCTGTGTATCAAGTCACAGTGAGCCCTGTATCTGTGCTTGTGTGTGTGTGTGCTGGTACAGGCTGTGCATTGAGTTATATTAGGATGTGTCTATGTGCTGTTATAGGGTGTGCATTGAGTCACAGCTTTGTGTGTGTCTGTGTGTGTGTATGTATGTGTGTGTACTGTTACAGGCTTTGCATTGAGTCACACTGAGGTGTGTGTGCGAGTGTGCTTGTATAGATAGTGCATTGAGTCAGAGTGCCATGTGTGTGTGTCTGCACGCTGGTATAGGCTGTGCATTGAGTCACAGTGTGGGGTGTGTGTGTCTGTGTGTGCTGCTATATGCTGACCATTGAGTCACAGTGAGGTGTGTGTGCGCGTGTGCTTGTATAGGTTGCGCATTGAGTCATAGGTGTGTGTGTGTGTGTGCTGGTGCAGTCTGCACATTGAATCACAGTGAGGTGTGTGTGTGTGTGTTGGTATAGACTCTTCATTGAGTCACAGTGAGCCATATGTGTTAGAAGGCATAGGCTGTGCATTGAGTCACAGTGAGGCGTGTGTCTGTGTGCTGGTATAGTCTGAGCATTGAGTCACACTGAGGTGTGTGTGTGTGTGTGTATGTACTGGTATGGATGGTGCACTGAGTTACACTGAACCGTGTGAGAGTGTATATGTGCTGGTATAGACTGTGTATTGAGTTATAGTCTGTGTGTGTGTGCTGGTATAGACTGTGCATGGCAACACAGCTGTGTGTGTGAGTGTCTGTGTCTCTGTGCTGTTAAAGGTCTTGCCCTAAATCACAGTGAGCCATCTGTGTGTGTTTTTATGTGTTTGTGTTTCACGTATGGATGGTGCATTGAGCACAATGAGCGGTGTGTGTGTGTGTGTGTGTGTGTGCTGGTACAGGCTGTGCATTGTGTCACAGTGAGGTGTGTGTGTGTGCATGTGTGCTGGTATACATTGTGCATTGAGTCACAATGCCGTGTGGGTGTGTGTGTCAGCACGCTGGTATAGGTTGTGTAATGAGTCACAGTGAGTGTTGTGTGTCTGTGTGTGCTGCTATAGGCAGACCATAGAGTCACAGTGAAGTGTGTGTGTGTGTGTGTGTGTGCTGGTATATGCTGCGCATTGAGTCACAGGTATGTGTGGGTGTGTGTGTGTGGTACAGGCTGCGTGTTGAGTCACAGGTGTGTGTGTGTGTGCTGGTGCAGGCTGTGCATTGAGTCACAGTGAGGTGTATGTGTGTTTGTATGTGCCAGTAAGAATGGTGCATTGAGTTGCACTGAGCCGTGTATGTGTGTATGTGTATGTGCTGGTATAGACTGTGTGTGGAGTCACAGTCAGTTGTGTGTGTGTGTGTGCTGGTATAGACTGCATTGAGTCACAACCATGTGTGTGTGAGTGTGTGTGTCTGTGTGCTGTTATAGGCTTTGCACTGAATCACAGTAAGCCGTCTGTGTGTGTTTGTATGTGTGTGCAGGTATGGACGGTGCATTGAATCACAGTGAGCAGTGTGTGTGTGTGTGTGTGTGTGTGTGTGCACAGGTGTTAATTTAGGCTGTGCCTTGAGTCACAGTGAGCCATGTGTGTGTGTGTTTGTGCTGGTACAGACTGTGCCGTGAGTCACAGTAGCTGTGTGTGTGTCTGTGCTGGTATAGGCTATGCATTTAGTCACAGTGAAGTGTGTGTGTTTTTGTGTGCTGGTATAAGCTGAGCATTGAGTCACAGTGAGGTGTGTGTCTGCATATGTGTGTGTGTGTATGAGTTATAGTATAGGCTGTGCAATGAGTCACCATGAGCTGTAAGTGTGTGTGTGTGTTTGTGTGTGTGTATGTGCTAGTATGGAAAGAGAATTGAGTCACACTGAGCCTTGTGTGTGGGTGTGTGTGCGTGTTTGTGTGCTGGTATAGACTGTGTATTGAGTCACCGTTGTTTCTGTGTGTGTGTTTGTGTATGCTTGGATCGACTGTACATTGAGTCACAGTCAGCCATGCGTGTGTGTGTCTGTGTATGTGTGCAGGGGTATAGGCTGACTTTGAGTCAGAATGAGGTGTGTGTGTGTGTGCGTGCATTTGTTGGTACATGCTTTGCCTTGAGTCACAATGAGCTCTGTGTGTGTGTGTGTGTTGGTATAGACTTTGCTCTGAGTCACAGGGAGCCATGTGTGTGTGCTGGTAAGACTGTGCATTGAGTCCCAGTGCACATTTCTTGTGTGTGTGTGTGCTGGTATAGGCTGTGCACTGAGTCACAGTCACTCGTGTGTATGCGTGTGTGTGTGTGTGCAGGTTTGGAGGGTACATTGAGTCACAGTCACCCGTGTGTGTGTGTGTGTGTGTGTGTGTGTGAATGCGGGTATAGGCTGTGCATTCAGTCACATTTAGGGGTGTTTGAGTATGTGTGTGCTGGTATAGGTTGAGCATTGAGCCACAGTGAGGTGCGTGTGTGTGTGTGTGTGTGCCGTTTGATTCTGTGCTTTGAGTCACAGTGATTCATGTGTGGGTCTGTGTGCATGCCTCTGTGCTGGTATAGGTTGTGCATTGAGTCACAGTAACCTGCGTGTGTTTGTGCTGGTATAGACTGTGCATTGAGTCACAGCCATGCGTGTGAGGGTGTGTGTGCTGGTATAGACCCTGAATTGAGTCACAGTCAGGTGTGTTTGTGTGTGTCTGTGTGCTGGTATAGACTGTGCATTGAGTCACAGTGAGTCGTGTGTGTGTGTGTGTGTGTGTGTGTATAATGGTATAGACTGTGCATTGTGTCACAGTGAGGTGTGTCTGTGTGAGTGCTGGTATAGGCTGTGGACTAAGTCACATTAGGCCGTGTGTGTGTGTGGGTGTGCACGTATGGACGGTTCATTGAGTCACAGTCAGCGATGTGTGTTTGTTTGTGTGTGTGTGTGCTGGTATACACCCTGCATTGAGTCACAGTGAGCTGTGTGTGTGTGCTGCCATAAGATATGCATTGAGTCACAGTTAGCCGTGTGTGTGTGTGCTGGTGTAGTCTGAACATTGAGTTACAGTGAGGTGTGTGTGTGTATGTGCTGCTTATAAACTGTGCATTGAGTCACAGTCAGGTGTGTTTTGTTGTTCTGTGTACTGGTATAGACTGCATTGAGTCAGTAAGCCGTGTGTGTATGTGTGTGTGTGTGTGTGTGCATGTGTGTGTGCAGGTATAGACTATGCATTGAGTCACAGTGAGCCATGTGTGTGTGCTGGCATAAGCTGTGCATTGAGTCATAGTGAGCCATTTGGGGGTGCGCAGGTATAGCCTGAGCATTGAGTCGCAGTGAGTTGCTTGTGTGTGTGTGTATGTGCTGCTTATAGACTGTGCATTGAGTCAGAGTCAGGTGTGTTTGTGTGTGTGTTTGCTGGTGTAGGCTGTGCACTGAGTCACAGTTAGCTGTGTTTTTTTGTGTGTGCTGGTATAGGCTGAGCATGGAGTCAAAGTTAGGTGTGCGTGTTTGTGTGTGTGTGCTGGTATAAACTGTGCACTGAGTCACTGATCTGTTTGTGTGTGTGTGATGGAATAGAGTGTGCATTGTCTCACAGTGAGCTGTTCATTTGTGTGTGTGTGTGTGTGTGTGTCTGCTGTTAGAGCCTGTGCATTGAGTCATAGAGAGCCATATGTGTTTGAGTGTACACGAGTGTGCTGGTACAGGCTGTGCATTGAGTCACAGTCAACCGTGTTTGTGTGTGCAGGTATAGACTGTGCATTGAGTCACAGTCAACTGTGCGTGTGTGAGTATATGTGCTGCTACAGGCTGAGTACTGAGACACAGGTGTGTGTGTGTATTGATATAGGCTATGGACTGAGCCACATTGAGCCGTCTGTGTGTGTGTGTGTTTCTGTTTGCAGATATGGATGGTTCATTGAGTCTCAGGGAGCCGTGTGTGTGTGTGTGTGTCTGTGCTGGTATAGGCTATGTATTCACAGTGAGCTGTTTATTTTGTGTGTGCTGCTATAGGCTAAGCATTCAGTCACAGTGAGGTGTGTGTCTGCATATGTGTGTGTGTGTGTGTGTATGTGTTCTGGTATAGGCTTTGCATTGAGTTCCCTTGAGCTGTGTGTGTGTTTGTGTATGTGAGTGTGCTGGTATAGGCTGAGAATTGAGTCACAGTTAGGTGTGGTGTGTGCCAGTATAGGCTGTGCACTGAGTCACAGATGTTTGTGTGAGTGTGTGTGTGTGTGTGCCGGTATAGGCTGGGCATTGAGCCACAGTGAAACGTGTGTGTGTGTGTGTGTGTGTCTGCTGGGATAGACTGTACATTGTGTCACAGTCAGCCGTGTGTGTGTGTGTGTGTGCACAATGGTATAGACTGTACCTTGAGTCACAGTGAGGTGTGTGCATGTGAGTGCTGGTATAGGCTGTTGACTGGGTCACATTGAGCCGTATGTGTGTGTGTGTGTGTGTGTGTGTGTGCAGGTATGGACAGGGCATTGAATCACAGTCAGTGATGTGTGTGTGTGTGTGTGTGTGTTTGTGTTGGTATAGACCCTGCATTGAGTCACAGTGAGCCGTGTGTGTGTGCTGCCATAAACTGTGCATTGAGTCACAGAGAGCCGTGTGTGTGTGCTGGTATAGTCTGAACATTCAGTCACAGTGAGGTGCGGGGGTGTATGTGCTGCTTATAGAGTGTGCACTGAGTCACAGTCAGGTGTGTTTTGTGGTTCTGTGTGCTGGTATAGACTGCATTGAGTCACAGTCAGCCGTGTGTGTGTGTGCACGCAGGTATAGATGGTGCATTGAGTCACAGTGGTGTGTGTGCATGTTTGTGTGCAGGTGGAGACTCTGCATTGAGTCACAGTGAGCCGTGTGTGTGCTGGCATAAGCTGTGCATTGATTCATAGGTAGCCGTTTGGGAGTGCGCAGGTATAGCCTGAGCATTGAGTCACAGTGAGTTGCTTGTGTGTGTGTGTATGTGCTGCTTATAGACTGTGTGATGAGTCACAGTCAGGTGTGTTTGTGTTTGTGTGTGTTGGTGTAAGCTGTGCACTGAGTCACAGTTAGCTGTGTTTGTTTGTGTGTGCTGGTATAGGCTGAGCATGGAGTCACAGTGAGGTGTGCGTGTGTGTGTGTGTGTGTGCTGGTACAGACTGTGACTTGACTCACAGTGAGCTGTTCATTTTTGTGTGTGTGTCTGCTATTAGAGCCTGTGCATTGAGTCACAGAGAGCCATATGTGTTTGAGTACATGCGAGTGTGCTGTTATAAGCTGTGCATTGAGTCACAGTGGACCGCGTTTGTGTGTGCAGGTATAGACTGTGAATTGAGTCACAGTCAACTGTGCATCTTTGAGTATATGTGCTGCTACAGGCTGAGTACTGAGACACAGGTGTGTGTGTGTGTATTGATATAGGCTATGGACTGAGCCACATTGAGCCGTCTGTGTGTGTGTGTGTTTCTGCTTGCAGGTATGGACGGTTCATTGAGTCTCAGGGAGCCGTGAGTGTGTGTGTGTGTGTCTGTGCTGGTTTAGGCTATGTATTCACAGTGAGCTGTTTATTTTGTGTGTGCTGGTATAGGCTGAGCATTTAGTCACAGTGAGGTGTGTGTCTGCGTATGTGTGTGCGTGTGTATGTGTTCTGGTATAGGCTTTGCATTGAGTTCCCTTGAGCTGTGTGTGTGTTTGTGTATGTGAGTGTGCTGGTATAGGCTGAGAATTGAGTCACAGTTAGGTGTGGTGTGTGCCAGTATAGGCTGTGCATTGAGTCACAGATGTTTGTGTGTGTGTGTGTGTGTGTGTGCTGGTATAGGCTGGGCATTGAGCCACAGTGAAACGTGTGTGTGTGTGTGTGTGTCTGCTGGGATAGACTGTACATTGTGTCACAGTCAGCCGTGTGTGTGTGTGTGTGTGTGCACAATGGTATAGACTGTACATTGAGTCACAGTGAGGTGTGTGCGTGTGAGTGCTGGTATAGGCTGTGGACTGGGTCACATTGAGCCGTGTGTGTTTGTGTGTGTGTGTGTGTGCAGGTATGGACAGGGCATTGAATCACAGTCAGTGATGTGTGTGTGTGTGTGTTTGTGCTGGTATACACCCTGCATTGAGTCACAGTGAGCCATGTGTGTGTGCTGCCATAAACTGTGCATTGAGTCACAGAGAACCGTGTGTGTGTGCTGGTATAGTCTGAACATTCAGTCACAGTGAGGTGCGGGGGTGTATGTGCTCCTTATAGAGTGTGCATTGAGTCACAGTCAGGTGTGTTTTGTGGTTCTGTGTGCTGGTATAGACTGCATTGAGTCACAGTCAGCCGTGTGTGTGTGTGTGTGTGCACGCAGGTATAGACGGTGCATTGAGTCACAGTGGTGTGTGTGCATGTTTGTGTGCAGGTAGAGACTCTGCATTGAGTCACAGTGAGCCATGTGTGTGTGTGCATGCCCGTGTGCTGGTGTAGGGTGCGCATTGAATCAAATTGACCCATGCTTGTTTGTGCTAGTATCGACTGTGCATCGAGTCACAATTAGCCATGTGTGATGTGTGTGTGTTTGTGTGTGTGTGTGTGCTGCTATAGGCTGAACAGTGAGTCATACTCATGTGTGTGTGAGTGTGGTGGTATCAGCTTTGCATTGAGTCACAGTGAGGGTTGCATGTGTCTGTGTGTGTTTACTACTATTATCTGAGCATTGAGTCACAGTGAGGTCTGTGTGTGTGTGCACAGGTGGTAATTTAGGCTGGGCATTGAGTCACAGTGCACCATGTGTGTTTGTTTTTTTGCTGGTATAGACTATGCACTGAGTCACTTTGAGCCGTGTGTGTGTGTGTTTGTCCTGGTATAGGCTGTGCATTGAGTCACAGTGAGCTGTGTGTGTATGTGTGTGCTGGTATAGGCTGAGCATTGAGTCACAGTGAGCTGTGTTTGTGTGTCTGTGCTGGTATAGGCTGCACATTGTGTCACAGTGAGGTTTGTGTGTGTGTGTGTGAGCACTGGTACAGGCTGTGCATTGAGTCAAAGGTGTGTGTGTGTTTGCTGGTGCAGGCTGCGCGTTGAATCACAGTGACCTGTGTGTGTGTGTGTGTGCTGGTATAGACCATGCACTGAGTCACAGTGAGCCGTGTGTGTGTGTGCTGTTATAGTCTGAGCATTGAGTCATAGTGAGGTGCATGTGTGTGGGTGCATGTGCTGTTATGGATGGTGCATTGAGTTACACTGAGAAAAACGTGTGTGTGTGTGTGTGTGTGTATGTGCTCATATAGACTGTGCATTGAGTCATAGACAGGTGTGTTTATGTGTGTGTGCGTTCAGATATAGGCTGGGCATTGAGTCACAGTCAGCATGTGTGTGATGTGTGTGCATGCTGGTATAGGCTGTTCATTTAGTCACAGAGACGAGTGTGTGTGTGTGTTTGCTGGTATAGGCTGACCATTGAGTCACAGTGAGGTGTGTGTGTGTGTGTGTGTGAACTTACTGGTATAGGCTTTGCATTGAGTCACAGTGAGCTGTTTGTGTTTGAGTGACTGTATGTGTGTGTGTGTGCGGGTATAGGCTGTGTATTGACTCACAGTGAGCCATGTGTGTTTCTCTGTGTGTGTGAGCATGCTAGCATAGACTGTGCACTGAGTTACAGGGAGCCGTGTGTGTGTGTGCTGGTATAGACTGTGCATTGAGTCACAGTCAGGTGTGTTTTTGTGCATGTGTGTGCTGGTATAGACTATGCATTGATTAACAGTCAACCGTGTGTGTGTGTGTGTGTGTGTGTGTGTGCATGCACGCTGTTATAGGCAGTGCATTGAGTCACAGTAAGGGGTGTGTGTGTTCGTGGGCTGGTATAGGTAGACCAATGAGTGACAGTGATGTCAGTGTGTGTGTGTGTTGGCATAGGCTTGAGGCACAGTGAGATGTTTGTGAGTGCGTGTGTGCTGGTATAGAGTGTGCACTGAGACACAGAGAGCCGTGTGTGTGTGTGTGTACCGGTATAGACATTTCATTGAGTCACATTGAGCCGTGTGTGTGTGTGTGTTTGTGTGGGCGTAGGTACGGATGGTGCATTGAGTCACAGTGAGCTGTGTGTGTGTGTGTACATACGTGTGTGCTGGTATACGATGTGCATTGAGTGTCAGTGAGGGGTGTCTGCGTCTGCCTGTGATGGCATAGGCTGTTCATTGAGTCACAGTGAGCCATGTGTGTGTGTGTATGTGTGCTGGTACAGGCATTGCACTGTGTCACAGTGAGCTGTGAATGTGTGTGTGTGTGTGTGTAGGTAAGAATGGTGCTTTGAATTACAGTAAGCAGTGTGTGTGTGTGTGTGTGTGTGTGTGTGCTGGTATAGGCTGTGCATTGAGTCCCATTGAGGTGCGTGTGTGTGTGTGTCTGCTGTTAGAAAATGTGCTTTGAGTCACAGAGATCCATATGTGTTTGAGTGCATGTGAGTGTGCTGGTATAGGCTGTGCATTGAGTCACGGTGAGATGTGGGTGTGTGTGTGTGTGTGTGCTGGTATAGAATGTTCATTGAGTCACAGTTAGCCGTGTGTGTCTGTGTGTGTGTTTGTGTGTCCTGGTATTGAATCTGCATTGAGTCACAGTGAGCCATGTGTGTGTGCTGGCATAGGCTGTGCATTGAGTCACAGTCACCTGTGCGTTTGTGTGTATGTGTTTGTGCTGCTACAGGCCGAATATTCAGTCACAGTGAGGTGTGTGTGTGTTGATATAGGCTATGGACTGAGTCACATTGAGCCGTCTGTGTGTGTATGTGTGTGTGTGTGTGCTGTCATAGGATGTGCATTGAGTCACAGTGAGCCATGTGTGTGTGTGATGGTATAGTGTGAGCACTGAGTCACAATGAGGTGTGTTGGTGTGTGCATGTGCTGGTATGGATGGTGCATTCAGTCACATTGAGCCGTGCATGTGGGTGTGTGTGTGTGCTGGCATAGGCTGTGCATTGAGTCACAGTGAACCTTGTTTGTCTGTGCTGGTATAGTCTGAGCATTCAGTCACATCATGGTGTGTGTGTGCATGCATGTGTGTGTGTGTGTACATGTGTGTTTGTGTGTGTGATGGTATGGACAGTGCATTCAGTCACCCTAAGCCATGCATGTGTGTGTGTGTGTATGTACTGCTGTAGGCTGAGCATTGAGTCACAGTTATGTGTGTGTGTGTGTGCTCTGGTATAGGCTGTGCACTGAGGCACACTGAGCCGTCACTGTGTGTGTGTGTGTGTGTGCAGGCAGGTATGGGTGGTGCACTTAGTCACACTGAGCCGAGTGTGTCTGTGTGTGCTGGCATAGGCTGTGCATTGATTCACAGTGAGCCGTGTGTGTGGGGGGGGGTGTGGGTGCTGGTATAGGTTGTGCATTCACTCACAGTGAGGTGTCTGTGTGTGCGTGTGTGTGCATGCTGGTATAGGCTGTGCATTGAGTCACTTTGATGTGGGTGTGTGTGTGTGTGCTGCTATAGACTCTACATTGAGTTACAATGAGGTGTGTGTGTGTGTGTGTGTATGTGCTGGTATGGAAAGTGCATTGAGTCACACTGAGCCGTGTTTTTGTGTGTGTATGTGTGTGTTGGTATAGACTGTGCATTGAGTCACAGGTGTGTTTGTGTGTGTGTGTGAGTGCTGCTATAGACTGTACATTGAGTCACAGCCGTGTGTGTGTGTGTGCACTGTTATAGGCTGAGTTTGAGTAAGAGTGAGGTGTGTGTGTGTGTGTGCATGTGCTGGTATAACCTAGGCATTGAGTCACAATGAGCTGTGTGTGTGTGTTGGTATAGACTTTACACTTAGTCACAGGGAGCCGTGTGTGCTGGTGTAGACTGTGCATTGGGTCCCATTAAGCTCTTCTTGTGTGTGTGTGTGTGTGTCTGTGTGTGTGTGTGTGCTGGTTTAGGCTGTGCATTGAGTCACACTGAGGTGTGTGTGTGGGTGTGCTGGTATAGGATGAGCATTGAGTCACAATGTCGTGTGTGTGTGTGTGTCTGCACACTGGTATAAGCTGTGTATTGAGTCACAGTGAGAGGTGTGTTTGTGTGTGCTGCTATAGGCTGACCTTTGAGTCACAGTGAGGGGTGTGTGCGTGCTGGTATATGCTGCACATTGAGTCACAGGTATGTGTCGGTGTGTGTGTGCTGGTATAGGTTGCGCATTGAGTCACAGGTGTATGTGTGTGTGTGTCCTGGTGCAGGCTATGCATTGAGTCACAGTCAGGTGTGTGTGTGTGTGTGTACTGGTATAGACTGTGCAAAGAGTCACAATCATGTGTGTGTGTCTGTGTGTCTGTATGCTGTTATAGGCTTTACACTGAATCACAGTGAGCCATCAGTGTGTGTTTGTATGTGTGTGCAGGTATGGACGGTGCATTGAATCACAGTGAGCAGTGTGTGTGTGTGTGTGTGTGTGTGCACGGGTGCTAATTTAGGCTGTGCATTGGGTTGCAGTGAGCTGTGTGTGTGTGTTTGTGCTGATATAAACTGTGCACTGAGTCACACTGAGCCGTGTGTGTGTGTGTTTGACCTGCTGTAGGCTGTGCATTGAGCCACAGTAGCTGTGTGTGTCTCTGTGCTGGTATAGGCTATCCATTGAGTCACAGTGAGATGTGTGTGTTTGTGTGTGCTGGTATAGACTGTGCATTGAGTCACAGCCATGCGTGTGAGTACGTGTGTGCTGGTATACACCCTGAACTGAGTCACAGTCAGGTGTGTTTCTGTGTGTCTGTGTGCTGGTATAGACTGTGCTTGGAGTCACAGTGAACCTTGTGTGTGTGCCTGTGCACGATGGTATAGGCTGAGCATTGAGTCACAGTGGGTTGTGTGTGTGTGTGTGTGTGTGTGTGTGTGCCGGTTTAGGCTGTGCATGGAGTCACAGATGTGTGTGTGTGTGTGTATGTGCTGGTATGGAAAGTGCATTGAGTCACCCTGAGCCATAAGTGTTTGCGTGTGTGTTGGTATAGAATGTGCATTGAGTCACTGGTGTGTTTGTGTGTGTGTGTGTGTGCTGGTGTAGAATGTACATTGAGTCACAGTCAGCCATGTGTGTGTGTGTGTGCACACTGGTATAGGCTGACTTTGAGCCAGAGTGAGCTGTGTGTGTGTGTGTGTGTGTGCATGTGCTGGTATAAGCTTTGCATTGAGTCACAATGACCTTGTGTGTTTGTGTGTGTGTGTTGGTATAGACTTTGCACTGAATCACAGGGAGCCATGTGTGTATGCTGGTATAGACTGTGCATTGAGTCCCAGTGACCTGTTCTTGTGTGTGTGTGTGTTAGTGTGTGTGTGCTGGTATAGGCTCTGCACTGAGTCACATTCACCAGTGTGTGTGTGTGTGTGTGCACGCTGGTATAGGCTGTTCATTCAGTCACAGTTAGGGGTGTTTGTGTATGTGTGTGCTGGTATAGGCTGAACATTGGGCCACAGTGAGGTGTGTGTGCATGTGTGTGTGTTCCGTTAAAGTCTGTGCATTGAGTCACAGTGATTCATGTGTGTGTGTGTGCATGCGTGTATGCTAGTATAGGCTGTGCATTGAGTCACAGCCATGCGTGTTTGTGTGTGTGCTGGTATAGACCCTGAATTGAGTCACAGTCAGGTGTGTTTGTGTGTGTCTGTGTGCAGGTATAGTCTGTGCATTGAGTCACAGTCAGCCGTGTGTGTGTGTGTGTGTGTGTGCACAATGGTATACACTGTGCATTGAATCACAATGAGGTGTGTGTATGTGTGCCGGTATAGCCTGAGGACTGAGTCACATTGAGCCGTGTGTGTGTGTGTGTTTGTGCAGATATGGATGGTGCATTGAGTCACAGTCAGTCGTGTGTGTGTGTGTGCACACTGGCTTAGGCTGTGCATTCACTCACCATTATGGGTGTGTGTGTCTCTGTGTGCTGCTATAGGCTGAACATTGAGCCACAGTGAGGTGTGTGTGTGTGTCTGTGTGCCGTAAAAGCCTGTGGGCCATTAAAGTCTGTGCATTGAGTCACAGTGATTCATGTGTGTGTGTGGGCATGCTTCTGTGCTGGTATAGGCTGTGCATTCTGTCACAGTGACCCGTCCGTGTTTGTGCTAGTATAGACTGTGCATTGAGTCACAGCCAGAAATGCGTGTGTGTGTGTGTGTGTGTGCTGGTATAGACCCTGCATTGAGTCACAGTGAACCGTGTGTGTGTGTGCTGTTATAGTCTGAGCATTGAGTCACAATGAGGTGCGGTTGTGTATGTGCTGCTTATAGACTGTGCATTGAGTCACAGTCAGCTGTGTTTTGTGGTTCTGTGTGCTGGTACAGACTGCATTGAGTCACAATCAGCCGTGTGTGTGTGCATGTGTGAATGCTGCTATAGACTCTGCATTGAGTCATAGTGAGCCATGTGTGTGTGCTGGCATAAGCTTTGCATTGAGTCATAGTGAGCTTT
Source organism: Balaenoptera physalus (assembly GCF_965194825.1). NCBI lineage: Eukaryota > Metazoa > Chordata > Mammalia > Artiodactyla > Balaenopteridae > Balaenoptera > Balaenoptera physalus. The sequence continues at coordinate 9,617,263 of NC_138904.1, read as the reverse complement.
GTGGGGGTGCGCAGGTATAGCCTGAGCATTAAGTCACAGTGTGTTGCATGTGTGTGTGTGTATGTGTTACTTATAGACTGTGCATGGAGTCACAGTCAGGTGTATTTGTGTGTGTGTGTGTTGGTATAGGCTGTGCACTGAGTCACCGTGAGTTGTGTTTGTTTGTGTGGGCTGGTATAGGCTGTGCATTGATTCACACTAAGCCATGCGTGTGTGTGTGTGCTGGTATAGGCTGAGCATTGAGTCACACTGAGGGATGTGTGTGTGTGTGTGTGTGTGTGTGCTGGTATAGACTGTGCAATGAGTCATAGTTGTGTGTGTGTGAGTGTGTGTTCCTGTGTGCTGTTATAGGCTTTGCACTGAATCACAGTGAGCCATCTGTGTGTGTTTGTATGTGTGTGCAGGTATGGATGGTTCATTGAATCACAGTGAGCAGTGTGTGTGTGTGTGCACGAGTGCTAAATTAGGCTGTGCATTGGGTCACAGTGAACCGTGTGTGTGTGTTTCTGCTGATATAGACTGTGCACTGAGTCACACTGAGCCGTGTGTGTGTGTTAGATCTGGTGTAGTCTGTGCATTGAGTCACAGTAGCTGTGTGTGTGTCTGTGCAGGTATACGTTATCCATTGAGTCACAGTGAGATGTGTGTGTTTGTGTGTGTTGGTATAGGCTGAGCATTGAGTCACAGTGAGGTGTGTGTGTGTGTGTGTGCTGGTATAGGCTGTGCATTGGGTCACACTGAGGTGTGTGTGTGGGTGTGCTGGTATAGATAGTGCATTGAGTCAAACTGCTGTGTGTGTGTGTTTCTGCACGCTGGTATAGGCTGTGTATTCAGTCACAGTGCGGGTTGTGTGTGTCTGTGTGTGCTGCTATTGGCTGACCATTGAGTCACAGTGAGAGGTGTGTCTGTGTGTGCTGGTATATGCTGCACATTGAGTCACAGGTATGTGTGGGTGTGTGTGTGCTGGTACAGGATGCACATTGAGTCACAGGTGTGTGTGTGTGTGTGTGTGCTGGTGCAGGCTGCGCATTGAGTCACAGTGAGGTGGGTGTGTGTGCTTGTGCTGGTATGGACGGTGCATTGAGTTAAACTGGGCAGTGTATGTGTGTGTTTGTATGTGCTGGTATAGACTGTGTATTGAGTCACAGTCAGGTGTGTGTGTGTGCTGGTTTGGACTGCATTGAGTCACAGTCGTGTGTGTGTGAGTGTGTGTGTCTGTGTGCTGTTACAGGCTTTGCACTCAATCACAGTGAGCCTTCTGTGTGTTTGTATGTGTGTGCAGGTATGGACGGTGCACTGAATCACCGTGAGCAGTGTGTGTTTGTGTGTGTGCACGGGTGCTAATTTAGGCTACGCCTTGAGTCACAGTGACCCGTGTGTGTGTGTTTGTGCTGGTATATACTGTGCACTGAGTCACACTGAGCCATGTGTGTGTGCGTGTGTTTGTCCTGCTGTAGGCTGTGCATTGAGTCACAGTAGCTGTTTGTGTGTCTGTGCTGGTATAGGCTGAGCATTGAGTCACAGTGTGGTGTGTGTCTGCATATGTGTGTGTGTGTATGTGTTGTGGTATAGGCTCTGCAATGAGTCACCGTGAGCTGTGAGTGTGTGTTTCTGTGTGTGTGTGTCCTGGTATAGGCTGAGCATTGAGTCACAGTGAGGCCTGTGTGTGTACCAGTATAGTGATGTGTGTGTTTGTGTGTGTGCTGCTATAGGCGGCTCATTGAGTCACAGTGAGGTGTGTGTGTGTTTGTATGTGCTGGGATGGACTGTACATTGAGTTGCACTGAGCCGTGTATAGACTGTGTGTTGAGTCACAGTCAAGTGTGTGTGTGTGTGTGTGCTGGTGTAGACTGTGCAATGAGTCACAGTTGTGTGTGTGTGAGTGTGTGTGTCTGTGTGCTGTTATAGGCTTTGCACTGAGTCACAGTGAGCCTTCTGTGTGTGTTTTTATGTGTGTGCAGACATGGATGGTTCATTGAATCACAGTGAGCAGTGTGTGTGTCTGTGTGCTGGTATAGTTGATTCATTGAGTCACAGTGAGCCATGTGTGAGCGCGTGTTTGTGTTTGTGTGTTTTCTGATATAGGCTGTGTATCAAGTCACAGTGAGCCCTGTATCTGTGCCTGTGTGTGTGTTTGCTGGTATAGGCTGTGCATTGAGTTATATTAGGGTGTGTGTATGTGCTGGTTTAGGGTGTGCATTGAGTCACAGCTTTGCGTGTGTCTGTGTGTGTGTATGTATGTGTGTGTACTGTTACAGGCTTTGCATTGAGTCACACTGAGCTGTGTGTGCGAGTGTGCTTGTATAGATAGTGCATTGAGTCAGAGTGCCATATATGTGTGTCTGCACGCTGGTATAGGCTGTGCATTGAGTCACAGTGAGGGGTGTGTGTGTCTGTGTGTGCTGCTATATGCTGACCATTGAGTTACAGTGAGGTGTGTGTGCATGTGTGCTGGTATAGGCTGCGCATTGAGTCATAGGTGTGTGTGTGTGTCCTGGTGCAGTCTGCACATTGAGTCAGAGTGGGGTGTGTGTGTGTGTGTGTGTTGGTATAGACCCTTCATTGAGTCACAGTGAGCCATATGTGTTAGAAGGCATAGGCTGTGCATTGAGTCACAGTGAGCCGTGTGTCTGTGTGCTGGAATAGTCTGAGCATTGAGTCACACTGAGGTGTGTGTGTGTGTGTGTATGTACTGGTATGGATGGTGCATTGAGTTACACTGAACCGTGTGAGTGTGTATATGTGCTGGTGTATACTGCGTATTGAGTTATAGTCTGTGTGTGTGTGCTGGTATAGACTGTGCATTGCAACACAGCTGTGTGTGTGAGTGTCTGTGTCTCTGTGCTGTTAAAGGTTTTGCCCTAAATCACAGTGAGCCGTCTGTGTGTGTTTTTATGTGTGTGGGTGTCACGTATGGATGGTGCATTGAGTCACAGTGAGCCGTGTGTGTGTATGTGTGTGCTGGTACAGGCTGTGCATTGTGTCACAGTGAGGTGTGTGTGTGTGCATGTGTGCTGGTATACATAGTGCATTGAGTCACAATGCCGTGTGGGTGTGTGTGTCAGCACGCTGGTATAGGTTGTGTAATGAGTCACAGTGATGGTTGTGTGTCTGTGTGTGCTGCTATAGGCTGACCATTGAGTCACAGTGAGGTGTGTGTGTGTGTGTGTGTGTGCTGGTATATGCTGCGCATTGAGTCACAGGTATGTGTGGGTGTGTGTGTGTGGTACAGGCTGCGTGTTGAGTCACAGGTGTGTGTGTGTGTGCTGGTGCAGGCTGTGCATTGAGTCACAGTGAGGTGTGTGTGTGTTTCTATGTGCCAGTAAGGACGGTGCATTGAGTTGCACTGAGCCGTGTATGTGTGTATGTGTACGTGCTGGTGTAGACTCTGTATTGAGTCAAAGTCAGTTGTGTCTGTGTGTGTACCAGTATAGACTGCATTGAGTCACAACCATGTGTGTGTGAGTGTGTGTGTCTGTGTGCTGTTATAGGCTTTGAACTGAATCACAATAAGCCGTCTGTGTGTGTTTGTATGTGTGTGCAGGTATGGACGGTGCATTGATTCACAGTGAGCAGTGTGTGTGTGTCTGTGTGTGTGTGTGCGCATGGGTGTTAATTTAGGCTGTGCCTTGAGTCACAGTGAGCCATGTGTGTGTGTGTTTGTGCTGGTATAGACTGTGCAGTGAGTCACAGTTGGTGTGTGCGTCTGTGCTGGTATAGGCTGAGCATTGAGTCACAGTGAGGTGTGTGTCTGCGTATGTGTGTGTGTGTATGTGTTGGGGTATAGGCTCTGCAATGAGTCACCGTGAGCTGTGAGTGTGTGTTTCTGTGTGTGTGTGTGCTGGTATAGGCTGAACATTGCGTCACAGTGAGGCCTGTGTGTGGGCCAGTATAGGCTATGCATTGAGTCACAGATGTGTGTATGTGTGTGTGTGTGTGTGTGTGCAGGTATTGACTGGGCATTGAGCCACAGTGAGACGTGTGCGTGTGTTTGTGTTTGTGTGTGTGCATGTGCTGGTATGGAAAGAGCATTGAGTCACACTGAGCCGTGTCTGTGTGTGTGTGTGTGTGTGTGTGTGTGCGGGTATAGACTGTGCATTGAGTCACAGGTGTTTGTGTGTTGTGTATATGTGTGCTGGGATAGACTGTACATTGAGTCACAGTCAGCTGTCTGTGTGTGTGTGTTTGCACTGCTATAGGCTGACTTTGAGTCAGAATGAGGTGTGTGTGTGTGCATGTGCTGGTATATGGTTTGCATTGAGTCACAATGAGCTGTGTGTGTGTGTGTGTGTGTGTGTTTGTGTTGGTATAGCCTTTGGTCTGAGTCACTGGGAGCCATGTGTGTGTGCTGGTATAGACTGTGCATTGAGTCCCAGTGAGATTTTCTTGTGTGTGTGTGTGTGTGTGCTGGTATAGGCTGTGCACTGAGTCACAGTCACTTATGTGTGTGCGTGTGTGTTTGTGTGCAGGTATGGAGGGTGCATTGAGTCACAGTCACCTGTGTGTGTGTGTGCACGCTGGGATAGGTTGTGCATTCAGGCACAGTTAGGAGTGTTTGTGTAACTGTGGGCGGGTATAGGATGAGCATTGAGCCACAGTGAGGTGTGTGTGTGAGGTTTTGTGCCCTTAGAGTCTGTGCATTGAGTCACAGGGATTCATGTGTGTGTGTGTGCATGTGTGTGTGCTGGTATAGGCTGTGCATTGAGTCATAGTAACCCGCGTGTGTTTGTGCTGGTATAGACTGTGCATTGAGTCACAGCCATGCGTGTGAGTGTGTGTGTGTTGGTATAGACCCTGAATGGAGTCACAGTCAGTTGTGTTTGTGTGTGTCTGTGTGCTGGTATAGACTATGCATGGAGTCACAGTGAGCCGTGTTTGTGTGTGTGTGTGTGTGTGCATGATGGTATAGACTGTGCATTGAGTCACAGTGAGGTGTGTGTGTGTGCGTGCTGGTATAGGCTGTGGACTGAGTCACATTGACCTGTGTGTGTGTGTGTGTGTGTGTGTGTGTGTGCAGGTATGGATGCTGCACTGAGTCACAGTCAGCGATGTGTGTGTGTGTGTGTGTGTGTGCTGGTATAGACCCTGCATTGAGTCACAGTGAACCGTGTCTGTGTGTGCTGGTATATTCTGAGTGTTGACTCACAGTGAGGTGCGTGTGTGTATGTGCTGCTTATAGACTGTGCATTGAGTCACATTCAGGTATGTTTTGTGGTTCTGTGTGCTGGTATAGACTGCATTGAATCACACTCATCCGTGTGTGTGTGTGTGTGTGTGTGTGTACACGCAGTTATAGACTGTGCATTGGGTCACAGTGAGGTGTGTGTGTGTGTGCATGTGTGTGTGCAGGTATAGACGCTGCATTGAGTCACAGTGAGGTGTGTTTATGTGTGTGCTGGTATAGGCTGTGCATTGAGTCACAATGAGCCATGTGTGTGTCTGCTGGTATAGACGATTCACTGAGTCACAGTAAGCCATTTTGAGTGTGTGTTTGTGTTTGTGTGTGTTTTGGTATAGGCTCTGCATTGAGTCACAGTGAGCCCTGTATCTGTGCGTGTGTGTGTGTGTGTGTGCTGGTAAGGCTATGCATTGAGTCACACTGAGGTGTGTGTGTGGGTGTGCTGGTATAGATATTGCATTGAGTCACAGTGGCATGTGTGTGTCTGCACGCTGCTATAGGCTGTGCATTGAGTCACAGTGAGGTGTGTGTGTGTGTGTGTGCTGCTATAGGCTGTGCATTGAGTCACAGGTGTGTGTGTGTGTGTGTGTGTGTTCTCGTACAGGCTGTGCATAGAGTCACAGGGTTGTGCATGTGTGTTGGTGCAGGCTGTGCATTGAAGCACAGTAAGGTGTGTGTGTGTGTGCATGTGTCAGTATAGACTCTTCATTGAGTCACAGTGAGCCATGTGTGTGTGATGGCATAGGCTGTGCATTGAGTCACAGTGAGCCGTCTGTCTATGTGCTGGTATAGTCTGACCATTGAGTCACATTGAGGTGTGTCTGTGCGTGTGTGTGTGTGTATGTGCTGGTATGGATGGTGCATTGAGTTACAGTGAGCCGTGTGTGTGTGTGTATGAGCTGCTATAGACTGTGCATTGAGTCACAGCTGTGTGTGTGTGAGTGTGTGTGTCTATGTGCTGTTATATGCTTTGTCCTGAATCACAGTGAGAGGTCTTTGTGTGTTTTTATGTGTGTGTGTGTGAAGGTATGGATGGTGCATTGAGTCAGAGTGAGCCGTGTGTGTGTCTGTGTGTGTATGTGTGTGCTGGTACGGGCTGTGCATTGAGTCACACTGAGGTGTGTGTCTGCGTATGTGTGTGTGTGTATGTGTTGGGGTATAGGCTCTGCAATGAGTCACCGTGAGCTGTGAGTGTGTGTTTCTGTGTGTGTGTGTGCTGGTATAGGCTGAACATTGAGTCACAGTGAGGCCTGTGTGTGGGCCAGTATAGGCTATGCACTGAGTCACAGATGTGTGTATGTGTGTGTGTGTGTGTGTGTGCAGGTATTGACTGGGCATTGAGCCACAGTGAGACGTGTGCGTGTGTTTGTGTTTGTGTGTGTGCATGTGCTGGTATGGAAAGAGCATTGAGTCACACTGAGCCGTGTCTGTGTGTGTGTGTGTGTGTGTTTGTGCGGGTATAGACTGTGCATTGAGTCACAGGTGTTTGTGTGTTGTGTATATGTGTGCTGGGATAGACTGTACATTGAGTCACAGTCAGCTGTCTGTGTGTGTGTGTTTGCACTGCTATAGGCTGACTTTGAGTCAGAATGAGGTGTGTGTGTGTGCATGTGCTGGTATATGGTTTGCATTGAGTCACAATGAGCTGTGTGTGTGTGTGTGTTTGTGTTGGTATAGCCTTTGGTCTGAGTCACTGGGAGCCATGTGTGTGTGCTGGTATAGACTGTGCATTGAATCCCAGTGAGATTTTCTTGTGTGTGTGTGTGTGTGTGCTGGTATAGGCTGTGCACTGAGTCACAGTCACTTATGTGTGTGAGTGTGTGTTTGTGTGCAAGTATGGAGGGTGCATTGAGTCACAGTCACCTGTGTGTGTGTGTGCACGCTGGTATAGGTTGCGTATTCAGGCACAGTTAGGAGTGTTTGTGTAACTGTGGGCTGGTATAGGATGAGCATTGAGCCACAGTGAGGTGTGTGTGTGAGTGTTTGTGCCCTTAGAGTTTGTGCATTGAGTCACAGTGATTCATGTGTGTGTGTGTGCATGTGTGTGTGCTGGTATAGGCTGTGCATTGAGTCATAGTAACCCGTGTGTGTTTGTGCTGGTATAGACTGTGCATTGAGTCACAGCCATGCGTGTGAGTGTGTGTGTGTTGGTATAGACCCTGAATGGAGTCACAGTCAGTTGTGTTTGTGTGTGTCTGTGTGCTGGTATAGACTATGCATGGAGTCACAGTGAGCCGTGTTTGTGTGTGTGTGTGTGCATGATGGTATAGACTGTGCATTGAGTCACAGTGAGGTGTGTGTGTGTGCGTGCTGGTATAGGCTGTGGACTGAGTCACATTGACCTGTGTGTGTGTGTGTCTGTGTGTGTGTGTGTGTGCAGGTATGGATGCTGCACTGAGTCACAGTCAGCGATGTGTGTGTGTGTGTGTGTGTGTGCTGGTATAGACCCTGCATTGAGTCACAGTGAACCGTGTCTGTGTGTGCTGGTATATTCTGAGTGTTGACTCACAGTGAGGTGCGTGTGTGTATGTGCTGCTTATAGACTGTGCATTGAGTCACAGTCAGGTATGTTTTGTGGTTCTGTGTGCTGGTATAGACTGCATTGAATCACACACATCCGTGTGTGTGTGTGTGTGTGTGTGTGTGTGTGTACACGCAGTTATAGACTGTGCATTGGGTCACAGTGAGGTGTGTGTGTGTGTGCATGTGTGTGTGCAGGTATAGACGCTGCATTGAGTCACAGTGAGGTGTGTTTATGTGTGTGCTGGTATAGGCTGTGCATTGAGTCACAATGAGCCATGTGTGTGTCTGCTGGTATAGACGATTCACTGAGTCACAGTAAGCCATTTTGAGTGCGTGTTTGTGTTTGTGTGTGTTTTGGTATAGGCTCTGCATTGAGTCACAGTGAGCCCTGTATCTGTGCGTGTGTGTGTGTGTGTGTGCTGGTAAGGCTATGCATTGAGTCACACATGAGGTGTGTGTGTGGGTGTGCTGGTATAGATATTGCATTGAGTCACAGTGGCATGTGTGTGTCTGCACGCTGCTATAGGCTGTGCATTGAGTCACAGTGAGGTGTGTGTGTGTGTGTGTGCTGCTATAGGCTGTGCATTGAGTCACAGGTGTGTGTGTGTGTGTGTTCTCGTACAGGCTGTGCATAGAGTCACAGGGTTGTGCATGTGTGTTGGTGCAGGCTGTGCATTGAAGCACAGTAAGGTGTGTGTGTGTGTGCATGTGTCAGTATAGACTCTTCATTGATTCACAGAGAGCCATGTGTGTGTGATGGCATAGGCTGTGCATTGAGTCACAGTGAGCCGTCTGTCTATGTGCTGGTATAGTCTGACCATTGAGTCACATTGAGGTGTGTCTGTGCGTGTGTGTGTGTGTATGTGCTGGTATGGATGGTGCATTGAGTTACAGTGAGCCGTGTGTGTGTGTGTATGAGCTGCTAGAGACTGTGCATTGAGTCACAGCTGTGTGTGTGTGAGTGTGTGTGTCTATGTGCTGTTATAGGCTTTGTCCTGAATCACAGTGAGAGGTCTTTGTGTGTTTTTATGTGTGTGTGTGTGAAGGTATGGATGGTGCATTGAGTCAGAGTGAGCCGTGTGTGTGTCTGTGTGTGTATGTGTGTGCTGGTACGGGCTGTGCATTGAGTCACACTGAGGTGTGTGTGTTTGCATGTGTGCTTGTATAGATAATGTATTGAGTCACAGTGAGGGGTGTGTGTCTGTGTGTGCTGCTCTAGGCTGACCATTGAGTCACACCGATGTGTAGGTGTGTGTGTGTGTGCTGATATAGGCTGCTCATTGAGTCACAGTGAGGTATGTGTGTGTTTGTATGTGCTGGTATGGATGGTGCATTGAGTTGCACTGAGCCGTGTATGTGTGTATGTGTATGTGCTGGTATAGACTGTGTATTGAGTCACAGTCAGGTGTGTGTGTGTGTGTGTGTGTGTGCTGGTAAAGACTGTGCAATGAGTCACAGTCATGTGTGTGTGAGTGTGTGTGTCTGTGTGCTGTTATAGGCTTTGCACTGAGTCACAGTGAGCCATCTGTGTGTGTTTGTATGTGTGTGCAGATATGGATGGTGCACTGAATCGCAGTGAGCAGTGTGTGTGTCTGTGTGCTGGTATAGACCCTGAATTGTGTCACAGTCAGGTGTGTTTGCGTGTGTCTGTGTGCAGGTATAGTCTGTGCATTAAGTCACAATCAGCCGTGTGTGTGTGTTTGTGCAAAATGGTATAGACTGTGTATTGAGTCACAGTGAGGTGTGTGTGTGTGTGTGAGTGCTGGTATAGCCTGAAAACTGAGTCACATTGAGCCTTGTGTGTGTGTGTGTGTGTGTTTTTGTGTGGTGCTGGCATAGTCTGTGCACTGAGTCACAGTCAGGTGTGTTTCTGTGTGTGTGTGTGCTGGTATAGACTGTGCATTGAGTCCGAGTAAGCCATGTGTGTATGTGTGTCCTGATATAGGCTGTGCTTTGAGTCTCAGTGAGCTGTTCATCTGTGTGTGTGTCTTGGTACAGCTGTACACTGAGTCACATTGAGACGTGTTTGAGTGTGTGTGTGTGTGTCTGTGTGCTGATACAGGATGCACATTGGGTCAGAGTGAGGTATCTGTGTGTGTGTGTGCTGGTACAGGCTGTGCATTGAGTTACAGTGACGTGTGTGTGGGAGTGTTTGTGTGTGCTGGTAAAGGCTGTGAATTGAGTCACAATGAGCCGTGTGTGTGTGTGAGTGTGCTGGTATAGGTTGTGCATTGACTCACAGTGATGGGTGTGTGTGTGTGTGTGTGCATGATGGGAAAGGCTTTACATTGAGTCAGAGTCTGCAGTGTGTGTGTGTTGTGTGCTGGTACAGACTTTGCATGAGTTACATAGAACCACGTGTGTGTGTGTGTGCTTGTATAGAATGTGCATTGAATAAAAGTGAGGTGTTCATTGTGTGTGTGTGTGTGTGTGCGCACAGGTATGGACGGTGCATTGAGTCACAAAGAGGTGTGTGTGTGTGTGTGTGTGATGGTATAGGCTGTGCATTGAGTCACAATGAGCCGTGTATGTGTGTGCTGGTATAGGTGATTCATTGTGTCACAGTGAGCCATGTGTGAGTGCGTGTATGTGTTTGTGTGTGTTCTGGTATAGGCTGTGTATCAAGTCACAGTGAGCCCTGTATCTGTGCTTGTGTGTGTGTGTGCTGGTACAGGCTGTGCATTGAGTTATATTAGGATGTGTCTATGTGCTGTTATAGGGTGTGCATTGAGTCACAGCTTTGTGTGTGTCTGTGTGTGTGTATGTATGTGTGTGTACTGTTACAGGCTTTGCATTGAGTCACACTGAGGTGTGTGTGCGAGTGTGCTTGTATAGATAGTGCATTGAGTCAGAGTGCCATGTGTGTGTGTCTGCACGCTGGTATAGGCTGTGCATTGAGTCACAGTGAGGGATGTGTGTGTCTGTGTGTGCTGCTATATGCTGACCATTGAGTCACAGTGAGGTGTGTGTGCGCGTGTGCTTGTATAGGTTGCGCATTGAGTCATAGGTGTGTGTGTGTGTGTGCTGGTGCAGTCTGCACATTGAATCACAGTGAGGTGTGTGTGTGTGTGTTGGTATAGACTCTTCATTGAGTCACAGTGAGCCATATGTGTTAGAAGGCATAGGCTGGGCATTGAGTCACAGTGAGGCGTGTGTCTGTGTGCTGGTATAGTCTGAGCATTGAGTCACACTGAGGTGTGTGTGTGTGTGTGTATGTACTGGTATGGATGGTGCACTGAGTTACACTGAACCGTGTGAGAGTGTATATGTGCTGGTATAGACTGTGTATTGAGTTATAGTCTGTGTGTGTGTGCTGGTATAGACTGTGCATGGCAACACAGCTGTGTGTGTGAGTGTCTGTGTCTCTGTGCTGTTAAAGGTCTTGCCCTAAATCACAGTGAGCCATCTGTGTGTGTTTTTATGTGTTTGTGTTTCACGTATGGATGGTGCATTGAGCACAATGAGCCGTGTGTGTGTGTGTGTGTGTGTGTGTGTGCTGGTACAGGCTGTGCATTGTGTCACAGTGAGGTGTGTGTGTGTGCATGTGTGCTGGTATACATTGTGCATTGAGTCACAATGCCGTGTGGGTGTGTGTGTCAGCACGCTGGTATAGGTTGTGTAATGAGTCACAGTGAGTGTTGTGTGTCTGTGTGTGCTGCTATAGGCAGACCATAGAGTCACAGTGAAGTGTGTGTGTGTGTGTGTGTGCTGGTATATGCTGCACATTGAGTCACAGGTATGTGTGGGTGTGTGTGTGTGGTACAGGCTGCGTGTTGAGTCACAGGTGTGTGTGTGTGTGCTGGTGCAGGCTGTGCTTTGAGTCACAGTGAGGTGTATGTGTGTTTGTATGTGCCAGTAAGAATGGTGCATTGAGTTGCACTGAGCCGTGTATGTGTGTATGTGTATGTGCTGGTATAGACTGTGTGTGGAGTCACAGTCAGTTGTGTGTGTGTGTGTGCTGGTATAGACTGCATTGAGTCACAACCATGTGTGTGTGAGTGTGTGTGTCTGTGTGCTGTTATAGGCTTTGCACTGAATCACAGTAAGCCGTCTGTGTGTGTTTGTATGTGTGTGCAGGTATGGACGGTGCATTGAATCACAGTGAGCAGTGTGTGTGTGTGTGTGTGTGTGTGTGTGCACGGGTGTTAATTTAGGCTGTGCCTTGAGTCACAGTGAGCCATGTGTGTGTGTGTTTGTGCTGGTACAGACTGTGCCGTGAGTCACAGTAGCTGTGTGTGTGTCTGTGCTGGTATAGGCTATGCATTTAGTCACAGTGAGGTGTGTGTGTTTTTGTGTGCTGGTATAAGCTGAGCATTGAGTCACAGTGAGGTGTGTGTCTGCATATGTGTGTGTGTGTATGAGTTATAGTATAGGCTGTGCAATGAGTCACCATGAGCTGTAAGTGTGTGTGTGTGTGTGTTTGTGTGTGTGTATGTGCTAGTATGGAAAGAGAATTGAGTCACACTGAGCCTTGTGTGTGGGTGTGTGTGCGTGTTTGTGTGCTGGTATAGACTGTGTATTGAGTCACCGTTGTTTCTGTGTGTGTGTTTGTGTATGCTTGGATCGACTGTACATTGAGTCACAGTCAGCCATGCGTGTGTGTGTCTGTGTATGTGTGCAGGGGTATAGGCTGACTTTGAGTCAGAATGAGGTGTGTGTGTGTGCGTGCATTTGTTGGTACATGCTTTGCCTTGAGTCACAATGAGCTCTGTGTGTGTGTGTGTGTTGGTATAGACTTTGCTCTGAGTCACAGGGAGCCATGTGTGTGTGCTGGTAAGACTGTGCATTGAGTCCCAGTGAGCATTTCTAGTGTGTGTGTGTGCTGGTATAGGCTGTGCACTGAGTCACAGTCACTCGTGTGTATGCGTGTGTGTGTGTGTGCAGGTTTGGAGGGTACATTGAGTCACAGTCACCCGTGTGTGTGTGTGTGTGTGTGTGTGTGTGTGAATGCGGGTATAGGCTGTGCATTCAGTCACATTTAGGGGTGTTTGAGTATGTGTGTTCTGGTATAGGTTGAGCATTGAGCCACAGTGAGGTGCGTGTGTGTGTGTGTGTGTGCCGTTTGATTCTGTGCTTTGAGTCACAGTGATTCATGTGTGGGTCTGTGTGCATGCCTCTGTGCTGGTATAGGTTGTGCATTGAGTCACAGTAACCTGCGTGTGTTTGTGCTGGTATAGACTGTGCATTGAGTCACAGCCATGTGTGTGAGGGTGTGTGTGCTGGTATAGACCCTGAATTGAGTCACAGTCAGGTGTGTTTGTGTGTGTCTGTGTGCTGGTATAGACTGTGCATTGAGTCACAGTGAGTCGTGTGTGTGTGTGTGTGTGTGTGTGTGTATAATGGTATAGACTGTGCATTGTGTCACAGTGAGGTGTGTCTGTGTGAGTGCTGGTATAGGCTGTGGACTAAGTCACATTAGGCCGTGTGTGTGTGTGGGTGTGCACGTATGGACGGTTCATTGAGTCACAGTCAGCGATGTGTGTTTGTTTGTGTGTGTGTGTGCTGGTATACACCCTGCATTGAGTCACAGTGAGCTGTGTGTGTGTGCTGCCATAAGATATGCATTGAGTCAGAGTTAGCCGTGTGTGTGTGTGCTGGTGTAGTCTGAACATTGAGTTACAGTGAGGTGTGTGTGTGTATGTGCTGCTTATAAACTGTGCATTGAGTCACAGTCAGGTGTGTTTTGTTGTTCTGTGTACTGGTATAGACTGCATTGAGTCAGTAAGCCGTGTGTGTGTGTGTGTGTGTGTGTGTGTGCATGTGTGTGTGCAGGTATAGACTATGCATTGAGTCACAGTGAGCCATGTGTGTGTGCTGGCATAAGCTGTGCATTGAGTCATAGTGAGCCATTTGGGGGTGCGCAGGTATAGCCTGAGCATTGAGTCGCAGTGAGTTGCTTGTGTGTGTGTGTATGTGCTGCTTATAGACTGTGCATTGAGTCAGAGTCAGGTGTGTTTGTGTGTGTGTTTGCTGGTGTAGGCTGTGCACTGAGTCACAGTTAGCTGTGTTTTTTTGTGTGTGCTGGTATAGGCTGAGCATGGAGTCAAAGTTAGGTGTGCGTGTTTGTGTGTGTGTGCTGGTATAAACTGTGCACTGAGTCACTGATCTGTTTGTGTGTGTGTGATGGAATAGAGTGTGCATTGTCTCACAGTGAGCTGTTCATTTGTGTGTGTGTGTGTGTGTGTGTCTGCTGTTAGAGCCTGTGCATTGAGTCATAGAGAGCCATATGTGTTTGAGTGTACGCGAGTGTGCTGGTACAGGCTGTGCATTGAGTCACAGTCAACCGTGTTTGTGTGTGCAGGTATAGACTGTGCATTGAGTCACAGTCAACTTTGCGTGTGTGAGTATATGTGCTGCTACAGGCTGAGTACTGAGACACAGGTGTGTGTGTGTATTGATATAGGCTATGGACTGAGCCACATTGAGCCGTCTGTGTGTGTGTGTGTTTCTGTTTGCAGGTATGGATGGTTCATTGAGTCTCAGGGAGCCGTGTGTGTGTGTGTGTGTCTGTGCTGGTATAGGCTATGTATTCACAGTGAGCTGTTTATTTTGTGTGTGCTGCTATAGGCTAAGCATTCAGTCACAGTGAGGTGTGTGTCTGCATATGTGTGTGTGTGTGTGTGTATGTGTTCTGGTATAGGCTTTGCATTGAGTTCCCTTGAGCTGTGTGTGTGTTTGTGTATGTGAGTGTCCTGGTATAGGCTGAGAATTGAGTCACAGTTAGGTGTGGTGTGTGCCAGTATAGGCTGTGCACTGAGTCACAGATGTTTGTGTGAGTGTGTGTGTGTGTGTGCCGGTATAGGCTGGGCATTGAGCCACAGTGAAAAGTGTGTGTGTGTGTGTGTGTGTCTGCTGGGATAGACTGTACATTGTGTCACAGTCAGCCGTGTGTGTGTGTGTGTGTGCACAATGGTATAGACTGTACCTTGAGTCACAGTGAGGTGTGTGCATGTGAGTGCTGGTATAGGCTGTTGACTGGGTCACATTGAGCCGTATGTGTGTGTGTGTGTGTATGTGTTTGTGCCGGTATGGACAGGGCATTGAATCACAGTCAGTGATGTGTGTGTGTGTGTGTGTTGGTATAGACCCTGCATTGAGTCACAATGAGCCGTGTGTGTGTGCTGCCATAAACTGTGCATTGAGTCACAGAGAGCCGTGTGTGTGTGCTGGTATAGTCTGAACATTCAGTCACAGTGAGGTGCGGGGGTGTATGTGCTCCTTATAGAGTGTGCACTGAGTCACAGTCAGGTGTGTTTTGTGGTTCTGTGTGCTGGTATAGACTGCATTGAGTCACAGTCAGCCGTGTGTGTGTGTGCACGCAGGTATAGATGGT
Organism: Balaenoptera physalus; assembly: GCF_965194825.1. Lineage (NCBI taxonomy): Eukaryota > Metazoa > Chordata > Mammalia > Artiodactyla > Balaenopteridae > Balaenoptera > Balaenoptera physalus. Next base: position 9,602,228 of record NC_138904.1, on the reverse strand, counting down.
GCATTGAGTCACAGTGGTGTGTGTGCATGTTTGTGTGCAGGTGGAGACTCTGCATTGAGTCACAGTGAGCCGTGTGTGTGCTGGCATAAGCTGTGCATTGATTCATAGGTAGCCGTTTGGGAGTGCGCAGGTATAGCCTGAGCATTGAGTCACAGTGAGTTGCTTGTGTGTGTGTGTATGTGCTGCTTATAGACTGTGTGATGAGTCACAGTCAGGTGTGTTTGTGTTTGTGTGTGTTGGTGTAAGCTGTGCACTGAGTCACAGTTAGCTGTGTTTGTTTGTGTGTGCTGGTATAGGCTGAGCATGGAGTCACAGTGAGGTGTGCGTGTGTGTGTGTGTGTGTGCTGGTACAGACTGTGACTTGACTCACAGTGAGCTGTTCATTTTTGTGTGTGTGTCTGCTATTAGAGCCTGTGCATTGAGTCACAGAGAGCCATATGTGTTTGAGTACATGCGAGTGTGCTGTTATAAGCTGTGCATTGAGTCACAGTGGACCGCGTTTGTGTGTGCAGGTATAGACTGTGAATTGAGTCACAGTCAACTGTGCATCTTTGAGTATATGTGCTGCTACAGGCTGAGTACTGAGACACAGGTGTGTGTGTGTGTATTGATATAGGCTATGGACTGAGCCACATTGAGCCGTCTGTGTGTGTGTGTGTTTCTGTTTGCAGGTATGGACGGTTCATTGAGTCTCAGGGAGCCGTGTGTGTGTGTGTGTGTTTCTGTGCTGGTTTAGGCTATGTATTCACAGTGAGCTGTTTATTTTGTGTGTGCTGGTATAGGCTGAGCATTTAGTCACAGTGAGGTGTGTGTCTGCGTATGTGTGTGCGTGTGTATGTGTTCTGGTATAGGCTTTGCATTGAGTTCCCTTGAGCTGTGTGTGTGTTTGTGTATGTGAGTGTGCTGGTATAGGCTGAGAATTGAGTCACAGTTAGGTGTGGTGTGTGCCAGTATAGGCTGTGCATTGAGTCACAGATGTTTGTGTGTGTGTGTGTGTGTGTGTGCCGGTATAGGCTGGGCATTGAGCCACAGTGAAACGTGTGTGTGTGTGTGTGTGTCTGCTGGGATAGACTGTACATTGTGTCACAGTCAGCCATGTGTGTGTGTGTGTGTGTGCACAATGGTATAGACTGTACATTGAGTCACAGTGAGGTGTGTGCGTGTGAGTGCTGGTATAGGCTGTGGACTGGGTCACATTGAGCCGTGTGTGTTTGTGTGTGTGTGTGTGTGCAGGTATGGACAGGGCATTGAATCACAGTCAGTGATGTGTGTGTGTGTGTGCTTGTGCTGGTATACACCCTGCATTGAGTCACAGTGAGCCATGTGTGTGTGCTGCCATAAACTGTGCATTGAGTCACAGAGAGCCGTGTGTGTGTGCTGGTATAGTCTGAACATTCAGTCACAGTGAGGTGCGGGGGTGTATGTGCTGCTTATAGAGTGTGCATTGAGTCACAGTCAGGTGTGTTTTGTGGTTCTGTGTGCTGGTATAGACTGCATTGAGTCACAGTCAGCCGTGTGTGTGTGTGTGTGTGCACGCAGGTATAGACGGTGCATTGAGTCACAGTGGTGTGTGTGCATGTTTGTGTGCAGGTAGAGACTCTGCATTGAGTCACAGTGAGCCATGTGTGTGTGTGCATGCCCGTGTGCTGGTGTAGGGTGCGCATTGAATCAAATTGACCCATGCTTGTTTGTGCTAGTATCGACTGTGCATCGAGTCACAATTAGCCATGTGTGATGTGTGTGTGTTGGTGTGTGTGTGTGTGCTGCTATAGGCTGAACAGTGAGTCATACTCATGTGTGTGTGAGTGTGGTGGTATCAGCTTTGCATTGAGTCACAGTGAGGGTTGCATGTGTCTGTGTGTGTTTACTACTATTATCTGAGCATTGAGTCACAGTGAGGTCTGTGTGTGTGTGCACAGGTGGTAATTTAGGCTGGGCATTGAGTCACAGTGCACCATGTGTGTTTGTTTTTTTGCTGGTATAGACTATGCACTGAGTCACTTTGAGCCGTGTGTGTGTGTGTTTGTCCTGGTATAGGCTGTGCATTGATTCACAGTGAGCTGTGTGTGTATGTGTGTGCTGGTATAGGCTGAGCATTGAGTCACAGTGAGCTGTGTTTGTGTGTCTGTGCTGGTATAGGCTGCACATTGTGTCACAGTGAGGTTTGTGTGTGTGTGTGTGAGCACTGGTACAGGCTGTGCATTGAGTCAAAGGTGTGTGTGTGTGTGTTTGCTGGTGCAGGCTGCGTGTTGAATCACAGTGACCTGTGTGTGTGTGTGTGTGCTGGTATAGACCATGCACTGAGTCACAGTGAGCCGTGTGTGTGTGTGCTGTTATAGTCTGAGCATTGAGTCATAGTGAGGTGCATGTGTGTGGGTGCATGTGCTGTTATGGATGGTGCATTGAGTTAGACTGAGAAAAACGTGTGTGTGTGTGTGTGTGTGTGTGTGTATGTGCTCATATAGACTGTGCATTGAGTCATAGACAGGTGTGTTTATGTGTGTGTGCGTTCAGATATAGGCTGGGCATTGAGTCACAGTCAGCATGAGTGTGATGTGTGTGCATGCTGGTATAGGCTGTTCATTTAGTCACAGAGACGAGTGTGTGTGTGTGTTTGCTGGTATAGGCTGACCATTGAGTCACAGTGAGGTGTGTGTGTGTGTGTGTGTGTTTGTGAACTTACTGGTATAGGCTTTGCATTGAGTCACAGTGAGCTGTTTGTGTTTGAGTGAGTGTATGTGTGTGTGTGTGCGGGTATAGGCTGTGTATTGACTCACAGTGAGCCATGTGTGTTTCTCTGTGTGTGTGAGCATGCTAGCATAGACTGTGCACTGAGTTACAGGGAGCCGTGTGTGTGTGTGCTGGTATAGACTCTGCATTGAGTCACAGTCAGGTGTGTTTTTGTGCATGTGTGTGCTGGTATAGACTATGCATTGATTAACAGTCAACCGTGTGTGTGTGTGTGTGTGTGTGTGTGTGCATGCACGCTGTTATAGGCAGTGCATTGAGTCACAGTAAGGGGTGTGTGTGTTCGTGGGCTGGTATAGGTAGACCAATGAGTGACAGTGATGTCAGTGTGTGTGTGTGTTGGCATAGGCTTGAGGCACAGTGAGATGTTTGTGAGTGCGTGTGTGCTGGTATAGAGTGTGCACTGAGACACAGAGAGCCGTGTGTGTGTGTGTGTACCGGTATAGATATTTCATTGAGTCACATTGAGCCGTGTGTGTGTGTGTGTTTGTGTGGGCGTAGGTACGGATGGTGCATTGAGTCACAGTGAGCTGTGTGTGTGTGTGTACATACGTGTGTGCTGGTATACGATGTGCATTGAGTGTCAGTGAGGGGTGTCTGTGTCTGCCTGTGATGGCATAGGCTGTTCATTGAGTCACAGTGAGCCATGTGTGTGTGTGTATGTGTGCTGGTACAGGCATTGCACTGTGTCACAGTGAGCTGTGAATGTGTGTGTGTGTGTGTGTGTAGGTAAGAATGGTGCTTTGAATTACAGTAAGCAGTGTGTGTGTGTGTGTGTGTGTGTGTGTGTGCTGGTATAGGCTGTGCATTGAGTCCCATTGAGGTGCGTGTGTGTGTGTGTCTGCTGTTAGAAAATGTGCTTTGAGTCACAGAGATCCATATGTGTTTGAGTGCATGTGAGTGTGCTGGTATAGGCTGTGCATTGAGTCACGGTGAGATGTGGGTGTGTGTGTGTGTGTGTGCTGGTATAGAATGTTCATTGAGTCACAGTTAGCCGTGTGTGTCTGTGTGTGTGTTTGTGTGTCCTGGTATTGAATCTGCATTGAGTCACAGTGAGCCATGTGTGTGTGCTGGCATAGGCTGTGCATTGAGTCACAGTCACCTGTGCGTTTGTGTGTATGTGTTTGTGCTGCTACAGGCCGAATATTCAGTCACAGTGAGGTGTGTGTGTGTTGATATAGGCTATGGACTGAGTCACATTGAGCCGTCTGTGTGTGTATGTGTGTGTGTGTGTGCTGTCATAGGCTGTGCATTGAGTCACAGTGAGCCATGTGTGTGTGTGATGGTATAGTGTGAGCACTGAGTCACAATGAGGTGTGTTGGTGTGTGCATGTGCTGGTATGGATGGTGCATTCAGTCACATTGAGCCGTGCATGTGGGTGTGTGTGTGTGCTGGCATAGGCTGTGCATTGAGTCACAGTGAACCTTGTTTGTCTGTGCTGGTATAGTCTGAGCATTCAGTCACATCATGGTGTGTGTGTGCATGCATGTGTGTGTGTGTGTGCATGTGTGTTTGTGTGTGTGATGGTATGGACAGTGCATTCAGTCACCCTAAGCCATGCATGTGTGTGTGTGTGTATGTACTGCTGTAGGCTGAGCATTGAGTCACAGTTATGTGTGTGTGTGTGTGCTCTGGTATAGGCTGTGCACTGAGGCACACTGAGCCGTCACTGTGTGTGTGTGTGTGTGTGCAGGCAGGTATGGGTGGTGCATTTAGTCACACTGAGCCGAGTGTGTCTGTGTGTGCTGGCATAGGCTGTGCATTGATTCACAGTGAGCCGTGTGTGTGTGGGGGGGTGTGGGTGCTGGTATAGGTTGTGCATTCACTCACAGTGAGGTGTCTGTGTGTGCGTGTGTGTGCATGCTGGTATAGGCTGTGCATTGAGTCACTTTGATGTGGGTGTGTGTGTGTGTGCTGCTATAGACTCTACATTGAGTTACAATGAGGTGTGTGTGTGTGTGTGTGTATGTGCTGGTATGGAAAGTGCATTGAGTCACACTGAGCCGTGTTTTTGTGTGTGTATGTGTGTGTTGGTATAGACTGTGCATTGAGTCACAGGTGTGTTTGTGTGTGTGTGTGAGTGCTGCTATAGACTGTACATTGAGTCACAGCCGTGTGTGTGTGTGTGCACTGTTATAGGCTGAGTTTGAGTAAGAGTGAGGTGTGTGTGTGTGTGTGCATGTGCTGGTATAACCTAGGCATTGAGTCACAATGAGCTGTGTGTGTGTGTTGGTATAGACTTTACACTTAGTCACAGGGAGCCGTGTGTGCTGGTGTAGACTGTGCATTGGGTCCCATTAAGCTCTTCTTGTGTGTATGTGTGTGTGTCTGTGTGTGTGTGTGTGCTGGTTTAGGCTGTGCATTGAGTCACACTGAGGTGTGTGTGTGGGTGTGCTGGTATAGGATGAGCATTGAGTCACAATGTCGTGTGTGTGTGTGTGTCTGCACACTGGTATAAGCTGTGTATTGAGTCACAGTGAGAGGTGTGTTTGTGTGTGCTGCTATAGGCTGACCTTTGAGTCACAGTGAGGGGTGTGTGCGTGCTGGTATATGCTGCACATTGAGTCACAGGTATGTGTCGGTGTGTGTGTGCTGGTATAGGTTGCGCATTGAGTCACAGGTGTATGTGTGTGTGTGTCCTGGTGCAGGCTATGCATTGAGTCACAGTCAGGTGTGTGTGTGTGTGTGTACTGGTATAGACTGTGCAAAGAGTCACAATCATGTGTGTGTGTCTGTGTGTCTGTATGCTGTTATAGGCTTTACACTGAATCACAGTGAGCCATCAGTGTGTGTTTGTATGTGTGTGCAGGTATGGACGGTGCATTGAATCACAGTGAGCAGTGTGTGTGTGTGTGTGTGTGTGTGCACGGGTGCTAATTTAGGCTGTGCATTGGGTTGCAGTGAGCTGTGTGTGTGTGTTTGTGCTGATATAAACTGTGCACTGAGTCACACTGAGCCGTGTGTGTGTGTGTTTGACCTGCTGTAGGCTGTGCATTGAGCCACAGTAGCTGTGTGTGTCTCTGTGCTGGTATAGGCTATCCATTGAGTCACAGTGAGATGTGTGTGTTTGTGTGTGCTGGTATAGACTGTGCATTGAGTCACAGCCATGCGTGTGAGTACGTGTGTGCTGGTATACACCCTGAACTGAGTCACAGTCAGGTGTGTTTCTGTGTGTCTGTGTGCTGGTATAGACTGTGCTTGGAGTCACAGTGAACCTTGTGTGTGTGCCTGTGCACGATGGTATAGGCTGAGCATTGAGTCACAGTGGGTTGTGTGTGTGTGTGTGTGTGTGTGTGTGTGTGTGTGCCGGTTTAGGCTGTGCATGGAGTCACAGATGTGTGTGTGTGTGTGTATGTGCTGGTATGGAAAGTGCATTGAGTCACCCTGAGCCATAAGTGTTTGCGTGTGTGTTGGTATAGAATGTGCATTGAGTCACTGGTGTGTTTGTGTGTGTGTGTGTGTGCTGGTGTAGAATGTACATTGAGTCACAGTCAGCCATGTGTGTGTGTGTGTGCACACTGGTATAGGCTGACTTTGAGCCAGAGTGAGCTGTGTGTGTGTGTGTGTGTGCATGTGCTGGTATAAGCTTTGCATTGAGTCACAATGACCTTGTGTGTTTGTGTGTGTGTGTTGGTATAGACTTTGCACTGAATCACAGGGAGCCATGTGTGTATGCTGGTATAGACTGTGCATTGAGTCCCAGTGACCTGTTCTTGTGTGTGTGTGTGTTAGTGTGTGTGTGCTGGTATAGGCTCTTCACTGAGTCACATTCACCAGTGTGTGTGTGTGTGTGTGTGCACGCTGGTATAGGCTGTTCATTCAGTCACAGTTAGGGGTGTTTGTGTATGTGTGTGCTGGTATAGGCTGAACATTGGGCCACAGTGAGGTGTGTGTGCATGTGTGTGTGTTCCGTTAAAGTCTGTGCATTGAGTCACAGTGATTCATGTGTGTGTGTGTGCATGCGTGTATGCTAGTATAGGCTGTGCATTGAGTCACAGCCATGCGTGTTTGTGTGTGTGCTGGTATAGACCCTGAATTGAGTCACAGTCAGGTGTGTTTGTGTGTGTCTGTGTGCAGGTATAGTCTGTGCATTGAGTCACAGTCAGCCGTGTGTGTGTGTGTGTGTGTGCACAATGGTATACACTGTGCATTGAATCACAATGAGGTGTGTGTGTGTGTGCTGGTATAGCCTGAGGACTGAGTCACATTGAGCCGTGTGTGTGTGTGTGTGTTTGTGCAGATATGGATGGTGCATTGAGTCACAGTCAGTCGTGTGTGTGTGTGTGCACACTGGTTTAGGCTGTGCATTCACTCACCATTATGGGTGTGTGTGTCTCTGTGTGCTGCTATAGGCTAAACATTGAGCCACAGTGAGGTCTGTGTGTGTGTCTGTGTGCCGTAAAAGCCTGTGGGCCATTAAAGTCTGTGCATTGAGTCACAGTGATTCATGTGTGTGTGTGTGCATGCTTCTGTGCTGGTATAGGCTGTGCATTCTGTCACAGTGACCCGTCCGTGTTTGTGCTAGTATAGACTGTGCATTGAGTCACAGCCAGAAATGCGTGTGTGTGTGTGTGTGTGCTGGTATAGACCCTGCATTGAGTCACAGTGAACCGTGTGTGTGTGTGCTGTTATAGTCTGAGCATTGAGTCACAGTGAGGTGCGGTTGTGTATGTGCTGCTTATAGACTGTGCATTGAGTCACAGTCAGCTGTGTTTTGTGGTTCTGTGTGCTGTTACAGACTGCATTGAGTCACAATCAGCCGTGTGTGTGTGCATGTGTGAATGCTGCTATAGACTCTGCATTGAGTCATAGTGAGCCATGTGTGTGTGCTGGCATAAGCTTTGCATTGAGTCATAGTGAGCTTTGTGGGGGTGCGCAGGTATAGCCTGAGCATTAAGTCACAGTGTGTTGCATGTGTGTGTGTGTATGTGTTACTTATAGACTGTGCATGGAGTCACAGTCAGGTGTATTTGTGTGTGTGTGTGTTGGTATAGGCTGTGCACTGAGTCACCGTGAGTTGTGTTTGTTTGTGTGGGCTGGTATAGGCTGTGCATTGATTCACACTAAGCCATGCGTGTGTGTGTGTGCTGGTATAGGCTGAGCATTGAGTCACACTGAGGGATGTGTGTGTGTGTGTGTGTGTGTGCTGGTATAGACTGTGCAATGAGTCATAGTTGTGTGTGTGTGAGTGTGTGTTCCTGTGTGCTGTTATAGGCTTTGCACTGAATCACAGTGAGCCATCTGTGTGTGTTTGTATGTGTGTGCAGGTATGGATGGTTCATTGAATCACAGTGAGCAGTGTGTGTGTGTGTGCACGAGTGCTAAATTAGGCTGTGCATTGGGTCACAGTGAACCGTGTGTGTGTGTTTCTGCTGATATAGACTGTGCACTGAGTCACACTGAGCCGTGTGTGTGTGTTTGATCTGGTGTAGTCTGTGCATTGAGTCACAGTAGCTGTGTGTGTGTCTGTGCAGGTATACGTTATCCATTGAGTCACAGTGAGATGTGTGTGTTTGTGTGTGTTGGTATAGGCTGAGCATTGAGTCACAGTGAGGTGTGTGTGTGTGTGTGTGCTGGTATAGGCTGTGCATTGGGTCACACTGAGGTGTGTGTGTGGGTGTGCTGGTATAGAGAGTGCATTGAGTCAAACTGCTGTGTGTGTGTGTTTCTGCACGCTGGTATAGGCTGTGTATTCAGTCACAGTGCGGGTTGTGTGTGTCTGTGTGTGCTGCTATTGGCTGACCATTGAGTCACAGTGAGAGGTGTGTCTGTGTGTGCTGGTATCTGCTGCACATTGAGTCACAGGTATGTGTGGGTGTGTGTGTGCTGGTACAGGATGCGCATTGAGTCACAGGTGTGTGTGTGTGTGTGTGTGCTGGTGCAGGCTGCGCATTGAGTCACAGTGAGGTGGGTGTGTGTGCTTGTGCTGGTATGGACGGTGCATTGAGTTAAACTGGGCAGTGTATGTGTGTGTTTGTATGTGCTGGTATAGACTGTGTATTGAGTCACAGTCAGGTGTGTGTGTGTGCTGGTTTGGACTGCATTGAGTCACAGTCGTGTGTGTGTGAGTGTGTGTGTCTGTGTGCTGTTACAGGCTTTGCACTCAATCACAGTGAGCCTTCTGTGTGTTTGTATGTGTGTGCAGGTATGGACGGTGCACTGAATCACAGTGAGCAGTGTGTGTTTGTGTGTGTGCACGGGTGCTAATTTAGGCTACGCCTTGAGTCACAGTGACCCGTGTGTGTGTGTTTGTGCTGGTATATACTGTGCACTGAGTCACACTGAGCCATGTGTGTGTGCGTGTGTTTGTCCTGCTGTAGGCTGTGCATTGAGTCACAGTAGCTGTTTGTGTGTCTGTGCTGGTATAGGCTGAGCATTGAGTCACAGTGAGGTGTGTGTCTGCATATGTGTGTGTGTGTATGTGTTGTGGTATAGGCTCTGTAATGAGTCACCGTGAGCTGTGAGTGTGTGTTTCTGTGTGTGTGTGTCCTGGTATAGGCTGAGCATTGAGTCACAGTGAGGCCTGTGTGTGTGCCAGTATAGTGATGTGTGTGTTTGTGTGTGTGCTGCTATAGGCGGCTCATTGAGTCACAGTGAGGTGTGTGTGTGTTTGTATGTGCTGGGATGGACTGTATATTGAGTTGCACTGAGCCGTTTATAGACTGTGTGTTGAGTCACAGTCAAGTGTGTGTGTGTGTGTGTGCTGGTGTAGACTGTGCAATGAGTCACAGTTGTGTGTGTGTGAGTGTGTGTGTCTGTGTGCTGTTATAGGCTTTGCACTGAGTCACAGTGAGCCTTCTGTGTGTGTTTGTATGTGTGTGCAGACATGGATGGTTCATTGAATCACAGTAAGCAGTGTGTGTGTCTGTGTGCTGGTATAGTTGATTCATTGAGTCACAGTGAGCCATGTGTGAGCGCGTGTTTGTGTTTGTGTGTTTTCTGGTATAGGCTGTGTATCAAGTCACAGTGAGCCCTGTATCTGTGCGTGTGTGTGTGTTTGCTGGTATAGGCTGTGCATTGAGTTATATTAGGGTGTGTGTATGTGCTGGTTTAGGGTGTGCATTGAGTCACAGCTTTGTGTGTGTCTCTGTATGTATGTGTGTGTACTGTTACAGGCTTTGCATTGAGTCACACTGAGCTGTGTGTGCGAGTGTGCTTGTATAGATAGTGCATTGAGTCAGAGTGCCATATATGTGTGTCTGCACGCTGGTATAGGCTGTGCATTGAGTCACAGTGAGGGGTGTGTGTGTCTGTGTGTGCTGCTATATGCTGACCATTGAGTTACAGTGAGGTGTGTGTGCATGTGTGCTGGTATAGGCTGCGCATTGAGTCATAGGTGTGTGTGTGTGTCCTGGTGCAGTCTGCACATTGAGTCAGAGTGGGGTGTGTGTGTGTGTGTGTGTTGGTATAGACCCTTCATTGAGTCACAGTGAGCCATATGTGTTAGAAGGCATAGGCTGTGCATTGAGTCACAGTGAGCCGTGTGTCTGTGTGCTGGTATAGTCTGAGCATTGAGTCACACTGAGGTGTGTGTGTGTGTGTGTATGTACTGGTATGGATGGTGCATTGAGTTACACTGAACCGTGTGAGTGTGTATATGTGCTGGTGTAGACTGCGTATTGAGTTATAGTCTGTGTGTGTGTGCTGGTATAGACTGTGCATTGCAACACAGCTGTGTGTGTGAGTGTCTGTGTCTCTGTGCTGTTAAAGGTTTTGCCCTAAATCACAGTGAGCCGTCTGTGTGTGTTTTTATGTGTGTGTGTGTCACGTATGGATGGTGCATTGAGTCACAGTGAGCCGTGTGTGTGTATGTGTGTGCTGGTACAGGCTGTGCATTGTGTCACAGTGAGGTGTGTGTGTGTGCATGTGTGCTGGTATACATAGTGCATTGAGTCACAATGCCGTGTGGGTGTGTGTGTCAGCACGCTGGTATAGGTTGTGTAATGAGTCACAGTGATGGTTGTGTGTGTGTGTGTGCTGCTATAGGCTGACCATTGAGTCACAGTGAGGTGTGTGTGTGTGTGTGTGCTGGTATATGCTGCGCATTGAGTCATAGGTATGTGTGGGTGTGTGTGTGTGGTACAGGCTGCGTGTTGAGTCACAGGTGTGTGTGTTTGTGCTGGTGCAGGCTGTGCATTGAGTCACAGTGAGGTGTGTGTGTGTTTCTATGTGCCAGTAAGGACGGTGCATTGAGTTGCACTGAGCCGTGTATGTGTGTATGTGTACGTGCTGGTGTAGACTCTGTATTGAGTCAAAGTCAGTTGTGTCTGTGTGTGTACCAGTATAGACTGCATTGAGTCACAACCATGTGTGTGTGAGTGTGTGTGTCTGTGTGCTGTTATAGGCTTTGAACTGAATCACAATAAGCCGTCTGTGTGTGTTTGTATGTGTGTGCAGGTATGGACGGTGCATTGATTCACAGTGAGCAGTGTGTGTGTGTCTGTGTGTGTGTGTGCGCATGGGTGTTAATTTAGGCTGTGCCTTGAGTCACAGTGAGCCATGTGTGTGTGTGTTTGTGCTGGTATAGACTGTGCAGTGAGTCACAGTTGGTGTGTGCGTCTGTGCTGGTATAGGCTGAGCATTGAGTCACAGTGAGGTGTGTGTCTGCGTATGTGTGTGTGTGTATGTGTTGGGGTATAGGCTCTGCAATGAGTCACCGTGAGCTGTGAGTGTGTGTTTCTGTGTGTGTGTGTGCTGGTATAGGCTGAACATTGCGTCACAGTGAGGCCTGTGTGTGGGCCAGTATAGGCTATGCATTGAGTCACAGATGTGTGTATGTGTGTGTGTGTGTGTGTGTGCAGGTATTGACTGGGCATTGAGCCACAGTGAGACGTGTGCGTGTGTTTGTGTTTGTGTGTGTGCATGTGCTGGTATGGAAAGAGCATTGAGTCACACTGAGCCGTGTCTGTGTGTGTGTGTGTGTGTGTGTGCGGGTATAGACTGTGCATTGAGTCACAGGTGTTTGTGTGTTGTGTATATGTGTGCTGGGATAGACTGTACATTGAGTCACAGTCAGCTGTCTGTGTGTGTGTGTTTGCACTGCTATAGGCTGACTTTGAGTCAGAATGAGGTGTGTGTGTGTGCATGTGCTGGTATATGGTTTGCATTGAGTCACAATGAGCTGTGTGTGTGTGTGTGTGTGTGTGTGTTTGTGTTGGTATAGCCTTTGGTCTGAGTCACTGGGAGCCATGTGTGTGTGCTGGTATAGACTGTGCATTGAGTCCCAGTGAGATTTTCTTGTGTGTGTGTGTGTGTGTGCTGGTATAGGCTGTGCACTGAGTCACAGTCACTTATGTGTGTGCGTGTGTGTTTGTGTGCAGGTATGGAGGGTGCATTGAGTCACAGTCACCTGTGTGTGTGTGTGCACGCTGGGATAGGTTGTGCATTCAGGCACAGTTAGGAGTGTTTGTGTAACTGTGGGCTGGTATAGGATGAGCATTGAGCCACAGTGAGGTGTGTGTGTGAGGTTTTGTGCCCTTAGAGTCTGTGCATTGAGTCACAGTGATTCATGTGTGTGTGTGTGCATGTGTGTGTGCTGGTATAGGCTGTGCATTGAGTCATAGTAACCCGCGTGTGTTTGTGCTGGTATAGACTGTGCATTGAGTCACAGCCATGCGTGTGAGTGTGTGTGTGTTGGTATAGACCCTGAATGGAGTCACAGTCAGTTGTGTTTGTGTGTGTCTGTGTGCTGGTATAGACTATGCATGGAGTCACAGTGAGCCGTGTTTGTGTGTGTGTGTGTGTGTGCATGATGGTATAGACTGTGCATTGAGTCACAGTGAGGTGTGTGTGTGTGCGTGCTGGTATAGGCTGTGGACTGAGTCACATTGACCTGTGTGTGTGTGTGTGTGTGTGTGTGTGCAGGTATGGATGCTGCACTGAGTCACAGTCAGCGATGTGTGTGTGTGTGTGTGTGTGTGTGCTGGTATAGACCCTGCATTGAGTCACAGTGAACCGTGTCTGTGTGTGCTGGTATATTCTGAGTGTTGACTCACAGTGAGGTGCGTGTGTGTATGTGCTGCTTATAGACTGTGCATTGAGTCACAGTCAGGTATGTTTTGTGGTTCTGTGTGCTGGTATAGACTGCATTGCATCACACTCATCCGTGTGTGTGTGTGTGTGTGTGTGTGTACACGCAGTTATAGACTGTGCATTGGGTCACAGTGAGGTGTGTGTGTGTGTGCATGTGTGTGTGCAGGTATAGACGCTGCATTGAGTCACAGTGAGGTGTGTTTATGTGTGTGCTGGTATAGGCTGTGCATTGAGTCACAATGAGCCATGTGTGTGTCTGCTGGTATAGACGATTCACTGAGTCACAGTAAGCCATTTTGAGTGCGTGTTTGTGTTTGTGTGTGTTTTGGTATAGGCTCTGCATTGAGTCACAGTGAGCCCTGTATCTGTGCGTGTGTGTGTGTGTGTGTGCTGGTAAGGCTATGCATTGAGTCACACTGAGGTGTGTGGGTGGGTGTGCTGGTATAGATATTGCATTGAGTCACAGTGGCATGTGTGTGTCTGCACGCTGCTATAGGCTGTGCATTGAGTCACAGTGAGGTGTGTGTGTGTGTGTGTGCTGCTATAGGCTGTGCATTGAGTCACAGGTGTGTGTGTGTGTGTGTGTGTGTGTTCTCGTACAGGCTGTGCATAGAGTCACAGGGTTGTGCATGTGTGTTGGTGCAGGCTGTGCATTGAAGCACAGTAAGGTGTGTGTGTGTGTGCATGTGTCAGTATAGACTCTTCATTGAGTCACAGTGAGCCATGTGTGTGTGATGGCATAGGCTGTGCATTGAGTCACAGTGAGCCGTCTGTCTATGTGCTGGTATAGTCTGACCATTGAGTCACATTGAGGTGTGTCTGTGCGTGTGTGTGTGTGTATGTGCTGGTATGGATGGTGCATTGAGTTACAGTGAGCCGTGTGTGTGTGTGTATGAGCTGCTATAGACTGTGCATTGAGTCACAGCTGTGTGTGTGTGAGTGTGTGTGTCTATGTGCTGTTATAGGCTTTGTCCTGAATCACAGTGAGAGGTCTTTGTGTGTTTTTATGTGTGTGTGTGTGAAGGTATGGATGGTGCATTGAGTCAGAGTGAGCCGTGTGTGTGTCTGTGTGTGTATGTGTGTGCTGGTACGGGCTGTGCATTGAGTCACACTGAGGTGTGTGTCTGCGTATGTGTGTGTGTGTATGTGTTGGGGTATAGGCTCTGCAATGAGTCACCGTGAGCTGTGAGTGTGTGTTTCTGTGTGTGTGTGTGCTGGTATAGGCTGAACATTGAGTCACAGTGAGGCCTGTGTGTGGGCCAGTATAGGCTATGCACTGAGTCACAGATGTGTGTATGTGTGTGTGTGTGTGTGTGTGCAGGTATTGACTGGGCATTGAGCCACAGTGAGACGTGTGCGTGTGTTTGTGTTTGTGTGTGTGCATGTGCTGGTATGGAAAGAGCATTGAGTCACACTGAGCCGTGTCTGTGTGTGTGTGTGTGTGTGTGTGCGGGTATAGACTGTGCATTGAGTCACAGGTGTTTGTGTGTTGTGTATATGTGTGCTGGGATAGACTGTACATTGAGTCACAGTCAGCTGTCTGTGTGTGTGTGTTTGCACTGCTATAGGCTGACTTTGAGTCAGAATGAGGTGTGTGTGTGTGCATGTGCTGGTATATGGTTTGCATTGAGTCACAATGAGCTGTGTGTGTGTGTGTGTGTGTGTGTGTGTGTTTGTGTTGGTATAGCCTTTGGTCTGAGTCACTGGGAGCCATGTGTGTGTGCTGGTATAGACTGTGCATTGAGTCCCAGTGAGATTTTCTTGTGTGTGTGTGTGTGTGTGCTGGTATAGGCTGTGCACTGAGTCACAGTCACTTATGTGTGTGCGTGTGTGTTTGTGTGCAGGTATGGAGGGTGCATTGAGTCACAGTCACCTGTGTGTGTGTGTGCACGCTGGTATAGGTTGCGTATTCAGGCACAGTTAGGAGTGTTTGTGTAACTGTGGGCTGGTATAGGATGAGCATTGAGCCACAGTGAGGTGTGTGTGTGAGTGTTTGTGCCCTTAGAGTTTGTGCATTGAGTCACAGTGATTCATGTGTGTGTGTGTGCATGTGTGTGTGCTGGTATAGGCTGTGCATTGAGTCATAGTAACCCGCGTGTGTTTGTGCTGGTATAGACTGTGCATTGAGTCACAGCCATGCGTGTGAGTGTGTGTGTGTTGGTATAGACCCTGAATGGAGTCACAGTCAGTTGTGTTTGTGTGTGTCTGTGTGCTGGTATAGACTATGCATGGAGTCACAGTGAGCCGTGTTTGTGTGTGTGTGTGTGTGTGCATGATGGTATAGACTGTGCATTGAGTCACAGTGAGGTGTGTGTGTGTGCGTGCTGGTATAGGCTGTGGACTGAGTCACATTGACCTGTGTGTGTGTGTGTGTGTGTGTGTGTGTGTGCAGGTATGGATGCTGCACTGAGTCACAGTCAGCGATGTGTGTGTGTGTGTGTGTGTGCTGGTATAGACCCTGCATTGAGTCACAGTGAACCGTGTCTGTGTGTGCTGGTATATTCTGAGTGTTGACTCACAGTGAGGTGCGTGTGTGTATGTGCTGCTTATAGACTGTGCATTGAGTCACAGTCAGGTATGTTTTGTGGTTCTGTGTGCTGGTATAGACTGCATTGCATCACACTCATCCGTGTGTGTGTGTACACGCAGTTATAGACTGTGCATTGGGTCACAGTGAGGTGTGTGTGTGTGTGCATGTGTGTGTGCAGGTATAGACGCTGCATTGAGTCACAGTGAGGTGTGTTTATGTGTGTGCTGGTATAGGCTGTGCATTGAGTCACAATGAGCCATGTGTGTGTCTGCTGGTATAGACGATTCACTGAGTCACAGTAAGCCATTTTGAGTGCGTGTTTGTGTTTGTGTGTGTTTTGGTATAGGCTCTGCATTGAGTCACAGTGAGCCCTGTATCTGTGCGTGTGTGTGTGTGTGTGTGCTGGTAAGGCTATGCATTGAGTCACACTGAGGTGTGTGTGTGGGTGTGCTGGTATAGATATTGCATTGAGTCACAGTGGCATGTGTGTGTCTGCACGCTGCTATAGGCTGTGCATTGAGTCACAGTGAGGTGTGTGTGTGTGTGTGTGCTGCTATAGGCTGTGCATTGAGTCACAGGTGTGTGTGTGTGTGTGTGTGTGTTCTCGTACAGGCTGTGCATAGAGTCACAGGGTTGTGCATGTGTGTTGGTGCAGGCTGTGCATTGAAGCACAGTAAGGTGTGTGTGTGTGTGCATGTGTCAGTATAGACTCTTCATTGATTCACAGAGAGCCATGTGTGTGTGATGGCATAGGCTGTGCATTGAGTCACAGTGAGCCGTCTGTCTATGTGCTGGTATAGTCTGACCATTGAGTCACATTGAGGTGTGTCTGTGCATGTGTGTGTGTGTATGTGCTGGTATGGATGGTGCATTGAGTTACAGTGAGCCGTGTGTGTGTGTGTATGAGCTGCTAGAGACTGTGCATTGAGTCACAGCTGTGTGTGTGTGAGTGTGTGTGTCTATGTGCTGTTATAGGCTTTGTCCTGAATCACAGTGAGAGGTCTTTGTGTGTTTTTATGTGTGTGTGTGTGAAGGTATGGATGGTGCATTGAGTCAGAGTGAGCCGTGTGTGTGTCTGTGTGTGTATGTGTGTGCTGGTACGGGCTGTGCATTGAGTCACACTGAGGTGTGTGTGTTTGCATGTGTGCTTGTATAGATAATGTATTGAGTCACAGTGAGGGGTGTGTGTCTGTGTGTGCTGCTCTAGGCTGACCATTGAGTCACACCGATGTGTAGGTGTGTGTGTGTGTGCTGATATAGGCTGCTCATTGAGTCACAGTGAGGTATGTGTGTGTTTGTATGTGCTGGTATGGATGGTGCATTGAGTTGCACTGAGCCGTGTATGTGTGTATGTGTATGTGCTGGTATAGACTGTGTATTGAGTCACAGTCAGGTGTGTGTGTGTGTGTGTGTGTGTGCTGGTAAAGACTGTGCAATGAGTCACAGTCATGTGTGTGTGAGTGTGTGTGTCTGTGTGCTGTTATAGGCTTTGCACTGAGTCACAGTGAGCCATCTGTGTGTGTTTGTATGTGTGTGCAGATATGGATGGTGCACTGAATCGCAGTGAGCAGTGTGTGTGTCTGTGTGCTGGTATAGACCCTGAATTGTGTCACAGTCAGGTGTGTTTGCGTGTGTCTGTGTGCAGGTATAGTCTGTGCATTAAGTCACAATCAGCCGTGTGTGTGTGTTTGTGCAAAATGGTATAGACTGTGTATTGAGTCACAGTGAGGTGTGTGTGTGTGTGTGAGTGCTGGTATAGCCTGAAAACTGAGTCACATTGAGCCTTGTGTGTGTGTGTGTGTGTGTGTTTTTGTGTGGTGCTGGCATAGTCTGTGCACTGAGTCACAGTCAGGTGTGTTTCTGTGTGTGTGTGTGCTGGTATAGACTGTGCATTGAGTCCGAGTAAGCCATGTGTGTATGTGTGTCCTGATATAGGCTGTGCTTTGAGTCTCAGTGAGCTGTTCATCTGTGTGTGTGTCTTGGTACAGCTGTACACTGAGTCACATTGAGACGTGTTTGAGTGTGTGTGTGTGTGTCTGTGTGCTGATACAGGATGCACATTGGGTCAGAGTGAGGTATCTATGTGTGTGTGTGCTGGTACAGGCTGTGCATTGAGTTACAGTGACGTGTGTGTGGGAGTGTGTGTGTGCCGGTAAAGGCTGTGAATTGAGTCACACTGAGCCGTGTGTGTGTGTGAGTGTGCTGGTATAGGTTGTGCATTGACTCACAGTGATGGGTGTGTGTGTGTGTGTGTGCATGATGGGAAAGGCTTTACATTGAGTCAGAGTCTGCAGTGTGTGTGTGTTATGTGCTGGTACAGACTTTGCATGAGTTACATAGAACCACGTGTGTGTGTGTGTGCTTGTATAGAATGTGCATTGAATAACAGTGAGGTGTTCATTGTGTGTGTGTGTGTGTGTGCGCACAGGTATGGACGGTGCATTGAGTCACAACGAGGTGTGTGTGTGTGTGTGTGTGATGGTATAGGCTGTGCATTGAGTCACAATGAGCCGTGTATGTGTGTGCTGGTATAGGTGATTCATTGTGTCACAGTGAGCCATGTTTGAGTGCGTGTATGTGTTTGTGTGTGTTCTGGTATAGGCTGTGTATCAAGTCACAGTGAGCCCTGTATCTGTGCTTGTGTGTGTGTGTGCTGGTACAGGCTGTGCATTGAGTTATATTAGGATGTGTCTATGTGCTGTTATAGGGTGTGCATTGAGTCACAGCTTTGTGTGTGTCTGTGTGTGTGTATGTATGTGTGTGTACTGTTACAGGCTTTGCATTGAGTCACACTGAGGTGTGTGTGCGAGTGTGCTTGTATAGATAGTGCATTGAGTCAGAGTGCCATGTGTGTGTGTCTGCACGCTGGTATAGGCTGTGCATTGAGTCACAGTGAGGGGTGTGTGTGTCTGTGTGTGCTGCTATATGCTGACCATTGAGTCACAGTGAGGTGTGTGTGCGCGTGTGCTTGTATAGGTTGCGCATTGAGTCATAGGTGTGTGTGTGTGTGTGCTGGTGCAGTCTGCACATTGAATCACAGTGAGGTGTGTGTGTGTGTGTTGGTATAGACTCTTCATTGAGTCACAGTGAGCCATATGTGTTAGAAGGCATAGGCTGTGCATTGAGTCACAGTGAGGCGTGTGTCTGTGTGCTGGTATAGTCTGAGCATTGAGTCACACTGAGGTGTGTGTGTGTGTGTGTATGTACTGGTATGGATGGTGCACTGAGTTACACTGAACCGTGTGAGAGTGTATATGTGCTGGTATAGACTGTGTATTGAGTTATAGTCTGTGTGTGTGTGCTGGTATAGACTGTGCATGGCAACACAGCTGTGTGTGTGAGTGTCTGTGTCTCTGTGCTGTTAAAGGTCTTGCCCTAAATCACAGTGAGCCATCTGTGTGTGTTTTTATGTGTTTGTGTTTCACGTATGGATGGTGCATTGAGCACAATGAGCCGTGTGTGTGTGTGTGTGTGTGTGTGTGTGCTGGTACAGGCTGTGCATTGTGTCACAGTGAGGTGTGTGTGTGTGCATGTGTGCTGGTATACATTGTGCATTGAGTCACAATGCCGTGTGGGTGTGTGTGTCAGCACGCTGGTATAGGTTGTGTAATGAGTCACAGTGAGTGTTGTGTGTCTGTGTGTGCTGCTATAGGCAGACCATAGAGTCACAGTGAAGTGTGTGTGTGTGTGTGTGTGTGTGCTGGTATATGCTGCGCATTGAGTCACAGGTATGTGTGGGTGTGTGTGTGTGGTACAGGCTGCGTGTTGAGTCACAGGTGTGTGTGTGTGTGCTGGTGCAGGCTGTGCATTGAGTCACAGTGAGGTGTATGTGTGTTTGTATGTGCCAGTAAGAATGGTGCATTGAGTTGCACTGAGCCGTGTATGTGTGTATGTGTATGTGCTGGTATAGACTGTGTGTGGAGTCACAGTCAGTTGTGTGTGTGTGTGTGCTGGTATAGACTGCATTGAGTCACAACCATGTGTGTGTGAGTGTGTGTGTCTGTGTGCTGTTATAGGCTTTGCACTGAATCACAGTAAGCCGTCTGTGTGTGTTTGTATGTGTGTGCAGGTATGGACGGTGCATTGAATCACAGTGAGCAGTGTGTGTGTGTGTGTGGGTGTGTGCACGGGTGTTAATTTAGGCTGTGCCTTGAGTCACAGTGAGCCATGTGTGTGTGTGTTTGTGCTGGTACAGACTGTGCCGTGAGTCACAGTAGCTGTGTGTGTGTCTGTGCTGGTATAGGCTATGCATTTAGTCACAGTGAGGTGTGTGTGTTTTTGTGTGCTGGTATAAGCTGAGCATTGAGTCACAGTGAGGTGTGTGTCTGCATATGTGTGTGTGTGTATGAGTTATAGTATAGGCTGTGCAATGAGTCACCATGAGCTGTAAGTGTGTGTGTGTGTGTGTTTGTGTGTGTGTATGTGCTAGTATGGAAAGAGAATTGAGTCACACTGAGCCTTGTGTGTGGGTGTGTGTGCGTGTTTGTGTGCTGGTATAGACTGTGTATTGAGTCACCGTTGTTTCTGTGTGTGTGTTTGTGTATGCTTGGATCGACTGTACATTGAGTCACAGTCAGCCATGCGTCTGTGTGTCTGTGTATGTGTGCAGGGGTATAGGCTGACTTTGAGTCAGAATGAGGTGTGTGTGTGTGCGTGCATTTGTTGGTACATGCTTTGCCTTGAGTCACAATGAGCTCTGTGTGTGTGTGTGTGTTGGTATAGACTTTGCTCTGAGTCACAGGGAGCCATGTGTGTGTGCTGGTAAGACTGTGCATTGAGTCCCAGTGAGCATTTCTAGTGTGTGTGTGTGCTGGTATAGGCTGTGCACTGAGTCACAGTCACTCGTGTGTATGCGTGTGTGTGTGTGTGCAGGTTTGGAGGGTACATTGAGTCACAGTCACCCGTGTGTGTGTGTGTGTGTGTGTGTGTGTGTGTGAATGTGGGTATAGGCTGTGCATTCAGTCACATTTAGGGGTGTTTGAGTATGTGTGTTCTGGTATAGGTTGAGCATTGAGCCACAGTGAGGTGCGTGTGTGTGTGTGTGTGTGCCGTTTGATTCTGTGCTTTGAGTCACAGTGATTCATGTGTGGGTCTGTGTGCATGCCTCTGTGCTGGTATAGGTTGTGCATTGAGTCACAGTAACCTGCGTGTGTTTGTGCTGGTATAGACTGTGCATTGAGTCACAGCCATGCGTGTGAGGGTGTGTGTGCTGGTATAGACCCTGAATTGAGTCACAGTCAGGTGTGTTTGTGTGTGTCTGTGTGCTGGTATAGACTGTGCATTGAGTCACAGTGAGTCGTGTGTGTGTGTGTGTGTGTGTGTGTGTGTGTATAATGGTATAGACTGTGCATTGTGTCACAGTGAGGTGTGTCTGTGTGAGTGCTGGTATAGGCTGTGGACTAAGTCACATTAGGCCGTGTGTGTGTGTGGGTGTGCACGTATGGACGGTTCATTGAGTCACAGTCAGCGATGTGTGTTTGTTTGTGTGTGTGTGTGCTGGTATACACCCTGCATTGAGTCACAGTGAGCTGTGTGTGTGTGCTGCCATAAGATATGCATTGAGTCACAGTTAGCCGTGTGTGTGTGTGCTGGTATAGTCTGAACATTGAGTTACAGTGAGGTGTGTGTGTGTATGTGCTGCTTATAAACTGTGCATTGAGTCACAGTCAGGTGTGTTTTGTTGTTCTGTGTACTGGTATAGACTGCATTGAGTCAGTAAGCCGTGTGTGTGTGTGTGTGTGTGTGTGCATGTGTGTGTGCAGGTATAGACTATGCATTGAGTCACAGTGAGCCATGTGTGTGTGCTGGCATAAGCTGTGCATTGAGTCATAGTGAGCCATTTGGGGGTGCGCAGGTATAGCCTGAGCATTGAGTCGCAGTGAGTTGCTTGTGTGTGTGTGTATGTGCTGCTTATAGACTGTGCATTGAGTCAGAGTCAGGTGTGTTTGTGTGTGTGTTTGCTGGTGTAGGCTGTGCACTGAGTCACAGTTAGCTGTGTTTTTTTGTGTGTGCTGGTATAGGCTGAGCATGGAGTCAAAGTTAGGTGTGCGTGTTTGTGTGTGTGTGCTGGTATAAACTGTGCACTGAGTCACTGATCTGTTTGTGTGTGTGTGATGGAATAGAGTGTGCATTGTCTCACAGTGAGCTGTTCATTTGTGTGTGTGTGTGTGTGTGTGTCTGCTGTTAGAGCCTGTGCATTGAGTCATAGAGAGCCATATGTGTTTGAGTGTACACGAGTGTGCTGGTACAGGCTGTGCATTGAGTCACAGTCAACCGTGTTTGTGTGTGCAGGTATAGACTGTGCATTGAGTCACAGTCAACTGTGCGTGTGTGAGTATATGTGCTGCTACAGGCTGAGTACTGAGACACAGGTGTGTGTGTGTATTGATATAGGCTATGGACTGAGCCACATTGAGCCGTCTGTGTGTGTGTGTGTTTCTGTTTGCAGGTATGGATGGTTCATTGAGTCTCAGGGAGCCGTGTGTGTGTGTGTGTGTCTGTGCTGGTATAGGCTATGTATTCACAGTGAGCTGTTTATTTTGTGTGTGCTGCTATAGGCTAAGCATTCAGTCACAGTGAGGTGTGTGTCTGCATATGTGTGTGTGTGTGTGTGTATGTGTTCTGGTATAGGCTTTGCATTGAGTTCCCTTGAGCTGTGTGTGTGTTTGTGTATGTGAGTGTGCTGGTATAGGCTGAGAATTGAGTCACAGTTAGGTGTGGTGTGTGCCAGTATAGGCTGTGCACTGAGTCACAGATGTTTGTGTGAGTGTGTGTGTGTGTGTGCCGGTATAGGCTGGGCATTGAGCCACAGTGAAAAGTGTGTGTGTGTGTGTGTGTGTCTGCTGGGATAGACTGTACATTGTGTCACAGTCAGCCGTGTGTGTGTGTGTGTGTGCACAATGGTATAGACTGTACCTTGAGTCACAGTGAGGTGTGTGCATGTGAGTGCTGGTATAGGCTGTTGACTGGGTCACATTGAGCCGTATGTGTGTGTGTGTGTGTGTGTGTTTGTGCAGGTATGGACAGGGCATTGAATCACAGTCAGTGATGTGTGTGTGTGTGTGTGTTGGTATAGACCCTGCATTGAGTCACAATGAGCCGTGTGTGTGTGCTGCCATAAACTGTGCATTGAGTCACAGAGAGCCGTGTGTGTGTGCTGGTATAGTCTGAACATTCAGTCACAGTGAGGTGCGGGGGTGTATGTGCTCCTTATAGAGTGTGCACTGAGTCACAGTCAGGTGTGTTTTGTGGTTCTGTGTGCTGGTATAGACTGCATTGAGTCACAGTCAGCCGTGTGTGTGTGTGCACGCAGGTATAGATGGTGCATTGAGTCACAGTGGTGTGTGTGCATGTTTGTGTGCAGGTGGAGACTCTGCATTGAGTCACAGTGAGCCGTGTGTGTGCTGGCATAAGCTGTGCATTGATTCATAGGTAGCCGTTTGGGAGTGCGCAGGTATAGCCTGAGCATTGAGTCACAGTGAGTTGCTTGTGTGTGTGTGTATGTGCTGCTTATAGACTGTGTGATGAGTCACAGTCAGGTGTGTTTGTGTTTGTGTGTGTTGGTGTAAGCTGTGCACTGAGTCACAGTTAGCTGTGTTTGTTTGTGTGTGCTGGTATAGGCTGAGCATGGAGTCACAGTGAGGTGTGCGTGTGTGTGTGTGCTGGTACAGACTGTGACTTGACTCACAGTGAGCTGTTCATTTTTGTGTGTGTGTCTGCTATTAGAGCCTGTGCATTGAGTCACAGAGAGCCATATGTGTTTGAGTACATGCGAGTGTGCTGTTATAAGCTGTGCATTGAGTCACAGTGGACCGCGTTTGTGTGTGCAGGTATAGACTGTGAATTGAGTCACAGTCAACTGTGCATCTTTGAGTATATGTGCTGCTACAGGCTGAGTACTGAGACACAGGTGTGTGTGTGTGTATTGATATAGGCTATGGACTGAGCCACATTGAGCCGTCTGTGTGTGTGTGTGTTTCTGTTTGCAGGTATGGACGGTTCATTGAGTCTCAGGGAGCCGTGTGTGTGTGTGTGTGTTTCTGTGCTGGTTTAGGCTATGTATTCACAGTGAGCTGTTTATTTTGTGTGTGCTGGTATAGGCTGAGCATTTAGTCACAGTGAGGTGTGTGTCTGCGTATGTGTGTGCGTGTGTATGTGTTCTGGTATAGGCTTTGCATTGAGTTCCCTTGAGCTGTGTGTGTGTTTGTGTATGTGAGTGTGCTGGTATAGGCTGAGAATTGAGTCACAGTTAGGTGTGGTGTGTGCCAGTATAGGCTGTGCATTGAGTCACAGATGTTTGTGTGTGTGTGTGTGTGTGTGTGTGCCGGTATAGGCTGGGCATTGAGCCACAGTGAAACGTGTGTGTGTGTGTGTGTGTCTGCTGGGATAGACTGTACATTGTGTCACAGTCAGCCATGTGTGTGTGTGTGTGCACAATGGTATAGACTGTACATTGAGTCAAAGTGAGGTGTGTGCGTGTGAGTGCTGGTATAGGCTGTGGACTGGGTCACATTGAGCCGTGTGTGTTTGTGTGTGTGTGTGTGTGCAGGTATGGACAGGGCATTGAATCACAGTCAGTGATGTGTGTGTGTGTGTGCTTGTGCTGGTATACACCCTGCATTGAGTCACAGTGAGCCATGTGTGTGTCCTGCAATAAACTGTGCATTGAGTCACAGAGAGCCGTGTGTGTGTGCTGGTATAGTCTGAACATTCAGTCACAGTGAGGTGCGGGGGTGTATGTGCTGCTTATAGAGTGTGCATTGAGTCACAGTCAGGTGTGTTTTGTGGTTCTGTGTGCTGGTATAGACTGCATTGAGTCACAGTCAGCCGTGTGTGTGTGTGTGTGTGCACGCAGGTATAGACGGTGCATTGAGTCACAGTGGTGTGTGTGCATGTTTGTGTGCAGGTAGAGACTCTGCATTGAGTCACAGTGAGCCATGTGTGTGTGTGCATGCCCGTGTGCTGGTGTAGGGTGCGCATTGAATCAAATTGACCCATGCTTGTTTGTGCTAGTATCGACTGTGCATCGAGTCACAATTAGCCATGTGTGATGTGTGTGTGTTTGTGTGTGTGTGTGTGCTGCTATAGGCTGAACAGTGAGTCATACTCATGTGTGTGTGAGTGTGGTGGTATCAGCTTTGCATTGAGTCACAGTGAGGGTTGCATGTGTCTGTGTGTGTTTACTACTATTATCTGAGCATTGAGTCACAGTGAGGTCTGTGTGTGTGTGCACAGGTGGTAATTTAGGCTGGGCATTGAGTCACAGTGCACCATGTGTGTTTGTTTTTTTGCTGGTATAGACTATGCACTGAGTCACTTTGAGCCGTGTGTGTGTGTGTTTGTCCTGGTATAGGCTGTGCATTGAGTCACAGTGAGCTGTGTGTGTATGTGTGTGCTGGTATAGGCTGAGCATTGAGTCACAGTGAGCTGTGTTTGTGTGTCTGTGCTGGTATAGGCTGCACATTGTGTCACAGTGAGGTTTGTGTGTGTGTGTGTGAGCACTGGTACAGGCTGTGCATTGAGTCAAAGGTGTGTGTGTGTGTGTTTGCTGGTGCAGGCTGCGTGTTGAATCACAGTGACCTGTGTGTGTGTGTGTGTGCTGGTATAGACCATGCACTGAGTCACAGTGAGCCGTGTGTGTGTGTGCTGTTATAGTCTGAGCATTGAGTCATAGTGAGGTGCATGTGTGTGGGTGCATGTGCTGTTATGGATGGTGCATTGAGTTAGACTGAGAAAAACGTGTGTGTGTGTGTGTGTGTGTGTGTATGTGCTCATATAGACTGTGCATTGAGTCATAGACAGGTGTGTTTATGTGTGTGTGCGTTCAGATATAGGCTGGGCATTGAGTCACAGTCAGCATGAGTGTGATGTGTGTGCATGCTGGTATAGGCTGTTCATTTAGTCACAGAGACGAGTGTGTGTGTGTGTTTGCTGGTATAGGCTGACCATTGAGTCACAGTGAGGTGTGTGTGTGTGTGTGTGTGTTTGTGAACTTACTGGTATAGGCTTTGCATTGAGTCACAGTGAGCTGTTTGTGTTTGAGTGAGTGTATGTGTGTGTGTGTGCGGGTATAGGCTGTGTATTGACTCACAGTGAGCCATGTGTGTTTCTCTGTGTGTGTGAGCATGCTAGCATAGACTGTGCACTGAGTTACAGGGAGCCGTGTGTGTGTGTGCTGGTATAGACTCTGCATTGAGTCACAGTCAGGTGTGTTTTTGTGCATGTGTGTGCTGGTATAGACTATGCATTGATTAACAGTCAACCGTGTGTGTGTGTGTGTGTGTGTGTGTGTGCATGCACGCTGTTATAGGCAGTGCATTGAGTCACAGTAAGGGGTGTGTGTGTTCGTGGGCTGGTATAGGTAGACCAATGAGTGACAGTGATGTCAGTGTGTGTGTGTGTTGGCATAGGCTTGAGGCACAGTGAGATGTTTGTGAGTGCGTGTGTGCTGGTATAGAGTGTGCACTGAGACACAGAGAGCCGTGTGTGTGTGTGTGTACCGGTATAGATATTTCATTGAGTCACATTGAGCCGTGTGTGTGTGTGTGTTTGTGTGGGCGTAGGTACGGATGGTGCATTGAGTCACAGTGAGCTGTGTGTGTGTGTGTACATACGTGTGTGCTGGTATACGATGTGCATTGAGTGTCAGTGAGGGGTGTCTGTGTCTGCCTGTGATGGCATAGGCTGTTCATTGAGTCACAGTGAGCCATGTGTGTGTGTGTATGTGTGCTGGTACAGGCATTGCACTGTGTCACAGTGAGCTGTGAATGTGTGTGTGTGTGTGTGTGTAGGTAAGAATGGTGCTTTGAATTACAGTAAGCAGTGTGTGTGTGTGTGTGTGTGTGTGTGTGTGCTGGTATAGGCTGTGCATTGAGTCCCATTGAGGTGCGTGTGTGTGTGTGTCTGCTGTTAGAAAATGTGCTTTGAGTCACAGAGATCCATATGTGTTTGAGTGCATGTGAGTGTGCTGGTATAGGCTGTGCATTGAGTCACGGTGAGATGTGGGTGTGTGTGTGTGTGTGTGCTGGTATAGAATGTTCATTGAGTCACAGTTAGCCGTGTGTGTCTGTGTGTGTGTTTGTGTGTCCTGGTATTGAATCTGCATTGAGTCACAGTGAGCCATGTGTGTGTGCTGGCATAGGCTGTGCATTGAGTCACAGTCACCTGTGCGTTTGTGTGTATGTGTTTGTGCTGCTACAGGCCGAATATTCAGTCACAGTGAGGTGTGTGTGTGTTGATATAGGCTATGGACTGAGTCACATTGAGCCGTCTGTGTGTGTATGTGTGTGTGTGTGTGCTGTCATAGGCTGTGCATTGAGTCACAGTGAGCCATGTGTGTGTGTGATGGTATAGTGTGAGCACTGAGTCACAATGAGGTGTGTTGGTGTGTGCATGTGCTGGTATGGATGGTGCATTCAGTCACATTGAGCCGTGCATGTGGGTGTGTGTGTGTGCTGGCATAGGCTGTGCATTGAGTCACAGTGAACCTTGTTTGTCTGTGCTGGTATAGTCTGAGCATTCAGTCACATCATGGTGTGTGTGTGCATGCATGTGTGTGTGTGTGTGCATGTGTGTTTGTGTGTGTGATGGTATGGACAGTGCATTCAGTCACCCTAAGCCATGCATGTGTGTGTGTGTGTATGTACTGCTGTAGGCTGAGCATTGAGTCACAGTTATGTGTGTGTGTGTGTGCTCTGGTATAGGCTGTGCACTGAGGCACACTGAGCCGTCACTGTGTGTGTGTGTGTGTGTGCAGGCAGGTATGGGTGGTGCATTTAGTCACACTGAGCCGAGTGTGTCTGTGTGTGCTGGCATAGGCTGTGCATTGATTCACAGTGAGCCGTGTGTGTGTGGGGGGGTGTGGGTGCTGGTATAGGTTGTGCATTCACTCACAGTGAGGTGTCTGTGTGTGCGTGTGTGTGCATGCTGGTATAGGCTGTGCATTGAGTCACTTTGATGTGGGTGTGTGTGTGTGTGCTGCTATAGACTCTACATTGAGTTACAATGAGGTGTGTGTGTGTGTGTGTGTATGTGCTGGTATGGAAAGTGCATTGAGTCACACTGAGCCGTGTTTTTGTGTGTGTATGTGTGTGTTGGTATAGACTGTGCATTGAGTCACAGGTGTGTTTGTGTGTGTGTGTGAGTGCTGCTATAGACTGTACATTGAGTCACAGCCGTGTGTGTGTGTGTGCACTGTTATAGGCTGAGTTTGAGTAAGAGTGAGGTGTGTGTGTGTGTGTGCATGTGCTGGTATAACCTAGGCATTGAGTCACAATGAGCTGTGTGTGTGTGTTGGTATAGACTTTACACTTAGTCACAGGGAGCCGTGTGTGCTGGTGTAGACTGTGCATTGGGTCCCATTAAGCTCTTCTTGTGTGTATGTGTGTGTGTCTGTGTGTGTGTGTGTGCTGGTTTAGGCTGTGCATGGAGTCACAGATGTGTGTGTGTGTGTGTATGTGCTGGTATGGAAAGTGCATTGAGTCACCCTGAGCCATAAGTGTTTGCGTGTGTGTTGGTATAGAATGTGCATTGAGTCACTGGTGTGTTTGTGTGTGTGTGTGTGTGCTGGTGTAGAATGTACATTGAGTCACAGTCAGCCATGTGTGTGTGTGTGTGCACACTGGTATAGGCTGACTTTGAGCCAGAGTGAGCTGTGTGTGTGTGTGTGTGTGCATGTGCTGGTATAAGCTTTGCATTGAGTCACAATGACCTTGTGTGTTTGTGTGTGTGTGTTGGTATAGACTTTGCACTGAATCACAGGGAGCCATGTGTGTATGCTGGTATAGACTGTGCATTGAGTCCCAGTGACCTGTTCTTGTGTGTGTGTGTGTTAGTGTGTGTGTGCTGGTATAGGCTCTTCACTGAGTCACATTCACCAGTGTGTGTGTGTGTGTGTGCACGCTGGTATAGGCTGTTCATTCAGTCACAGTTAGGGGTGTTTGTGTATGTGTGTGCTGGTATAGGCTGAACATTGGGCCACAGTGAGGTGTGTGTGCATGTGTGTGTGTTCCGTTAAAGTCTGTGCATTGAGTCACAGTGATTCATGTGTGTGTGTGTGCATGCGTGTATGCTAGTATAGGCTGTGCATTGAGTCACAGCCATGCGTGTTTGTGTGTGTGCTGGTATAGACCCTGAATTGAGTCACAGTCAGGTGTGTTTGTGTGTGTCTGTGTGCAGGTATAGTCTGTGCATTGAGTCACAGTCAGCCGTGTGTGTGTGTGTGTGTGTGCACAATGGTATACACTGTGCATTGAATCACAATGAGGTGTGTGTGTGTGTGCTGGTGTAGCCTGAGGACTGAGTCACATTGAGCCGTGTGTGTGTGTGTGTGTTTGTGCAGATATGGATGGTGCATTGAGTCACAGTCAGTCGTGTGTGTGTGTGTGCACACTGGTTTAGGCTGTGCATTCACTCACCATTATGGGTGTGTGTGTCTCTGTGTGCTGCTATAGGCTAAACATTGAGCCACAGTGAGGTCTGTGTGTGTGTCTGTGTGCAGTAAAAGCCTGTGGGCCATTAAAGTCTGTGCATTGAGTCACAGTGATTCATGTGTGTGTGTGTGCATGCTTCTGTGCTGGTATAGGCTGTGCATTCTGTCACAGTGACCCGTCCGTGTTTGTGCTAGTATAGACTGTGCATTGAGTCACAGCCAGAAATGCGTGTGTGTGTGTGTGTGTGTGCTGGTATAGACCCTGCATTGAGTCACAGTGAACCGTGTGTGTGTGTGCTGTTATATTCTGAGCATTGAGTCACAGTGAGGTGCGGTTGTGTATGTGCTGCTTATAGACTGTGCATTGAGTCACAGTCAGCTGTGTTTTGTGGTTCTGTGTGCTGTTACAGACTGCATTGAGTCACAATCAGCCGTGTGTGTGTGCATGTGTGAATGCTGCTATAGACTCTGCATTGAGTCATAGTGAGCCATGTGTGTGTGCTGGCATAAGCTTTGCATTGAGTCATAGTGAGCTTTGTGGGGGTGCGCAGGTATAGCCTGAGCATTAAGTCACAGTGTGTTGCATGTGTGTGTGTGTATGTGTTACTTATAGACTGTGCATGGAGTCACAGTCAGGTGTATTTGTGTGTGTGTGTGTTGGTATAGGCTGTGCACTGAGTCACCGTGAGTTGTGTTTGTTTGTGTGGGCTGGTATAGGCTGTGCATTGATTCACACTAAGCCATGCGTGTGTGTGTGTGCTGGTATAGGCTGAGCATTGAGTCACACTGAGGGATGTGTGTGTGTGTGTGTGTGTGTGCTGGTATAGACTGTGCAATGAGTCATAGTTGTGTGTGTGTGAGTGTGTGTTCCTGTGTGCTGTTATAGGCTTTGCACTGAATCACAGTGAGCCATCTGTGTGTGTTTGTATGTGTGTGCAGGTATGGATGGTTCATTGAATCACAGTGAGCAGTGTGTGTGTGTGTGCACGAGTGCTAAATTAGGCTGTGCATTGGGTCACAGTGAACCGTGTGTGTGTGTTTCTGCTGATATAGACTGTGCACTGAGTCACACTGAGCCGTGTGTGTGTGTTTGATCTGGTGTAGTCTGTGCATTGAGTCACAGTAGCTGTGTGTGTGTCTGTGCAGGTATACGTTATCCATTGAGTCACAGTGAGATGTGTGTGTTTGTGTGTGTTGGTATAGGCTGAGCATTGAGTCACAGTGAGGTGTGTGTGTGTGTGTGTGCTGGTATAGGCTGTGCATTGGGTCACACTGAGGTGTGTGTGTGGGTGTGCTGGTATAGATAGTGCATTGAGTCAAACTGCTGTGTGTGTGTGTTTCTGCACGCTGGTATAGGCTGTGTATTCAGTCACAGTGCGGGTTGTGTGTGTCTGTGTGTGCTGCTATTGGCTGACCATTGAGTCACAGTGAGAGATGTGTCTGTGTGTGCTGGTATCTGCTGCACATTGAGTCACAGGTATGTGTGGGTGTGTGTGTGCTGGTACAGGATGCGCATTGAGTCACAGGTGTGTGTGTGTGTGTGTGCTGGTGCAGGCTGCGCATTGAGTCACAGTGAGGTGGGTGTGTGTGCTTGTGCTGGTATGGACGGTGCATTGAGTTAAACTGGGCAGTGTATGTGTGTGTTTGTATGTGCTGGTATAGACTGTGTATTGAGTCACAGTCAGGTGTGTGTGTGTGCTGGTTTGGACTGCATTGAGTCACAGTCGTGTGTGTGTGAGTGTGTGTGTCTGTGTGCTGTTACAGGCTTTGCACTCAATCACAGTGAGCCTTCTGTGTGTTTGTATGTGTGTGCAGGTATGGACGGTGCACTGAATCACAGTGAGCAGTGTGTGTTTGTGTGTGTGCACGGGTGCTAATTTAGGCTACGCCTTGAGTCACAGTGACCCGTGTGTGTGTGTTTGTGCTGGTATATACTGTGCACTGAGTCACACTGAGCCATGTGTGTGTGCGTGTGTTTGTCCTGCTGTAGGCTGTGCATTGAGTCACAGTAGCTGTTTGTGTGTCTGTGCTGGTATAGGCTGAGCATTGAGTCACAGTGAGGTGTGTGTCTGCATATGTGTGTGTGTGTATGTGTTGTGGTATAGGCTCTGTAATGAGTCACCGTGAGCTGTGAGTGTGTGTTTCTGTGTGTGTGTGTCCTGGTATAGGCTGAGCATTGAGTCACAGTGAGGCCTGTGTGTGTGCCAGTATAGTGATGTGTGTGTTTGTGTGTGTGCTGCTATAGGCGGCTCATTGAGTCACAGTGAGGTGTGTGTGTGTTTGTATGTGCTGGGATGGACTGTATATTGAGTTGCACTGAGCCGTTTATAGACTGTGTGTTGAGTCACAGTCAAGTGTGTGTGTGTGTGTGTGTGCTGGTGTAGACTGTGCAATGAGTCACAGTTGTGTGTGTGTGAGTGTGTGTGTCTGTGTGCTGTTATAGGCTTTGCACTGAGTCACAGTGAGCCTTCTGTGTGTGTTTGTATGTGTGTGCAGACATGGATGGTTCATTGAATCACAGTGAGCAGTGTGTGTGTCTGTGTGCTGGTATAGTTGATTCATTGAGTCACAGTGAGCCATGTGTGAGCGCGTGTTTGTGTTTGTGTGTTTTCTGGTATAGGCTGTGTATCAAGTCACAGTGAGCCCTGTATCTGTGCGTGTGTGTGTGTTTGCTGGTATAGGCTGTGCATTGAGTTATATTAGGGTGTGTGTATGTGCTGGTTTAGGGTGTGCATTGAGTCACAGCTTTGTGTGTGTCTCTGTATGTATGTGTGTGTACTGTTACAGGCTTTGCATTGAGTCACACTGAGCTGTGTGTGCGAGTGTGCTTGTATAGATAGTGCATTGAGTCAGAGTGCCATATATGTGTGTCTGCACGCTGGTATAGGCTGTGCATTGAGTCACAGTGAGGGGTGTGTGTGTCTGTGTGTGCTGCTATATGCTGACCATTGAGTTACAGTGAGGTGTGTGTGCATGTGTGCTGGTATAGGCTGCGCATTGAGTCATAGGTGTGTGTGTGTGTCCTGGTGCAGTCTGCACATTGAGTCAGAGTGGGGTGTGTGTGTGTGTGTGTGTTGGTATAGACCCTTCATTGAGTCACAGTGAGCCATATGTGTTAGAAGGCATAGGCTGTGCATTGAGTCACAGTGAGCCGTGTGTCTGTGTGCTGGTATAGTCTGAGCATTGAGTCACACTGAGGTGTGTGTGTGTGTGTGTATGTACTGGTATGGATGGTGCATTGAGTTACACTGAACCGTGTGAGTGTGTATATGTGCTGGTGCAGACTGCGTATTGAGTTATAGTCTGTGTGTGTGTGCTGGTATAGACTGTGCATTGCAACACAGCTGTGTGTGTGAGTGTCTGTGTCTCTGTGCTGTTAAAGGTTTTGCCCTAAATCACAGTGAGCCGTCTGTGTGTGTTTTTATGTGTGTGTGTGTCACGTATGGATGGTGCATTGAGTCACAGTGAGCCGTGTGTGTGTATGTGTGTGCTGGTACAGGCTGTGCATTGTGTCACAGTGAGGTGTGTGTGTGTGCATGTGTGCTGGTATACATAGTGCATTGAGTCACAATGCCGTGTGGGTGTGTGTGTCAGCACGCTGGTATAGGTTGTGTAATGAGTCACAGTGATGGTTGTGTGTCTGTGTGTGCTGCTATAGGCTGACCATTGAGTCACAGTGAGGTGTGTGTGTGTGTGTGTGCTGGTATATGCTGCGCATTGAGTCATAGGTATGTGTGGGTGTGTGTGTGTGGTACAGGCTGCGTGTTGAGTCACAGGTGTGTGTGTGTGTGCTGGTGCAGGCTGTGCATTGAGTCACAGTGAGGTGTGTGTGTGTTTCTATGTGCCAGTAAGGACGGTGCATTGAGTTGCACTGAGCCGTGTATGTGTGTATGTGTACATGCTGGTGTAGACTCTGTATTGAGTCAAAGTCAGTTGTGTCTGTGTGTGTACCAGTATAGACTGCATTGAGTCACAACCATGTGTGTGTGAGTGTGTGTGTCTGTGTGCTGTTATAGGCTTTGAACTGAATCACAATAAGCCGTCTGTGTGTGTTTGTATGTGTGTGCAGGTATGGACGGTGCATTGATTCACAGTGAGCAGTGTGTGTGTGTCTGTGTGTGTGTGTGCGCATGGGTGTTAATTTAGGCTGTGCCTTGAGTCACAGTGAGCCATGTGTGTGTGTGTTTGTGCTGGTATAGACTGTGCAGTGAGTCACAGTTGGTGTGTGCGTCTGTGCTGGTATAGGCTGAGCATTGAGTCACAGTGAGGTGTGTGTCTGCGTATGTGTGTGTGTGTATGTGTTGGGGAATAGGCTCTGCAATGAGTCACCGTGAGCTGTGAGTGTGTGTTTCTGCGTGTGTGTGTGCTGGTATAGGCTGAACATTGCGTCACAGTGAGGCCTGTGTGTGGGCCAGTATAGGCTATGCATTGAGTCACAGATGTGTGTATGTGTGTGTGTGTGTGTGTGTGCAGGTATTGACTGGGCATTGAGCCACAGTGAGACGTGTGCGTGTGTTTGTGTTTGTGTGTGTGCATGTGCTGGTATGGAAAGAGCATTGAGTCACACTGAGCCGTGTCTGTGTGTGTGTGTGTGTGTGTGTGCGGGTATAGACTGTGCATTGAGTCACAGGTGTTTGGGTGTTGTGTATATGTGTGCTGGGATAGACTGTACATTGAGTCACAGTCAGCTGTCTGTGTGTGTGTGTTTGCACTGCTATAGGCTGACTTTGAGTCAGAATGAGGTGTGTGTGTGTGCATGTGCTGGTATATGGTTTGCATTGAGTCACAATGAGCTGTGTGTGTGTGTGTGTGTGTGTGTGTTTGTGTTGGTATAGCCTTTGGTCTGAGTCACTGGGAGCCATGTGTGTGTGCTGGTATAGACTGTGCATTGAGTCCCAGTGAGATTTTCTTGTGTGTGTGTGTGTGTGTGCTGGTATAGGCTGTGCACTGAGTCACAGTCACTTATGTGTGTGCGTGTGTGTTTGTGTGCAGGTATGGAGGGTGCATTGAGTCACAGTCACCTGTGTGTGTGTGTGCACGCTGGGATAGGTTGTGCATTCAGGCACAGTTAGGAGTGTTTGTGTAACTGTGGGCTGGTATAGGATGAGCATTGAGCCACAGTGAGGTGTGTGTGTGAGGTTTTGTGCCCTTAGAGTCTGTGCATTGAGTCACAGTGATTCATGTGTGTGTGTGTGCATGTGTGTGTGCTGGTATAGGCTGTGCATTGAGTCATAGTAACCCGCGTGTGTTTGTGCTGGTATAGACTGTGCATTGAGTCACAGCCATGCGTGTGAGTGTGTGTGTGTTGGTATAGACCCTGAATGGAGTCACAGTCAGTTGTGTTTGTGTGTGTCTGTGTGCTGGTATAGACTATGCATGGAGTCACAGTGAGCCGTGTTTGTGTGTGTGTGTGTGTGTGTGCATGATGGTATAGACTGTGCATTGAGTCACAGTGAGGTGTGTGTGTGTGCGTGCTGGTATAGGCTGTGGACTGAGTCACATTGACCTGTGTGTGTGTGTGTGTGTGTGCAGGTATGGATGCTGCACTGAGTCACAGTCAGCGATGTGTGTGTGTGTGTGTGTGTGTGCTGGTATAGACCCTGCATTGAGTCACAGTGAACCGTGTCTGTGTGTGCTGGTATATTCTGAGTGTTGACTCACAGTGAGGTGCGTGTGTGTATGTGCTGCTTATAGACTGTGCATTGAGTCACAGTCAGGTATGTTTTGTGGTTCTGTGTGCTGGTATAGACTGCATTGCATCACACTCATCCGTGTGTGTGTGTGTGTGTGTGTGTGTACACGCAGTTATAGACTGTGCATTGGGTCACAGTGAGGTGTGTGTGTGTGTGCATGTGTGTGTGCAGGTATAGACGCTGCATTGAGTCACAGTGAGGTGTGTTTATGTGTGTGCTGGTATAGGCTGTGCATTGAGTCACAATGAGCCATGTGTGTGTCTGCTGGTATAGACGATTCACTGAGTCACAGTAAGCCATTTTGAGTGCGTGTTTGTGTTTGTGTGTGTTTTGGTATAGGCTCTGCATTGAGTCACAGTGAGCCCTGTATCTGTGCGTGTGTGTGTGTGTGTGTGCTGGTAAGGCTATGCATTGAGTCACACTGAGGTGTGTGTGTGGGTGTGCTGGTATAGATATTGCATTGAGTCACAGTGGCATGTGTGTGTCTGCACGCTGCTATAGGCTGTGCATTGAGTCACAGTGAGGTGTGTGTGTGTGTGTGTGCTGCTATAGGCTGTGCATTGAGTCACAGGTGTGTGTGTGTGTGTGTGTTCTCGTACAGGCTGTGCATAGAGTCACAGGGTTGTGCATGTGTGTTGGTGCAGGCTGTGCATTGAAGCACAGTAAGGTGTGTGTGTGTGTGCATGTGTCAGTATAGACTCTTCATTGAGTCACAGTGAGCCATGTGTGTGTGATGGCATAGGCTGTGCATTGAGTCACAGTGAGCCGTCTGTCTATGTGCTGGTATAGTCTGACCATTGAGTCACATTGAGGTGTGTCTGTGCGTGTGTGTGTGTGTATGTGCTGGTATGGATGGTGCATTGAGTTACAGTGAGCCGTGTGTGTGTGTGTATGAGCTGCTATAGACTGTGCATTGAGTCACAGCTGTGTGTGTGTGAGTGTGTGTGTCTATGTGCTGTTATATGCTTTGTCCTGAATCACAGTGAGAGGTCTTTGTGTGTTTTTATGTGTGTGTGTGTGAAGGTATGGATGGTGCATTGAGTCAGAGTGAGCCGTGTGTGTGTCTGTGTGTGTATGTGTGTGCTGGTACGGGCTGTGCATTGAGTCACACTGAGGTGTGTGTCTGCGTATGTGTGTGTGTGTATGTGTTGGGGTATAGGCTCTGCAATGAGTCACCGTGAGCTGTGAGTGTGTGTTTCTGTGTGTGTGTGTGCTGGTATAGGCTGAACATTGAGTCACAGTGAGGCCTGTGTGTGGGCCAGTATAGGCTATGCACTGAGTCACAGATGTGTGTATGTGTGTGTGTGTGTGTGTGTGCAGGTATTGACTGGGCATTGAGCCACAGTGAGACGTGTGCGTGTGTTTGTGTTTGTGTGTGTGCATGTGCTGGTATGGAAAGAGCATTGAGTCACACTGAGCCGTGTCTGTGTGTGTGTGTGTGTGTGTGTGTGCGGGTATAGACTGTGCATTGAGTCACAGGTGTTTGTGTGTTGTGTATATGTGTGCTGGGATAGACTGTACATTGAGTCACAGTCAGCTGTCTGTGTGTGTGTGTTTGCACTGCTATAGGCTGACTTTGAGTCAGAATGAGGTGTGTGTGTGTGCATGTGCTGGTATATGGTTTGCATTGAGTCACAATGAGCTGTGTGTGTGTGTGTGTGTGTGTGTGTGTGTTTGTGTTGGTATAGCCTTTGGTCTGAGTCACTGGGAGCCATGTGTGTGTGCTGGTATAGACTGTGCATTGAGTCCCAGTGAGATTTTCTTGTGTGTGTGTGTGTGTGTGCTGGTATAGGCTGTGCACTGAGTCACAGTCACTTATGTGTGTGCGTGTGTGTTTGTGTGCAGGTATGGAGGGTGCATTGAGTCACAGTCACCTGTGTGTGTGTGTGCACGCTGGTATAGGTTGCGTATTCAGGCACAGTTAGGAGTGTTTGTGTAACTGTGGGCTGGTATAGGATGAGCATTGAGCCACAGTGAGGTGTGTGTGTGAGTGTTTGTGCCCTTAGAGTTTGTGCATTGAGTCACAGTGATTCATGTGTGTGTGTGTGCATGTGTGTGTGCTGGTATAGGCTGTGCATTGAGTCATAGTAACCCGCGTGTGTTTGTGCTGGTATAGACTGTGCATTGAGTCACAGCCATGCGTGTGAGTGTGTGTGTGTTGGTATAGACCCTGAATGGAGTCACAGTCAGTTGTGTTTGTGTGTGTCTGTGTGCTGGTATAGACTATGCATGGAGTCACAGTGAGCCGTGTTTGTGTGTGTGTGTGTGTGTGCATGATGGTATAGACTGTGCATTGAGTCACAGTGAGGTGTGTGTGTGTGCGTGCTGGTATAGGCTGTGGACTGAGTCACATTGACCTGTGTGTGTGTGTGTGTGTGTGTGTGTGTGTGCAGGTATGGATGCTGCACTGAGTCACAGTCAGCGATGTGTGTGTGTGTGTGTGTGTGCTGGTATAGACCCTGCATTGAGTCACAGTGAACCGTGTCTGTGTGTGCTGGTATATTCTGAGTGTTGACTCACAGTGAGGTGCGTGTGTGTATGTGCTGCTTATAGACTGTGCATTGAGTCACAGTCAGGTATGTTTTGTGGTTCTGTGTGCTGGTATAGACTGCATTGCATCACACTCATCCGTGTGTGTGTGTACACGCAGTTATAGACTGTGCATTGGGTCACAGTGAGGTGTGTGTGTGTGTGCATGTGTGTGTGCAGGTATAGACGCTGCATTGAGTCACAGTGAGGTGTGTTTATGTGTGTGCTGGTATAGGCTGTGCATTGAGTCACAATGAGCCATGTGTGTGTCTGCTGGTATAGACGATTCACTGAGTCACAGTAAGCCATTTTGAGTGCGTGTTTGTGTTTGTGTGTGTTTTGGTATAGGCTCTGCATTGAGTCACAGTGAGCCCTGTATCTGTGCGTGTGTGTGTGTGTGTGTGCTGGTAAGGCTATGCATTGAGTCACACTGAGGTGTGTGTGTGGGTGTGCTGGTATAGATATTGCATTGAGTCACAGTGGCATGTGTGTGTCTGCACGCTGCTATAGGCTGTGCATTGAGTCACAGTGAGGTGTGTGTGTGTGTGTGTGCTGCTATAGGCTGTGCATTGAGTCACAGGTGTGTGTGTGTGTGTGTGTGTGTTCTCGTACAGGCTGTGCATAGAGTCACAGGGTTGTGCATGTGTGTTGGTGCAGGCTGTGCATTGAAGCACAGTAAGGT